>NC_090179.1:14387244-15074744 GCF_024679245.1 Pseudorasbora parva
CTCTCTGGACTCTGGTCACGGGCTGGAGCCCTCTCTGGACTCTGGTCAATGGCTGGAGCCCTCTCTGGGCACTGGACAATGGCTGGAGCCCTCTCTGGACTCTGGTCACGGGCTGGAGCCCTCTCTGGACTCTGGTCACGGGCTGGAGCCCTCTCTGGACTCTGGTCACGGGCTGGAGCCCTCTCTGGACTCTGGTCAATGGCTGGAGCTCTCTCTGGACTCTGGTCACGGGCTGGAGCCCTCTCTGGACTCTGGTCAATGGCTGGAGCCCTCTCTGGACTCTGGTCACGGGCTGGAGCCCTCTCTGGACTCTGGTCAATGGCTGGAGCCCTCTCTGGACTCTGGTCACGGGCTGGAGCTCTCTCCTGACTCTGGTCAATGGCTGGAGCTCTCTCTGGACTCTGGTCACGGGCTGGAGCCCTCTCTGGACTCTGGTCAATGGCTGGAGCCCTCTCTGGACTCTGGTCAATGGCTGGAGCCCTCTCTGGACTCTGGTCAATGGCTGGAGCCCTCTCTGGACTCTGGTCAATGGCTGGAGCTCTCTCTGGACTCTGGTCACTGGCTGGAGCCCTCTCTGGACTCTGGTCAATGGCTGGAGCTCTCTCTGGACTCTGGTCACTGGCTGGAGCCCTCTCTGGACTCTGGTCAATGGCTGGAGCTCTCTCTGGACTCTGGTCACGGGCTGGAGCTCTCTCCTGACTCTGGTCAATGGCTGGAGCCCTCTCTGGACTCTGGTCAATGGCTGGAGCCCTCTCTGGACTCTGGTCAATGGCTGGAGCCCTCTCTGGACTCTGGTCACGGGCTGGAGCTCTCTCCTGACTCTGGTCAATGGCTGGAGCTCTCTCTGGACTCTGGTCAATGGCTGGAGCCCTCTCTGGACTCTGGTCACGGGCTGGAGCCCTCTCTGGACTCTGGTCAATGGCTGGAGCCCTCTCTGGACTCTGGTCACGGGCTGGAGCTCTCTCCTGACTCTGGTCAATGGCTGGAGCTCTCTCTGGACTCTGGTCACGGGCTGGAGCCCTCTCTGGACTCTGGTCAATGGCTGGAGCCCTCTCTGGACTCTGGTCAATGGCTGGAGCCCTCTCTGGACTCTGGTCAATGGCTGGAGCCCTCTCTGGACTCTGGTCAATGGCTGGAGCTCTCTCTGGACTCTGGTCACTGGCTGGAGCCCTCTCTGGACTCTGGTCAATGGCTGGAGCTCTCTCTGGACTCTGGTCACTGGCTGGAGCCCTCTCTGGACTCTGGTCAATGGCTGGAGCTCTCTCTGGACTCTGGTCACAGGCTGGAGCTCTCTCCTGACTCTGGTCACTGGCTGGAGCCCTCTCTGGACTCTGGTCAATGGCTGGAGCCCTCTCTGGACTCTGGTCACGGGCTGGAGCTCTCTCCTGACTCTGGTCAATGGCTGGAGCTCTCTCTGGACTCTGGTCACTGGCTGGAGCCCTCTCTGGACTCTGGTCAATGGCTGGAGCTCTCTCTGGACTCTGGTCACTGGCTGGAGCCCTCTCTGGACTCTGGTCAATGGCTGGAGCCCTCTCTGGACTCTGGTCAATGGCTGGAGCCCTCTCTGGACTCTGGTCAATGGCTGGAGCCCTCTCTGGACTCTGGTCAATGGCTGGAGCCCTCTCTGGACTCTGGTCACGGGCTGGAGCCCTCTCTGGACTCTGGTCAATGGCTGGAGCCCTCTCTGGGCACTGGACAATGGCTGGAGCCCTCTCTGGACTCTGGTCACGGGCTGGAGCCCTCTCTGGTCAATGGCTGGAGCCCTCTCTGGACTCTGGTCAATGGCTGGAGCTCTCTCTGGACTCTGGTCAATGGCTGGAGCCCTCTCTGGACTCTGGTCAATGGCTGGAGCCCTCTCTGGGCACTGGACAATGGCTGGAGCCCTCTCTGGACTATGGTCACGGGCTGGAGCCCTCTCAGTGTAGATGGAAAGGATCTCAAGCTGACAAGCTGAAGACATTACTGTACCTTTACCCATTAATAGACAATGTACTTCCTTGAAAATAAATTCCAGCACAGGACAACCATAATGAAATGAGCCTTCACAATAGATAATGCTTCATAATTAATCTTAGAGAGCCACATGCAGTGATTTATCTGTTCAGTAAAATGCCTTACTTCTTTGTTGACTAATACAACATTTCAAATCCCTCAGTTCTCCCCATCTCTGAAAAGCCAAGCCAGTATTGATTCTGGTTTTACTATGAGCTCTGTCTCGCTCTCTTTTTGTCGTCAGACTCTCCTCTTTTTGGTGTTTGTTTAAACACCCCTCGAGGTTGGAGATTTAGCAGCTCCATGTCAAACTTTCTCACTCATTGTGACAGAAGCAGCTGATCCAGAATGCAGCGGCGAGAGTGGTCTTTAATGAGCCGAATAGAGCGCACGTCACACCTCTCTTCATCAGACTGCACTGGTTGTCAATGGCCGCTCGCATCAAATTCAAGGCGCTGGTGCTCGCCTACAAAGCAACCACTGGCTCTGCACCATTATACCTAAACTCGCTTGTTCAGACTTACACACCCTCCAGAAGCTTATGTTCTGCGAGTGAGCGACGCCTCGTGGTGCCATCCCAAAGAGGCATGAAATCACTCTCACAGAACTTTTCCTGGACCGTTCCCACCTGGTGGAACGATCTGCCTCAATTCAATCTCAATTCTAGCAGCCGAGTCTGTAGACATATTTTCCAGCTGCACCTGACCAATAAAGACTAGCACTTAACTATCCAATTCAATTTTCTGTTTGTTTGATTTATATATATATATATATATATATATATATATATATATATATATATATATATATAGATAGATATATATTCAAAACAATTTGTTTGTGTACTGTTCGATTAACTGAGACTTCCTTACAGCACTTCCAGGTTGTTGCCCTTGTTTGTTTAGCTGCTTCTATTGCTCTCCTCTTTTGTAAATCGCTTTTGGATAAAAGCGTTTGCTAAATAATTAAATATTAAATGTTAGACACGTGTCAAAGTAGTCAGAGCAACTTCTCTCTTTTTTACGGATATGATGAGACACACAGGTGTGTGACATATGTAACGCAATTTCCCACAGATAAAACTAAAATATAAAACTTACAACAGGCTTACCATAGTAAATCGGTAAGACAAAAACATCTTTTAGAAAAAGGGTTGATGTATTGATTTATTACTTATATTTTGTTAATATATAAAAAAAAAAGTTACATAGGGTATCTTTAATTGTGTGTATTTAGGATAGCATGCTAGATGTGAAATTAGCCTTAGCAAGACATTGACAACATAGTAATTTCCACCACAGTCATATGGGGGAAATTAAACCGTGGTTGGAATTTTTTCAAGTACTCAGGGCCAAAACTGGTCATAGAAACAACTATATTATTGCCTGCCATATGCTGAAGTACTGTAACTGTCATGATACATGCAATCATGAAGTGCTATATTAGACTTGTGGGCTGTTATTTATATGGTATGTATGAAAGCCTTTTTTACATACAGTAATTCTAATGTGCTTATGTGTCATGTGACCCACAGCCTGTGGGTTCGCAACGCCTTTCTTGATTCCATAACATTACATGTTTAATGTCAATACAGGATTTTGTACATGGTCACCCTATTAGAACAAATATGGTGTAAATTATGGTACAGTGATGTGATCAGATGGTCATACTATGGCGATTTGATATAGTCTACCATAGTACTTAGATCATTTAGATTACCATATTTTTAACCACAATATTTACTGTGATGGGCACTTCAAAAAATAGCATAGCCTTAAAAACTTAGTACTACTTACTTTTTTCCCCAAGTTTTAATACTAGAGTATAAACAAAATGTTTCATATACTTTCCCAGTAATTTAATTAGTGTATAATGGTCATTATAATTATCAAGTTAACTGTCACTCCTACTCTGAAAAGGACATTTCCAACTTAAAATTATTATAAATCTTGAAAACTTTGGAGCACAAACTTAAGTTAAAAGGAGGCACTTAGCAGATTATTGTAGAAGTAAAAAAAAAAAAAAAAGTAAAAAGTAATAAAAGTAAAATAATAAAATCATTATTATTCACAGTTCACATGGTTTTACATTCAAAAACATCATAATTAGTGCTAGGCGATATGGCTGAAATCTGTGTCACGATATAAGTTTCATATCGGTCGATATCGAGAATTATTGATATTTCTGACCTATTTAAAATAAAGACCAGGAGAAAAATATTACATTTAAACATTTTTATTTTAATCTTAACCTTCATCTGATTATAATCCCCTCAATCCCTGATGAATACTTGTTTCTACATACATTTCTATCGAAAATCTGTCTGTAAGCATTCAAATGATATACAGTTTGTCAGCATTACTTAAGTGAGGCTGTATTGTTTTTCATTTAAATATGTATAATTTAGTTTCTCTTCAGAAAATTTGTTTAGTTGGGTGTCTTCTTGATTTATATGCAGTCATTCATATTAAATTTGATTTGACATGAAATGATGAACCGTAATTGTGTGTGATTGTGTTTGCAGTGATATTCAGAAGGCCTGCTCAGGCTCTTTCGCCTCTGTCTTCTCCTCGCTGGCTTTATGCCCCACTGAACTGGTTAAATGTCGACTGCAGGCCATGCATGAAATGGAGGCGTCTGGCAAGATCGCCAGTGGACAGAAAAGGTCTGTTTGGACAGAGGATGTTTTGGTTATTGAAAATGAGGCCTGTGGTAACTTTATGTCCATTTTAATAAGGATGATAAAGGGTCAATCAAATCATTTGGTCAGTATTTTAGTAAAAAAAAATGTTTTAAGTGCATTTTATTTGAGTTTATTCTGTTGTATCAGTGTTCAGATGTAGATTTCTTTGTCATTCAGTTGAAATAAGAAATCAAATATTGTAATGGACAGTATTGTATACAAACATATCAGTATTTTGAGGGTGTAGAGAGATCTACTTGATTCGCAGTGCTTTAAGGAAGTGGGCAGAGGTGGCTTTTTTGACTCTGATTGGTGGGATTTTTCTGTACAGCATTATGGGTAATGTCGTTTTTTTAACCAGGAATCCCGCTGTTAAACACAATTATTTTTAAAAAATAAGCTGAAATAATGCAGACTATCGCATATTAAGGAAATACCTTTTTGTCCAGAAAGCTTGTTTAATTTAATTTTGATAATGTTTTCTATTTCATTTTTAACCTTTTAAATTACTAGATTGTATCAATAAATAAATAATTTAAGTACCCTTTTAATTCAGCTCAATATATATTACATTGGGTGTCTTTGTCGACCTCTTGTGGAAAAATAATAATTTAACATGAAATGTCATGACTCTTGCCACTAGATGGCCTTATAGCTCTATATGAAGCAATTGAGCTGTTCTGCTGGTTCCTAAAGTCAGTTCTTCAATATGTAATACGATACACATGTAGACTTTTATAAAATCTTTTTTTGGTAAAGTTTTAGAATTTTTTGTTAAAATTTTGATCATTCCATTAATTCCTATGGGGGTCAAATTAACCCGTTAGGGAAGGATTTTTTCCTTTTTAAAATTTCAAGCACAAAACTTCTCAAATCCAGTCAATTTCTTTAGGTATTCGTTGTTCAAATGTGACAAAGAAATCCTAGAGTCTGGGACCACTACAATGAACACTTAATTTTTATAGAAAAAATAAGAAATGAGTTTGGGGTCAAAATGACCCGAGGGTTGGATGATGGTTAAGTAGCTAAAAATTAGTTGAAGCCAACTACTCTTCCTAAGTTTGGACTGAGTACTTTTTATGTTTTTAAACTTTAAAATTAAGCAAAAATGACCTCAAAATCACAGTTGTCCATCAGTAGAGATGTCATATCTTGTTGAAGTTCCTCTCTGTCTTTCAGCACGGTGTGGTCCGTTGTGAGAAATGTGCTGCGGACAAACGGCCCTCTGGGTTTCTATCAGGGTCTCACCACCACTATAGTCCGTGAGATACCTGGATACTTCTGTTTCTTCGGAGGATATGAACTCAGCCGCTCCATGTTTGCCCACCACATGGGCAGAGACAAAGAGCACATAGGTCAGCCCACAGGAAGAACACCATATACGCTCACCTTCATGTTATTCCAAACTCTTATTGCATTGTGTGGGAGATAGGAGAAGACAAAAGGAGCTATTTTGAAGAATGTCCAAGTTTAATCTATTGTATGGAAAAAAACAACTTTGGACCAACTTTTTAAAAAAATAACTCAAATTGTTAAAGCCAAATTGATTCATTTTTCTCAGATAATATTTATGATTCGGTTTGAACTTTTGATTTAAGGACATAAAAAATCATACAAAGTAAAAACATTGAGGAAAAAAAATATCTTTAAATACGAAGCCACTTTTAAGGCCGGATTGAATTTATTAAATGTATATATATTGACCGTTTATTTACAAGAGCTTGTTGAGGGCCTGAAAACGCAAACTTTTGAAAACGAGTACACTTTTTTTTTTTAGAATACCATCCATGTAAACTACAAAAATGCTAATTTATTAATAATAATCTATAGACGTGGAGTCGCCACCTACTGGCCTGGCTGCAGAATACAGTGCTTTTAGTTTTCACAGATCCGTGTGAATTTTAGACAATGTTGTTGTCTGTACATGCAAAGGACAAGCTTTTCTTTTTTTAGTACATCGTTGTTGTGTAAATGGACTCTTAATAGATTTTACTTACTTTACATTACTTTACATTAATTACATTAATTGAAACAAAAGAATTCAAATTTTGGGGCCGTTTTGGCCGTTCATGTAAACAACAAAAATGTGAATTTGTGAAAAGTGATGTCATGCGCATTACAATCCGCCATCAGAATGATACGATAAATTATTCCAGCTGCTGTGAGAAAAGGCTAATAATGATCCGCCACCTGCATCATCCTCGCATGCGCTATTGAGGGAATGCATCGACGTCACTTTCCCGCCGTAACACGCCCCCTCAGCCGGGGGTGAGTGGCAGAAGAGCTGCTGCGTGACTGGAGTTAATGGAGGAAAACACGAGTAGAGCAAACGATCCTTACAACTTACCAAAGATTCAGTGATCCATGGATAATGATATGCAGCCAGGAATCGTGTTTTCCTGACATTTTTAGGAGCCTCATTTCGACAAGAATGTTTATAACTGTCATTCATCACATTTTTCAAGTGAATCCCGCATGTATATGTGGATGGGTCCGTGTTTTGAAGCGTGTAGTGGTGGTAATATACTTTATATTCACTAAAAGCTGTCACTCATTCAATAAACGCAATCTCACAAAGTTCCGCAGTGACGTTGGTATACAATGAATCTCTTATTTTCACAATGTCTGCACTTACAGAGTATTGCTGCGCGTGTTTAACTGAACTCAGCGCCTGGACAAACGCTCGAGCGGTGAGTGATTCCAAATTCAACACCTGTGATTGGCCAATTCCGTTGTAGAAGTCCACAAA
The DNA here is from genome assembly GCF_024679245.1 of Pseudorasbora parva. Classification (NCBI taxonomy): domain Eukaryota; kingdom Metazoa; phylum Chordata; class Actinopteri; order Cypriniformes; family Gobionidae; genus Pseudorasbora; species Pseudorasbora parva. The sequence continues at coordinate 14,394,669 of NC_090179.1, forward strand.
CATGTCTGTGATTGGCTACATTACTCAACGAGGCGAAAACACTTTGATAATATGCAATTATTACGAATTATTACAGAGGATTACATATCCTAGACAAGCAGTTATGTGCAGCGTTTCACGCTAAAAGCAGCAGCAGGTGGCAGTGGTTTGAGTGAGAAAATTACACGCTATTATCAAGTCCGTCTCAAGCTCAGAACGGCGATGACTATGCGGTCCGTGGACAAGCCTCCCCCTACCCCCCTTCTGGCGCAGGGCCTGGTTTTGTGAGTTTTCGCTGCATTCGCGCTGTAAACCAATGCTGCCTCTCAGTCTTTCTGCCACTCAGCGGGGCATAATCAGGCGTGCTCAAATTTCCCATATGTGTTCTGAGTTTGTCACACCATATTTTTTTTCCCCAAAAATCTATAAAAAATAAGCAGCAATAGAGACAGAGCTACATGTGTCATGATCTGAAAGCCATGCCCACCGGGGGAAAACAAACCAACCGAGACGTCTCCATTGACTTTCTATTGCGGGAAGCGGCCTCCTTGTTATTTCTGGAAAGCTGATATGTGACAAATGTACAGAAAACAAGCTAAAAAAACAGAACTTTTTAAGCTGCTGACCCAAAAAACAAGCGTTTAAAGACAAAAAAAAGTGCATACAGGCAATAGAGACAGAACGTGGCATGTTATGTTACACTGAGAACTGCGCCCACTAGAGGGGAATGTAATCAGCGACAGGAAATATAAACTTAAGATATAAAACTTACATTTGGATATTTGACAAAATGTTTACTGCACACTTAGGCATACTGAGTGTCAGGATCCCGAAATTGACTCATTCTTCCTGCTAAAGCTTCACATCTTATTGCCTGTATCCATTTTGTCTCCTTAAACGATCGGTATTTTGGGTCTAGGGGTGTCCCCGACTAAGGATTTACACATTCGAATCAGAATTTTCGAATCTCTCTATGGTCGACCGATAGTCGAATCACCTATGTGTGTGTAAACCATAGAAAGGAAAAAATAAACGGGTTGGGAAGAGCAGGACACTAGTCAGCAGGAGGCTAAGACTATTTTTATTTTACTTTACACACGGCACACAGCCACCACTTTTAATAAAGTAATGAAAACAAGACTACACTACACATTCTTAAATTAACCGTTCTCTCATAACATTTAAATGCCGCGATCGAAACACAGAACATCAGACAAATATATAAAAAAAAACGTTTGATAAATAAACCTAAAAAAATACCCGCCTAGAGAGGAAAAGAACACTTTGAGTGCGTTTATATGCACGTTCTTATGATTGTGCCTGAAGGGGGTCTCACACCGGACTGTAGCTCAGCGCCGTGTCTCAGGTATCTCACACCAGGCAGACGTGAACATTATATCCGCTTGAGCTCAATTTTGAATCAACTTCTGACAGCAGAGCTGCACGATGAATATATCTTGTAGCACAGGGTGAAATCAGTATGTACATTCATGATTTGAGGGAATATACATCTAAACCGCGGAAAGGCGTCGACTGCCGCTGTCGGTGTATATGAGTTTGAATTTTAAAGGCGCGGCGCGGTGCGAAGCTCAGTCCCCTTAAAGGGGCGATCGCTCAGCGCCGCGACACGTCTTTATAACACTAATATTGAGCACCCCCATATTGCCAAAATGGTATGATCCTCGTTTCATAACACCCGCGAAGATTCGACCATGAGATCAGTGGTTGAATCCGGTTCTGCATATCGATGCATCGAATCTTCGACTATTAGGGGTCACCCCTATTTGGGTCAACAGCTTGGGTCAACGTAGTTTTGTGTTTTTTAGCTTGTTTGCTGCACATCTTGTCACATATCAGCGTTTAGACATTGTTCTGTTTTTTGTAATAAGTCCGAAATGACAAGGAGGCCACTTCACGCAATACAAAATCAATGAATTGTCAAGATTTACATAAGAAGTAGGAGGCAATGGTGTTTGGGACTCTATGTATGTGATGTGATGTCCATGTACTAAACCAGAAACCATGGTTGCCGATTAGACCTATATAAATATGCACTTTAAATAAATGATACAGCCTTTTCACTTTTTTTCAGTGTATTTACCAGGAAATGCTCCTCGTGATCCTTGTGTTTCTGACAGGTGTTGTGCCGTTGATGTTCAGCGGTGGTTTCGGCGGAGCCTGTCTGTGGTTGGTTGTGTACCCCATAGACTGTGTGAAGTCTCGCATCCAGGTTCTGTCTTTAGCAGGGAAACAGGAAGGCTTCGTCAAGACACTTATGGGGATTCTACGAAATGAAGGTGAGATTTCTGTATTTATAAATATCTAATCAGCCAATCACATGGCAGCAACTCAATGCATTAGACATGTAGACATGATCAAGACGATCTGCTGAAGTTCAAACTGAGCATCAGAATGGAGAAGAAAGGTGCTTTAAGTGACTTTGAATGTGACATGGTTGTTGGTGCCAGACGGGCTGATCTGAGTGTTTCAGAAACTGCTGATCTACTGGGATTTTCACACATGACCTTTTCTAGGGTTTACAGAGAATGATCCGGAAAAGAGAAAAATGAGCGGCAAAAATGGCTTGTTGAAGCTAGAGGTCAGAGTTGAATGGCTTGACTGGTTCGGATGATAGAAAGGCAACAGTAACTCAAATAGCCGCTCATTACAGCTGAGGTCTGTAGAAGAGCATCTCTGAACACACAATGCGTCAAACCTTGAAGCAGACGAGCTACAGCAGCAGAAGACACACCGGTGTCACTCCTGTCAGCTGAGAACAGCAAACTGAGGCTACAGTTCACACAGGCTCACCAGCACTGGACAATAAAAGATTGGGAAAACGTTGCCTGGTCTCGATTTCTGGGTCAGAATTGGGCGTAGACATCATGAAAGCATGGATCCATACTGCCTTGTATCAACGGGTCATTCTGTTAGTGGTGTAATGGCGTTTGGGATTTTTTGAGCCCCTTAGTATCAATTGAGCATCATTTAAACACCACAGTCTACCTGAGTATTGCTGCTGATCATGTCCATCCCTTTATGACCACAGTATATAATCTTCTGATGAGTACTTCCAGCAGGATAGTTGAATTTATGCCACCAAGAATTAATGCCATTCTGAAGACAAAACGGGATCTACCTCGATACTAGCAAGGCGTACCTAATAAAGTGGCCGTTGAATATACAGTCTTGTTCAAAATAATAGCAGTACAATGTGACTAACCAGAATAATCAAGGTTTTTAGTATATTTTTTATTGCTACGTGGCAAACAAGTTACCAGTAGGTTCAGTAGATTGTCAGAAAACAAACAAGACCCAGCATTCATGATATGCACGCTCTGAAGGCTGTGCAATTGGGCAATTAGTTGAAAGGGGTGTGTTCAAAAAAATAGCAGTGTGGCATTCAATCACTGAGGTCATCAATTTTGTGAAGAAACAGGTGTGAATCAGGTGGCCCCTATTTAAGGATGAAGCCAACACTTGTTGAACATGCATTTGAAAGCTGAGGAAAATGGGTCGTTCAAGACATTGTTCAGAAGAACAGCGTACTTTGATTAAAAAGTTGATTAGAGAGGGGAAAACCTATAAAGAGGTGCAAAAAATGATAGGCTGTTCAGCTAAAATGATCTCCAATGCCTTAAAATGGAGAGCAAAACCAGAGAGACGTGGAAGAAAACGGAAGACAACCATCAAAATGGATAGAAGAATAACCAGAATGGCAAAGGCTCAGCCAATGATCACCTCCAGGATGATCAAAGACAGTCTGGAGTTACCTGTAAGTACTGTGACAGTTAGAAGACGTCTGTGTGAAGCTAATCTATTTTCAAGAATCCCCCGCAAAGTCCCTCTGTTAAAAAAAAGGCATGTGCAGAAGAGGTTACAATTTGCCAAAGAACACATCAACTGGCCTAAAGAGAAATGGAGGAACATTTTGTGGACTGATGAGAGTAAAAATGTTCTTTTTGGGTCCAAGGGCCACAGGCAGTTTGTGAGACGACCCCCAAACTCTGAATTCAAGCCACAGTACACAGTGAAGACAGTGAAGCATGGAGGTGAGAGCATCATGATATGGGCATGTTTCTCCTACTATGGTGTTGGGTCTATTTATCGCATGCCAGGGATCATGGATCAGTTTGCATATGTTAAAATACTTGAAGAGGTCATGTTGCCCTATGCTGAAGAGGACATGCCCTTGAAACGGTTGTTTCAACAAGACAATGACCCAAAACACACTAGTAAACGGGCAAAGTCTTGGTTCCAAACCAACAAAATTAATGTTATGGAGTGGCCAGCCCAATCTCCAGACCTTAATCCAATTGAGAACTTGTGGGGTGATATCAAAAATGCTGTTTCTGAAGCAAAACCAAGAAATGTGAATGAATTGTGGAATGTTGTTAAAGAATCATGGAGTGGAATAACAGCTGAGAGGTGCCACAAGTTGGTTGACTCCATGCCACACAGATGTCAAGCAGTTTTAAAAAACTGTGGTCATACAACTAAATATTAGTTTAGTGATTCACAGGATTGCTAAATCCCAGAAAAAAAAATGTTTGTACAAAATAGTTTTGAGTTTGTACAGTCAAAGGTAGACACTGCTATTTTTTTGAACACACCCCTTTCAACTAATTGCCCAATTGCACAGCCTTAAGAGCGTGCATATCATGAATGCTGGGTCTCATTTGTTTTCTGACAATCTACTGAACCTACTGGTAACTTGTTTGCCACGTAGCAATAAAAAATATACTAAAAACCTTGATTATTCTGGTTAGTCACATTGTACTGCTATTATTTTGAACAAGACTGTATATCCAAGTGAAACGGCTTCTTGAACAGAAGTGAACTTCCACGCAACCCTTAAAGCCTGACATGAAAAAATAGAACATTTACATAGACAAAATATAAAAAGTTTTTTTGACTATCATATTTGATACATCAGGCTTTTATGGCTCATGTTTGGTAGACTTTGCTAAAAGTATATGGAGATGGCTGTGGTGAACAATTACTTTCAGAAGAGGCAGGAACACAGGGTGACATATAAGAGTGGTGGCAGGAGCACACAAGTGGACTATATCTTATGTAGACGCTGTAATCTGATGGAAATTAGCGATTATAAAGTAGTGGTAGGTAAGAGTGTAGCTAGACAGCATACGGGTGGTGTGTAAGATGACTGGTGGTGAGGAAGATGAAGAGAGTAAAGGCAGAGCAGAAGACAAAGTGGTGGAAGTTGGAAAAGGAAGAGTGCTGTGTGGTAGAGGGCTGCATTGGGATTGAGTCCCGCGGGACCCAACGCAAATCTCGCGGGAGTGGGCGGTTTGAATTTTGCTGCGGGCGGGAATGGGCGGCTAAAAAAAAACACTGCGGGATAGGGAGGTTGCCTAGCGCCATGATGGAGAAGATGTCAATAGATGATGTAGAAAAGAACCTCAAACGAGGTATTTACAGCACATAAGCTAAGTAAGGAAAGTCTGAAATTTGGAGAAGTTTCTCAATTGTTTGTGATAAAGATGGAAAGGAGCTGGACTTTGTTCATTGTGAGAAATGTGCAAAAATACTCATCTACAATGGGCACGTCTGGGTTGAGGCGACACACCTGCTCTGTTCTCCCCGGTTTAAGTTTTCATGTAGCCTAGTTTATCATATTATGTATATATGTATGTGTATATATATATATATATATATATATATATATATATATATATATATATATATATATATATATATATATATATAATTTTTTATTTTATTTTTTGCAAAGTTTTTGATAAAAACGAAATTATATTTGAATGTATTGTGTGTTTTGTTCTTTTTTCTTTCTTTTTTTTTACATGCAAGCCAGGGAAACGAAACAAACAACCCCATGAATCTCTTTAATAATATCAATACAAATAGGCCTACGTGTTTTTTTTCCCTGCGGGACGGGAGAAGACACAAAATCAATGCATCTCTATTATTGCGCGGGAATAAATTCTCAGGGTTTTGCGGGTGCGGACGGGAGTGGACATGCATATTGCGGGAGCGGGCAGGAGTGTAACACAGGTGTAAGGTGTGCCGTAGGTGAGACAGAGGACTTCACGGTGAAGGTGGGACTGCATCAAGAATCGGCTCTGAGCCCCTTCTTGTTTGCGGTGGTGATGGACAGGCTGACAGATGAGGTCAGACAGGAATCTCCATGGACTATGATGTTTGCGGATGACATTGTGATCTGTAGTGAGAGCAGGGAGCAGGTGGAGGAAAGTCTAGAGAGGTGGAGGTTTGCTCTGGAGAGAAGAGGAATGAAGGTTAGCCACAGCAGGACAGAATACATGTATGTGAATGAGAGGGAACCAAGTGGAACAGTGAGGTTACAGGGAGAAGAGGTAAAGAAGGTGCAGGATTTTAAGTACTTAGGGTCAACAGTCCAGAGCAATGGGGAGTGTGGAAAAGAGGTGAAGAAGCGTATGCAGGAGGGTTGAAATGGGTGGAGAAAAGTGTCAGGTCTGTTGTGTGATAAAAGGGTACCAGCAAGAACGAAAGGAAAGGTGTACAGGACAGTAGTGAGACCAGCGATGTTGTATGGTTTGGAGACAGTTGCACTGAGGAAAAGACAGGAGGAAGAGCTAGAGGTAGCAGAGCTGAAGATGTTGAGGTTCTCTTTGGGAGTGACGAGGATGGATAGGATCAGGAATGAGTACATCAGAGGGACAGCACATGTGAGATGTTGTGGAGACAAAGTTAGAGAGGTCAGGTTGAGATGGTTTGGACATGTTCAGAGGAGGGAGAGTGAATACATCGGTAAAAGGATGCTGAGGTTAGAGCTGCCAGACAGGAGGTCAAGAGGAAGACCAAGAGGAGGTTTATGGATGTAGTGAAGGAGGACATTGAGGTAGTCGGTCTGAGAGAAGAGGATACAGAGGATAGGAATAGATGGAGGCAGATGATTCGCTGTGGCGACCCCTGAAGGGAACAGCCGAAAGAAGAAGAAGAAGAAGAAGAAGAAGAAGAAGAAGGCTTTTATGGCTCATATGATATAGTTAGAATATGGAGTGCACAAATAGACAAAATTCAGTTAAAAAAAAAGGGTAGATTTCACTTCATTATTCAACATGCATTGGCTGATATTCCAGTGAAAAACATTTTTAAAAATGGTTAACATTTGTTAACGATATTAGTATAGTACGTCATGAGGAGATGTATAGCACACAATAGGAGTTTCATGATTCAAACTGATTTTTATATGATAAAACAAAGCTATTTATTCTTGGATTGCAGCATGTTATATTCTGGTGTTGTTTACAGGAGTGGCACCTCTGTATTCTGGTTTGACCCCCACTATGATCCGAACTTTTCCTGCCAATGGAGCGCTCTTTTTGGCCTATGAAGTCAGTCGCAAGATCATGATGCAACAGTTTGATGATCACTGAGTTCATCTCTCTGTCTCTGGAGTTTTCACAAATGTTTTAATCCCATATAGTGTTTTCAGTTGCACAGAGAACATGTCTCTTGATTATTTTATCCACCTAACTGTTGTTAATGTATGCAAATCTTAATCATTTTATGTTTGAGAAAGAATATTTAAATTAATGAAAAAGGCAATTCTGTTCAATCGATGTTTAAAAAAAAAGATATTATTTGAGTTAAAGCCCATATAAAATATAATAAATATTAGTTAGAAAAAACTCAATGAAATTAAACAGAAATTAGAAATATTGCTTTGGCGTTTAGTTGAAGCACTAAAATTATTAACTGGATATTTATAACTGTAACTGAAATAAAAATAAACTAAACATAAATAGCAATACAAAAACTAGCACATAGCGAAATTCCTAAAAAAGCTAAATCAAAATATTAATAAAAGGAAAAAATAACACTGATTCAAACAATTTTTGTGAACTAGCCAGTGCTCATATCTGCTGGTCTTATGCTAGAACTTACCTTTTTTTATTATTATTTTGTGTGTGTGTGTTTGTTACGTTGCATTAAAAAGTTGTTTTAAATATGATTATATAAAACTAATTATATTAGTTCATCTTAATGGTGTCATTTCTTTCCTTCCGATAAACCGCACACACAAATGCTTGATAAAGGTAGCAAATAATGCACAGAAAATATTTTTGTCCATATAATGTGCAGGAGCTTACGTCATAATGGCCAAATTCATATACATACATTACATGTATTGTAATGGTTGCTCAGTGTTTCCATTGAGCTGATCTGTGGTTTACATACACACAGCCTGTCTCTATGGTGAGTAGCTATTGACTTCATGTAACACTCGCTTCTCCTGAGACCCAAAGCTCTGCTTTTATTTTTCAACTAGTTTCCATTTAATGAGGTTTTGGTTTATGCCTATCTGAACAACTTTGTGTAAAAAAAAATGTGAACAAACAACACTGTATGTATGTACCACAATATGTACCTTATGTTACAGTGCCTCATGGGCATTTAGCCACACAAATAAATGTCATTCAGTGACTTTACAAACAATTAAGCTGCACTGTCATTTATATTTTTTATATAAATATTTAACACTTTACAATATTCTCATTTGTTAACATTAGTTAATGTATTAACAAACATCAGCTAACAGGGAGCAACACATTTGTTACAGTATTTGTTCATCTTTCGTATGATGTTGGTTCCCAGGGATGGTGCAGCTGCTGGCATCAGCCCCCTAACTAATTCCGCTAAGGAGGGACCTACTTTCCCAAACGGAAGGGATGAGACGGCATCTCCAACCTGAGTTGTGGAGCCTCCATCTGTGGCCCCTCAATGAGAGCCTTCACGCCTCTCCTTGAGCATCCTGAACACTATCTCTGAGGCGAGGGCGCCCTCTACTAGGCGCCTGTATGCCCTTACGTGGTCTGTCTTTTTCTGACTGGTGCTCGACAGAACGAGCAATCCACCTCACCTTACAGTTCTACCCTGGCATCTAATCACAGTCCTTAGGGTTCTTGGAGATCCTCCGTCCGAGCCGCTTCTGATGGCTGAACTCTGACCTCTTTCACTTAAGACTGCCCTGCTGCTAGTTCTTGCATCAGTCAAGTGAGTCAGTGACCTGCATGCACTCTGTTGAGTTTGGACCCAATGACAACAAATTCATCCTTAAACCAAGGCGAGACTATGTACCTAAGGCACTCTTCACGCCGCTCAGAGCTCAGGTCATAACGCTCTCTGCTCTTTCGACTTCTGAGGATGAGCAGTCATTACATTTACTCTACCCGGGCCCTCAGAGTATATGTTGAGCAGTGTAGCCAGTTCCAGCAATCAGAGCAGCTGTCCGTGTGCTTCAGAGGGGCTGCCAGTCAGAAAGCAGATAGTGAACACTGACCTATAGTTCCTTGGGCTTGCAGTGTCTTATCCGAGTAAAGGCCCCACCCGTTTTAGGGGGCTGAAATGCCATTTTTCTTTGAAAGTGCACAGACTTGATCCAATCAGGCTCGAGTATTCCGATAAACATAGGGTCAGCAAAACTGATGCAATGCTCATTCCCTTTATTTCAAGGAATTAGTAACCAAAATGTTTTTCACCATATAATATATTATGTGTGTGTATATATATATATATATATATATATATACTTTTATTTTATTTAGCAGACATAATACACAGGTAGTCTGGTCATATATCAGCATTTTTCATGTGTGATGATATGTTTTGTGGTTACACACCTCATGTTTCCTGCCTTGTGATGGTGCAGAAGTCTTTGAATTATAAAGGTCCCACTATGTCTATAACAATATTTAATGAATATACCTGAACAAATAAATGTTATTTTGCACCACACAATATTCAGGTTTACGGTATTCACAGTCACATCTGATTATCAAACGAGTCAGAAAACTCCCCTGCTCCAGTATTATGGTGTAGCGGGAGGCAGGACACACCCTCGTGGGAAGGTGAGCACACGTTAACAGCTTCTGTTACCTTTCATCTGCCATAACACATCTTACACCTGTGGCGCTCCTCAAGATGACCACCGTAATCAGAGTTCAAGACCGGGAGACTGAGAATGGCAGACATATAATGCAAGGTATGCTTGTTGTACATTCATCTTAAACTAAATCTTAAAATATTCAAACATTACTAAAATGCAATGTTAATTTATTTAACTGCAACTGTAATATACAGAACTTCCCCGAAAATGTAAAATGTTTTGTATTTATTGTACAATAACAATGCACCATGGCAATAATGTTGTATATGACTAAGGACAGTGATACTAATACACGCAGTGAGAGATTGTATGCGTGACCGACCGTAAGTCACAAGGTAAGTCAGCAAAAGTGTCTGTGGAATTCGATACGTTTACCTGCCTGACATGTAATCCAGGGATAAAAAGAAATTTAATATCCTAATGACAACAATATCAGGGCTTTATCTCGTTGTCTGGTTTGCAAGTATCACAACCTTTGCAAGTACAAAAGGCTTCTTTAATAAAGTGTAAATGTGTTTCAGTTATACATTTAATTGTGTGGCCATTATAGACCCTTTTACTGTTTGTATACAATGATGACGTAGCAACGTATGCGCGCGCATTTTGGCAACAAACTGTGGCAAGAATCAGCAGCATGTCAAGCTACGTGAGCGGATTAAGCAACACAAACCGAGAAAGTTATTTTAAAAAGTTGACTTTATCAAATGGTATTCGGCTACCAAATCCGTGTACTATAGTGGAGTGGATAGAAGACGTTAGCAGATGGCCAGATATCTTAGTGGTCGGATATATACGTATTTAGTCGAGAAACCGAGCGTGTACACCCGAGACAAGCATATAAATCACTGGATGCTTATGAATACGTTGTCTGTGGGCATGTAAGTTACAGAATGTCCAATACAATTTTCTACATTTATTTTTATTCTTCACACCGACATAAATTTATCCTTTTCCTTACATTTTATGTTGACACACTTCTGTTTAAAGTTTAATTTTGTAATGCTATAGTACTTAAATAGCAACTATGTTGCTTGCATACATTTCTCAGATGGTTATTTTGCAATTAAACTATTAATAAAATCATTACAAATGAAATTGATAAGTAGTGTGATTATTGATATGATAATCTGGGGATGGGGGGTACATTATACACACCAGTGGCCGCCAATGTTGGCAGGTTTACTATAAATAATTAAGTTTTAAGTGCAGTAAATGTTTTACAAATGAATTTTTTTTATGCGAGCATTTTTATGTCCTCGTTCCAATCAATGCATTATTCGCCTGCAGCCACAGGTACCGCCGGTTCTTCTGAAACGGCCGTGATCCTGTCGGAATCCATTGGTGGAATAGCGATTAGTGCAACCAAAAACGCAACAGCCAGACATTTTGATGCTGGGAAACCGTTTTGATAAACTTTCGGAGTTGCTCACACGTTAGAACCTTTCTTTTACTGTCTATGGTTAGAACCATAGGTTAGAACCACTAGGGAACAACACCACTTCCGTTGCAAAAATGCGCGCGCAACTCTTTGATCACATGGGCTGTAAAAGGGTCTAGGACCTATGTCTTTGCTGCGTTCCAGTTCATTTTTATTATCCCCTTCACTCGCAAACTTCCCTCCGTCTCGTTCACTCGGATGTGCGTCATGCCTACGTTGGATGAGTGCCCACTACTGGCGGAAACTTTGCAAATGGACTGAACTGGAACGCCCTAAGCCCTTGATCACTTGGAATCCATTATGGAGTTGATATATTATTTATTTTTTACCTTTACGAAATTGTTTAATGCAGCATTCTATATGTATATGGATGTGTTTGGGTTGTTTTAAATGTTTTTAAAAATAGTTATAGTTGTTTGTGGTGGGGTAAATTAAACGTGATATGTGGTGACGTCACAATCGCGTTGCATTGTGGTATATGAAGCTGTCTGAAGTGTACATATGAAGTAGACTCGCTCACTCGGTCAAAATCGAGGGAGCAAGGGTCTGTCCATACAAACTTCCCTTGTCCACTTCACGAAGTGGAACGCACTTCAAAATGGCGGCAGGGATTCCCCCAAGGGGAAGTGCTTAGGGAAGTTTGCAAGTGCGTGTCTTAAAGTGGAGTGGAACGCAGCCCTAGGACACTGATGTAGGGCACAAAAGAAGCTGCTTTACCTTCAGAACTTAGGAGATCCAATGAAAGATTACATTAACTTTTTTGTTCTTATATGTAAAACAAAATATTATTAACATTAATTTTAAATGGGCAAAATTTGAAATTGCATTTTAATTAAAAACTGAGAATGATACCATTTGTGTTCCACATTCTTTCTGGGAAAAGAAAGTGTCGCTACAACTTCTTAAAATGACCAGCAGCGTTTTAGCAAACATTAATGTCACAAAACTGACACTTAATAATAAGTGGTTACATTTAAATAGCACTTTTTTTTTAAGGCTGATTGATTGATAGAAGGAAAGTAACGGAGTTGATTGTAAAAAAAAATAAGAATGGGTCAGATCATTATCATTGCAGCTGAGGTGATCTCTAAATGATCTTCCACAAAAAGAAAAAAAAAGAACATAATTTGTGCCACTTAAAAATAGCTGTGACTGTACAATGCATAGTCCTATAACATGTTGGCTCCATGTCTTTCAGATGATAAAACTCCCTCGCTGGGATGCTTCGGCTGGTTCATTATCTTAATCGCCATCATCATCACCATTGGATTCTTTCCTATTACCATTTTTATGTGCATTAAGGTTTGTTTTTAAGACTTTTATGGTACATTTTCTATAGACAATCAATGTCTTTTTCAAAACAATAATTATCTCTGTAAACGATGACTGACTGTATGTACAATGTACTCACTGGCTCATTAGATTGTGAAGGAGTATGAAAGGGCCGTGATTTTTCGATTAGGTCGTATTGTGGACAAGAAACCAAAAGGACCTGGTATGAAAAAGGTTTCAATTTTCAACTCATTTAACACATGGATCCCATTTATTAAAGGTGCCCTTGAATGAGTTGAAACAATATGTTAAATTTTTCTCTCATATCTACATAGAGGATATGTGGCTTATTTAAGGGCAACAATTGTCCAGATATAGTTTTACAGGTCCATTGAAAATCCTATAAATTGCTCTGTTTTTGCCTTATTTGGAAGAGTCATGAATATTAATGTTGAGCTCTGCTCTGATTGGCTTATTTCAGCAGCTCACAGCAGTTCAGTAAAGCGTCTTATGAGTCCTGACCGTCCTTACAGAACACAGACCGACTGAATGACACTTTAAGCAGAACATCTCAAATGGAGATTGCTATCAGATCATCCGCGCGCGAGAGAGAGAGCTTGTGTGCATATGGTTGCCAGATTGTACATGTTTAGGTAAAACACAGGATAGTATTAGTGTTCTTTTCACAGAAAAGCTCTGATTGGGAGGTTTAAATTACTGAAATCTGGCAACCGCACGAACACTCTTCATTCCCTCAGACAAAACCAAAACCAGTGATAGACTCTTCTTTTTTCGTCAATGATATTGCATGTTTATATAACGTTAGTCACAATGTAGGCTACGCAGTGACTGTGATGTACTCTAAAATGCAAGCATGCAAAAACATCATACTTAAGTGCTCAAAAATATAATTTTTACAAAATGAATAGCCTTGTCAAATGACTATCGTTGTAACTTATATGGTGGAAAAGGTGACGTTTGCTAGAAGGATCGAGTGAACGATCTGTAAGCAACGTATCTACGGTTGTATTTTGTAATACAAAATAAAATTAATCTTTGTCATTAGACACACTATTTAGTTTTGTATGGTACTTGAAGTTTCCTATTGTTACTACACTAGCATCTTGGGTCATCTAGACAATGCTGTCTCTCTAAGAAACTTTCAATTTAATCAGGAATTGTTTAAACAGTCAAAAGGGGATAAATCACTACTTACTGCTTTCAGGAATACAGTTGCCCCTTTCTTCAGTTTAAGACGCTGAGTGAAGCTTGCTTGAAATGGGCCAAACAAACTAACAAGTTTGAATTAAATTGTTGCGGTATCCGATTATTATAAAAATCAACCATGACTGTTGACATTTTTTATCAGTGGGAAGGGTATGAAAAGTCCTCACGTCTCCTGCACAGCCTGGAACATGACATGTGTGTCCATGAGAGCTGCCGTTTTCACTATCCTCGAGTGACTTTGTTTACCTGCTGTCCCGATGATTCTGCTCCGTCAGTTCCGCCTGACAATGAACATGTTCGGACATATGCAAATGTTGGGGGGCGTACATATAAATGATCCCCAACGATTGCCTCACTGTTAGCGTTATGTTAAGGATCACTTATTTTTCCGTGGTGCTTTTCATGCACAAGATGTGATGTCCATGTATTGAACTCTTATAATTTCACTATGGCAAGGTTAATTCACTTTTTCATTCTAGGGCACCTTTAAATGAACACATGCAATTAATCAAAATTGATAAATAATACAGTTGTGTGAAAAAGAAAGTGCACCCTCTCTGAATTCTATGATTTTACATATCAGGACATAATTAAAAATCATCTTGTCTTTAGCAGATCTTAAAATTAGGTACATACAACCTCAATTAAACAACAACACGTGACATTTTTCATTATTTATTTAACAAAAACGAAGCCTAAATGGAGAAGCCATGTGTCACAAACTAACTAAACCGTCACTGCTTCCATAGGAATGAAGAGGGTAAGTAGCATTCAGACGCTGTTAATCACATTTTTTTTTTTTTTTGATTTATTGATAATCAGCAATCATTACAATCAAGGTTTTCATCAACACTTTTCTCAGAAGGATCCTCAAGATCCATTGGCTGAACTGTATCAACAAACAAAACAACAGGCCGCGTAAGATGACATCCTCCAAAGACACTGGATTGGATAACCCTGCACAGGCCTGCAGACAGGATCACAAGGCAAGCCCTCACCTGGAACCCCCAAAGGAGGTCAATACAGAAACACCTTATGCCGTGATCTGGAGGCAGAACTGAAGATGACGAGGCACACGTAGGGGCACCTAGAACCAATGGCCTATGCCTTTGATGGGGCTACATGCTAATGCTGAGTTCACACTGCACGATTTTAGCCCTGATTTTGACTCGCCGACAAGTTTTTGCGGAATCGCAGACAAATGCCCAAAATCATATCTGTGTGTGTGTGTGTGTCACACGAGTGATAATCACAGTGTGAATTATCAAAGTTGCTATCTGAGAGAGTCACCTGTGAGATATGTGGCATGCTAAATATCTGGACCTGTCAACGATGGAAAAATCCTGCTGTGTGAAATGTGTTATGACTGAAAATAACACGGGGGATGGCCTACAGCCAATGAGAAAGCGAGATACAGGGCAGCGGGAGGTTCAGGGAGGAGTTATAGACAGAATATCAGTATTATAATAGATATATTTACAATTCTATCAAACAGAAACAAAGCACAAACATTAGCTTGACCAGCCACAACAGCAGCACATTACAAAATTATTTATTTACTTCAAACCTCCAGCAGCCATATCACCCTGTAGCCCAAGACTAGTTTTCCACTGAAGTTAAGCAGGGCTGAGTCTGGTCAGAACCTGGATGGGAGACCAACTGGGAAAACTAGGAGCTGCTGGTGTTAGTGAGGCCAGCAGGGGGTGCTCACCCTTTGGTCTGTGTGGGTCCTAACACCCTCCTAATATAGTGATCGGGACACTACACTGACAAAGAGCACCATCTTTCAGATAAGACGTTAAACTGAGGTCTCAACTTTCTGTGGTCGTTAAATATCCAGGATGTCCTTCGATAAAGAGTAGGGGTGTAACCCCGGGCGTATCATGGCCAAATTTGCCCATTGGCCTCTGTCCATCATGGCCTCCTTATCATCCCCCTCTCCTGCTTGGTTTAATCACCTCTCCTCTCCACCAATCAGCCGATGTGTAGTGTGTGGTGGGCAATCTGGCGCAATATGGCTGCCATCGCATCATCCATGGGGAATGCTGCACATTGGTGGAGTTTGAGGAGATTCCCCCTTCTATGTAAAGCGCTTTGAGTGCCTAGAAAAGCGCTATATAAATGTAACAAATTATTATAATTATTAAAAACTCTCTTTGCAGAACACTATGTGAAGTCATGCGGTGTGAAACCTCCTGTCGCCGACCCATCGGTCAGTGTGAACACAGCAGTGACTGGTGTTACCCCAGATAGTCATGCAGTGTGAGAAGAACTGTGATCCGACGAGTTTGGAAATCATGCTGTGTGAACTGAGCATGAAGAATAAGAAGAAGGGGAAAGACTGGTTTGGGTGTGTGTTAACAATGCCAAAGAAGAAAGATGTCAACAATGATCTTCCAGAAGCAATTGTTTCTGCCCATCAATATGGGAAGGGTTATACAGAAATTTTTCAAACATTTCAAAGTCCATTATTCTACAATGAGGAAGATTATTCACAAGTGGAAAACATTCAAGACAGTTGTCAATCTCACCAGAAGTGGACGTCCCAGCAAATTCACCCTAGACTGTGCACTGCTCATCAAATTTGCACACAGACACGGCAGTACAATTAATAAAAGACTGGACAAGTATGGCTTGTTTTGGGAAGGGTTGCCAGGAGAAAGCTTCTTCCCTCTTAAAAGAACATGGGAGCACAGCTTAGGTTTGCAAAGTTGCATCTGAACAAACCACAATTTCAGACGTGATCAAAGTGGAGATGTTTGGTCATAATGGAGAGTGCCATGTTTGGCAAAACTGAGCACAGCATATCAGCACAACCACCTCATGCAACGGTCAAGCACAGTGGTCAATGGATGATGATTTGGGTTTGTTTTGCAGCCACAGGACCTAGGCACCACAGTCATTGAAAGCTTGGACGAAACTGGGTCACACAACAGGATAATGATCCCAAGCACACCAGCAAATCTACTCCAGGACGTCTGAAAAAGAAAAGAATGGAGGTGTTGGATGCCTTTCATGTTCAGGCATTTTTATAAAGTTATGTTAAATTATTAAAATTATTATATACACTATATTACCAAAAGTATTTGCACACCCCTCCAAATCATTGAATTCAGGTGTTCTAATCACTTCCATGGCCACAGGTGTATAACATCAAGAACCTCGGCATGCAGACGCTTCCACAAACATTAGTGAAAGAATGGGTCGCTCTCAGGAGCTCAGTGAATTCAAGTGTGGTTCCGTGATAGGTTGACACCAGTGCAATAAATCCATTCATGGTATTTTCTCAATGCGTTGCAAAGTCCAGACTCAACCCGACTGAAATGCTGTGCCTGGAGTTGTCCTTAAAGGGGTGGTTGCATTCTATTTCACTTTTTAGTTAGTGTGTAATGTTGCTGCTTGAGCTTAAACAGTATCTGCAAAGTTACAGCGCTGAAAGTTCACTGCAAACGGAGATATTGTCTTTTAAAGTTATGGCAGTTTATTGCCTACAAAACCATCAGTTTTGGACTACAGCGCGCTTCTTCCCGGGTTGGTGACATCATAAACCCTTGCTAGTCTCCGCAGATGTGACTTCTAATAACCGTAACGGTCCTGGCATTTCCAGATAACCTGTGCTCGGCACTTCAGCCAATAAAAATACAGGAAACTACATTTGGCCATCAAAACAATCTAAGACCATTGCGTTTTTCAGAGGGATGGGCTTCATAGAAGCAAGAAGCAAACGAGCCGCTAAAAGGACAGTAGAGACAGCGGTGTGGAATAGAAGAAAAATACGGCGTTTAAAAAAAAAAGAAGTATTTAAGTATTAAGACATGTTATACTGCACCCCATATACACAACCAGGCCTAGAAGAAGAAAAAAAAACACAGAACCACCCCTTTAAGAGAGCTGTGCATAAACAGATGCAATGAACTCAAGCAATGTTGTAAAGAAGAGTGGGCAAAAAAATCCTCCACACCGATGTGAGAGACTGACAATTCCTTCAAGTTATTGCTGCTAAAGGTGGTTCTACATGCTATTGAAGCATAGCATGTACTTAGTTTATCACACATGCCTTCTCCATTTTGGCTTTATTTTTATTAAATAAATAATTACAGTGTTATATGTCATGTGTTGTTGTTCATCTGAAATTGGATTTACCTAATTTTTTAGACCAGCTAATGACCTTTTTATTATGCTCCATAAATCCACATAATTAAAAGAGGGTGTACTTTCCTTTTAACACAACTGTACGACATATTTATGTACCGTAATAAGTCATTAGAGCATCACTGATCATCATTTTTATAGGGCCAATATAATTTTCTACATTTGACTATTGTTTATACATTTTTCATAGGTATTTTCTTTGTGCTGCCATGTACTGATACATTCAGGAAGGTGGACTTGAGAACTGTGACATTTGATATTCCTGCTCAAGAGGTAAGAATATAGGCATATATGTATGTGTGTGTGTGTGTGTGTGTGTGTGTGTGTGTGTGTGTGTGTGTGTGTGTGTGTGTGTGTGTAGTTTTCATTTAATTTAATTAGTTTTACATTTAATTAAGTTTTAGTAATTTTGCTATGCACTTTTATATTTTAAAATATTTATATTTTGCTTATTTAGACTTTAGACTTATTTTAGGCAAAAAAAATGTTTCAAATTGTATTATATATTATTATTATATATTCAAACACTGTTGATATTTGAAACCATGCTTTATTTCAATGAAGAATGATTTTTATTCTTATAGTTAACTATGGCAACATATACAGTATATTCTGATTGAGGGAACCTTATACCGGTAGTTACAGTGTTGGGGAAAGTTTCTTTTAAAAGGAATGCATTACAATAGTGTTTTTCCCTAAAAGAAAAAGAAGAAAAATGTCGCCAATTGTTATTAAGTAATGTTATGTTAACAATTGGGAATAAATGTTAAATTTATTAACTTATTTATTTATTGTTGTAGATTGTTTTTAATTCTGTAGCACTTTGAGATTTTGTTTAATATAAAGTGCATTATAAATAAAATGTATTATTATTATTATTATATGTCTGCCATTTTTTATCTGACCAACTGAGAAAAAAAATGCGCTGAGGACACAGTACAAGGTAAACGTGCCTATTGTGAGTACACCCTAAATCTAACGACCGCTTAGCTTATATCACATCAAACCATGCTAATTATTATTGTTATAATTTGTCCTCAAATTGTTAATGTTAAAGCTACACTGTGTGATATTTTCCCCCATCTAGCGGAGTAAAGGTACATGACCCTCGAGTGAATAATAGTTTCTGTTCCTCTCAATTCTGATTTCGTTTTAACTCCTACGGTGGCCGATCTAGTCCAAGATTGACATGGCTTCCAGTTCGACCTCGTTCATGACTGCCATTGAGTGTTAAAAAGTGAAAGGCGAAGCTTGAATTTACGGGTATGTCCCTCTTTGGCTAATGTACTTTCAAGATGGAGGAGCAACATGGCGACCGGCATTCGAACCCCTCACCCGTATGTATTTTCAATGGCATATTATAAACTTACGAGAATACTTTATTACTTGAAAGAATTAAATATACATTAATGAGCACATATATTTTGGAATAACTGTTTTTAACTAAGAATAAACTAAAAAAAGTTACACAGTGTAGCTTTAACGACATCAGCATTGCGCGAGTGTGTATTAAGTGTGTATTAGTGTTAACTGTAGATTAGAATTTCTGTACGGTCTAATCTTTTGCTTTTGACTACGGGTGAATCTCTAGTTGTCGCTGATGATTGTCTTTTGGACCTTTCTGGATTAAAATCTACCATCAGAATGATACGTTTAATTATTCCAGCTGCTGTGAGAAAAGGTTATAAATGATCCACCACCTGCATCATCCTCACATGCAATACTACTACTAGCCAGACTTCTTCTTTATTTGTACAGTAATGACGCAAAGACGAAGGGCTGAAGCTCGTATTTCCTGTGGAAAACTACCAGTATACCATTCAAATTAAAATACATTATTACAAGCTTACCGTTGTGAATCGGGCTGAGGTAAGGAGATAGTTTTGAACAATGGCTGGTTATGTACTTGCTCAAAAAATGGTTTTGGATCATTTTGATTTTTACGGACTGCAGCTGTAATTATAGAGAGTAAATGCACGTTCACATTCAGTCTAGAACTACAACAATCATCATGTTCACACACAACGCCTCAGCACTACTCATGAGCTCTCTCCACATGAGGACAGGAGAGCTCAGTCAATACATGACTTCATTACTTGTTTGAAAAAAGTAACTGAAATGTTGCTGTAAATTTAAGTGATGTGTTACTAGTTACTAAATGTAATCTAATTACGTACCTCACGTTACTTGTAATGCATTATACCCAACACTGGTTACCGGTAGACCTTATGACAACCCAAAGTTAAATCAACAGGATTTGTCAAGCTAAGTCTGACTAAATAATTGAAAGGTTTGGATCAATATTATTCAGATATGTGTTTATGTGAGAACAGTTCTTGACGAAGGACTCCGTGACCGTGAGTGTGGATGGCGTGGTGTACTTTCGTGTCTTTGACCCGATCTGTTCGGTGGTGAACGTGTCCAATGGAGATCACGCAACGCGGCTGTTGGCGCAGACCACCCTGAGAAATGTCCTGGGCACGAAGAACCTGTCTGAGCTGCTGTCTGACAGAGAGGGCATCTCATGCAGCATGCAGGTAAAAGAACTATCAGATGACGCGTTTACTGACGCGAGGGCGGGGCATCCTGTCACTCATGAGATCCAACAATAGCAAACCACAGCCATCCAATCAATTCCCAACGGACAAAATCGAGTCCCACCCCGCATTTGATATTGTTCGAGATGCCGTTTCACTCAGATTAACGTCACAATAGAAAAGAAAACACTAGCCACTTAAGTGTTGTGCTGATTGGTAGATGGCTAAATGTAGTTTCATGTATTTTTATTGGCTGAAGTGCCAAGCACAGGTTGTCCGGAGAAGCCACGGAGCTCGTTGATAGATTAAACTTTCGCTGTATCCGGTCGGCAAAACTCAGAACACATCTTCCCTTTTTAAGAATGACTTCAGTGCCGTTCTTTTCTCAGAGAAAAGCTCAACTACAAGTCTTCCAGAATCGCAGTCAAAGCTGATTCGAAAGACCGCCGTTCGCCAGTTTCTGTGTTTACTAGAAGCACGCAAACGCAACTCTGCCGTCATTATGTTAAGCCCCGCCCACCGACTCAATTCACGATGTGATTGGCCCGACCAGAGTTTGGTTTTTACAGCTCAGAAGGGTATTGAGAGTTGCTAGACGACATTCACGGGAGATTAAATTTGCTGCCGTAAGGGTGCGTCTAGTTTTCTAGGCTAGGGAAGCTCATTGTAGTCCAAACCGGCCGTTTTTGTAGGCAATAAACTGCCATAACTTTAAAAGACAATATCTCAGTTTGCATTGAACTTTCAGCGCTGTAACTTTGCAGATACTGTTTATGCTCAAGCAGCAACATTACACACTAACTAAAGTTAAAAAAGTGACATCGCATGCAACCACCCCTTTAAAAAAAAAATCCTACATTAAATTAAGAAATAGTGAGGCGTATACGGGTATCAGGGACAAAGCCCAAGATTATTTCTTTGCTGTTAAACTGATGCTGTTAAGCTAAACCCAGGTATGCCCTCTGAGAAGGGTATATCATACTCACAGATCCTGATAGCTTTGTATCGTCTTGATGACAGATTGCCTTGGATGAGGCCACTGGCGTGTGGGGTATTAAAGTGGAGCGAGTGGAGATAAAGGATGTAAAACTGCCGCTCCAGCTCCAGAGAGCCATGGCTGCAGAGGCCGAAGCAACTCGAGAAGCCCGTGCCAAGGTGAGACCCACACCAATGCAGTGCTTCAGGCGCTGGTATTTCATTATGAAAGTCTGCTCAATACTGCCCAAATAAAAGGCCCAACATTGATTATAAAACTTGGAGATCTTTTTTGTGTAGTTCATGTTACTCAAGAGACTGACGAGGCTTGTCTAAAATATTACATTCAGCTGTCACAAATATGTTGACCATTGAAAAACAAGTTCTTGTTTTTTTCCAAGTAATGGTTTTAATGCACAAAGTGGTTATCATCTCTTATAACATTTTTTGTTTTTATTCAAACCCATGAAAATGCATGTTTTGTTGTAAATAATAGTGTAAAATCACTTTTTGCCACTTGTTCCATTATTATTGCCACTTAGCAGATTTTGACTTACGTACATGTTGATGCATTGTAAATAGATTTTAAAGGGGGGGGGGGGGGGGGGGGGGGGTGAAATGCTGTTTCATGCATACTGATCTTTTTACACTGTTAAAGACTTGGATTCCCATCCTAAACATAGACAAAGTTTCAAAAACTAATGTTGGACGTTTGATGGAGTATTTCTAGCATAGCATGACTAGAGCGAGAGAGGAAATGCACACCCATAAACACTCGCTCAGCTGCAGATCCAGTCGTCCGTGAACACTAATGTCGTTATAGTCCGCACCGCGCTCCACTTTATTCCTATGGGTGACATCAAGCGACATGGCAGCGCTGCATTTGAACCGATTTGAACGCAGAAATGACGGGAAGCGGCACAACATTGTGGATCTCCACGGTCAGTGCTGTCACAGGACTTCACCAAATCATACCAAAGAAGTGTGTTTTTGACGGAGCGGTCCCAGCGATAAAGGTTCGGTCCTGCTTTGGAAGCAGTCGGTGAGTAAAACTGCTTCAAATGTCTGTGCTGTTGGCTATCGTCGTGTGAGTAAACATCAGTAAACGACACGATCGCGTGCTTCGTCATTCAAATGCGCTAACGGACTCCATTGTTGTTCTATGTATAACGTTACACTAGTCTGACGTGCAAAACCGTTTTGCTTGCTACTGCTAAGGTTTAGTCGCATACAATAGTCCATAAACCGAATCATGTCCTCATAAACTGTGAGTAAAGACACACAAATGTTGACAGGTCACTAAATACAGTACATACCACAGAGACGGACGTCCTGCTGTTGCTGTTTCTCCTGTTCAACTTATTTCAGCCTCCGGAAAGACTCGGTACAGCCTATATTTATTTTATAAATATAATAAAACTAAAGACTTTTCGGAGATATGAAGGATGCAATACTACTCTATAGGTACTCAAGATTGACTGAAACTGAGTGTTTCCCCCCCCCTTTCCCCTTAAGTACTTTATCCCTAACTGTAATCATAACTTAAACTCCTATACCCTAACCCAAGACTTACTCCTAAACACAAACATACCTCAAACTCATTAGCATTAAATGTGGGAATTTGTAGTTAAATAACACCGTTACAGACAGCTAGTTCACCCAAAAATGAAATTGATGTCATTAATGACTCACCCTAATGTCGTTCCACACCCGTAAGACCTCCGTTCATCTTCAGATACAGTTTAAGATATTTTATATTTAGTCCGAGAGCGTATCTAAGTGAATGCACACTATACTGTCCATGTCCAGAAAGGGAATAAAAACATCATCAAAGTAGTCCACATGTGACATCAGTTGGTTAACTAGAATCTCTTGAAGCATCGAAAATACATTTTAGTCCAAAAATAACAAAAACTACGACTTTATTCAGCATTGTCTTCTCTTCCGGGTTTGTTTTCAATCCTCAAATAAAGATTTGAACGGTTATGAATCAGCGGATTGATTCATGATTCGGATCGTGTCAAACTGTTGAAATCACGAGACATTGGCGATCCAAAAATCTAAATTACAGCCTTACAATAAAATATTATAGCCGAGACAGCATAACAAATGACACAAGCGGCTCAAGTGTATTATTGTTGTGTGTGTGTGTGTGTGTGTGTGTGTGTAGGTGATTGCAGCCGAGGGCGAGATGAACGCCTCGCGGGCCCTGAAGGAAGCGTCTCTGGTGATGTCGGAGTCTCCATCAGCTCTTCAGCTGCGATACCTTCAGACTCTAAACACCATCGCAGCAGAAAAAAACTCCACCATCATCTTCCCCTTGCCCATTGATATCATTAATCATTTCATATCTAAAAAAGCTTGATGAAAACTGCTGATTAAAGATAAACTTCTTGTGAGAAACAATGCAGCCTTTGTCCATTAAATTAACTGGGTAGTGAAATATAATAGACACTTTAACAGACTTACAATAAATACTTTCCCTCAAAAGACTTGTAGCTGACTTTCAACTCATTTAAATGTAGAAACAGGATGCTTTTACATGATTTTTAATAAACCCAAAGTGCAATAAAGTGCAACATAATCATCAAAAGAGTTTTCTGAATGCATCACAACAGTGATCAGCTACACCAACAAGGTTTGAATCAAACAAATGACTGTATATCACAGCG
This sequence comes from Pseudorasbora parva, assembly GCF_024679245.1. Classification (NCBI taxonomy): domain Eukaryota; kingdom Metazoa; phylum Chordata; class Actinopteri; order Cypriniformes; family Gobionidae; genus Pseudorasbora; species Pseudorasbora parva. The sequence continues at coordinate 14,418,834 of NC_090179.1, forward strand.
TTAAGACATGCTTTTCCATCAACGTGTTGAAACATAGATCACACATTAAAGCTCATAGAAGCTGTACAACACAAATTAGGAGAAGAGAAAAAAACCAGAGGACATTTAAATAAAAACAATCATGGTACAATCCTCCCTTAAATATCTAATAACTGACAGTTGTGTTTGTATTACATTTAAAGGAACAGTTCATCAAAACATGAGATGTATAACGTGTCACCCTTAAGGTCCGTTCACACCAACGGCGATAATTACATTGATAACGATAAAGATATAGTTCTTAAAAATTTCTCAATATTAAATAATACCACAGTTCACATAATGGCACAGAGAAACTATATCCTTGGAATCGCTTTCAGAATTATTTTATCCAGCTGATGTATGATAAAAACATTGACAGCCAATCAGAATCCAACCTGCTTTAAAGAGCTCTGCGCTTAAAGTGACAGACGGTAAAACTGCCGCACGCGCGTAGAATAAACAGCATGATATTGTCCGCCGGTGTGTCCGCTGATATAGTAATCGCTATCTTTGTAATTATCACTCTTGGTGTGAACAGGCCTTTATATTGTATCACTCGTATGAAAAGAAGAACTTTGAAGTCTTCGTGCCGCTTTCATCAACATTCCCATTCATAGTATGGATTTAGAAATCTTAGAACGTAGTACACTAGTCGTACTTTTTATCAAGTTTATGGTGACAGCTTGACAGCTTATGGTAAACTATGAACTGTTGTTGTATAGGGAAAAAAACCACATTCCCTTGTGAAAAAGCAGCACAGCATAAAACGAGTACTTATGGAAATAACTTAAATATACTTAAGAGTGAACTGAATGAAATGCTTTCAGACAGTTAATTATAGCTTTTCACCTTAAGTAGGACTAAAAGGCACAATATTTAAGATTTTTGGACTTCTAAACTATCTAAAAACCACTAGAACTATTTTATATATTTTCCGTGTTACCATTAATTTCTGTAATTAAATTTTTATTTTATTTTGTAGAAACCACGGAAACACCAAAGACGCTTTAATATATGATGCATTTTATTAAACAGGTCTTATTGTTTAATTAGTTATTGTTTAAATCTTGTTTTCTTGATTTACCGCAATTACCGCCTCCATTAAAACAATTTTCAACACACTCAAATGTATCTAATATAATAAACAGTGCTGTGTTACTCCACATACACATGAGCTGAAGAAACAGAAGAGCTCATCTGCTCACGAGCCGTGTGTCTCTCTTTAGTAATCGCTCCAAATCAAGGCGTCGTCAAGCTACAACTTTGTTTTGTATAAGCGATCTCTAGTGGCAAAAATGACATTATTGTGCCTTTAAAGGGTTACTTCACCGATATGGCTTTGTTTTAGTAGAAACCCTGGAGTATATTTGAATGATCGTGCTCCAACCCCTCATATCCCCCCGAGGTGAGAGATTCATGCATTTTATTTCTGAAAAAAAATCCTCTGACGACGCAAATATCCTCATTTTGCGTCATCTGAGGATTTTTTGTCCAGAGGCTAAAGACTACAGCCAGCAGAGGTATTTCCGCATGTTTTCAATCCGCACATGGGGATCACACTCACAGCACTCAGCTCGCAGCTGCAGGCATTCATGTAAATGGAGCGGTGCGGAGAAAAGGGAGTGTTTTAACTTCTCAAATGAACTACTATGAAAGTTAAGCTTCCAAATGCATGAACTAAAAACACGCCAGACCGAACACCCGCTGTGAATGAATGCCGGATCCGCGCTTACCTCAGCTCTAGCGATGATTATAATCTGCAGCGATAACTCCTGCAGCGTTTGTGCTGTGACACTCGCTCGGCTCACTCACATTATATTGAACAGACACGTTCAGTTTTTAATTGTAGTGTCTGTTCTCTAACTGAACTGATTTTATGAAGATGAACGCGGTGGGAAAGTGATCCAGTGATCCGGTAGCGGTGGCTTTTGGGGGCAGCGAAGCAAATGCATTCTGGGAATTGTTGTCTTTCATCCCCATGAGACAAAAATACATTTTCTGTCTTTTCTCAGTCTAGAAGGCAACAAATAAAAAATTAAAAAATCAAATTTCTACTTCATTAATGGTCCAGTTTAAATATAAAGCTTAATGTTAAATCACTGAAGTAACCCTTTGAGTACATCTTTACATATGAATTAACTATTCTATTGTCTTTGAAATACAGTCGAAATTTACTGACCAATGACAAACTAAAACTATGATAAATGAAAATATACTTTAATGTCACTTCTATTGAATAACATTTTCTGCAATCATTCACTATGGGGGTACTATGGGTACTTTTTTTTTTCCTTAAGGGGTGCCTTTAGCCACATTGTACCCTACAAGCACACATGCAATACAATTAAGTGCACTTCTTTTTCACAAGGGTAAGATTCTTCAAAACTCTTGTTTTATAGACAAGCATAACACGAGATTGGAACTAAATGAGTGTGACTAAATCTTAATATTCGGCTGAACTATTCCTTTAAGAATACAAAGAAACATTAATACATTCCATAATCATGTCCATGGGACAGACACAGGGAAAAAAAAGAAAAATACGGAATACATTTTTTTTTTTTTTACATCAGTGCATCACAACCTGGTTGATTGAAGATTTCCTTTAATTTATATTTCGAAAGCAGAGATGAAAATAATCCAAGCAGACACCCAAGGAACCTTAACAGAGAAGCATTTTCCTCGGCAGACAGGTAGTTGGTTTGATATTTCAATATTTAATTCAAAGCGTTCAATTTAATTGCTTTATAAGTGAAATGCATTTACAAGTCGTTATATTACGTTGACACACCAACCTTCAAATGTATAATTTAGTTTACGTTATGTAGATTATTATGTACTGTGAAATGACATTCCTAACCTGAGCTAGATCTCTGACTGAGACGGGAGGTAATGATACTCTGAGAATGAGCAGGAAATAAATCCACCAGTACAATGGTATAACATCAGCCATTTTTACTCTGTTCGCACAAATGTTAAGGCTGAATAACGCAAACTAATGATGTTATGTTCTTATAAAAATCAATCATGGTCATTTAAGCAACTCATTAAAATGTAAATCACTAATAGCTGCACTACTAAGTACACTTGGACATAAAATAAAATGTGTATATTTTCCCCTAAAGACATTAAATAAGACCTAATTTTATTCTACTGTTCCCAAAGATTAAATCCAGACTTTCACCTCAATGTCAGCAAGAATACACGTACACATGATCCTCCTAAAGCCCTATTCGGATGAGATTAGTTTTACAAGGGTAGATGGAGTAATGTAGATTTACCACAGGACCTCTGTAATATTAATGGCCACAGCATAAGAAATCTCAGTAAAACTAGCATAAATGGGAGGGGTAACTCAATTTACAGACCACCATCACCTCCCTGTCATCATGTGCGTATAAAGTTGCTTCCTGATATCACACGTGCAAACACATATAATCTGTATATAACCTATTTATAACAGTTGGGTCAAGTCCAACGATTTATTCATTAAATTAATACAATTTTGATTGAATTCTGTTGGTAATAGGCACTTTCCTAAAGCTAAAATAAGTGCTTTTTGACCCTTTTTTATCTGAATGGTAAGCAGAACACACTTGAGGTTTGCCACAGGCTTGTCCCACTGCCTAGAATGCTTTTTCAAGCACCTCAAAAAACTTGGAAAACTACTTTTAAACAGGAAATGACAGAATATTTACAGCAGGTCTATTTGCACGGGATTAGTAGCTATTACCTGAGGTAATATTTCTAGACCTTTTTACAAAAGGTAAAAGTCACTGTAATCTTTACTCACACGACCTGTAATGATGACTGAGATGGACGGGACTAAAATCACTGAGAAGCTCTGGTAATAATTACTTCACCCCACCTCTCCATGTTAAACTAATCCTGTCTGAATAGGGCCTAATATACAGGATAGTTGTTGTGGGACATTCAGGGAAGATAAACACAGGTGCGGTTCGAATACTTTCTTGTTCTTATTTACGACTAGAGAACTTCCTGTATTAAGACCATGGCTTTGACGCTGTAGACCCTGAATGTTTTATAATAAACAAGAAATCTCTAGAAGCCTGTGTTTTCATTTCAAGAAATGAGGTACTCATGATAGCGCATTGCTAACTTAAAATGCTAGTAGTGTAATGCTCTGTAGTACTTTAGCAAACCTTTTAATATTATGCAGCCAAGTCTCTACAAAGTAGGGCAAACGCCCTCAGTAGTGTCCACATGAATGCAGTTTAAGCATATTATGGTTCAGAGCAACCGGAAGACTTATGATACATACTGTACAGAGAAGAGAGACATAAACAGCCATGACTGATACCTATGGTGTCAAGTTTACAGGCAGTTCTTACGGCGTAAAGCATTCTGGAGATTTCTGTAAACAAGGATAGTTGAAATGAAGGCATGAGGATCGGTTTCCCTCACAATTATGAGTGAGAAGACGAAGGTAAAGACGGCAGGTTGAAGTTTTGCAAGTTGTTTACACTACTGCAGTCAGTCCATGCTAATATTAGCATCCTTGTGTAGTGGTTATAACATGTGGATGAACCACCTTAAAAAGTGTAAGTACATTTTAAAATCGCATTTGCATCAACATTTAACCCCCTAGACTATTAGTTGGCATCCTGTTTTGACAAAGTATTTACCTCATTTAAAAGACATGTCCATCCTAAGCTTGCCTGTAGAGATGTTTTCCTGTGTTTTCCTGTTGTGTGTTGTAATGCCTCAGCTTGCACAGAAGGTTGCTGGTGGGTGGCTTTCCTTTGAAAAAGGCAATATTCCTAGTAAAACGGGTATACTTGTTGTCCTGATCAATCTTTGGAAAAGCTTGAGACCATAGGCAAAGGTTAAAGACTTTTCACCTCAGCGCAAGCCCAAGAGCCAAATCCCTCAGAGCAGAAGGTACAAAAAAGGTACATTTCAAAATGGCTTGTGATAATGCACAACAGTGTGATGGGCACAATAATGTTTTAAACTTCATGTTTGGTTAACCGGTCCTACTCAACCCGTTCCTCGAAATGGCCATCTCTGGCATGGAAGGTGGGAAAGCTAACGATGACGCTAAAGACTGCCGCCTCTATTACGCTTCTTGGCGCCAGGGGAGTGAGGTTTACTTGCACAGCTCTTACTAGCTAGCCTCTGTTACATTCACCTCCCTAAACCTCACTCCTATACGGGTCACAGCACCAAATGATTTTGATGAATGTGCTGGTCGCTTTTTTCCATGCTATTACAACACATGGGGACTGATGCTTTTACGCTTCAAAAAGAACACAAAACACCACAAATGTGTATTAAAAGTGATTTATACAACCCGTGCACTACATTCCAAGTCTACTAAAGTCTACCAACTGTCAGAACTGACCAAAATCGTATTGCTTTTCTCACAAACAACCCAAAGACCAATGTCCAATTGGTGAACAAATCGTTCTTTTGAGGATTGGTTTTTAATTAATCGGTTGATCCAGTTGCTAATAAATGGTCTGTTGTGCGTTTCCCATAAAATAACATTACTCGCTGGGTAACTATTACGATGCATCTTTGGAGAAGTCAAGTAGCTTCTTTGTCTCACATCTGTGGTTCAACCCACATTGGTTCAACAATAAAGAGCAGTTGTTTATGATGTTCCTCAGGTGGTCGAGTAATAACATCAACTAATTTATCAGTTCAAGATCTAATTATTGTCAGATCATTGCTGTAAATAATGAACATGGCATCTGACTACTTTTGTGCTCCATTGTTTTCCTCTATTACCAGATGTTTGATTGAATTGCGGGTTCCTTCTTCCACTTGTCACTTCCCAGGTTACTAGAGCACTAGTCTCAGCCTCAGATGTCACACTCACAGACTGTTGGCTGAATGTCTGATGCATATGGCAACATTTTCTGGAAAAACTTTTAAACGTTTTGAAGTCGTCATGTGCGACGTGTTGCGTTCTTTAGCGGTCCGCCTCGAAACAAATGCAGCGGCTCCATACTCCCTCGTTGAAGAAGAACGACATCGTATTTACAACTGTGACAATGAGCGCTTACTATGACTTAACACTGGATTTTGAAGTTTGTGACTTTATTATTGAAGTAAACTTACACAACATTCTTAAATTAATAATTTATAGTTAACATAGTTGGCTTTGGGAAACGCACCACTGATTGATTCTTAAACGAATAGGACTGATTTTGCTCTGCGCACTAAATTTGACTTTCATGTATTCTTTTAAAGCTTGAAAGCTAAAGTCCCCAATAATTGTCCTGTCATTGCATGAAAAAGAGCAACAATGGCATTTTTTTATTTCTCCATTTATGTTCCACATAAGAAAGTCAGTCAAGTTAATTTTTCCACATATGCATGCCTTGAACTATTTTGTTCAGTCATGCTCCAACTCAAACCTTGACTGGTAACACTGAACAGTGAGTTGAGACGATGAAACAGAAAACGCACTGGTGTAAGAGGTGTGGGAGCGTCTTCTGTTCCATCCAATCAGAAGCCACATGTTAAAGGTACAAAAAAGGAACAAAATAGAGTGTGAAGGGTAGAGGCAGAGAATTGGACACTCATCTAGGGAAGGGCTGTTGTCGGGAGGGTGAACCGGGACTAGAGGCTGGTCGATGAAGGGGCGACTGGGTGGGAGACATTCGAGGGCTCAACTCGCCCGTTTGAAGACGCCACATAAGCTCTTCGTTGGTGCGACTCAGTCGCTTCTTCTCGTTGCTCTCTTTCTCAACGTACACCTGCAGGTTGGCGTTTTCCTCTGACAGTTGCCTGGTAGAATAGAGGAAACAACTGATGAGAATTCTTCTGCAGCTTTAGGCCACATACACACTGTAAAGTTTCAGGAGACAACCGTAATTTAAATGTAGGAGTGAATCCCTTAAAAATACTGCGGGAGGGGGGAGCATATATGAGGTAGTGTTACATGGACGTAGGAAAATTATGACCTGTTTAACATTATTTAAGACCTAGAACACAATCCTTCCGCGAATATAAGAGTTTTTAAGACCTTACATTTTGATTTTGAAATGTAAGATTTTTTAAGACTCCGCAGGGACCCTGGGTATGTTTATTGCTTGGAAGTTGGATCCGGTTTAGCTCTATGTAGGCCTGTGTCATGTCAGACACTAGTCGGTGGGCGGAGCTATGGAATTTAGACATTCTTTTTCTGTTGAGGCGGTGTTTCACCACACGTTGACGTGAAGGTGTGGCATATTCTGAGATTGATTGTTCCTGGTGTCAATAAAAGCTTTTCTTTGACTAACAAGGAAGTTTTAAGCTCTGAAACTTACAGTATATTCATGAACTCATGACCTTTCATTACCATTGCCTTTTATAAATCAAAAGCTCAAGGGAAAATTAATTTCTCCATTCATGACCCCTTTAAAGTTGGGAAGATGCGGGCCACACTATTCTTCAATAGTCTAATTTTCAATATGCAGCACTTGTACTTAGGTTTATTTTGGCCTGGTTCTTGTTCACTCGTTTTTTTGTAATAAGATCTGGCCAGTCAAGGCTCATAACCCTTTCCCTGTGGTTTTCTTGCACCACACACGTAAAGAAGAGATACACATCTGTGATACATGTTTAAATACGTCATTAAAAACCGAATTGTTTAGTTCGGTTCCATACACAATGTATATAAATGGTGGCTACCTCAACATGACAATCTCTTCACAGCTCTGGGCACAATATTTCAATTGCTACTGCCAATACACACACGACACACAGCTGTGAGCAAGTGAGACATGCTGCTGCTGTAGAATATAGCATACATGAATTACCCATAGCAGATCTAGACAGGTGAAGCTGGGAAAGGTGGAGGATTTCTGAAAGTGAACTGCATATGCTACAGTAAATGCTGACCAGCATTTGAAGGTTGAGTAGCGAGCTAATTGGCTACTAATACAGCAGGAACCAATCAGCTGTGCCCTATAGAGAATGACCAATCAGCCTGCTCTATCTAGAGCAAGGGTCCCCAAACTCGGTCCTGGAGGGCCGCTGTCCTGCAGAGTTTTGCTCCAACCCCAATCAAACACACCTGAAACAGCTAATCAATGCCTTTATAGGACCTAGGCTGCGTCCGAACAGCTGACTTGTTGCCTCGCTGCCTCACCAGACAATGACTCTGCAGGCAGCGTTTGTGCACGAAGGCACCTCACGGAACTAATTTCGGACAGACTTCTAATGCAGTGTAACAGTTTAATGATCTACAGCTAAATAGAGAGAACTCTGGTGATCACTAAAGACATTTAATTACTACAGTAGTGATTTCTCGCTAGAAATTATATCACAAATGTAATATGTTGGTAAAAAAAACGTACATTTACACACAAACTGACCCGCATACGCAACTTCTGGACGCCATCTTTTTTCCCAGCTCAACTGTCACTGAATGGAAAGCACAGGATTGTGGGATATCAAAGGCAGTGAAGGACACATGTACGCTGCCTTCAAAAATCGATCAGATGAAGGCATCTCAGGAGACAGGAAGTGAAGCAAACATTAGATTCGGACGTGGCTCGATGCCTTCCTGCCTTAAAATGTGTCCTCCGAAGGCAGTATTTTTTTCTAGGTTTCGGACGCAGCCCTGGTAAGACACTGATTAGCTGTTTCAGGTGTGTTTGATTGGAGTTGGAGCTAAACTCTGCAGGACAGTGGACTGAGTCTGGAGACCCCTGATCTAGAGTTTCATGACAGAGCTTTGTATTTGATTTACTTCCTACTCCGTACCTTTAATGGTATAAACTAGAAATGTTATATAAAGACCTGGACATTGCGAGGTTGCGATCAATCCTGTCTTTTAGGTCTTCATTTTGCTGCTGTAACACCTGAATACGCTCCTCCAACAGAACGTTCTTTTGGGCCTGCGCAAAAACATGACAAACACACACAAAAAAATCACTGAAAAAACGGTGACATTTCTACATTCAAAGGAACACTCAGTGCTTCATTCCACACTGTATTATTTTAAATGAGTTGGAAACTTGTGCGTCAGACACATCTGCATAAAGGGCAGTTCTAATGACACAGGTAACTGAAAACATTTGTTTATGCTTGACAACTGATCAACCTTAATGTGTGTCAGTATAAGTTTAAAAAAAGTATAAGAAGGCTAGCAAACTTGAGCAAGGGTTGGGCGAAACAAAAATCTGCTAAAACAAAAATTTTGTTTACAAGTACAAGAAAATAAAAGTAACAAAACATCCAATTTCATTGAGTCTTTCATAATAAAAAAAAAAACTCTTTCTCCATAGTAATTCACCATTTTTTCAAGCTCTGAAATTTTGAGCTCCTGTTGATGAATCTGCTGGTTCTTCATCTCCAGAACCTCTTTAAGACTCTTCAGGTCCTCCTCAATATGCTGATATGGAGCAAGAGCGTCCTGTACACACACAAACACACATTCAAATAACTACTTCTACTAATCACATCTATAAAAATATAATTACCTGAATTTGATTATACAATAAAATATAAATTAACTGCAATTGATTAAGTATAAAGTATGCATACGTTTAAGTTTCTTTACAACAATTTAAAATAAGTAACACAATTAAAAATTTCATTAAGCAATAGATTTTTCTTTTACAAAAGAAAGGTACACTCTTTAAAAATAAAGGATTAATATATCTCTATTTTGCAGAACACAGAGGACAAAGTTTGGGGAAAAAAATGCAGAAAGATTTTTCTAGGGATTAACTTCTTTCTAAATATCACTGGCCACACACAACACAACAGAAGAGAACATCAAGAAGAGTACCACTATCTGCTCATCTGTGCTTCTGCGCAGTGCCTCTTCAAAACGTTTGGCCCGATCTCGCAGAGCACGGTTCTGAAACGTCAGCGTGTCCACCTGATCCTTAACACAGCACAGAAACATGGGCCTTTACATATGCCATCATAAGGAAAAGGGAGCAAAACGGAATGAGGACATACAGTACCTGCAGTGAGAGTCTGAGCTTCTCAAATTCCTCTTCCATTGACTTCTTTTGCTGCTCATGTGCCATCTTCAGGTCTGAAAACAAACAACCAGTTCATGGTAATAAGAACACACTGATGAAGGAGAATTAACACACAGTTCAGATTCAACCATCTGTATTGTTGTTGTTAAGATGAAGTTACCAGAGCTCTCTTAACAGGCCAAACCTATTTGCTATTATAGACCTTCTAGACCAAATAACGCTGTCTGTAAGCACCTCAAAAAACGTCATTTATGTTGCGGTCCTGCCCTAGACCTGGGCCGTAACACTAGGTTTTTAGACAATGTCGCTTTGATTTCTGGGAGTGTGATGGATGTGTCTATCAGCAGGACTCACTCTTGATGGTTCTGGTGTGTTCTTCCTGTAAAGTGGCCAGTGTGGCACCATGTGTCGCTTCCATCTCCACCATGGCCGTCTCATGGTTTTCATTCATCTCCTCGACCTAAAGACAAAAACAGTTGTCAGTTTTTAAAAGGTGCTCTGGAATATTGGATTCTGATTGGTCAAATGCAACAATTTACATGTCTGCATGAGGCTTTCCATTTCCAGGACACAGATATTTCATCACTGGACTGCAGTGATACTTCCGTGACACAAATCGGCATAATTCCAAATAATTTTGTTTCAGTATAACAGCAGAAACAACTTTTTTACAACTAAGTTTTAGGATTTGAAACTGTAAAGTTTTTATTTGTGTACAAACACTATTCCAAAAAGTTGGGACACTGTACAAATTGTGAATAAAAAAGGAATGCATTACAAATAATATACAAATATTTTACAAATCTCATAAACTTATATTTTATTCACAATAGAATATAGATAGCGTTTCAAATGTTGAAAGCGAGACATTTTGAAATGCCATGCCAAATATTGGCTTATTTTGGATTTCATGAGAGCCGCACATTTAAAAAAAGTTAGGACAGGTAGCAATAAGTGGTCGGAAAGTTAAATGCACATATAAGAAACAGCTGGAGGAACAATTTGCAACTTATTAGGTCAATTGGCAACATGACTGGGTATAAAAAGTGGCAGTGTCTCTCAGAAGTCAAGATTGGCAGAGGATCACCAATTCCCCCAATACTGCGGTGAAAAATAGTGGAACAATATCAGAAAAGAGTTTCTCAGAGAAAAATTGAAAAGAGTTTGAAGTTATCATCATCGTCAGTGCTTAATATAATCCAAAGATTCAGAGAATCTGGAACAATGTCTGTGCGTAAGGGTCAAGGCTGGAAAACCATACTGGGTGCCCGTGATCTTCGGGCCCTTAGACGGCACTGCATCACATACAGGAATGCTACTGTGGATGAAAAAACATCACCTGCAGCTCAATCTAGCAAAGACTGAGCTGCTTGTTTTCCCTGCTAACCCCACCATACAACACGATTTTACCATCCAGCTAGGTTCATCTCTGATTACTCCTTCGGGGTCGGTCAGAAATCTTGGAGTAATCTTTGATGACCAGCTGTCCTTCAAAGACCACATCTCGAAGACGGCTCGGTCATGCAGGTTTGCATTGCACAATATCAGGAAAATCAGACCGTTCCTTACGGAGCATGCAACACAGCTTCTTGTCCAAGCCCTGGTCATTTCTAGACTTGACTATTGCAATGCGCTTCTGGCTGGACTTCCATCTTGTACAATCAAACCGCTGCAATTGATCCAGAACGCTGCAGCACGTCTTGTATTCAATGAGCCCAAAAGGGCTCATGTCACACCTCTATTCATCTCTCTGCATTGGCTACCACTCGCTGCCCGGATCAAATTCAAAGCCCTGACTCTTGCTTATGGATCTTCCACAAGCGCAGCACCCGCATACTTCGACTCACTCCTACGCGTCTACACACCCACCAGAAGCCTTCGCTCAGCTAATGAGCGAAGGCTTGTGGTACCATCACAGAGAGGCATGAAATCCCTCTCTCGAACTTTTTCTTTCATTGTTTCGGGTTGGTGGAACGATCTTCCGTCCTCCATACGCACAACAGAATCACTCACTTCGTCCAAAAGACAGGTAAAAACTCATCTCTTCCATGAGCACTTAATCTTACATTAAAAAAAAATAAAAAATTCTTTCCCCCTCTATTTCTCCTTTCTTCTTTCCTTTTCTGGTCTTTGCTACTCTGAGCAGTGTACAAATCTTAGTATTTAGGGCACTTTTTGTGTTTCGTTGCCTCTTCTTGACGGATCGCTTCCTGTTCTCCTGAGTTGTAAGTCGCTTTGGATAAAAGCGTCTGCTAAATGCATAAATGTAAATGTAAATGTAAATGTACTGTAATGGAAATCACAACATGGGCTCAGGAATACTTCCAGAAAACATTGTCGCTGAACACAATCTATATCTAAACATGATCCAGAAGTGCAGGTGTTTTCTCTGGGCCAAGGCTCATTTAACATAATAATAATAATAATAATAATAATAATAATAATAATAATAATAATAATAATAATAATAATAATAATAATAATATATTTTATTTGTAAAGCCCTTTTCATAGTTAAAAACAATCCCAAAGTGCTACACATAAAACAAATAAAAAAAAAAATAGGTAAAAAAAAAAAAAAAATAGCAAAAAGTAAAAAATGCTTGTTTAAAAAGAAAGGTTTTTAGTTCTTTCTTAAAAGAGTCTATGGCTTGGAGCCCTTAGGTTTTCTGGAAGGGAATTCCAAAGACGCGGTGCGGCTGAGCAGAAGGCTCGATCCCCCATAGTGCGGAGCTTAGTTGTGGATGGTTGAAGAAGGGCTTTATTTCCAGAACGAAGGACTGTGGCAAAGTGGAAAACTGTTTTGTGGTCAGATTAATTAAAATTTGAAGTTCTTTTTGGAAAAATTGGGACGCCATGTCATCCGGACTAAAGAGGACAGGGACAAACTAAGTTGTTATCAGCACTCAGTTCAGAAGCTTGCATCTCTGATGGTATGGGGTTGCATGAGTGTGTGTAGCAAGGGCAGCTTACACATCTGGAAAGACACCATCCATGCTGAAAGGTATATCCAAGTTCTAGGACAACATATGCTCCCATCCAGACGTCGTCTCTTTCAGGGAAGACCTTGCATTTTCCAACATGACAATGCCAGACCACATCCTGCATCAATTACATCATCATGGCTGTGTAGAAGAAGGATCCGGGCACTGAAATGGCCAGCCTGCAGTCCAGATCTTTCACCCATAGAAAACATTCAGCACATCATAAAGAGGAAGATGCAACAAAGAAGACCTAAGACAGTTGAGCAACTAGAAGAGGGGATGCCACACAGTGGTAAACATGGCCTTGTCCCTGACAAGCCCATGTGTGAGATTCCAGATATGAGCAGATGCCAGATTTGAGATATGTTGATGCCATGAAATTAAAAATCAATTTATTTTTCCCTTAAAATTATAAATTTTCTCAGTTTAAACATTTGAAATGTCATCTATGTTGTATTCGGAATAAAATATTGAACTTTGAAACTTCCACATCACTGCGTTCTTTTTTATTCACAATTTGTACAGTGTCCCAACTTTTTTGGAATCGGGTTTGTATCAGCTTGTGGAGCGCCACAACAATTATTCTGAACTCAGCGTATTGCGTGCTATATGAACTCTGATATAAAAAACTCTGAAAACTCTTCAAGGACACATTTCAAGGTAGGAAGGCATCAAGGCATGTCCGAATTCAATGTTAGATTCACGCCCTGTCTCCTAAGAGACCTTCATTGGATTGATTTTTGAAGGCAGCATAAATGTATCCTTCTCTGCCTTTGATATCCCACAATCCCCTGCTTTCCATTCTGTGTCAGTTGAGCTAGAAAAATAAAAGATGGCGCCTTAAACGCTGCCTTAAAAGTAACTGCATGATAAGGCAGCGAGGCAACAAGTCACTGCCTATTTTTTCGGATGCAGCCTTGTTTTGGGTTCTTGTATAGATCGTCATATCTTCTTTTGATCTTTTTTCCAATGTGGCGGTCAGTAACTTCAACATAACTGTTAAAACCTGTGCATTACCACACGCGCTCCCTTCTGGATTGGGGTGTGGATAGCATGTGACTGACTGAATTCTTCGTCTGACAGTATGCATCGAACAGTGACGTCTGTACCGTGACGAATCAGGTTGCCGTTGTACATGCACTGTTACACCCCTAGTAGACTAGTCTTTGTGTTCTTCAGTTTTGCTTCGCTGCTAAGTGACAAATGTCCACCGACCACCACTGCCGAACCATGACGCTTGCTGTTGGATGGAGCTTTGAATTTGTGTCTAAGTTCACCAAACTTGAATCTGGTGCAGAAAATATCTTTGCCAACAGAAGTCTAAAAGGCGAAAATTCTTTCCTGTTGAAGTGGCTGGATCTCACTTACATGTATGCTAGGGTATCCGTACAGGGTGCGTGGCGCAATTTTTTTAACAGCATAGTACACACATTACAGTACATATTTGTATGCTTAATGGCACAGACACTGGACAAGGATTAAACGTGTTAAACATACATGTACTTTCATATTCTGTACCTTGCAAAGTAGTTTTTGGATTACTTTTCAGACTAAATACTTTCAATACTGCCATAAAACCACTTTCTAGGCTTTTCTAAAACCTTCACAGAGTCTTTACGCAACTTTTTGTATAATACTAAAAAAAAAGCCTTCACACCCTGTTACGTCCTCATCCCACCTGTTCCTGGTGCTGGGAGCGCAGCTGCACCAGGTGGCTGTTCTGTTGTTGCTGGAGTCGCTGTATCTCAGAGCTGTGCTCCTCTACCAGTCTCTCCTGTAGGGCCTTGAGCTCCTGCTGCTGCTCCTCTTGGAGGACTTTCAGCTCCCGCTCAAAACTCTGCTCCAGCTGGGCCTTCTCACCCTGCAGACGCTCCCACCGCTTAACACTGACCACTAGAGAGACAGAAAAGTATTTTTATGACAAATTTATATATGATAAATGTTCAGCCCTGTTACTTTTTTTAAACCATGGCACCATTGTGGTGAAGAAGTTAAATAATAAATAAATGAGCTGGTTTATTTTCTATTAATTACATTTAACACTGTGAAGCTACTTTGAAACAGTCGGCATTGTAAAAAGTGCTATATAAATAAAGGTGACGACTTATTTGAGATGCTTTTTTTATTTTTTATTAATAATTTGAATTTTTGAATTTGATTTTTATATTTTCCATTTTCCTTTTAATTCCAGTTAAAATCTTAGTAATTTTGTTTTGTCTGGAAGTTTTTATTTTTTTATATGTCTATATATTTTTTAATAAATGTTTATTTGTTAAGTTTTATTTATTTATTTATTTTTTATTTTGTAATGGGAAATGTTGCCTTGGAAATTACCTGAAGTTTGTTTATGTTTTTGTTTTTTTTATTTCAGTTAACATAAATTTTATGATTTTCAATTAATGATTTTATTTAAGGTTATAATAATAACCCTGGTTTGTAGCTATTGATAAACTTAAATTTCCCATAAATTAAAGAAAAATATTAGTTTGAATAACTTGGGTAACAGGATTAAAGATTGAAGGACAATAATGCAGTCAACACTTTAATATTAGTAAAAACTGATCAAATGGAAATAAACACTGTAGAAAGAGACAATCACATTTCTTGATTGTCACAATTTTAGGAAAAAACATATTTTTAATTATAAGGGGAAAATACGTTGTAACAGGGTTGCAAGCAAAATAGCACATGTATTTAGTAATTAAAAAAATAAAATAATCAAAAACAAATGTACTGTAATGAACTAAATATCAACCAAAATGATGGCATTACATAGTTTTATAATAGATATTTGATGCATTTAAAACTACCTGCTTCACATGCTAGTTGAATTGTATATTACAAAATTTAAGCTAAAATTTAATAAAATAAAATGAAATTGTGCCACTAACACTTCCAAAAATATTAAATAAAAAAATAAAAATAATGAGACACCAAAGTGTACTAAATTTGTAGAATATGATACTGGATAATTTAATTTATTAAGAAGTGTTCGTGTTTCACGTCAAATGATGTGGGGCTGGTCATGAGCCAAATTAAATATATGAAGAGTATGTAAAGAGAAAAATGCCATTTAAAAATGTGTTAAGATCTTTTCTTTTTGTGGTTGACCTCTTTCTAACATTTGTGAGTTTTCTGTAGCACAAGTGGGTGACATGAGATCACTGTTGTGTGTGAAGTCCAGAGGAGACTTACCCACTTCATCCCTGATCCTGGATAACTGCAGGGATAACTCCCTCTCCTTCACGGCAGCGCTCTCGCTCTGGAAAACACACAGAGAGATACACAGATGTGTTATGAATAGCTCCACACAGAATCTGCAACCTCACATGAGCGTAGGGGAAAATTCTGGAGAGGAGCTGGGGTAAAATATATTCAACAGTGCTTACAGTACTACAGTGAATGTGTTATCAATAAATAATTTGTTTGTAATAAATAAACATGAGGGATGAATCTGCAAAATGTACAGAACTGCTCACTTTTCACCAAAAATTAAACATACTAGCCGAAATACCACTTTAAAGGAGTCCTATTCTGCTTTTTTAAATGTTCAACTCTCTTCTGTGTGTAATGTTGCTGTTTGAGTCTACAAAGTTACAAAGTCACTCCAGCATGAGTTATTCTTTATATCAGTAAACACTGTTTCTGAAAACGAGTCTTGAGTTTTCTTCCAGGAACAAAGACTTCTTAATATTGCTAATTTGAAGCAATAGAATGAAAGATTGAATTAACCTTGCCATAGTAAAATAATAAGAGTTCAGTACATGGACATCACATACTGTGAGTCTCAAACAAAATTGCCTCCTCCTTCGTATGTAAATCTCATGCATGAACAACACCACCGAAAAACAGGCTATTTTCAACATAACGCCAACCGTGATGCAATCGTATACCCCCAATATTTGCATCTGTCCGAACATGTTCATTGTCAGGCGGAACTGATGGAGCCGAATCATCGGGACTGCAGATAAGCAAAGTCACTCGAGGATAGCGAAAACGGCAGCTCTCATGGACACACATGTCATGTTCCAGGCTGTGCAGGAGACGTGAGGACTTTTCTACCCTTCCCACAGATAAAAAATGTCACCAGTCATGGTTGGTGGTTATAATCGAATACCGCAACAATTTAATTCAAGATCGTTCGTTTGTTTGGCCCATTTCAAGTAAGCTTCACTCAGCGTCTTTAAACTGAAGAAAGTTGCAATTACAACTGTTAGTAGTGATTTATCCACTTATTGGCTGTTTAAACAATTTCTGATTAAACTGAAAGTTTCTTAGAGAGACCGCATTGGCAACCATATGCACGCAAGCTCTCTCTCATGCACGGATGATCTGAAAACACCAATAAACAAGTAAGCTCCATTTAAAGGGTTACTTCAGCGATTAGCACATGGCTTTGTATCAGTAGAAACCCTGGAGTATACAGTGCCTTGCGAAAGTATTCGGCCCCCTTGAACTTTGCGACCTTTTGCCACATTTCCGTCTTCAAACATAATGATATGAAACTGTCATTTTTTTGTGAAGAATCAACAACAAGTGGGACACAATCATGAAGTGGAACAAAATGTATTGGATATTTCAAACTTTTTTAACAAATCAAAAACTGAAAAATTGGGCGTGCAAATTTATTAAAAAAAAAAAATTCCTCCCATGACGCAAATATCGTCAATTTGAGTCACCGAAGGAATTGTTGGCCAGAGGCTAAAGACTACAGCTAGCAGAGGGAGCAATTTTCGCATGTTTTCAACTCGCGCGTGGTGGATGGGAGATCACACTCACAGCACTCAGCTCACAGCTGCAGCCTCAGGCATTCATGTTTAAACGGTGCGGCCAGGAGAGCAAAGTAAGTCTTTCAACTTCTCAAACTAATTGCTATGAAAGTTAAAGGGGGGGTGAAACACTCAGTTTCAGTCAATCTCATGTCAATCTTGAGTACCTATAGAGTAGTATTGCATCCTTCATATCTCCGAAAAGTCTTTAGTTTTTTTATATTTATAAAAGAAATATAGGCTGTACCGAGTCTTTCCGGAAAAAAACGAGCGCCTGGAGGCGTATCGTGTGGGCGGAGCTAAAGAATGACGAATGCGCAAAGCGGTGACGTCCTCAAGCGTGGAGAAACCCATGGCTATCAATCTCAGCTAATAGATATGATCCAGAATCAAATCTGAGGCTGAAATAGAAACAGCAACAGCAGGACGTCCGTCTCTGTGGTAAGTTCTGTATTTAGTGGCCTGTCAACATTTGTGTGTCTTTACTCTCAGTTTATGAGGACATGATTCGGTTTATGGACTATTGTATGCGACCAAACCTTAGTAGCAAGCAAAACGGTTTTGCACGTCAGACTAGTGTAACGTTATAACGTTACATAGAACAGCAATGAAGTCCGTTAGCGCATTTGAATGACGAAGCTCGCGATCGTGTCGTTTACTGATGTTTACATACAAAGCAACAGCACAGACATTTGAAGCAGTTTTACTCGCTGGCTGCTTCCAAAGCAGGACCGAATCTTTATCGCTTGGGACCGCTCCATCAAAAACACACTTCTTGGAGTGTGGAGATCCACTTTGCGATGCGACTGAAGTATTTCTGCGTTCAAATCGGTTCAAATGCAGCGCTGCCTTCCCGGAATGCTGTGCTGAAGCGTTGAAGTCGCTTAATGTCAAAGTGGAGGAATGAAGTGGAGCGCGGCGCGGACTATAACCGACATTAGTGTTCACGGACGACTGGATCTGCAGCTGAGAGAGTGTTTACGGCCGTGCATTTCCTCTCTCGCGCTAGTCACGCGCGCGCACCCTACCGGGAGAAGAGCCCGTACGGCCCATACAAGGACCTTCCGATCTATTAACGTCAAGTAGACCCATACTCGAAAAAAACTCTCCGAAACTTGTGAGAAACCGGAAGGAGTATTTTTGACACAGAAATACTCCATCAAACGTCCAACATTAGTTTTTGAAACTTTATCTATGTTTAGGATGGAAATCCAAAATTTAGGGAAGTTTTTTAGTAATCTAGTAGCGGTGGCTTTGGGAGGGACCTCATAGGGCAGAGAAGCATTCTGGGAATTGTTGTCTTTCATCCTCATGAGACAAAAATACGTTTTCTCTTTTCTGAGTCTAGAAAGCACTAAATTAAAAAATTCTTTCACATTTTTACTACATTAGTGACCCAGTTTAAATACAGATTCATCTTCACAGCGCTGAAGAACTCCTTTAAGCAATCTTCATTTGAGATGTTCTGCTTAATGTTCGGTCTGTGTTCTGTCAGGACGGTCAGGACTCATGAGCCGCTTTACTGAACTGCTGTGAGCTGCTGAAATAAGCCAATCAGAGCAGAGCTCAACAGTAATATTCATGACTATTCCAAATAAGGCAAAAACAGAGCAATTTATAGGGTTGTAAATGGACCTGTAAAACTGTATCTGGACAATTTTTGCCCTTAAATAAGCCACGTACCCTCTATGTAGAGAACAATTTAACATATTCTTTCAACTCATTCAAGGGCACCTTTAATTAATCCCAAGGCAAAATAAAGGGGGCAATGCCTGGTTGAATTGTGTACATAAGTGTGAAACTCAAGGTCATGGGGCGTGACATTCGCCAAACACGCTCAAAGCGTTTGACCAATCAAAACACACAGGACCAGACGACCAATCAGAGCACATTGCTCTGTCTGCATGTCTGCATCCACTTTTACTAGTTTAACAATGAAAAAAGGGTCAGCGTGCCAGGGGCATGGTCCAAAAGAATTGTACGTAGTCATAGGTGTATTTTGGGCGTAACGTGCAATAAACCAATCTGTCTCATCTGCCATTCCCTTTAAAAGTCAGTTGCACTTATATCATGGTGGATTCGCTATTTACATGGAAAGACTGAATGCTTCTTTAGAGAGGAATCCTCTCATTTTTAAAGGTCCCGTTCTTCACGATTCCATCTTTCAAACTTTAGTTTAGTGTGAAATGTTGCTGTTAGAGCATAAATAATACCTGTAAAATTATAAAGCTCAAAGTTCAATGCCAATCAAAATATTTTATTTGACAGAAGTTCCCTTTCAACGCCTATACACCCCTGCACTTCCTGCTGTAATGACGTCACTAGAACCGTTTGCTGACTAACCCTCCGCCCACAAGTACACGCAAAATAGGGGGCGTGGTCTTGTTGCTCTCCCACGTGGAGAAGAGCGCGCATTCAGCGCTTGCATCGCCCCGTTATGGTAAGAGGCGGGACCTTTCCGGGCAAAGTGCGCTAAGCTGCTGTCCAATCACAACACGGGAAGCGCTGGCCCAATCAGAACTCGTTACATGTTTCTGAAGGAGGGACTTCATAGAACAAGGAAATCATCAGGCCGTTTTTAGGACAGAGGAAACAGCGCTGTACAGATAAGTCAATTGTGTGAAAAATACTGGGGTTTTTTACACGCGAAACATGAACTCATGTTATATTGCACACTGTAAACACAACCAAAGCTTCGAAAAACACGAAGAATGGGACCTTTAATATTTGGCATTTGTGTGTGTTTGTCCCTGTGTGAGTAATAAGCAGTGTGTATGTGCGTTGTGCACCTGCATTAGGGGCATATTTCTAACATGCCCTTTAAATTCCACAAAAAAAAAACTGCACTATGGACTTTAGAGTAGGTTTTTGTTGGTCAATGGCGCAGTCATTTTCAGTTCATCAAAATAGCAGCACGCCAACAATGCGCCCATGAATGAACAGACGGGCGCGAGTGCATTTGCTATTTAAACAACGTGGCGCTGGAAGTGTAAAGGATAACTGAGCTGACCTGAAACTAGCAAATAAAAAATAATAATTGTATGATGTATGATAGGACCCTATATCTTTCATTCCATTTAAAAATATATACACATTTGAATCTATATATTTTAGCATGTATATATCAGCGTCTTTTTGAAGAGTCATATGTGCATATGAGTGAACCAGTAATGGATCAAACATCAAATAAAGCAAAACACCATGGAGCAAAAACAGTAAAGAAGTCCTCAGTTTGTTACGGATGCTGCAATTAATGGGAAATATGTTAAATGTGTGAATTTCCAAGCATTAAAACCTATTCTAGTCCCCCCCCCCCCCAAAAAAAGATCAATACTTAGAAAAAGACCATATTAGGTCCCCCTTTAAATAAAATATTTCTGTATACCAGCAGCACACATAATTAAATAAAAAAATAAAAAAAACATTAGTTAACCCTTAAATTAAACCAGCAAGCTCCAGATAACCTTGTCACAGACATGTCGAGTTCTTACGAGAACCAAGAAGTATGATCATATTAGCCCGGTTCTGTCAACACTGCACTGGCTCCCTATTAAACTAACATTGCATTCATTTTAAAATATTACTTATTACTTACAAAGCACTAAATGGTTTAGCTCCCCAGTACTTAAGCGAGCTCTTAACACATTATACTCCATCACGTTTATTGCGGTCTCAAAACTCTGGCCAGTTTATAATACCTAGAATTAGAAAATCAACTGCAGGCGGTCGATCCTTCTCCTATTTAGCAGCTAAACAGTCTTCCTAGCATTGTTCGGGAAGCAGACACACTCTGTCAGTTTAAATCTAGACTAAACACGCATCTCTTTACTATGGCATACTCATAAAAGATGATCAATTTATATTATTCAAATCAGTTAACTGATTGTTAGGCTACATTAATTAGGTCAACCAGGAACACTTCCCTTAACACCTGATGTTCCATCATAAAAAGAATGGCATTTAGACTAATGTTAGTCTCTCTGTTTATCCCGAGGTTTACTGCAGTCGGCCGGATCCGGGCCGTATCCAGATCAGATGGTGGACCTGCACCAACAAGCCCGTCTCCTGCGTGATGACTCCAATCTTCAACCGGATGGAACTGGACAAATATTCGGACTCATCGGATCTAATATGACTTGTTTGGTTTCTCCCAATGTTTCTTTTCTCCTGTATTTCACCTGATGGAGTCTGGGTTCCTTGCCACCGTCACCCGTTACCTTAAACTTTGGCTTGCTCACTTGTGGACAATAAATATTTAATTATATTACTTTCTATTAAATTATGTTGCATTATTTTCCTGTTACCACTGTAAAGCTCCTTTGAAACAATCTTCATTGTAAAAAGCGCTATATAAATAAAGGTGACTGGGCTTGACATCTATCTGCACTTATTACAATAGCAGTACCTCTATCTGTTAATAACACACATTTACTCCAAGGTGACATAACTAACCACACCTGTAATTGGCATGTTTGATGATGCCACAACACAATGAGATGTTTATGAACCATACTTGTTTATAAGAAATCAATGTCAGCAAATGATACGCCATGAGTCAGCATTTTAACACGGCAGTCCTGAACCTTACACACATTCAGCTCCAAATGCCAGCCTAGATCTCACGGCACCATCTGCTGTTGAAAAACACCTAACCCGCTCAAACTTTAGTAAGCAAACAGCAGGGTCAAGACCCCATGACCCCATACATGCCCTGACCTGTCATCATTGTCACTTCTACAGCTCTCACCCATTCAGATCTTCCTCCAGCACAACATATCACGCAGATCCCTGGAGAGTCTTTCCATGAATACTAATTCAACTGGCTCGTTCCTCACCGTGGTTACCTTTCATTTCCTGCTGTGAAAGGTCTATAATAGTGAGAGAAAGACGGTCTCAAGGACTCAGTCCCCGCCTATAAAACAAAAGATAAATCTCTAGGGCATAACACTGTCACACCCCAACACACCTAAAGCTTAAACATGCTTTAAAAACACATGGACTTTCTTATTAGTGTTATCTGCTGAGCATCACTACTACTACTGCCAATCTCGAGGGTTAGGACTTTAAATAAACCATAATTATTTTGGTCCTGTAACTTGTACCCATTCATCTACAGAACTTATGATACTTCAAATCATATGACTTACTGTTGAGTTGTTAGCCCTACATCTCTGTGTGTTTACTAAATAAACTAATATTTCTGCCTTGGCTTAGTAAGTAACCACATGCAAAGCAACATGCTAGGTACCATTTAGAAGAACACATTAGCACCCTCTGTCAATGACTCAAAACACTCTAGTGATCATACAGAAACATGCAACCACTTAACGCAACCACATAGCAGTCCCCTAGCGACAACACCTCTGCAACATCCTTGCAAAGCTCTAGTAACCACCCAGAACACTTTAGCAATAGGCGAAGAAGCACTCACAACACCTTAGCAACCACATGGAAACATCCTGGAAACCATCAAGAACACCACAGCAATTACATGTAACTACAACACATTCATAGCAACACCATGGCAACTACCCAGAAGACCCTAGTGACCACGTAGCAAAAGACAAACAACCCCTCACAATACATTATAGCAACTACCCCAAAAAACATAGAATCCATATAGAAACTGCTCAGCAACATACAAACTACTCATAACACCTTAGAGACCACCCATGTAACCTTAGCGACCACATGGTTATTAGCAAACAACCACTCACAACACCTTAGAAATCACATAGCAACCATTCAGAACATTACAGCAAGTGCAGAGCAGCACATAAAGAACCACTCACAACACCTTAGAAACCAGATAGCAACACCCTAGCAACCACCCAGAACATTACAGCAAGTGCAGAGCAGCACATAAAGAACCACTCACAACACCTTAGAAACCAGATAGCAACACCCTAGCAACCACCCAGAACATTACAGCAAGTGCAGAGCAGCACATAAAGAACCACTCACAACACCTTAGAAACCAGATAGCAACACCCTACCAACCACCCAGAACATTACAGCAAGTGCAGAGCAGCACTATAGAACCACTCGCAACACCTTAGAAACCAGATAGCAACACCCTAGCAACCACCCAGAACATTACAGCAAGTGCAGAGCAGCACATAAAGATACACTCACAACATCTTAGAAACCACATAGCAACACCCTAGCAACCACCCAGAATATTACAGCAAGTGCAGAGCAGCACAGAAAGATACACTCACAACACCTTAGAAACCACATAGCAACACCCTAGCAATCACCCAGAACATTACAGCAAGTGCAGAGCAGCACATAAAGACACACTCACAACATCTTAGAAACAACATAGCAACACCATAGCAACCACCCAGAACATTACAGCAAGTGCCGAGCAGCACATAGATACACTCACAACATCTTAGAAACCACATAGCAACACCATAGCAACCACCCAGAACATTACAGCAAGTGCCGAGCAGCACATAGATACACTCACAACATCTTAGAAACCACATAGCAACACCATAGCAACCACCCAGAACATTACAGCAAGTGCAGAGCAGCACATAAAGATACACTCACAACACCTTAGAAACTACATAGCAACACCCTAACAACCATCCAGAACACTACAGCAAGTGCATAGCAACACAAATAACCACTCACAACAGCTTAGAAATCACATAGCAACACCCTAGAAACCACCGACTACATAGAAACATGCAACCAACCACTGACAACACATTGACAACCACATAGCAATGCCTTGACAACCATCCAGAAAGATCCAACCACTTTAACACTGTTGCTTCAAGTTTTGCAATAGCAACAATGACAATTTCTTCAGAACATTTTCAGATCTAGTTAGTGACATCCTCAATGCTCATATCATGCAATGTCTAATATCAAATGCATTAATATAAAGAGGTCAATAAAGACAAAAAGTGCAATAAAACAATTTAATTATGATATCAGTCCCCTGCATCAAGTGTCAGGCTCAGTAGTCAGGGTGGGGTGTTTCCCTCACCGTAAGAGCACATGCTTGCCTTCACAGTGAAGCCACACACACGCACACACACACACACACACACACACACACACACACACACACACACACACACACACACACACCAATAATCACAAAGTATATATCCTAAAAGATAAATGTAGAATGATTATGAAATGAACCAGGTCTTATGCGAAAAGCATCACTGGTCCTAATTTAGCAAACAAGTCCTAGAGCAAGAAAGCAGCATCACACACACTCTTCCTGTATTGTTTTACTGTAGTATCCAAACAACATGTAGGATGGAGACAGAGAGAGAGACAGTGGCTCATGCTAGGGCAAAATGTAGCTTTATAAAAACCTTTCAGGGGAATACCATACACACACCACACAAAAGAGAAAGAGAGAGGAGGACAGACAGGCGGAGTTGGGCAGAATGTGGTAGAAAAAGGCACAAATTGGCCAACAAACAGCCTTACCTCATCCTGTTTTTAGCGTCATAGCCGGACTACTGCAACAATGAGTCGTATGAGTCTGCGATTCTACACATGTTCTTCAGACAACCCCCAAGCTTCTCGCCCTCTCCCTCTCTCACACACACATAAAACACACACACACACACACACACACTCCGAGATGTTGAAAGGAGGAGGGGTGAATGATGGAGAGATAGAAGAACCGGAGGATGAGATCAATAAAGAACAAAATAACACGTGTGCATTGTCTGATGCCACTGGGTCCACTGGGAACACACATTTTCATACAAGCATCCAATCAGACAAAAGAAAGCACTCCAGATGAAATATGATATAGTGTACTTTAGTACAATGACAACACTTTAACTATTGTAATTGTGACACTGCGGTTGTATGCAATAAATTATGCTTTAAAAGTTCCTTTGGAAAAATAAAACAAAATTAAAATTCAGTAAGGCAATGAGAATGCTTTATGATGATGAGAAGAAGAAAAAAAATCGCATTTGGAACCAAGCTTAATGTGTTTGTTTACTACATAACACCCTAGCAACCATCCACAACACCCTAGAGACTGCACATAAACACACCAACAACCACTCACAACCCTTTATCAACCACAAAGTAGCAACGCCTTAGCAACTACCCACAACACTAGAAACACCAACAACCATTCACAACCCTTTAGCAACCACAAAGAAGCAACGCCCTAGCAACTCATAGCAACACCGTTTGGCTGTCAAGATCCAAAAAGTTCATAAAACACCTTAGCAAATACATAAATCTATAGCAACCATCCAGAACACTCTAGCGACCCCCTCAACAACACCATAGCAACTGCACAGAAATATGCACACACCCACTGACAACACCACTGACACTCATACTCCCTAGTACTGACACTTGACATTGGCATCCTGGAATATGTCCATAATGCGTCTTCCAACGCGGTTGTTTAAAAAATTGAAATCTTACACACTCCATCAGTGAGGTTTAGAAAAACTGTTAGCATACATATAACATGCTAGAAACATAATAATCAGTGCAGTAATGACCCTGTCTTAGATTCTTAAGCATTTTCCTTTTTAAATCCTAACAGCATCTTTTTTGTTGTTGTTGTTGTTGTTGTTGTTTGGCTGGGCTGTGTGTATGCAGCCTGTGTTCACCTCAGACCTTATTTCAGCCATTTAACCAAAAACCCATTAACTTTGGGATGATGGAAACGGAAGTGCAAAAATGCTAACTAACAAGACTCTATTTATTGTGGTGCATTGTTATTTTTCTCATTACGCCCTCTTGTGGCCTAAGGAGACAAGCCAAAAGCTTTACTCCCTAACATAAATTATGTCTTTTAAAGTGGATTATAATTTGAAATTAGTTATATTTCAGTATACACTGATAAGGCATTTTATGACTGGAGAAATGAATAACACTGATTATCTCTTCATCACAGCACCTGTTAGTCGGTGTGGTACATGGAAAAATGGGCAAGTGTAAGGCTTTGAGCGAGTTTGACCAGGGCCAAATTGTGATGGCTAGACGACTGGGTCAGAGCATCTCCAAAACTGCAGCTCTTGTGGGCTGTTCCTGGTCTGCAGTGGTCAGTATCTGTCAAAAGTGGTCCAAGGACTGAACAGTGGTGAACCAGTGGCAGGGTCATGGGTGGTCAAGGCTCATTGATGCACGTGTGGGCTGAAAGCTGGCCTGTGGTCCGATCAAACAGACGAGCTACTGTGGCTCAGATTGCTCAAGAAGTTAATGCTGGTTCTGATAGAAAGGTGTCAGAATACACAGTGCATCGCAGTTTGTTGTGTATGGGGCTGCATAGCCGCAGACCAGTCAGGGTGCCCATGCTGACCCCTGAGCTGACATGAGCATCAGAACTGGGACATGAAGCAATGGAAGGAGGGCCATTATACATGTTCGAGTATGGAGTTTTGACTCCCTGGGCTCTTGAACAAAACACTTGACACTGTCCTTCTTTGACTGCCTCATTTTCACAAATTGATTCTTTATATCATCGTAAACTTTACCTTTGAATTCAACTTGAAATTGAACCTGCAACCCTTAGCATTACAGCCTTAACTATTAAGTTACCAGTGCTCTGGCCTGTACAGTGGCATCATATGAAGACTCTGACAGAGTGTTACCTTCTGGCAGAAGTGTTGGGTTGTTATGGTGAATACATCCAGGCATCGCGAGGACTTTCTGAGCTGATCCTGCAGGCTGATCAGCTGCCGGGCCTGTCCTTCACATCTCTCTTTCAGTCTCTGAACCATCAAACGCTCCCGCTCGGCATCCACGCCGTCTGAACGCCCGCCCAGACGGGCCACACACGACTTCTGACGCACTGGAGGATATGAAAACAAATATATAAATAAATATTTGATATTAAAAAAAAACTTGCTTAAAGATTTGAGGTGTTATGAGGTAAATTTTTATTTGTACGTTTTCTGAGAGGTATACCTCCCTAAATCTTTTCTTGGTTTTAATAATCCTTGAAAAACTGCCATTTTTGCAACGTTTATCGTTGTAAATGTTTTCAAACTTATGCTGATGTAACTTCAAAAAAGTGTAGCTGAGAAATGTTCTGTCTAATTCCAACAAATCATACATCAGTTTGATAAACAAAATGTTTTTTAATAGAGAATGTGAAAATAGTTTTTTTTTTAATTTGCCCATTGTAAATAATTTTGGTAGCACGGGTCACATACAGTATATGCAGGTATGTGTGTGTGTATTTTTTATATATATATATATATATGATCAAAAGTCACAGTAAAACATATATAATATAAAATAAAATAAAAACATTTCAATTACATTTCGATTCATCAGGGAATCCTGAAAAAAAAGTATCAGTTTTGAGAGTTCCACTGTTTTCAACACTAATAATATTAAGAATTTTTCTTAATAAATCCTCATATTAGAATGATTTCTGAAGGATCATGTGAGACTGAAAACAGAAGGATCATGTGAGACTGAAGACTTGACTAATGATGCTGAAAATTCAGCTTTAATCACAGAAATAAATTACATTTAAAAAAATATTAAAAAAAAAAATACATTTTAATGATATTCCAATCCACGCTATTAGTGAATACAGATTTTAAAAAAAGCAAAACGTGTCACTCAATGAAATTATTAATCTTAGACCAACGGACGGTTAATGTCAATGTTCGGTGTCAGTATCCTCCATTAGTCTGGAAGTATTAGTGAGGAAATTACTCGCCGGTTTCCTAATGGAAGTCTTTAGCCTTCACAGTGTTGCTATGACAACCACTAGTCGCCAGTTAATGAGGGACTGGAAATGACGGTGGGAGGAGCGGCATTAGGCGAGCAGAAGAAAAAGACATCACACACTGACGAGACACTCACCGGGGGACTGAGGCTTGGGAGAGACCACTGCAAACCTCTTCGGGGACGACACAATGGGACGGCTGATTTCTCCATCCCTTTGAAACTCCTTTCTAGAGGCTGTAGATAAACAAAAAACACATTTATATGAGCCACTGTTTTCAATTAGACATATTCTAATCCAAAAATCACAGCTACATTTTGGAATCAGAACTATAGCTTCACATATGGATAAAGTAAAAGCTTAAAGTGTCCACTAGCTGGAGCCCTCGGCCCACTGATGTTCTCTCTCATACTGAGACTGCAGTGACCAGCTATGATGCAATGCATACTTCAGCCATTATAGGGCCCTCCAAGAATATTTTTATACATTGTTTTTTTCTAAATCAACTAAATCAATACTGGAGAACATTTTGCATGTTATATATATACACACACGCTTACATAAAGGAGTATTAGGAACACCTGTTCAATTTCTCATTAAAGCAATTATCCATCAACCAATCACATGGCAGTTGCTTCACTGCCTTTAGGGGTGTGGTCCTGGTCAAGACAATCTCCTGAACTCCAAAGTGATTGTCAGAATGAGAAAGAAAAGTGATTTAAGCAATTTTGAGCGTGGCATGGTTGTTGGTGCCAGACGGGTCAGTCTGAGTATTTCACAATCTGCTCAGTTACTGGGATTTTCACGCACAACCATTTCTAGGGTTTGCAAAGAATGGTGTGAAAAGGGAAAAACATCCAGTATGCGGCAGTTCTGTGGGGAAATGCCTTGTTGATACTAGAGGTCAGAGGAGAATGGCAGACTGATTCAAGCTGATAGAAGAGCAACTTTGACTGAAATAACCACTCGTTACAACTTAGGTATGCAGCAAAGCATTTGTGAAGCCACAACGCGCAAAACCTTGAGGCGGATGAGCTACAACAGCAGAAGACCCCACAGGGTACCACTCGTCTCCACTACAAATAGGAAAAATAGGCTACAATTTGCATAAGCTAACCAAAATTGGACAGTTGAAGACTGAAAAAATGTTGCCTGGTCTGATGAGTCTCGATTTCTGTTGAGACATTCAGATGGTAGAGTAAGAATTTGGCGTAAACAGAATGAGAACATGGATCCATCATGCCTTGTTACCACTGTGCAGGCTGATGGTGGTGGTGTAATGGTGTGGGGAATGTTTTATTGGCACACTTTAGGCCCCTTAGTGCCAATCGGGCATCGCTTAAATGCCACGGCCTACCTGAGCATTGTTTCTGACCATGTCCATCCCTTTATGACCACCATGTACCCATCCTCTGATGGCTACTTCCAGCAGGATAATGCACCATGTCACAAAGCTCGAATCAGTTTAAATGGTTTCTTGAACATGACAGTGAGTTCACTGTACTAAAATGGCCCCCACAGTCACCAGATCTCAACCCAATAGAGCATCTTTGGGGTGTGGTGGAACGGGAGCTTATATAAATAAATAAAATAGATTTCATATATATATACACATACACTTACATTACTTCCGTATTGGCTTCAAGAGAGATCGCGGGAGGTTGCCGCTTGACTAAAAGACTAGCTCTGTCGTATTCTGCGATTGTTTCTGAAGTGCGCAGTTTTAGTGTCGTACAGTAAGCGCGTGAGAGTCTGTTATACTGATGCACAGAGCACGTGTACGCTCTCGATCACTGATCTCATGCAGCATTCATGTACATTACAGTACATTCGCGTTGTTTTGACACACACTCAGGAAGGATCATGTTTGATTTGTCATGTGTGACCGTTAGTAATGACCGTTTTGCAAACAAATCGTTAGTTTGAACCCGTTCTTTTTAGTGAACCAGTTCACCAAATCAGACTGAACCGTTCCAAACAGTTTGCATCTCTAGTAAGCACTAATCCACACATTTTTAAAGTTATTCACTTTTTGTCTGACTCTCCCTCTGACTCGAAATAAACCAACATCCTGGAGTTATTTCAGTTAACAGGACACTGACAGTTAACAGCCATATACATTGTTGTGTTTAGTAATCGTAGGTTTTTGCAGTCAAAGCAGTTGATTTAGGAGTTTTTTGGCGTCTACATGTGGTTCTGTTCGGTATTGCAGCTTGACAGGTCTACAATTCAATGTCCATTACATAAAATGTCTAAACTGAAAACAATCTAGCTGTTGTTGCTCTGTACACATACTATACACTGTAATGAATTCTGTAAAGGTTCTTTAGTAATGTTTTTTTTATTTCATTTTTTACTTAGGTGTGTACAAATGTATCATATAATGGAATTATATGGATTCCGTATATTTGGTTATTTGGTTTCCTTTTGGAGTCTCCAATGATCCTTGAAGCTTGCAGAAAACACAGTTTGGTGAGAATCACCCTTAAATCTGATTGTTTACTTTGGCTATAGCAAATTATGACAATAAATGTGTTTAATAAGATGAATGGCGACTGCTTAATTTCTTAATAAGCATGCGATTAAAAAAAGTAATCTATTGACAGCCCTAATATATATATATATATATATATATATATATATATATATATATATATATATATATATATATATATATATATATATATATATATACAGTCTTGTTCAAAATAATAGCAGTACAATGTGACTAACCAGAATAATCAAGGTTTTTAGTATATTTTTTATTGCTACGTGGCAAACAAGTTACCAGTAGGTTCAGTAGATTGTCAGAAAACAAATGAGACCCAGCATTCATGATATGCACGCTCTTAAGGCTGTGCAATTGGGCAATTAGTTGAATTAGTTGAAAGGGGTGTGTTCAAAAAAATAGCAGTGTGGCATTCAATCACTGAGGTCATCAATTTTGTGAAGAAACAGGTGTGAATCAGGTGGCCCCTATTTAAGGATGAAGCCAACACTTGTTGAACATGCATTTGAAAGCTGAGGAAAATGGGTCGTTCAAGACATTGTTCAGAAGAACAGCGTACTTTGATTAAAAAGTTGATTAGAGAGGGGAAAACCTATAAAGAGGTGCAAAAAATGATAGGCTGTTCAGCTAAAATGATCTCCAATGCCTTAAAATGGAGAGCAAAACCAGAGAGACGTGGAAGAAAACGGAAGACAACCATCAAAATGGATAGAAGAATAACCAGAATGGCAAAGGCTCAGCCAATGATCACCTCCAGGATGATCAAAGACAGTCTGGAGTTACCTGTAAGTACTGTGACAGTTAGAAGACGTCTGTGTGAAGCTAATCTATTTTCAAGAATCCCCCGCAAAGTCCCTCTGTTAAAAAAAAGGCATGTGCAGAAGAGGTTACAATTTGCCAAAGAACACATCAACTGGCCTAAAGAGAAATGGAGGAACATTTTGTGGACTGATGAGAGTAAAATTGTTCTTTTTGGGTCCAAGGGCCACAGGCAGTTTGTGAGACGATCCCCAAACTCTGAATTCAAGCCACAGTACACAGTGAAGACAGTGAAGCATGGAGGTGCAAGCATCATGATATGGGCATGTTTCTCCTACTATGGTGTTGGGCCTATTTATCGCATACCAGGGATCATGGATCAGTTTGCATATGTTAAAATACTTGAAGAGGTCATGTTGCCCTATGCTGAAGAGGACATGCCCTTGAAACGGTTGTTTCAACAAGACAATGACCCAAAACACACTAGTAAACGGGCAAAGTCTTGGTTCCAAACCAACAAAATTAATGTTATGGAGTGGCCAGCCCAATCTCCAGACCTTAATCCAATTGAGAACTTGTGGGGTGATATCAAAAATGCTGTTTCTGAAGCAAAACCAAGAAATGTGAATGAATTGTGGAATGTTGTTAAAGAATCACGGAGTGGAATAACAGCTGAGAGGTGCCACAAGTTGGTTGACTCCATGCCACACAGATGTCAAGCAGTTTTAAAAAACTGTGGTCATACAACTAAATATTAGTTTAGTGATTCACAGGATTGCTAAATCCCAGAAAAAAAAAAATGTTTGTACAAAATAGTTTTGAGTTTGTACAGTCAAAGGTAGACACTGCTATTTTTTTGAACACACCCCTTTCAACTAATTGCCCAATTGCACAGCCTTAAGAGCGTGCATATCATGAATGCTGGGTCTTGTTTGTTTTCTGACAATCTACTGAACCTACTGGTAACTTGTTTGCCACGTAGCAATAAAAAATATACTAAAAACCTTGATTATTCTGGTTAGTCACATTGTACTCCTATTATTTTGAACAAGACTGTATATATATATATATATATATATATATATATATATATATATATATATATATATATATATATATATATATATATATATATATAATTAAAGGAGCTTATCTACACATTTGATTAACTTTAACATTCAGCTTAAAGGGATAGTTGACCCAGAAATAATATAAACCCAGTAAATCATAATTTACTCACCCTCAAGTTGTCCCAAACCTGTATGAAGGTCTTTGTTCTGCTGAACACATAAGATGATATTTAGAATATCAGTAACCAAGCAGATCTTGTCCCCCATTGACTACCATAGCAGGGGGGAAATACTCTGGAAGTCAATGGAGGGGGAAAGACTGCTTGGTTCTTATTTTGTGTTGTGTTCAGCAGAAGAAATTCATACAGGTTTGGGACAACTTGAGGGTGATGACTGAATTTTCATTTTTGGGTGGAATATCCAATTGCTTACAGAGTCATTTGAACTATACCTGCCTCTTGTGCAGTAGAAAATACAGATCAGACTCCCCAGACCAATGTTTAGACTTAAACGATTGAGCTTGGTCTGGTGATAGCCAGACAAGTGACACACCTCTTAACACAGGGTCATGTGACACAACATTGACCAGGAAACATTTGGTGGCAAAAGCATCGGCCAAATGAATCTGTGAGAACTATGTGTGCCATAATGAATGAGCTACTGGTGGCACGACTTACCCACGGGTGATGCGCGAGGGGGCGGGTGCAGCGACCGGCGTGTGGGGGCGGGGCCACTGGGGGGCGGTGGGCTGCTGCGGTTATGAGTCCTCTCAGCAGGTGTGAGGGGAGATCGAGGCAGGAGACTTTCATCACTGCTGCTGTGTGGACCTGTGGAGAAGGACATGAGAAACTTGTACAGTTTTGAAGAAAATATCCTTACACCGTTGTTGGTACACTCCTAAAAAGGTTCTTTATTGGCATTGTAAGGCTGGAGCCAAGAGATCTGGACTGAGAAACAGAACTTTCCAAAGGATTAACATTTGAATACTACACCATATCGATACACCCGCACCTCACCCTCAGAATCTGCATATTACCCTGCCTGTAAGGTCTGACCCGAGAAAAAAAGAACTCTCCTAAGAACTAAAGGTGCCCTAGAATGAAAAAGTGAATTAACCTTGCCATAGTAAAATAATAAGAGTTCAGTACATGGACATCACATACTGTGAGTCTCAAACACCATTGCCTCCTACTTCTTATGTATATCTCGTGAATCCATAACACAACGGAAAAAAAGTGATTCTTAACATAACGACAACCGTGACGCAACCGCTGGAGATCATTAATATGCACGCCCCCAATATTTGCATATGTCCGAACATGTTCATTGTCAGGCAGAACTGATGGAGCCGAATCATCGGGACTGCGGATAAGCAAAGTCACTCGAGGATAGCAAAAACGGCAGCTCTCATGGACACAAATGTCATGCTCCAGGCTGTGCAGGAGACGTGAGGACTTTTCTACCCTTCCCACAGATAAAAAATGTCAACAGTCATAGTTGATGTTTATAATCTGATACCGCAACAATTTAATTCAAGATCGTTCATTTGTTCGGCCCATTTCAAGCAAGCTTCACTCAGCGTCTTGAACTGAAGAAAGGGGCAACTGTATTCCTGCAAGCAGTTAGTAGCGATTTATCCACTTATTGACTGTTTAAACAATTTCTGATTAAATTGAAAGTTTCTTAGAGAGACCGCATTGTCTAGATGACCCAAGATGCTAGTGTAGTAACAATAGGAAACTTCAAGTACCATACAAAACTAAATAGTGTGTCTAATGACAAAGGGTAATATTATTTTGTATTACAAAATACAACCGTAGATACGTTGCTTACAGATCGCTCACTCGATCCTTCTAGCAAACGTCACCTTTTCCACCATATAAGTTAAAACGATAGTCATTTGACAAGGCTATTCATTTTGTAAAAATATAAGTTATATATTTATATTTTTGAGCACTTAAGTATGATGTTTTTGCATGCTTGTATTTCAGAGTACATCACAGTCACTGCGAAGCCTACATTGTGACTAACATTATAAACATGCAATATCGTTGACGAAAAAAGAAGAGTCTATCACTGGTTTTGGTTTTGTCTGAGGGAATGAAGAGTGTTCGTGCGGTTGCCAGATTTCAGTAATTCAAATTCCCCAAACATAGCTTTTCTGGAAAGGAACACGAATACTATCCGGCATTTTACCCAAACATGTACAATCTGGCAACCATATGCACGCAAGCTCTCAGTTCTCCTTTTGAGGGACGATTTGGGCGGCCTTACAGCATCTATGGTTTCAAGTATGGAGAACCTTTAACACCATGGAACCATTGCATTATACAAAAGTTGGGAAAGGGTTTCAGGTTATTAATATGCTCTTCACACTGGAAAAAATGGTTCTTTTGAGACTGATTCTTTGGAGAACCAAAAATGGTTCTATGGCACTGCTGTGAAAACTCCCTCTTGCAACTTTTGGAAGAGTGTAGCACTACTTGTGTTGTTTTCTCTCTCTCGTATTACCCTTATTTGAAACTCCTTTCAGATAAAACTGTCTACTGGAGGAATAAATGTAATGCAAACTTTGCTTTGAGAACAGAATATTTGATTCTGCTGTTGAGTTGAAATGATATTGGTGAGATGGCCTAGTAGTTGGAGTTGAGTTGTGTTGCTCATGCAGGGTCTCAGGTTTGAATCCAACCTGCATTACTTTTATTATGTATTGTCTTCTTGTCTGTAACGATTATAAAGGCCCTATAAAAATGAATTATCAAAAGTTTTTTAATGTTTTTGAAAGAAGTCTCTTATGCTCATCAAGGCTGCATTACCCAATCAAAAAAATAATAATTACAGTAATATTGTAAAAAATAACTGATACCATAACTGTACTACAGTACTGCCATAATATTTTTTTTAGACTGCAGTCTCTTAAAAGCATCCATAATTCAACCAAGATTATTACATGGCTCTGTGGAATACTTGTTTCTGATTGGTCAATCGAGTCATGGTGTTATTCTCCGATAACAACGATAAAAACTGATAAAACAGGCTCATCTGTGTAACTGAAGTTAGCACTATACATTTACTAAACTAAACCATACCGTTAAAAAATATATAGGGTCCAGAGTTGAATTATGTGCTGCAAACTCATGCTTAAGTTATGTGGCATGATGTTCTGCTGACACCTCAGCTTCTACCTCTCAGATTTATAAAGGATTTTTGCCAGGTCCCCTGATGAGGTCTCAAAAACGCTGACACATCCTCCCTCACGCTCACACGTGCTACAACACGAACAAGTCGCCGCAAAGAGGCTACAAGGTGACTCGCCTCATGATTAATACGCCACTGTTTGAGATCAATAAATGAAAGTGATACGTTTTCAGGGGTTTAACTATTCATAACAGGGTTGTTGTTGTGCATGCATGCATGGCCTTATCGTAATATAACTACCTCAAAAATGTCCACACCCTGTTCTGATTGGCTGGGGTTTTTGGGATCTCTCAGTTTGGGATCTCTCAGTTTCCTTCTAGCATTAACAGTTCAAAAAATTGTTCTGTCATCATTTACTCAGTCTCATGTTGTTGGTTTGACTTCCATAATATATATTTTTCCATACTGAAAAGTGAACTATCATTTTAAAACAGGTTTTATTTAACCCTATCACTTATAGTTCAAGCCAGGGTTGCAAGTCTATGGTTTTCCATACACCATTATTTGTAGTTGATTTGAGCTTCGTTACTTCTGATAAGAAAGTTTCCTACTTTCAAATTCTGTCCATTTCATCATAAAATTCAAACAATAATTGGCAATTTGAAGCTCTTAAATGTGGCGATACGTCGCTGAAGTTACACCACGAAAAATCATGCATGAACATCAGAAGGTATGTTTATGAAATAAGACAAGCGTTTATGAAAAATCACCTTACCATTTACATTTTTATTTGAGTGAAATTATTATACTGTACAGGGGGGTTAAGGGCAAACCTTAAGAAAAATGTGTTTTTCACTACTCCCAAAGCGTATTATTGCAGAAAATATATATATATATATGTTTGCACTGAACATTAATGAAGCAACAGATTTTGTGTGAAAGTAAAATCATAAAAGTGGTTTATTTTGTTTAAAAATCGTGGATTGGCAAGGGGGGCCTTTTACACATGATGCTGATGTACAATGCTGAAAATGTTGGCCCAAGAATGATTGTGTCCATATTAGCAGGGGATGGAGGACATTGGCTGGCACATGGCACGAGGTGTGGTCAGAGAAAAGGACTGAAGCGCACAACAGCAGGACGTGTGCATTATTTATGATGAAGCATTAAAGGTTTCACTTTCTGAAGCCAAACATGTACAAGTACAGTCTCTTTGATTCACATTCATTTATATGATTTGAGATTTTCTTCAAGAAAAACTTGGAGATTTACTAAATGAATCATGGAGAATGATTTAACAACAAAAAAAAACAACAAGCTTTGCCATAATTACAGCAATGCTGGAAGTATTTGAACTTATATGGGGTGGGCTTATCATTTTTTGGCAAAGGGGGAATTCACCCCAAGATGGGCTTTTTAATAAAAGCACAAAACAAATTGAAATCAGTGCTACGTGACTAAACACATAAATCTGAATGTATCAATCTGAATGTCTGTGGGCAGAAATGTATAAAAGTGCAGAAGTTCGATCTGTGGTTTTAACAAAAGTCAGTGATTTATTTGCAGTGCTGAGTGGATTACTTGCAAATTGTAAATGTTTACTGATTCCAAATTACATTGACTAAAAAACTTATTTTAGATTACCTTTGACCTAACTCGTTTATCACATTGATTCGAGTAGGATAATATTGTACCCTATTGATACAAATACAAAGAGAAAAGTACATTCTTTGTTATCAATAACATGAAGTATTAAATGTTACATTATGTCAGGGTTTCCCAAACTGGGTTTGTGATGTAAAAATGCTTGGGGTTTGAGAGTTTGATAAAAAACTAATAAATTAAATAAATCATATAAAATTTAAATAAATAAATATAATAAAAATGTGTTTGAAAGACAAAAGCCTTCCAAAAACATAGAAATGCATGACCAAATGACTTACTGAATGATAATTCAAATAATAATTGTGTTCGAGTTGATTCGATATGCAGCGTTGCAATGTTTTTCCGCTGCTAGGGGTCGCTAACATCTTCAAAACAATAAAGATGTAGATTGATGATGCAGGGAATGAGCGTGGAATCATGAAACTTGATGTCATACAGATGAAAATGAAAATAATGTTTATGGATGGATGAATGAATGCATTCTGTTGCCATGGTTTTCTATGGCAGTAAAAGTGGAAACTGAGGATAACGCGGATATGACGCCATTGACAGACGACTCCCGAACACGCAATTTTGTCACGATTTACAAATAGTTGGAAACATTTGGGATACTGTAAGTACTCAACTGAACAAAATATATAACAGTGGCCCAGTGGATTTTGGATATTTTACTGCACCTTTAAAAAGTGAAATGATTTCTGCAAATCCAGTGATCAAGTGCTGTGCCTGTGTGTCCTATTCAACAAAACTAGAAGACTTTCTGAATGTATACAAGCGATATGCTTTTTAACAAAGTAAAAGTAGTAGTAGGGAGAATCAATTCTAAATGATTTACTGCAATTGTGTGAATAATATTTAATCATGTAATCAGTAACTGTAGTCTGATTGTGAGTATTTAGAAATGAGCTTGTTTACATGCACCCTATACATCATGTAAACGCAATACTTCAATCAAACTAATGCGGCTAAGCTCATAATCGTAGTAACCAGATTCGCATTAAACTCGGTGGTGTGCATGTGCTTGGTTCTAAATGTGCTGTTCACACCAACTTCATGACTGAACTCTGTAACATTATTCTGAAGTTCTCTCTTCTCCAAATCGCTAAACACTGCCAACACAACCCGCTGCACATTCTCTGCTCCGTATCTTCATCAAGAAGGCATGAAGAACGCGAGGACAGCGTAGGCAAACCTGACATTGCGTTATTCATCACGGTGCCGAAAATAGTGGCACCGTAGTGAGTTTTCAGGAAGAAAAGTGGCATGGAAGGGCCTTAAAGTTAAACATTTTTAACTGTTCTTTTATTAAAACAACAACAATAATAATAAATCATTTAAAATAATAAATAAAATGTTAATAAAATCACTGACAACCTGTTTTCCCCCAAAAGGCCCAAGTTGGTACTTCTTGCTTGAACTTCTAAAAAATGTATGTGACATGAATAAATCTCAAACAACACTTACATGGGTGCAGGTCCTGCTTTTCAGCATCCCTTTTTAAAACGAAAGTGAAAAGGGGTACGAAATACCCCAGTAATGAAAACATTTGTATGGCAAATTCATCCGTTTTTAGAGGAAACGCGTCCAAGATCAAGACCCGAGATGACAAAGAACATCATCCGCTTTCATAGTGTTAATCTGATTTAAAAAGTCGCAAAAAAAAATCTCCACAGTGATTCCTGAAGATTACGAATTATGCCACATGATGAAGACTTAAAACCTTAAGAGTCAAAGCGGCCCCACTCCTCTCTAACGCCTCTCTCGAGAGGAAGTAAGAGTGAAAGTGGTGACACGGGCCTAGATGTGGACACTTGGGAGGGGTCGACAGCTGCCCATTATATTTTATCTACCGGGCACGGCATCGAACAAAAATGCAACATGCACATACAAGTCTCCGGATTTAAATAACAAGCAGATGAGCCTTTGGGTTTTAAAGAGGGGACATTAATTTGGGAAGGGAAGGCGCCACTGTTGACCCCTCAGCTGTCCCGGCTGAGAGACAAATGTGTCCCCGCTATAGCATCAGACATATCAGGACGTCTGCGGGTGTCATAATGAGATGCTAAACAAGGGTGTGG
This sequence comes from Pseudorasbora parva, assembly GCF_024679245.1. Classification (NCBI taxonomy): domain Eukaryota; kingdom Metazoa; phylum Chordata; class Actinopteri; order Cypriniformes; family Gobionidae; genus Pseudorasbora; species Pseudorasbora parva. The sequence continues at coordinate 14,458,478 of NC_090179.1, forward strand.
TTTCAAAACACACTGTACTTACAGTACAGCTCGAAAGCCCAGAGAGAGAGAGAGAGAGAGAGAGAGAGAGACTCAGTCTGAACTGTGAGAACATTACTCAGCAGTTTAGCGACACTGTTTGCTAGACTCAGCATTTATCTGCAGTCTTCCAGGAATGACTGCAGTGAACACAGCCTATAACTGAATAAGAGGACACTCAAGCCTCTCAGTCGCCATGAATTCAAAATGGACAATTCTTTTTTTTTATGGAATACTGCAGTAAATATTATACAAAATGTTTCCGTGCATATCATGTTCCTCATAGTCTTAAATCAAAATAACTTCCCCCTCCCTCTTGAAGCTCATCTCTTCTCTGATGACGTGAGGGCGGGGCAACCTGTCACTCACATGAGATCCACCAATAGCAAACCACAGCCATCCAATCAATTCTTAACGGACAAAATCAACTAATTTTCAACGTCATCAACACATACATTCATATTAAAATTTCTAATTAGGTGATTTTATGTTTTTTTTATGTAGATGAATTCGCCTAATTGGAATTAGCCTTATGAAAATGTCATGCAGTGCGACCGTGATTTATCATAAGATTAATTTATTTCCCTAACATGCTTAATATTTTTTCTCCAAGTTTATTAATATTAATGCAGATCTAACAAGTAGCACAAAGATATTTCATTGTTCATCATGATATATCTGAGTCACATTGTTCTGAATCATAGACTAACAACATTAAAATACGTTTCATCATATAGTGGTCAAATGTGTAATTTCTTTATTATTTTATTTTAGAGGCCATGGTCATGGATGAACAATCTTCTGTCAATTTATGTTCCTCTGGTTCTCTTTTTGTCGTCTAACATGACTACTGATCCGACCCATGACTCATCTCACTCTCTTGCTCGCCTTCTGTTCCTCCTGTTAGAGCACTACTCATTTCCGATCGCCAGTTAAAAGAGGAGAAACATAAGATCCTGGCACATTGTGTGAATTTAATTGAGTATGCACAGTTTGCTCCTTGACAGGCTCTATCTGGTTATAACAATCAGATCAGTGGTCTCACTTCATATTAAGAGTCTTTAACTAATATATACTTACATTTAAATTAAAGGTGCCCTAGAATGAGTTGAAACAATATGTTAAATTGTTCTCTGATATCTACATAGAGGGTATGTGGCTTATTTAAGGGCAAACATTGTCCAGATACAGTTTTACAGGTCCATTTACAACCCTATAAATTGTCCCTAGGATGTAATGCTCTGTTTTTGCCTAATTTGGAAGAGTCATGAATATTGAGCTCTGCTCTGATTGGCTTATTTCAGCAGCTCACAGCAGTTCAGTGAAGCGGCTCCTGACCGTCCTGACAGAACACAGAGCGACTGAATGACTCTTTAAGCAGAACATCTCAAATGGAGATTGATAAAATGCAGCTCACTTGTTTATTGGTGTTTTCAGATCATCCGCGCGCGAGAAAGAGCTCTGTAATTTCAGTAATTTAAATCCCACAATCAGAGCTTTTCTGTGAAAAGAACACGTATACTATCCGGTGTTTTACCTAAACATGTACAATCTGGCAACCATATGCACGTGAGCTCTCTCTCGCACACAGATGATCTGAAAACACCAATAAACAAGTGAGCTGCATTTCATCAATCTCCATTTGAGATGTTCTGCTTAGTGTCATTAAGTCTACATTTTAGACTTGTCTTTTTTCATCAACGATATTGCATGTTTATAATGTTAGTCACAATGTAGGCTACGCAGTGACTGTGATGTACTCCGAAATACAAGCATGCAAAACCATCATACTTAAGTGCTCAAAAATATAAATATATATATTTTTACTAAATGAATAGCCTTGTCAAATGACTATCGTTGTAACTTATATGGTGGAAAAGGTGACGTTTGCTAGAAGGATCGAGTGAACGATCTGTAAGCAACGTATCTACGGTTGTATTTTGTAATACAAAATAATATTAACCTTTGTCATTAGACACACTATTTAGTTTTGTATGGTACTTGGAGTTTCCTATTGTTACTGTACTAGTATCTTGCGTTATCTAGACAATGCGGTCTCTCTAAGAAACTTTCAACTTAATCAGAAATTGTTTAAACAGTCAAAAGTGGATAAATCGCTACTTACTGCTTGCAGGAATACAGTTGTAATTGCCCCTTTCTCCAGTTTAAGTCACAGAGCGAAGCTTGCTTGAAATGGGCCGAACAAACGAACGATTTTGAAATAAATTGTTGAATAAAAGGTGATTTTATGTTTTTTTCATGTAGATGAATTCACCTAATTGGAATTAGCCTTATGAAAATGTCATGCGGTGTGACCGTGATTTATCTTAAGATTAATTTATTTCCTTAACATGCTTAAAAAAATTTCTCCAAGTTCTCAGTAATTTAAGTGTTTATTAACAAAGTATCCGATTTTATTTGAGTTTTTGATGATCTTACATTTTTGTTTTTTAATTTCCGATTTGCCTTCTTATGTATTTAACAAACTTCTTTTTCTTGTAAAATGCATAAAACTGATAAAAATGTTTTAAAAATACTATTGACTTAAGCATTCTGTATCAGTGATTCCTACTACAGCCACAGAAATGTTATATTTTATTCTTTAATTTAATACAGTTATTGCTATTATTGGTCGCTCCAAATGACATCTCGAATGTTTTTAAAAATATATTTAAAGAGATCAATAAACAATACATTTCGTAAAAAAATAGACTTAAATCATATTTAATTCATTTCACAGAATTGTTTTTATGAACAAACATTTTATTTTTTTTAAACCAGTCATAAGTCTCACGGGTGTATTTGTGGCAATAGCCAGCAATGGGTCAAAATGATCGATTTTTCTTTTATGGCAAAAAATCATTAGGATATTAAGTATAAATCAAGTTCCATGAAGATATTTTGTAAATTTCCTACCATAAGTACATAAAATATATATATACTAGTAGTAGCAATAAGCATTACTAAGGATTTCATTTAATTTGGACAACTTTAAAGGCAGGGGTTCAGGGTCACACTTATTGTGGCTTTCTTGTGATCAAACTTGACCCTCATCATGCTGCTGATATTTTTTTTTACACACCTTCCTATTCTCCTGGCCAGATACTCTGCTCTTGCTGCAGGGTCAGAGTTAACACGCTGCGGCGCCGCCTATGGCGAGCTGAGAGAACTGAATTGTTGAGGTATCCGATTATAGTAAACCTAAACCATTTTGACATATGAAAAGTCCTCACGTCTCCTGCAGAGCCTAAACATGACGTGTGTCCATGAGAGCTGCCGTTTTCGCTATCCTCGAGTGACTTTGCTTATCTGCTGTCCCGATGATTCGGCTCCGTCAGTTCTGCCTGACAATGAACATGTTTGAACAGATGCAAATGTTGGGGGGCGTGCTTATATATGATCTTCAACGCTTGCGTCACGGTTAGGTTTATGTTGAGAAGCACTTATTTTTCCGTGGTGCTTTTCATTCACAAGATTTACATAAGAAGTAGGAGGCAATAGTGTTTGAGACTCACAGTATGGGATGTCCATGTACTGAACTCTTATTATTTTACTACGGCAAGGTTAATTCAATTTTTCATTCTAGGGCACCTTTAATCACGTTATATGCTGTACTAAGTACATACATTTACTAAACATATATTTAAAAAATACCTGCATGCGATTATAAATGATTAATTTCAGTAAAGGCATCTACACTGTTCCCCTTCCTTTACCCCTTAAACCACCACTAAACTCACCCACTCCACCAAACCTGTGCCTGACTACATCCGTATCCCAGTTCAACAGCAGCGCGAGAGTTTTTGCAATACAATCTTCACATACCTCAGCCCACCACAGTACAGGAACCAATATCAAAGGTAAATAAAATTTAATAAACAACACACACTGTTCTCTTTATTTCTCCAACTTCACAAAAACACACTGAAAATGAACCGAGCACTGCAACAAATAATATAACAACCTTCCTCACATTTTTTACATTCCCTCTTATGTCTTATGACAGCTGATCTGCTTAACAATAAAAGTTGTGATTGGTCTACTCTGCTCTGATTGGTCAGATGACCCAGTCTGTTTTGATTGGTCGACTGTTTACAGCGCATAAGAAACCAAACGACACTTTTACCATATCTGAATTTTAGCACCAGAACTTACTCAATAATTTTACACACAGTGATATGAACAGTAACAAAATAATTTTTCTAAATCATTTTGCATCAATTAGAACAATTAGAGTCCTCATCCTTTTAAGTGCTGCAAAGCTGATTTTAGAAGCACACAAAACAGCATCTACTCGACATTTCGGCAACATGAACAGAACTATTCCAGTCTCAACTACAACTATTGTGTTTAAGGGTGAAAATAAACGTTGTTCACAGGTAGCCAATGAAGACCATTAGGTGGGCATTATGCTAATTTTTTACAAACCTACGTAGGTTTGGGAAGGAAGTAAGACTGGAATTACTGACAACCCGTTTCAGGCAGTTCAAAATTGGTTCTTTCTTTTGAGAGACAATTACTCCATTTGTTGAGCACTTTGATCTTTGAAACTTTGCAGACCATTTACATTCACAAACAGCTATATTACACACTGCATTAAGGTATTAGCTGAAAAAGCATGCGGACACTTTAAAAGACTGGGAAACACTGCTCTATACATTAAGCTCTGAGATGCATCATCTTGCGCAGACCAAACTGTGCAACCAGTCGGGTATTAGAGACATCGATTGCACTTTTGTATCTGCTAGTAAGAAGGCTTTTGACAGGAAGAGTTAGATAATCCACAAGGCCTAGACTAATCCTAACACAATACCAATACTAGAGCATGTGGTCTAAGAATGGGCTGCTGTAACAACATCTTACAGAATTTACACTGACACTCACATTCCTCATTACAAGACACCATTAAAAAGAGCTTGAAGATACACAGTACAATAAACAAACACAAGTAGCAGCAGCTAAGAAATCTGTTGAGCCGAGAACAGTCAGACATCTGTACACTTCAGCATGGGACGTGTGTAAACATTAGGTTTATGACAGGAAGAGATGTAACACTCACGGCTAGATCTGCAGGGGTCGCTGTGCGTGCTGTCGTTTGATTGGTTGCTGGACACCGAAGACACGCTAGCACTGCGGACGAAGCCAAAGGCGGCCAGTCGAGCAGGAGGAAGATGGGAGAATCCGGGAGGACGCAGTCCAGATTGACCCGGTTTGGGGAGTATAAATTTGGGGGCCACACCCAATGCTAGTCTTTTCTGATCCACTGTAAAGCAGTTGACAAACATTAGTTCCTTCAGAGTTGTTCCTTCAAACAAATATCACTAGTTCATTAATAGATAGCTTGACTTGGTATTTCTTTCTACAATCTATAATAATAAATAAAATAATGCTTTAGCAAACACCTCTAAAGATCCCAATGTTTACAGAGAATTCATAAAATGCCTGTTGTTATGGATAGATGTATGTAGTGTATATAACAATAATATAACCATTAAAAAGTACACCTATTAGGAATTGAAGAATCTGATGATTTCTGTCATCCTTTTTCTTTTCAGAACTTCCTTGTTTTCCAGGACATGGCAATATTTAACTGACAGTTCCTTGATTTACTTTCAGAAGACCAAGGAGAGACTACATTTAAGACCACACATTTAAAAGTCACCTACTGTATATAAGTGCCCTTATGAAAATTAACAATGGTTTTTACTACAGATAAAACCAAAAAAAACATGGTTATTATAGTTTAACCATGGTATTTGTGGTAAAACTGTGGTTATAGAAATGGTAATAAGCCAAAAAACATGGTAACTACACTTTTACTATAATAAAAACACGGTTAATTTCCATAAGGGTGAGATACATTTTGAAAGGTTTCTAAGAGATATTTGAAGATATAAGAAAAATAAAAGTGTATGACAAGGTCCTTGCCAACATGAAATTTACATTTCAAAGATAAATACAAATCAATTTCAGAACTAAACAGGACTGCACTTCATAAACTTAATGCATTACGATGAGAAAGAAGTCTGGTTCTGTGTACTGGCATTATAGAGCTGTGAAGACAGATTTATGAGCTATATTTTAAGCAAATGTCTAATACAAATCAATACTTTGTTCAAAATGTGATATACGTTGAATTAAAATTCCACTGACAACTGGGGATTTGATTGTGAGGGTTTTAGTGCCTACTGACCTATTGGTTCTTGGTGACTACTTGAGGCCTGAACAGCTGGAGCCGTATAACTGAGGGGTGATGCCGATCTTTGACCTGGCAATACAGTCCTGTTCTTAGTAGCAGGCTGTCTGGTGACGGCTCCAAGACCAAGCTGAGGCCTTAAGGCTCTGGGGAAGCGGAAAACGGAAGCAGCGGCATCATGGGTATTTAGCTGAACCGCTCTACCAACCTGGAACAGCAAGACACATCTTTTGATGTCTTTGCTAAACTTATTGAAGCAGTTGAAAGTATCAATAAATCATGCTTTCACAAGCACAACACATTTATATAGAGTTCAGTAATGCTGTTTTAGCATCTGAAGCCTGTCAGTCCAAACCGATTGTTGTGCACCTCCCGACTGGAATCTGATCATTTTTAGGAAGTGTGAACAGCAATAAATTACATGAAATGTGATTAAAATCATCTTTGGAGATCCATTATACACTGTCAGAAAAAAGGTACATTGCTGTCACTGGGGCGGTACCCTAAGGTACAAAACCAAAAAGGTACTAATATGTACCTTTAAGGTACTAATGCACTCTTAAAGTACTGATATGTACATTTTAAGGTATTAATAAGTACCATGTACCATTTATACAAAGATGTACCTTTTCACTTTTGTACCTTAGGGTACCGCCCCAGTGACAGAACTGTACCTTTTTTCTGAGAGTGTAGTCTATCTAGTCTATGTCAGACATTGTAATAGGAAACATGCTGAAAGTCGAGCAGAAAATGACTGCGCATAAAGCCATGCGTACCAATATAAATAAGAAAACATCTCTATTGAAAACCCCTCCATGTTGCTGTAGTTATTTTTGGTGTATGCCTACTAACACAACATCCTGGAATAGAAACAAATGCAGATACTGACTATGCAGATGGACAGTCAATAAATCAGATCAGATTCCAATCGGATACAGAAATAATCAGATTTAACTGACAGTGTAAACATAGCCTGAGAAGTCTCACCTCATGTAAGTATTGATCTGGCAGCTCTCCATGGAAACTCTCCGATTTGCCCACCAGTTTATGGGGGACAGTGTGGCTGGGTGGCCTGATCCCAGAGGGCATCAGTCCTGGAGGGGAGTAGTACCCTGATCTCTGTACTTCCTGGCGATACTTGTCATAAAGGACATTAGAAGAGCTGAGCACAGGGGAACCTCTGAACCCCTCTGATTTAGGCTCTTTTGAGGTTGGTGAGCTACTGTATGGTGTCAGTCTCGGCGGTAGAGTCGATACTTCATAGGGACCTTCAGACATTGGTTTCACTTGAGGGCTCTTGCGGACATAGGTTATGATTTTTGGCCGAACATTTTTGGGCTTCAGGGGTGGAGAAGAATTCTTAGACTCAGACTCTGCTCTAGTGGGTTGTTGAGGAACAACAGGTTTTTGAAAACTGCTACTACTACTGAGAAGGTTTTTATTTGGTTGCCTCAAACCAGTGTTTACCCTCTGTAAGGTTTCACTCCGCTCCTGACTCGCTTCTCTTGTGCTAATATATTTGGCTGGTGACGAAGGTGGCTGTTTTCGAGGTGAACAGGTGGTTTTAGGGGATGGAGGGGTCTCAGAACGAGACGGGCTGCCCCAAGGTTTTCGCCTTTCCAAACTCGATGAACTAGATCTTCTGGTCTTTTCAAAAGATGCTTGCTTCTTGTACGGTTGGGGTTCAGAACAATCAGAGCGGACGGGTGCACCCTTTGAGGTTAGTTTCAAGGTTTTAAGAGCAATTTCAGGAGATTCCTCATCCTGGGATTTGAGTTTGTTCTTTATATCACCAGTGGAATCATGGGAGGACCTTCTGTTTTGTGAAGTAGACTGAATGTTGTCTGAGACGAGAGGTTGGCAAGACTTCTCAGTTGATGCCGCTTTTAAATTTATAGCCTTTTCGTCTTTTGCAATGTGCTCCTTCAAATGAATTCCAGGTTCTCTGAAATTGGCACTTCCTGATTCATTAGAGACCTTTGTGATCCTTGCAATGCTACATTCACTCACGCCATTTGTCAGTTGACCTGAGCTCTCAGATATTACACAGTCTGTAGCTAGTTGGTTTTCTTGTGCTTCTAAAAGAGGTTCTTCAGGCAAGGCGGTGGAGTTAAGATTGAGATTGACACTGCCAATGTGCGTTGTACTTTTTCCTGCTTGATGATGCATGCCCTCAGTATGTAGGGAGCTCCGGCTTTTATCTAAAATTGTCAAGCAGTACTGTGAGGCAAGAGTAAGGTCCTCAGAGAGAGTTCGGTATGGCTCTGAGGGAGCATGCCACGAATCAGAGCTGTGAGTTCGACCGGCGTGGTCCAGGGCACTAGCAAGACTTCCTCCAAGACTAGACATTGTGGAGAGACAAGAAAAAAAAACATCATTTTCAGAGCTAAAGTCAGTCCTGGCTATGCTGGTCACCATTTCTTTGCTAGTGGAATGAGGACAAACAGTAGACTCTTTTGAAGTAAACTGATAAAACCTTTTGTTATCCTTCACAGATTTTGTTTCGGTCTTTGTAATATCGGTGGATCGAACACCTTTCATGTAACCTTTAGAGACATTGCTCTCTTCCTCATCCTCTAGCTCCTGACTTTCCAGCATCTCAAACTCAGCCAGCTCCGGGTCATCACACAGGGAATCTGTGGCCTGGATAGTCATCTTCACCTGTTCTTCAGTGTGAGATGCCACAGACGACAGGGCATCAATTGCCTCCAAAGTTGTTTCTCCCCTTTGGATTTCATTAGCATTGGCATCTCCATCCAGGGAATCCTCAGCAAGCCTGTTGTTGTTGTTCCTGATTTCCTTACAGCCATCTTCAACGCTGGTCCCGAAGGGTCTGGCGTGTTCATCATTCACACTCATGTTTCCTCCAGGCTCATGTGTTCTCACGCTTTCATGTAGAGTCTTGTTGGTCCTCCCTTGAGGTCTGGAGCTCTCTCAGCTTTCAAACTTAAAGCTACTGTAAGCATTGGCATCTTTCACACTGTTGGTTAAGGTACTAGTTTTTAGTAGATGACATCAGGGGTTGTCTTCAACCTGCCAAGGGGGGTAAATAACAGATTTTATAAATGTCTTGATGAAAAAGTTCAAATAAGATATTTTTATTTATTTTTTCCTTTATGCTGATCTTCAATGGTTTTTTTTTTTATTCTTTCTCTTGACATGTTTTATTTTTATTTTTTAAAAAATTTATGCTAGCCACCACCAGCATTTTTTTTTTTTACAAAATGTTCATTGCCCCCAGAATATTTAGTTGCATTAATATCTAAACATGCAGTATATTATCAAAAGAAAGAAGAGCCTCTGCTTTTAAACAACAACAACAACAACAACAAACGTTTCATTCTAGCTTCATGTGTTCTTTTTTTTAATCAACACTTGAATGTGGGTTAGTTTCATACAAAAACAACATTGAGCAAAAAGCTGAAAAAATTACATTTTTGTCAAAGACTATACAGATGAGATTCAGAATGATGATCAAAACACAGATGCAGTCGATTGAGTCCATCAATACCCCCTAAGATTAAACAGTCCTATAGCTCGCCCTGGGTCGACATTTCATTCAGTAATTTTAGGCATTCAGTTTTGATTTATAGGCTGTTTAATGTTGATGATGACATTATTTTACATATGCATCCGATTACATATGATATCAGTTGTTTCTTGCAGTGTTTTTATCCCGATATTCTGTTCTCTTTCAGAAGATTTGTGATACCACCTTCCTACCTATAACAGTCAAAATACAGTAAGCCAGAAATGTTTTGTCAATGGCAAGTGAGCATTGTTTCACAAATTATGGTGGGAAAAGAAAGAGTTAAAGCCATGAACAGATTTATTAGATTGTTTAGACTTATGACCCACAAAACCTCTCCTTTTTTAGAAACTCTTTGTTTCCATTAAAATAAAATAATATTAGTACATTTGTAAATTTATGTGGTGCCTTCATGAAGTGTGGAAATCACACAAAAAAATTCTAAAGTTATGAGCACTTCCATTTCTTGCCACCGTACACTTGCATTTCATTGCTTTTTTGTTTTTGATTTAAAAATGACCTAAACAAACACACTTCTCAACAGTCTATTATTTTTCAGCGATGAAGGCTGAACATTTTTGTTCCAAAACATTGTTCCTTTGTCAGATATTTGGTAAAAGCATGATCAAACACTGGAATCTTCTCCATTCAGGATCAACGCCGTATAAAATGTACAAAACGCACTGCATCGTTTTATTAAAAGGATTTTTAAGGTAAAAAGACTCTCTAAGCATAACACATAAAAATAATGCTTAACTCAAATAGGATTAAGTGTAATATTTTATCCAGATGAAATTCTTTCACACAGAATGATGAACATACTGATAATTCTCCACAGTGAGAACACACGCTCACGCTCAGTTCTCCCTAGCAACAAGAACAGCTCCTACACTCCAGAAGTTCCACCGTAGGAGGTCATTCCCTGAGGAAACGGCAGACAAATGTTCTCAACAGGAACACACTCCATTCCTAAAACGCATCCAAATTAGCCAATGGTGTAATAGATACCACGCTGAAGAATGACTATGGTTCACCCAAAAGGCTAATTAACATTATAGATTATACTATCATATATTGTACATTTTATACTACTACAAATTATATTTATGTAGAAATGATCCACTTAATCACACTAAATGCTTTTATAAACAAATAACAGAAAACAATCCATCATTTAAACCTATCATAAATTATTTCTGTTTGGCTGCCTGCTGCCAAGCCAAATATAAGAGAAAAATAAAACATAACACACACTTTGTGCATTTATCTTCCTTGACCCACTTTGTACATCTGCTGATTTTGTGCATCTGTACTCAATCATTACTGTTCACTTACTGCCATAATGATGTCTCATCATCTTTCTATGCTTTAAAAAAATAACTGCACTCATTTTTACAAATGAAATAGTTGCTTTTCACATAATGATACATTTCATAGTGATCATTTCCAAGACAAAAGCCCTATAAAAGCCCTTATGGCTTCTGGGCTTATACATTTTCTGTTGTTGTTTTGTAAAGACTTTTAAAAAAAGTTTTTTTTAAGACGTCGCAATGCGGCGCCAGGCACGATGCAGGTGTTCTTTACTACTTTCGGCCCGACACTATTAACATTTTCACGTCCTGCGGGACGCTGTTTAAATAGCAAATGCACTCGCGCCCTTCTGTTCACCCATGCTGGTCTGAAAACCAGGTGTGTTCAGGAGCATTGTTGGCACGTTGGCTTTTAAAGGGAATGGGAGATGAGACTCTGATTACACTTTACACCCGAAACACACCTGTGACTCATTAAGAGAATAGGAACAACCCTTTTAGACCATGCACTGGGCGTGCCAACCATATCTAGCAAAAGGCAAAAGAGGATTCAGACGGTGCACTTGTGCCATGCGCTTTAGACCATGCACTTAAAGGGTTACTTCAGCGATTAGCATATGGCTTTGTATCAGTAGAAACCCTGGAGTATATTCAAATGATTGTGCTTTCCCCCCTCATATCCCCCTGAGACAAGAGATTTATGCATTTGATTTCTGGAAAAATTCCTCCTATGATGCAAATAGACGATTTTTGCATCATAGGAGGAATGTTTGCCCAAAGGCTAAAGACTACAGCCAGCAGAGGGAGCCATTTCCGCATGTTTTGAATCTAAGCATGGGGGATGGAGATCACACTCAGCTTGCAGGGAGAGCTCAGCTGGCAGCTATACAGGCACTCATTTAAACGGAAATATGGTGAGCAATGTAAGTCTTTTAACTTCTCAAATTAATTTCTATGAAAGTTAAGCTTGCAAAGGCATGAACTGGCAAAGGCCAGGCTGAACTCGCGCTGTATGCCGCGAGTGTAGTCTCGATTACCTCAGCTCTCATCACTCGTGCAGTTAGTGCTCAGTGCAGTGACTCACTCATTATATTGAACAGACACGTTCAGTTTTTAATTGTAGTGTCTTCTCCAACTCAGTCACAGAAATCAAGTTGGTGGCTTTGGGAATGGCCTCACAGGGCAGCGAAGCATTCTGGGAATTGTAGTCTTTCATCCCCACGAGACAAAAATACATTTTCTGTCTATTCTCAGTCTAGAAGGCACCAAATTCAAAAATAATTTCACATTTCTACTGCATTGATGACCCAGTTTAAATACAGATTCATCTTCCCAGCGCTGAAGTACCCCTTTAAATTGTTTAAAATAGGGCCAAGAGTCACTTTCCTCTTTGGCTCTTACCTATTACTTTCATTTTAATAAGCAAACTATGTAATTAAGGCATACACAGTATAGATAAGTTACAAATCATTAAAAAAATAAACGGATTCCCCAAGAGCAAGTGTTTAGTGGTATGCTCATGTTCAATGCTAAGGAATAATGTAAACAGTCTCCGTCGAGCTGTCAGAGACAATGACTAACTGTCACACACGGATTGTCTGCATGAGGGTTTGTCAGTCGCATGTGACGACTCACGTCAGCGTCAGGTCTGCAGGTCAGTGACACAGCAGTGTATGACAGCATGAAGAGATTTAGAATATCTGTCAAGAGAAACCCTGCTTCCTATCATCACAACCATTTAGAAACTAGAGATCAATTATTTACAAGAGGAAGGTAGACAGAAATAGAGAATGGAAACAACTAGTGTCAGGGAAGCTTCTTTGAAAATGCAGCTTGTCATGCAACAAGCACCTCAAAAGCCTCCAGAGAAGGGTGCACAGAAAACGAGAATCTCCAATTAGGCTGACAGCATTAAAGTACGGTGTAGAGAAAAATTCAGTCATCATTTACTCACTCTAAACTTCCTGTAGAAGTCAATGTTAAGAATAGAAAGTAAGATTAGGGTTAAAAATGCCCTTTAAAAAAAGGTAAACATATCACAAATATGCAGATTTCAATATGCCAAAGCTGATTGAACACTGTTGAGAATATTGCTTCAGAATAAATTATATTTACAAAACAAAACAAAAAAAAAAAATATATATATATATATATATATATATATACCTTTTGTTCCGGAAAAGCACATTTTTTACTCAGACAAGTGAATGAGCGAGTTAAGGACAAGCACATTAATTTGCTTAATGTCGAGGCCTGTAATGAATGGTGTTTAAAAAATTCAAATTAATTGTCAGTAAAATTTTCAAATAAAAACATTTTCTGTTAAAAAACAGATTTTTTCCACAAAAATCTCTTTTTTCCCAAAAAATAAGTCTGGAAAATGGGGGGTTGTCTCATATTGGGGGTATACACGGTATATTAAGAGCATCTGGAGCCTTGAGATCCAATGACTCTCAACAATTGTCAGTCAAACTAACTGTGTCATATATTGGTGCATTATATATAGCACCAGTAAGATGAACGGAAAAAGGACGATTTAAAAAGGAGACTCTAATATTGACTAGTGGAATATCTACACGGCTCAATCAGTGGGGAAGCGGTTTCCTCCTGGCTAATAGATGTTCGAGCTGACAGTGAACAGATGAGAGAGAACAGCGATGGCTGAGTTTCTACTTTGTTCAAGTGAGCATTCATGATGAATTCCTGCTCTGCCCTTCTCTGCGGCGGATTGTGATTTATTACCGCAAACCAATCTCACTACTGAAGAGAACAACAAAAAAAAAGAGGCCATACAGAATGCATTTTAACTTTAAGTTTAGCCAGATGGATGTATTTGAACATGCCATTGTGTATGATCTATCTATCATAAGGAGAAACGGATCATTCAGAAACAATTGCAGTTGCTTTGTCTATTTTTGCTTCAAGTCAGTTGAGTCAATGATTTAATAGCCGCGTTTCCACCATCAGGCCAAAAGTGGGGCTAGTGCATGCCAGGGCCAGTTGTGTTTCCAGCGTCACGCTCTGGGCTTGATTGGGCCTCGTTGGGGCTTCCTCTGGGCCAACGGCCAGGGATTTTTGGCCCGCCAAATACCTTGGTCCAAAGTGGGCCAGCCCGGCTTGACGAGTGGTTACGAACAAAAGCAGAGTTTATCTGAGTCTGGAGACAGCAGTGTTGCAGATGATTTTATATACCAGCTAACATCAGCATTATAGACTTTAAAATCATCGTAAAACTTTCCCTCCTAAAGCCTGAATACGATTGGCCACTGGCGCTACAAGGTGGGATTTCTCCCAAAACCTCTTAAGGAGAGAGACAGATTTTCTCTTTCTGGCTGAACCATCATCATCTTGGCTTGCCGGCCAGGCCAATACGGCCTACACACACACAGAGCCATGTGCTGTGTGGGACAGGAAACCCGATGCCACCACACAGCCAGTGGGCCAACCATGCAAGCTTATCATTTCTTCTTCAGTACATGCAGAAGAAATCGATTTCAACACCTTCTGACCGGACTATCAAGACTTTCTCCTGCGATTTCACCTGGGACGCTCTTCTACTGCTCAGGCTAACTGCAAGTAACACACGATTACAAATCTCTGTGTAGTTGTTAAAACTGTAAACCCCTTTGTTCAGACAAAGGAGCTTTTCAATAATGGTTCCTCCAAGGTTTTAGACTCTTTCCATAACTTCACCCATCTGTACTGACCCAATTCTTCCAACCACTTTAACTTTGCCTCTTACCATATATGCGTGATGTGTGTTTTATGTTAGTTTAGTCTTGTCTGTGATTTGTACAAAATATATGTTTGGTTCTGACTCCCTGTCCGCAAACAAATTGTCGCTTAAATGATCCATCTTGTTATGCACTCTAAGCGCTTATGTTAATGCAAAGGAAGAATTATTTTTCTTTAGCCATGAAACATATCCTTTTCTTAGAATTAATTAATAATCAATAATGAGCATTCACAGGATGATTGATGTGGCCACTAAGTAAATTATTAACTGATTAAACATAATTAATCCTAATGAATAATCATAATAAACTATGAATAATTATTAATATTTCCCCTCTGAGTTAATTCACTACATATTATAAAGCTGTGGTAAAACATTGATAGGTTTGAGTGACGTTCCAGAGAGGCATGTTACAGGCAGGTTTTAGTGAAGCGGCGGTGGAAACGGAGCACAGTTTTTGGCTCTGTGCTACAGGTCCGAGCAGGGGTGTAGCACTAAATGTTGGGGATGTCTCAGCATGCATACGTTTGCAGTAAACATTTTGTCAAAGAGCTAAATGTCAGTTTTATATATTATATTTCCTGTTGCTGATTACGTTCTCCTCCAGTGGGTGTAGTTCTCAGTGTAATATAACATGTTTGCGCTCTTTCTTAATTGCCTGAATCCACTTTTGTGTCCTTAAACGCATGTTTTTTTTTTTTTTGGGTTAACAGCTTATAATAAATTCTGGGTTTTTGGTTCTAGGTTTTTTTTTAGCTTGTTTTCTATACACCTGGTCACATATCAGCTTTTAGACATAGTTCTGTTTTTGTTATAAGTCAGAAATTACAAGGAGGCCGCTTCAATACAAAGTCAATGGAGAGCGCTGGCTTGTTTTCCACACTGGTGGGCGTTTTTTTTCTTTCAGATTACGGCTCTGTCTCTATTGGTGCATATTACAAACCAGATTCCAAGAAGTAAAGTTGGGACACTGTACAAATTGTGAATACAAAAGGAATGCAATAATTTACAAATCTCAAACTTTTATTGTATTCAGATTAGAATATAGATAGCGTATCAAATGTTGAAAGTGAGACATTTTGAAATGCCATGCCAAATATTGGCTCATTTTGGATTTCATGAGAGCTACACATTCCAAAAAAAGTTAGGACAGGTAGCAATAAGTGGCCGGAAAAGTTAAATGCACATATAAGAAACAGCTGGAGGAACAATTTGCAACTTATTAGGTCAATTGGTAACATGATTGGGTATAAAAAGAGTCGCAGTGTCTCTCAGAAGTCAAGATGAGCAGAGGATCACCAATTCCCCTAGCCTGGATGCCAACCAAACTCAGCCCCGCCCACACATTTTTTTAGGTCGGGCAGTTCGGTCTGGCCTTGCTCCATAGAGGAGTAATTATCCCCGAACAGAAACTGTTCAGACCAATGAAATCATCAGGGCGGGCTTCAGACGATGATGGGCAGATGATCAACAGTAACGTAATCATGCGTCATCAAAGGGGCTTGGATTATATTTGTTCAAATCTTAAACGGAGAGCTTGTTTGTATGCATTCACCTTCACAATTTCTCTCAGAAATGATGATGATGTTGGGTAAGTACTCTGTGTATCATTAAATTCTTTTATTTTTTTTACAACACCAGCAAAGATCGTGTATTCCAGCGCGTGCAGACAGGGTTGTCAAGTTTTTACAACAAAATCCGCCAACTACTAGCCCTAAACAATAGCTTCTCAGGAGGTTCTCCGGGGGAAAAATGGTGTTTGGGGGGTAAAATGTGTGTTATTTTGGCAAGGTTGCCTGCTAAAATTCACACTCACACTATATATCACATAATAGCTGCTTTAACCCGCGGACATACAAAACAACCCGCGATGAAAAAAAGCAGACTTGGCAACAGTTGAACTATATTGACATTTGACAATGTGTCGCTTCGTTGCTCTGATTGGTTGTAGGTCTGTCCAATTGATGTCTTTCCTGGTTCGGTTGAAACACGGCCCATAATCACAGCCCAATGGAGCAGTTTCAGACTCATATTCTGACTAGAATTGAGTATGACCACGTCAGGCTACAATTCCCCTAATGCTGCGGCGAAAAATAGTAGAGCAATATCAATAAAGGAGTTTCTCAGGGAAAATATGCATAATATCATCCAAAGATTCAGAGAATCTGGAACAATCTCTGTGTGTAAGAGTCAAGGCTGGAAAACCATACTAGGTGCCTGTGATCTTCAGGCCCTTAGACGGCACTGCATCACATACAGGAATGCTACTGTAATGGAAATCACAACATGGGCTCAGGAATACTTCCAGAAAACATTGTCGCTGAACACAATCCACAGTGCCATTCGCTGTTGCTACATGATCCAGAAGGATCCAGAACATGATCCAGAAGTGCAGGCGTTTTCTCTGGGCCAAGGCTCATTTAAAATGGACTGTGGCAAAGTGGAAAAATGTTCTGTGGACAGGCAAATCAAAATTTGAAATTCTTTTTGGAAAACTGGAACTAAAACTAACTGGAACTACTTGGTAATCGGGACTGAAGAGCACAAGGACAACCCATCAGCATTCAGTTCAGAAGCTTGCATCTCTGATGGTATGGGGTTGCATGAGTGTGTGTAGCAAGGGCAGCTAACACATCTGGAAAGGCACCATCCATGCTGAAAGGTATATCCAAGTTATAGAACAACATATGCTCCCATCCAGACGTCGTCTCTTTCAGGGAAGACATTGCATTTTCCAACATGACAATGCCAGACCACATCCTGCATCAATTACATCATCAATGGCCAGCCTGCAGTCCAGATCTTTCACCCATAGAAAACATTCAGCACATCATCAAGAGGAAGATGCGACAAAGAAGACCTAAGACAGTTGAGCAACTAGACGCCTGTATTAGACAAGAATGGGACAATATTTATATTTCTTAATTTGAGCAACTTGTCTCTTCAGTCCCCAGTCATTTGCAGACTGTTATAAAAA
Organism: Pseudorasbora parva; assembly: GCF_024679245.1. Classification (NCBI taxonomy): domain Eukaryota; kingdom Metazoa; phylum Chordata; class Actinopteri; order Cypriniformes; family Gobionidae; genus Pseudorasbora; species Pseudorasbora parva. The sequence continues at coordinate 14,476,244 of NC_090179.1, forward strand.
GAAGAGGGGGTGCCATAAACACGGGCTTGTCCCAAATTATTTTCCCCTTAAAATGATAGATTTTCTCAATTTAAACATTTTATATATCATCTATGTTATAAAAGAAGAGGAGATGCCACCCAGCGGTAAACAAGGCCTTGTCCCAACTATTTTGAGATATGTTGATGCCATGAAATTTAAAATCAACTTATTTTTCCCTTAAAATTATACATTTTCTCCGTTTAAACATTTGATAAGTCATCGATATTGTATTCTGAATAACACATTGAAATGTGAAACTTCCACATCACTGCATTCTTTTTTTATTCACAATTTGTACAGTGTCCCAACTTTTTTGGAATCGGGTTTGTACTAACAAACAAAATAATGCAGTATTGACTTTAGAGCAGGTTTTTATTTGTAAGTTTTCAGTTCCTCAGAATAGCAACGCGCCAACAATGTGCCTGAACACACCTGGTTTTCAGACCAGCACACCCATGGGTGAACAGATGGGCACGAGTGCATTTGCTATTTAAACAGCGTAGCGCTGGACGTGAAAAAGATCGTGTCGGGCTGAAACTAGCAAAGAACACTTGCGTCGAGCCTGGTGCCGCATTGTGCCGAGTGTGTGATAGGGCTCCAACAATGTGAGTGAAAACTTGTTTTTCCCTTGTTAATGTTGAAAAAGATGTAATTGTAGTTTCTTTCGTGAGATAAACCGCTGACGCAATGAAGAACACGTAACAATAATATTCACAATAACATCTTTTTACTGAGTATTTTGATACTGTACTGTACGTTTTACTGTACTGTGTTTTGCTATAAACATTAAATCAATATTTAAAAAATGCTGGGAAATCATTGACGTGACCCTACAAGAGGGATTCCTGATAGGCTTTCTGCAAAAACTTAAACACTTTTTACAGAAGAAAAAATCCTCCACTGACTTCGACTTTCAACTTCAAGGACCTTGATAGAAATGTAGTGGAGTAAAAAGTACAATATTTTGTCTTTCAAGTATAGTGAAGTTAAAGTCATAAGTTTCCAGAAAAAATAATACTCCAGTAAAGTACAGATAGTCAAAAAGTGTACTTAAGTACAGTACTGAAGTAAATGTACAGTTACTGTCCACCTCTGCCCACGTGCAGTTTGTCATTGCAGTCTGCAGAGCGAGCCCTGCAGTGATTCTGCTGTCCTGATGCCAGAAGTACACACATACACACACACACACACACACACACACACACACACACACACACACACACACTTTAATGATACACTGATGCCTTAGTGTTTCAACATAATACTGATTACCATGATCATCAGCTCTATCTATCTATCTATCTATCTATCTATCTATCTATCTATCTATCTATCTATCTATCTATCTATCTATCTATCTATCTATCTATCTATCTATCTATCCATCCATCCATCCATCCATCCATCCATCCATCCATCCATCCATCCATCCATCCATCCATCCATCCATCCATCCATCCATCCACATACCTATTCATCAATCATCTCTATCTGTCAGTATTTCTATCCATCCGTCTATCTATCCATTTATCTCTGTCTATCTATCCATCCATTTATCTCTGTCTTTCTATCTATCTATCCATCTGTATATCTATCCATCCATCATCTCTGGCTGTCTCTGTCTATCTATCCATCCGTCTATCTATCTATCCATCCATTTATCTCTGTCTGTTTATTCAGCCATTCATATATCTATCCATCCATCATCTATGTCTGTCTGTCTATATATCCATCCATTTATCTCTCTGTCTGTCTAGCTATCCATCTGTATATCTATCCATCCATCATCTATGTCTGTCTATCTAGCCATCCATTTATCTCTCTGTCTGTCTATCTATCTATCAATCCGTATATCTATCCATCCATCACATTCTATCTGTCTGTCTGTCTATGTATATATATCTATCTATGTATATATCTGTCTATCAGAATATGAACAATTAATCTTCACAACGCAGTGAAAACAAGCCAACTCAAAATACTTCAGCAAATAATAATTTTGTATACAAATTTATGTTAACATGCTAAGTAGACTCGAGTGAACGCAATGAAAAGAAGGAGAGCCGGCTGACATACGGTAAGGCCAGACAGTTCTCCTCTTGACTGATGCAGTTTCTGTCGCAGACATGAAGTATAAATAAAACACTCACAGCTTGTCCCTCAAGGCGTCAGCATGAAACCCACGAGCAACGGCCACGACAGACTGTCGTTGGTACTTCTACCTCCTTGATTTTTCCTCTTTCATGACATTGTAACACGTTCAGAGCGCTATTGACAGTATGACGGCCGACAGCAGGAAGTTCGAGTGGCAGACTGCTGTCATAGCCATTAGGATGCATGAAATTCCCCTCATTTCCCATGATGCATTCAGAGGATGTCCACTGCACCTGTTCACTAATCAACCAGCTAACCTAGAAGGGACCTGGATTAGAGAAACATGTTACATCTGTCTCTCTTTATGTGTGTGCGTCTTTTGTTGCTCCTTTTCTCAAGCATCACTAAATGGAAGCAGCGATTCCCACTCTCAGAGCTGGAGCACTAATTAAATATTAACATCCAAATGAAACCAGAGGCCACGCCTCCTCTCCCTTTCAAGAGCAAATCTCTCATCCGCTTTGTGTGAGGGGATTTATTGTACATAAATGTTTAAGGGATTTTGAATGCTCCATTTCAAAAATCTGATACAGATAAGTGTACACAAAAATAAAAGGCAGAAAGTCTGCTCTGTGTTATGATGCAGACTGTGTAAGTATTTTACTTGGTGCTGTCTTAAGCAAACGTGATCTGCTGACTCAGAACTGATGAAAAACTTTGCCTTGTACAATAGCACACACACACACACACACACACACACACACACACACACACAGTGTAAGTGCATGACGCAGGGAAAAGTAGTGGAGAGTTTGTATTTTTTGTCATTGCAGGGAACACAATCACTGTATCGTTAATAATTTCATGCTCATAATCGTCTTAGGAAATAAATAAAGACGAATCTTCAGCCTGTCAATCAATTTTCCTCAATATAGACTTTCTAAAAAAAAATGTAATTAAAATAAATAGTAAAAAATACTATTATCCATTAGTTAAAATTTTTGATAAAATTTCACTATATTATACCAATATTCATTAGGTTTTTACATTATATTAAAATAATATAATCTTAATACATTGATTATTATTAAGCTGATATTATGCATCAGTAATTTTACACCAATGCAAATTATATATACATACAAATATATCTATATTGTAAATAATATATAAATATAAAAGATCATGACAATATCAATAAACAATGTAACAATTACTATTAGTATTGAAATAATATTAATTTATAGTAACAATATTAATATATTCTATAAATGTATTTTATAATGTAAAAACATGAATAAAATACTATAATAATAAGCCTGATTATTATTATTAAAATAAACAAACAACTATACAAGCATACAAACGTATTATCTATATTCTAAATAATAAAGATCAATTAATAATGTAATAAAGATAATTCATATTACAATAACATTACTTTATAGTGACAATATTAGCCTAATATATTATATAAACTTGTTTTATAATGTAAAATGTATTGTATTAATTGTATAATGCATACGATTATTATTACAAGACACTAACATTACACATGAGTAATTAAATACAAGCAAATTAATTTACAGCAATATTTTAATATAATTGTGGGCTATATATGTATAGAATGTGGGCTAAAATGTGGGCTAAAATGTAATATTTGCACTAGTAGATATATAACTATTATAAACACGTGCACAAAAGCAACAAAAAAATGATGCTAGTACGCCTATAATAAGACTCATCATATAAATATGGATTAATAATTAATTAAAGCCTTCGCTCATTCATTAATTCAGTGTCTGCGTGCTAAATGAAATCTGCCTGCTAGATTCGGCCGCAGGATGAGCGTGGTGTGATATATGAACACACCGAGTGTTGCTGCAGATAGCCTACACACGACAGCAGGTGGATGTAATGCTCTCAGTGAGCTCCATCGCATTATTCACACACACACACACACACACACACACACACACAGTCTTACCTGCAGATCTTCAGCATCCGCGAGGAAACGCCGCGCGCCTGACGCAGAAGAACAAGCGTTCGATTCCGTGCAGCATGGCCAGGACGAGAGGATGAGGATGAGGATGAGGATGAGGAGAGCCAGGCGTGCACGACAGGATGCCGATCGCAGGAATGAACGGTGAGAAATGATGAACTGTGGCTGTGTCCCGAAACCTAGTGACTTTCCTACCTAGACGAGCTTTGAGGGCATAAGTCCGTTGATTTTGCCGCGTTGTTGTAACACTTCAGCGGCCTTTTGGAGAAAATGCTAGGCGCATCTATGAGGTCCAAAAAAATCCGTTGTCTCGGAAGGTGTCTGTGACGCCTAAAATGCGGTCTAGTAGGCACACAAGGATTTAAGACACAACCTGTTTGTAAACCGCGCATCGAGCGCCACTCACAGGCAGGCACGCGCACAAAACGTCTTACCAGCATCAAATTGTACAGAAATTGTAGTTTTATTTTCTGAAAATAATACTAAAAATGTATATAATATAGCCTACATTAAATACAGATTTATTTACTTTACTTTAGATATTATAGAATATTTTAAAGGTGAACTGGATTTGTTTTTTTTTATACTGTTGTCTGAGGTCAACTTATGACGTTTGTGTGGTTTTTACATTCAAAAACATAACTAATAAGTAATAGGCTATTTTCCACACTGGTTTAAAGGCTGTCTTCTGAACACTGGGTTTTGATGGGCGTGCCGCACTGGAGACTTGGAAGTAAACGCCCACGGCTAGGATTGGAGAAGATTTGCATATTTAATGAGCTTCAGCTCCGCTGTCATATCTATGGCCCTGTCAGTTCAGGTCACGTGAGGGAGAGATTATTTTGAAAGCGACAACTGCAACTTGTCTTTTTCAAACAAACACAATTATTTATTTCTCATCCACCCGTGATTGTATTACATGGCCCGCACCCACACGCTCGGTCCATATAAGGGCGAAGTGCGCGCTCACACACACACAGACACGCACGCGCGCATCAAGTAAGAATTTCTGCCAAATGGCGTACGTTTTGGTCTGATACAGACCCGGGACTAGTACTATTACATATAAAAATATGTTTTACTCACTTAAGTTTGTTGCATCCTATCGGATCCAGTATAGAAGGCACAACATTGTGTCTGCAAATCCAGCACTTGAGGCTTCTTTAAAAAAACGATTCCGCGGTGAAATAAAACGAAAACACAAACGTTCTTCCCCATGTGAGCTGGAACTTCATTAAAAATAAATGAAGTAGGACTATCACAGATTCCTAATATTAGCTTTGACTAACAAGGAAGTTTTCAGCTCTGAAACTTAGATGACAATTCTTATATTACCGTGAACTTTTATATATCAAAAGCTCAAGGGAAAGTTCATTTCTCAATTTATCACCCCTTTAAAATAACGTTCTGTCTATCCATGCTGCATTTCCCTTCAATATTTAGTTGGGAAAACCTCTTCACGATGTGAACAATGTTCACTGTGAGACACATAATCTAAAAAAAATTAAATAAAATCCAGATATCAAAATATATGATTTTTTTAACTATTCCACTAGTCCATTTCTTCTGATCTTCCTTGAGATGGTTCAGCTGTGTTTGATTATACTGATTGGACTTGATTAGGAAAGCCACACACCTGTCTATATAGACCCTTTTACTGTTTGTATACAATGATGACGTAGCAACGTATGCGCGCGCATTTTGGCAACAAACTGTGGCAAGAATCAGCAGCATGTCAAGCTACGTGAGCGGATTAAGCAACACAAACCGAGAAAGTTATTTTAAAAAGTTGACTTTATCAAATGGTATTCGGCTACCAGATCCGCGTACTATAGTGGAGTGGATAGAAGACGTTAGCAGATGGCCAGATATCTTAGTGGTCGGATATATACGTATTTAGTCGAGAAACCGAGCGTGTACACCCGAGACAAGCATATAAATCACTGGATGCTTATGAATACGTTGTCTGTGGGCATGTAAGTTACAGAATGTCCAATACAATTTTCTACATTTATTCTTATCCTTCACACAGACATACATTTATCATTTTCCTTACATTTTATGTTATTGATTCGTGTCGACACTTCTGTTTAAAGTTTAATTTTGTAATGCTATAACGTTAGTACTTTAATAGCAACTATGTTGCTTGCATACATTTCTCAGATGGTTATTTTGCAATTAAACTATTAATAAAATCATTACAAATGAAGTTGATAAGTACTGTGATTATTGATATGATAATCTGGGGGTGGGGGTACATTATACACACCAGTGGCAGCCAGTGTTGGGAGGTTTATTATAAATAATTAAGTTTCAAGTGCAGTAAATGTTTTACAAATGATTTTTTTTATGCGAGCATTTTTATGTCTTCATTCCAATCAATGCATTTAATCGCCTGCGTACCGCCGGTTCTTCTGAAACGGCCGTGATCCTGTCAGAATTCTATAAAACTTAAGCCCATTGGTGGAATAGCGATTAGTGCAATGAAAAACGCAACAGCCAGATGCTGGGAATACATTTTGATGCTGGGAAACCGTTTTGATAAACTTTCGGAGTTGCTCAAACGTTAGAACCACTAGGGAACAACACCACTTCCGTTGCCAAAATGTGCGCGCAACTCTTTGATCACGTGGGCTGTAAAAGGGTCTATAAGACCTTACAGCTCACAGTGCATGTAAGAGTAAAGCCTAGTTCAGACTGCACGATTTTCAAACTCGGGGGATCACTGCTTTTTTCACACTGCATGACTATCTGGGGTAGTATTCATTCGCTGCTGTGTTCACACTGTACAATGGATCAGCAACAGAGGAGTTCACACTGCATGACTGTAATAGAGGAAGAATTGCCGACAACTCTCGTGTGCAAACTATGTTTCGCAACTACACGTGCAGTGACAAGGAAACAACGCGAGATCACACGTGTCAGAGTTCTCGCGCGAGACTTAGAATTGTTAATAAAAATGATAAACTGTAGCCTAGAAATCTAGACGTACCCTAGTGGCAGCAAATCTATTCTGCCGCGAGTGTCGTGTAGCAACTCTCAATACCCTTCTGAGCTGTAAACGGCAAACTCTGGTCAGGCCAATCACATCGTGTATAGTCGGTGGGTGGGGATTAACATAATGACGGCAGAGTTGCGTTTGCGTGCTTCTAGTAAACACAGAAACTGGCGAACGGCGGTCTTTTAAATCAGCTTTGACTGCGACTCTGGAAGATTTGGAGTTAAGCTTTTCTCTGAGAAAAGAACAAAGAACGGCACTAAAGTCATTCTTAAAAAGGGAAGATGTGTTCTGAGTTTTGCCGACCGGATACGGCGAAAGATTAATCTTTCAACTAGCTCTGCTTCACCTTCGTTGCTCTGGTTGGTGTAGCGCTATCCTATCGCGTGCAGAGGGAGTTTGAAAGACAACCGTTTATCCGCCCCTCAGATTGAGCCCTGTCAATGGTGAGTTTCCAGACCAAACATCTTGATGTGGGTCTGGCTTGTCAAACTAGATAAACTGCACAGTTTGCTCCAAATTGTTTATGTGCTGAGTTGTGGAGAAAAAGAAAAAAGATTAATAGCGGAGGAAATTGTTGTAAAGACAGAGGGAGCAAGGATTGTGTTCTGCAAAGAAAGTTTAAAGTAAATAATCCATAATTTTGTGATGTGCTGCTGCTGCGGCTGGACGTGCAAATGTTTGGCCTTTGTTTATGTTTGATAGAATTGTAAATATATCTATTAAAATACTGATATTCTTGTCTATAACTCCTCCCTGAACCTCCCGCTGCCCTGTATCTCACTCTTTCATTTGCTCAGTCATTGCCGATGTAATTTTCAGTCAGAACGAATTTCACACAGCAGGAGTTTCCGAATCACCGACAGGTCCAGATATTTAGCATGCAAAATGTCTCGCAGGCATCTGCGATTCTCTTTGATCATTTACACTGTGTGATTGTCACCCGCGTACACGAGCACCGATTTGCCTATGATCTTGGGCATTTGTCGGCAATTTCGCAAAACCTGTCGGCGAGTCAAAATCGGGGCTAAAATCGGGCAGTGTGAACTGGGCTTTAATGAGAATAATGAGGTCAAACGAACTTACAAAGATCACTGTGGCTGAGCTCCAGAGATGCAGTCGGGAGATGGGAGAAAGTTGTAGAAAGTCAACCATAACTGCAGCCCTCCACCAGTCGGGGCTTTATGGCCCGACGGAAGCCTCTCCTCAGTGCAAGACACATATAAATTTGCTAAAAAACACATGAAGGACTCCAAGATGGTGAGAAATAAGATTCTCTGGTCTGATGAGACTAAGATAGAACTTTTTGGCCTTCATTTTAAGCAGTATATGTGGGGAAAATCAGGCAACATTGAAGCATGGTGGTGGCAGCATCATGCTGTGGGGGTGTTTTTCAGCTGCAGGGACGACTGGTTGCAATTAAGGGAAAGATGAATTCAGGGATATCCTGGACTTAAACCTTCTCCAGAGTGCTTAAGACCTCAGACTGGGCCAAAGGTTCAACTTTCTTAATGAGAAAAAAATGAACTTAAATGATTTTAGCAAACGGCTGCAATATAACAGTGAGAAATTTAAGGGGGTCTGAATACTTTCCGTACCCACTGTATATAATGCATAGAAATGAATATATTATCACTTAAAAAAATGAAAGGGGAAAAAAGAAACAAGTGCAAAATGTACATTACAATATTATATTTGTAAGTATAACTTTACTAAAACAGTTACGTAACACATCTGTTTCAACAAAGGACATTTATTTAAATATTCAAAGTGCTATATGACATTTGCTTAAAAGGAAAACAAGCAGTTTGGTATCATCTTAAAACAGATTATTCAAGTGTTAAATGACCACTGGGAACATTTAACAGTCCCTCTCTTGGCAATCGAGCAGGGTTAGCAGTCCTCTGACCCTCAGTGACGGGGGTACAAAAGAAGGAAATCATGTATCCACAACAGAACAGAAACCACTGACTGTGCGTAAACAAATATGAACAGACTGTAACCACTCACCTTCAAGAACACATGGACAGAGTGAAAGAGTTCAGGCTGTGCTTGATTAACACCTTTTTAAGGGATAGTTCACCCAAAAATGAAAATTAGCCCGATTTACACACCCTCAAGTCATCCTAGGTGTGTGACATTCTTCTAGACAAATACAATCAGAGTTATTTTAAACGTCCTGGCTCTTAATAAAGGCCTTCTGAAGCGAATCGATGGGTTTGTTTAAGAAAAATATCCACATTTAAAACTTTACAAACTAATCTCTACACGCATTCACAAGAGACTGGCGTTCAAGCATGACGTAGGACGCTCCGTTGAGAATTTGCTTGTTCTCACGAGAATCAAGTTTTGTTTTGCTCCATCCTCTGTGCTTCGGCATTTGTCACTGGAACTTACGCTTCCCCTGCGTTCTACATCATACGCTGGAACGCCAGTCTCTCTCAAAGTGCGTAGAGATTACAGTTTGTAAAGTTTTAAATGTGGATACTTTTCTTAAACCCATCGATTTACTTCAGAAGGCCTTTATCAACCCCCTGGGGCCATGTGGAGCACTTTTATGATGGATAGATGCACTTTTTTTAGACTTCAAAACAGAAACAGCCATTATAAAGCTTGGACGGCCCAGGACAATATAACTCTGACTGTATTTGTCTGAAAGGAGAATGTCATATACATCTAGGATGACTTGAGGGTGAGTAAATCATGGGATAATTTTCCTTTTGGGGTGAACCATCCCTTTAACTTACTGTAAACCCTTAGATTAAAACACATGCTTGTTCTTGCAAGTGCTATTTCAGGATTAGGTCTGTTGGCTGATGCTCTCATGAGTAATACAAAAATATCTGAAAGGAGCTTGGATTTACTGTGGGTATACAAGAAAATCTTTAGCTGTCAATGGAAAGTTAATTATTTAACAGAATATGGGCATGATTAGACTTCCATCACGCCACCAGACGGCGCCGTTTCCCAGCAATAGCAGTGCAGATGTGGGAATGCCATGAAGAAATGTCTCACTCATATTTCACTCCAAATGTAAGAAATGAATTAATTTTGATCACCCAATATATTCTAATGAAATAAAATAAATATCTTTCCTTTACGCAAAATATTTATGGTTTGGACATTTTCTTGAGTTTTTGGGAGATTCACTAGTGTTCGTGCTAAAATGTAAAAATCTGACAGACATTGACCTATTCAAAATAACACTGTTACACAGAAAGAGTGCAAACATATCAAAAGTAACATTACGGTCAGTAAAAAATAACATAAATGACATTAGTTGGATCTGAAATTGGTGCCAAAGTCACTTGATACTAAATTGAAAAAATAACGCTATACTGCTCTTATATGACATATTATTGTGTTAAGCTACTTCTAACGCCAGAAGAAGAAAAAAAAGTCATGATATCCTATGACAGCTTTATCTTTGTAAAAACTCTGCAGGAGGTTCGGCTGTTGGCCTGCTTTATAAAGATCATAATGACAGTAACCTTAACCCCAAAACAATTCTGTAACAGAAAAGCAACTCTTTCTCCATCAACAATTTCCTTCATGAGATGGTTCTTCCCTTTTGCTTCCCTTGCTCGTAAAGCACCGCAGAGGTGTTTGTTTGTTTAGCTATTTCATTACAATCTATTTAACTCATCCCTTTCAATACAGAGACACTAGCCTTAAATTCTTCCTCTCACGTAGGACTTCAGAAGGGGATGTAAATTTAAAGGCACTGGGACCCAGAAGACAACCAGTGCAGTGGCTTCCCACTTCTTCACGCTCAAACCACAGGAATTTGGCTTAACTCTCTCCAGATCTGAGGCATTTGAGATAACATGCCTGGATGTCGCAGAGCCCAAGCCAGAGCAGAAGACCTGCCGAGACTCCATCTCTGTCAGTTTTTGAAGGCCCCGTAGCGGCTGGCTTTGCTGATAAAGTTCTTCAGCAGATCGTGGTCCATGTCGGCGAAGGCCTGCGTCTGAGTGACCGCCGTCAGGTGGTTAACGCAAAACTTGAAACAGAACTCTTCCAGATCCTGCACATGAAGAGCGGACGGACTGATTCAATGAGAAAGAGAACCACCACCAAAGACCTACAGAATAATATATGAAACCGCAAATATATGTACATGTTTAGGGCTCTGTTCCAAAACCTAGCGAGCTGTTTACCTAGACATGTGTGCCATCTTTAGTTATAGTTATTGGGGGGGTGGGATTGATACAGCTTAGTGTGGTGCTAGTTGGTGTGGTGGGAACAATTAATCTTTTTAGGGAATTGTGAGTTTTCTGCATAACTTTACTGTGACCTCCGCACTTATAGGGACAGATTTACCAAACAGGGCAAATTATCATGAGCGGAGCGCAATTCCTGCAAAAAAAATGCTGATGGGGAATGGAAAGTTCTGAGCGTGATCTACTGAAACAGACACAGACAGGTCATTTGCATAATGACCAACGCAACTTACCAAGAGCAGTGCATATTGGCATCTGGTTTAGGACGGTAAATAATGGTGCAAACACCAGTACATTGACAAGTGCTAACCTTAGTAAATCGCCTTGCATGATTCATTTAAATACTCTCCTACAAATGCATATGCAATAAGATCAGCCACAAAAATAACTGTCCACGCCTTTTCAGCGAACATTTTTCACTGTCTTTAGTAAATCCCGACAGTAACAGAGGGTTTGTGCAGGCGCATAAATCTGGCCCATAATGTGAAACATAATAATCATTTGAAATCTTTCTTTCAGGCTGTCATTTCACAAACAGCCTTTGTAAATCAGTGCTCCAGCATCTCTCCCTCTTTCCGTCTCGGACACGCGCACTGATCTTTGTTTAAAGGAAGTGTGTTCTCCGTGAAGGCTTAATAAACCTGTTGATTTGATGCGCAAATGCCGTCATGCTGATGTGAAAAAACTTTCGTTTACAATTTGATTTAAAAAAGCTCATTTATAAAACACTGTTTGTGTTTTTATCTGAAGAAACAAATGTATATACAGGTGCTGGTCATATAATTAGAATATCTTTAAAAAGTTGATTTATTTTGACTAATTTCATTCAAAAAGTGAAACTTGTATAATATATTTATTCATTACACACAGAGTGATGCATTTCAAATGTTTATTTCTTTTAATTTTGATGATTATAACTGACAACTAAGGAAAATCACAAATTCAGTATCTCAGAAAATGAGAATATTAATTAAGACGAATACAAAGAAAGGATTTTTAAAAATCTTGGCCAACTGAAAAGTATGAACATGAAAAGTATGAGCGTGTACAGCACTCAATACTTAGTTGTATGTTTGAAATATCAGTCTGTGTGTAATAAATGAATATAATATACAAGTTTCACTTTTTGAATGGAATTAGTCAAATAAAATCAACTTTTTGATGATATTCTAATTATTTGACCAGCAGCTGTATATTGAGTATGTAAATGTATGTATGTAAAGAAAAGCGATTCATTCAAATTTAAGTCTCACATAGCCAGATCTTTATAGTCTATAGGTCTTAAATATACTCAAATATACTCGCCGGAATCAAATCATAACGGTGTAATTTTAATGATCTCATCTGTCGACACAATGCTGGTGAATCACAGAGATGGTGCAAACAGATCCACATCGCTCCGATCAGATGCTTTCTGAACTGATGTTTTCTCACCGCTGTCATTTTTGTTGCATTTATTTTGTTGTTAAAAGGAAAGCATGCAGCACATAATTACATACTCTTCTAAACGTTGCTCTTAGCAAAATGAACAGTGTCTGGATGTTTGTTAAATGTACATCACTGCTCAGGTATTTCCAACTTTTTTTTTTTTACCCCTAAGCGAAGAACGAAAAATAACTTTGCCACGAGTTGCTAATAACAAGGATTACTGAATTCTATACAAGCCCCGTTTTCCACCAAAATGACCAGGAATAATTTGTCCCAGGAACTCCCTACAGACCTCATTTCCATCGCGGTCTAAAGTGCCATGAAGATTAGTCTGGTGATGTAGGACCACGTGTGACTTTCCAGTTCCCACTGGATTTTGCATATAACTTAATCAAGCCTGAATCTCGTCGTCGGTCCATCAGTTGTATTTTTTAAAACTCCATTGTTGATTCGAAGACCAAACAATTCTTACTGCATGCACCACAACAGACTTTTAAAAAATGGTGGTTGAAATAAAAAACTGCGTGGAGTCAACCGGTCAAAAATGCTGCGTGAACTCAACCAATCAGCATATTCAGCGCCTAAGCTAAGTCCCACCTGAAATTTGATAAAGTACTACCTCATGAGCAGGGACTTTCTGAGGGGACATTTTTACCCAGAACTTTTACCCAGACCAGAGACCCTGGTCCCTGCGTTCGAAGCACACGAGTACCACCCCAAAGTCTCTAGTTCCTGGGGAAAGTTCCTACGGTGGAAATGCAGCTATATAGCCACTTTAAGAAGAAAATTATGTTAAATGGCATTATCCGATTATGTATTTTTGCCGAAGAATCACTTCACAGCGCTTCATATCAGCCATTTTTAACAATATTTCTGCGTGCATCTATTTCTTATTTGCGTTTGTCAGCAACTTACAGGCTTTTGTTGTTTTTTAACCATAGCTAGAACATTTCTTGAATACTTTGTTCACTTTTTCAAAGCTCTTCACACAGTGGGAACAACAGCAGTATATGGATCCTTTATCAATGCTTTGGCACAAAATGCATTTAATGGTTGCATCTATCAAATTATGCCAATTGTTTTATTATTTAGACAAACTCCACATACCTGCCGGCCAGTTTGCACATAATTGCATACTCTTTTACAAAACTAACAATAGAAAGCTGAAAAAGACAGCAGTTTGCTACATTTTTACAGTAATACCATATTGAAATATAGGATGAATTAAAAAAAAAGGAAATACTATCAAGAAAATTACATACAGCTGAACACCTACACAGATGTTAGTCTTTACATTTTATTACCATCTAAACAGAAGGTCATAACTTAGGAATAACTTTGAGTTGTAATACATTATGTGTTCCAAATTATCATGCAAGTGACATAGTAGGATTTCAGTACAATAAACCTGAATGTTTATTTTAGTTTGTTTGATTTCTCCATATCTTTTTAGATGGTGCATAACATGGCACCATTTCATGCTTTTCATCTTTAGAAAGATCTTTCCTCCTACCGATAATGCATGAGAAATGTGACTTGCTTAATGCGGAACAACCTCTTTAACCACTTCAGCTCTGCAGCACATTTTGCATTTTTTTGAGAATTAGGAATATCTGAATTTAAAAGAGCGCCCTACCCACATACATTGGAGTAAATTGATAAAAATGGTCTCATTTTACAGAAAAAACTCTCAATTTTAACACAGTGGTGGAATATTGCATATATTATATTGTATCTATTCACAATCATATGATAAACATAGATAAAAAATAAATATTTTGATTTATTTTTAATTAATTTGTTATTTAAAAATCTATATTTTATTCATCATTTTGGGATCCAAGCTTTTTGGAAGTTTCTGTTGATTCTATAAATTGGCACTAAACAGGGGGAAAAATAATTTTCTTGATATCTCCTTGCAAATAAAAGTTATTGAGATTTATCTGACCAAAGTGTCTAATAACTCCTACTCATCTCCATTGACATAAACTGGACACTAGGAAATCAAAAAGAAGGCTCCGCCTCTTCAACTTTGTAAAGGGAGATCTCGGGCTCTGATTGGTCTAGAATCATGATCCACATGTCTATAAAGAGCTGAGATTCTCAGCTTTTCTGTAGCTCGATGCAATACGTGATGACATCATCAAAAATAGTGGCTAACACCGACAATCAAAACTAGCAATAAAAAGAGTATTTGTCTGCATCACATGTTTTGATCTGGACATCGGTGACATTTTGCAGTGTCATTTGGCCATACTTACTCACAGACATGAAAAAATAGTCTCATTTTGAAGCAAACAACCTAAGAAACAAGCTGATAAAGGGTTTGAGGCTAGTAGCTTTACAACGAGTTTGTGATCCGAACAGGAATATGACTCATGTGTTTGCTTGTTCAAAGGAGTCATTTCCATCTTTGTGATTCTTTTGATAATAAATTTACTGTAAATTATTGGATCTGTGAAATTAACTGCTCAGCGATATTCCTGAGGCCGATAGCTTTCATTTGATATATGACTTGTCTATTTTAGGTGTGTTTGTGCGATAAAAACATGAAATTTTATATTATTTGCATGATTTTCTCAAGGGGTGGTTGTTGTGGGGGTGTCGAATTCAGACCGTATTATTTTCTTCTATGTAATATAAATGCAGAAGTTATTGGGTTATTAAGAAAGCTGAGGTTCTAATCTTTCAAATGATACCATATATGTCTAGTTTTGTGGTGCGCGAGTTATAGAATTTTTTAAAAGATTATGATGATGCAATTTTGGACCCACCGGTGGTGCAGAGCTGAAGTGGTTAAATGGGGTTTCTGTTTATCCAAGTACCTGGCAAACTATTTAACAAACATGCATTGAGACTGATACCAGTTATCTTGAAAGATATGGTATAATAAAACAAACAATTTCTTTGAAAACATTTGAAATGTTTATTGTACCGAAATCCTATTGCTATGGCGACCTAATCATTTGCATATTAGTTTAGAACAATGTAAACATGGACTATGTAAACTGCAGTGAATTTTAAACAGTTGAGAGTGTCATTTTTTCCTTTGCTAGTTTTATAGGTGAATGAGTTGATTTGAGACACGTATGAAGCGTTTTGGTACTTTTAGTGCATGTTGAATGTGAAATTAACTGCTGTGCCAATATGATAGTTGGTTATGAGGACTGTGAAAAGTACTGAGAAATGGGTCCTAGCGGTAGTCCAAAAACCCCCTGTAATATGCCAACATCAAAGTCTGCTGTATCAGTTGTGAATGTGGTTCAGTCCTTAGCTTTGCAATATGTCAGTCGAGTCTATGGTGTACTACACATAAGCTATCTGAAAATGTGTCTCGTCTTTGTATTTTTTGTTTTCATTTGAGCATTGAGTTGTTAGCTTAGCATCATCCTAATGTTAATAAAGTTTGGAACAGGACCTGTATGTAACCGAATGGATATATGGATGAATGTGTGTCACGCTCACCCGTGCTTCATACTTGACAGCAGCTGACAGCAGTGTTATAGCGTTCTCCTCTGTGATGCCTCTCTTGATGGTCTCCTGACACAGTCTTTTCAGACGGCTCTCGCGGTAGTACGTGGCCAAATCCAGCAGACCTTTACAATGCAAACGATCACAGGATCATAAACACCCAAACAACATCAAGCAGACATTTCAGCATCGAGTGCAGATCTAGAGCCTTTCAGCGTGACGTCATCTAAACACATCTATATATCTGTGTTGAATTGAATCCAGATCATGATGTCAGAGCGTGATATGGTAGTCAGCATGAAGGTGTATGGTTTACCAATAGCGTCCTCAGGTGGGAGGTTGATGGTATCAGTATACAGGTACTCCAGGAATGCGCGATATACCAGATAGGAGAACTGATGAATCTCTATGGCCTCTTCATCGGTCTCGTTCAGCAGTGCTCGGAAATGCTCGCACCTACCAACACAACAACAAAATGCCATTTTTTTTGATGGGACCTTATATAGACAGGTGTGTGCTTTTCCAAACCAACTACATTTACCCCAGTTGGACTACAATCAAGTTGCAGAAACATCTCAAAGATGATCAGTGGAAACAGGATGCACCAAAGGTCCATTTTGAGTGTCGAAGTTTCGAATTTAAAATGTTTAAGATATTCTGTTTTAACATCGACATCACGATGTGCGCGTGTGCGACAGTCACATCGCCGGAACATGCGATGTGAAGGATAGTAGCCCATGGTGTATTAAGAGAACGGTAGCACACAGTAAACACAGAGTTTGCTGCTGGAGTGACATGCACGTTCCGCATGCCTGCATAGTGATTGGTTCGCTGCGCCGGGGCTCACCGCTCACGGCCAAACATTCACTGCTAAAATGCGCGACAAAGAGGATCCGAAGAGGAAGAAAAAAAAGGTTCGTACCAGAAATCATCTTTTTGGGACTATTTCGGCTACATTAAGGAGGATGTTGAACAAAAAGAGGTACTTTGCATGGAGTGTCTTGTGGCCACAAAACAAGAAAACACCACCAATTTTTTCTGATCACTTAAAACGGCGCCACAAAGATCTTTACAACAAATACAAAGCAGGACTCGACATTAACGCTTGTCCGGGACACGTGGGTGTTTTGAAGGGACAAGTGAAAGAGAATTTTACTTGACTGACGGACAAGAGCCTGATTAAAACAAAAAATAACTAGCGAATCACCAAAATGCAAGAATGTTTGTGCATTAGTTTAGTGTAAGTGGCGATCGATTGTGGATAATATATAATGAACTGGTGATAATAAGGTCGCGCTGTTGACGCTCGTGCAGCCTCTCGAGGAGAAATCACAACACTAGAGCGTTTTCCTGAACACCATCACGACTGAAAATGACACTGATTTCATATGACAGTTCCACTAATTAACTAATTAACATTCACTTAGTCACTTACATTTTAGATGCAATATTTAGTGTTGTTGTTCTATTTCAGCAGTGAAAATCGTTCACAGCAGACTCGTAACACGTCTCACTCATAACAACAAGCGTGAATGATTCAGCGTTTGAATGAATCGTTTGAATGAACGACTCAGTGACTCACTCAATAAGACGGTCACCTGCTGCCACCTACTGGAGGGTTAGTTTCATGTTTGCAAATACTTTCCAACATTTCTTAATATCACGGAATTGTAATTATTGACTTTAGCCTGGATTGATGGCTTTCAATATCGCAATATATATCGTTGGGGGAAAAATATCGCAATGTAATTTTTTTCCAATATCGTGCAGCCCTAATTTTTGTTATGCAACAGCGGATCAGTTGCGCACTGCATTCACAGCACATGTGAAAGCACAACAGGGCGTGCGGCTCCTGAACCGCATACGCACCGCAGACGGAGTATGTGTGAAACGGGCGTGAGTCTTGAACGCTAAACTCTCAAGTGCTGGATTTGTAAATGTATGTTGGTTGTGACCAAGCCTGCAGTCTCCCTCTCATTTACTGGCGCTTTCGCGCCTCGATCGCCCCCCGGTGACCGGTCCCAGTTTAGCCGCCCCTCTGTTTTCTCTAATGGACGCGAGGCAAACTAAATAATAAAATTACACTTCAAATATTTTTTCCCCAAAGTTAGTTTATGTCACTGAAGGCAGTTATCATCACGATGATTTCATTTCAAGTGCTCGTTTTTAAAATAAGTTTAGTTTTAGTTAGTTATTTTATGCTATAAAAACGGGGGGGGTGACGTCATGATTGACAGCTGAGATCGACATCTTCTGAGTGAAGTTGTCACTGAGGCACTAACTGACTTTTTTCAAAATTTTTGGGAGCAGATTGGAGCTTTAGCTTTAATTCCTACATTTCCATAACTGTTTATTTCACACCAACATAATTAATTGTTCTGCATCTGCGAGAGTGTGGGCGGGCTTTTGATATCGCAGCTGTACTTCCTGCTCTACTTTCTGCGCTCTACTGCGCAACTCCGGTCCCGAAATCGCTACTGCGCAGACTCGGTCCCAAGATGTCAGCGCATTGCAGGCAGCCTAAAAGCTTCAAATCTGCCTAGCGGAAACGAATAATGTCGAGTCATCCATATTTTTTTATGCGCCCTGCAACTCAGACTGAAAACCCGTACATCCTGCTTGTGTCACACTTTTGCGAGAACCAATCACAGACTGGCTTATCCATTGATGGGTTTAACACAATGACGGATAGAGAGGGATGGATCGATGCTCATTGATCATGCCTCTTGTTGTTTGATTGGTTGAAGGACTATCCAATGGCGTAAAGTCATTAGAAATATGCTCGTTGATCACGCCTCTTGTGCAGTAGAAAATAAAGAGCAGACTCCCCAGGCCAATGTTCAGTCTAAAGGCTACAACATACTCCGCAAGAACAGAGAAAAAAGTTCAACAAAATAACGTCATTTTGTTCTCGCAGCCCTCGTTTGGGAGTTCTCGCAGCTTGTTCTCGACACATCGCCTGAGCAGAACTTTTTTCTTGCGGGTGTCCGAGAACTATTGTGTGATTGGTCATACATTTAAAGTGGGCGTGGTTAATGCAGAGAAACGAAGATGATCGGCACCTGCTTTTCTCGTGAAGTATGGAATGTACTGGCCATGGCGAACTTTGTTTCTTGTTCTTGCCTCCTCGAGAAAACGAACAAATTTCTTTGTTCTTGCAGAGTATGTTCCAAGGTTTAAAAGATAAGAGCGTCTGGTGATAGGCAAATAAGGTTGTGTGTCTACTCAGAATGACTTATGAGCAGCAACCTTTTTATTTTGGGTGTGTCATTTATGCCCCACTTGCCAAAATAGAGGGTGTGCAGTAAGGGTTAGACTCCCCTAGTGTTTATAGCCCCAAAAAATTAACCATGAACTCGCCCCCAAAAGTTCCTGAACCTGTTTTGAGGGGGACATTTTTACCCTGAACTTTATTTAGACCACCGGTTCTGGTGGAAACACGGGTATTGACACAGTTCTATAATTTAAACAACACTACACATCTTACTTTGCCCTTTATTATTATTATGTCTAATTTGCACTGCATTTTTTTTTTACAACTTCCTTCTCAGCGTCCTGTCAGCACTTGCATCTGTTGCATCTCTACAGCACACATATGGTTCCAAATATTAAAACATTGACTGTAGAAACAGAGTAATACTTATGCAACAATGTGCCTTATGCAACGGTACATGGTCAGGAGTGTGTCTGTACATGTTCATGTCAACATTTCAGCGACAGGTGCTACATTTAATCAGGGGAATGACAGTGGAGGGGAAAACACAAATCTTCTATTGACTATTAGAATATTAGAAGGCTTCCTCAAGTTAACAGGAAAACATTTTCTACATCATAAATCCAAAATCATTTTTATTTAATAAACCAAAAACAGGGCTAAAAAGACGAAAGGAAAAAGGCTTTAGGAGATTATTTAAATAACAGGTTTCAAGTTACCTGATTTTAAGAAGGGCTTTGTGCACGTGAATACATTTGCCATCGACCAGGAACTTCAGGTCAGAGATTTCTGGGCTATCAAACTCTCGCTTTAGCGACTGGGCAACAGTCAGGTAGTCATCTCCATCTAATGAGCAGAAAAGAGTCAGGAAATGCAACATAAAATAATACATTTCAAAGGGAAGCGTCTTGTTAGGAGAGAGAGGGTTCTAGTTGGGTTCCACACACACACACACACCGATCAGGTATAACATTATGACCACCGTCCTAATATTGTGTTGGTCCCCTTTTTACGGTTTCCATTAAAAGGGTGTACATGTTTAGGAAGGTGATGTGTCAAAGTAACATCCACATGGATGGCAGGACCCAAGGTTTCCCATCAGAACATTGTCCAAAGCATCACACTGCCTCCGCCGGCTTGCCTTCTCCCCATAGTGCATCCTGGGGCCATGTGTTCCCCCAGGTAAGAGACGCACTCGCACCCGGCCATCCACGTGATGTAAAGGAAGACATGATTCACCAGACCAGGCCTCCTTCTTCCATTCCTCCATGGTCCAGTTCTGACGTTCACGTGCCCACCCTTGGTGCTTTCTGCGGTGGACCGGGGTGTCAGCATGGGCACCCTGACTGGTCTGCGGCTATGCAGCCCAATACACAACAAACTGCGATGCACTGTGTATTCTGACACCTTTCTATCAGAACCAGCATTAACTTCTTGAGCATCTACAGTAGCTTGTCTGTTTGATCAGATCACACGGGCCAGCCTCAATCCCCATGTGCATCAATGAGCCTTGGCCACCCATGACCCTGCCACTGGTTCTCTACTGTTCCTGTTGACAGATACTGACCACTGCAGACCGGGAACAGCCCACAAGAGCTGCAGTTTTGGAGAAGCTCTGACCATCGTCTAGCCATCACAATTCGCTCCTTGTCAAACTCACTTAAATCCCTTACGCTTGCCCATTTTTCCTGCTTCTAACACATCAACTTTGAGGACAAAATGTTCACTTGCAGCCTAATATATCCCAGCCACTAACAGGTGCCCTGATGAAGAGATAATCAGTGTTATTCCCTTAACCATCAAAACCATGTCATAATGTTATGTCTGATCGGTGTATATTATATATTATATTATATTATATTATATTATATTATATTATATTAAAGTTATTACAAAAGTGCAAGCTTTGCCCCACAGAAAGTCACATTTGACAGTAAAACACTGATTAGGAGTTACTGATAATAAGACAAAAAGTGTCTATTTTGGAGTGTAAATGGCAACAATGCATTTTCTTTATACTGAGGGAAAACAACAGTATTTTCTATGCGCTAAATAGTTGTGTAAATAGTTTTAAGATGCAATTTATACTTAAAATAGCAAATAGTGGCAGATTCTATTTTCTCCTGTATATTGTAGAGCCCTGTATTTATGCCCGAGCCTGACGGGCCCCGACTTTTTATGCCCCTCGGCTGGGATTCGGGTCAATTTTCACGTCATACCTAAAATGTGGGCAGGGCTTCTGGCCTTTTTTCGGGCTTCTCTTTCATTTTATATTTATTTTATTATTTAAAAGGAGCAATGAGGTGTGCTGCGCTTGTGGAAACAACACGAGACCATAACAGCTTACGCGACAGTCAAGTAATGGCTCCAACAGGGTTATAGAGTCCGCGCCAGCAGCGGCGCGTTTCTTCAGGTAGCTGCTAGAGTTATGGCCTTTCTACAACTATTCCTTCATTCGTTTTCTCTGACCAGGTATCTATCTGATTGTGAAATGAGCAGGAGTAGGCCTAAATGCCTTCCGAGATTCTTTCGAGACGTAGCCTATTTAATTCCGATCACTCAAACAAACCAATTCAGAAGGTGGTCTGAAAGCATTTCAAGATGAAACCTGACAAATGTAAATGTTTCTGGTTGTTTAAACCACATGTGTAGATTTTACTCCTGGCAAATGGTTAAAAAATAAACGTGTGAGAGCGTGTTATGGGCTACATATGTTGTAGTCAGATAGATATGATGGCGCTACCGCAACACACATCGCCGCAAATGAGTAAAGCATGCCAACGCAAATGGCTGTAAATGAAACTTAAAATAAGTCTTAGATGCTTAAAAACACAATAATCTTGAATAAAAATGTATGAGCCTAATGATCTTACCAGTGCTTAGGTCGCTCCCTCTCATATTGTGGTCTTTGCATTTGAAATGAGCTGCTGAATAAAATGCATCTTGAATCTTTTGCTTTCATTGCTGTGGACTCTAAATAAGCATATACCGTGGGAATTGAAGATCGGATTTCATTTTGCGGAGGTGTAAGGTATAAGACAGCCTGCATGTTCTTTTTTATTTTTATTTATTTCGATTGTTTAGCTCGTTTCGTTTGCCAGTGCCGTTGCAAGAAGTATCAGCCTGTCTCAGCTTGTCAAAAATGCCTTATATTATAGTAGGCTAAATGAACTAACATTGTGATGCTTGAAGTGTTTTATATCTATGGATTTTATTATAGGCCAGACAAGTCAAGAGTTAACTTGAGAGGCTAAATTGATTAAACATGCGGTGAACTCACTGTCGGTCGCTGGTCGCCACTTAAGAAAATGAAAACTTAAATTTAACAAACAAAAAAAATTGCTAAATTAACTTAATAAAGAAACAAAACGAAATATAACTACTTTTGACATTAAAAACAAAAATGAACTATTTTAACGGCTGGAACAATGTAAAAAAGAAAAAAAGAAAACATGGGCTCCAGTCGGACTCGGGCCAAGATTTTTGATAAGCTGTCGGACACGGGCCGGGCTAGGGCCTCAGCGTCTCGGGCCAGGGCCGGGCTAGGGCCTAGATTTTAGGCTTGGCAGGGCTCTAGTATATTGTAGTACATTATAAAACAGTATGCAACAATAACAGCATATTCAGTATATATGATTATTTTCATAAATCAATGCTGATTTATTGAGACAACTCTTTACTCTTTTTTATTTTTTCAGAGCATGTCATGTGCAGAGCACTAGTAATGGGAATTATTCTAATTTCCACAGTGGTGAGTTTTTGCATGCTGGTAGATACTAAAGCCCCGTTTCCACCACAGGAACTTTACCCAGGAACTAGGAACTTTGGGTGGTACTTCGTGTGTTTAGACCGCAGGAACCAGGGTAAAATTGAAGTTCCGGGTAAATATTTCCCCCTCCAAACGGCCCTGCTCGCGAGGTAGTACTTTTTCAAAGTTCAGGAACTTTCGAGGGCGGGACTTGGGCGCTGAACATGCTGATTGGTTGAGCTCACGCAGTTCAACCGGCATTTTTAAAAGTCTTTTGCGAGGTTCGTTCTGCGTTCAGTAAATATCAGTCTTTGCTCTCTGTCTGGTGGATCGCGGTCGTCTCAGCCATCTCACGTTCAATGTCCGTAATAGCTGATAATAATATACATTGTCATTTTAAATCTAGCTTTACAAGCTTTCTGAATATGCTGCAGCTGCATGCTGCTGAATCTGCATATTAGTGCTCTTTTCTGTCATTGTTAATTACCTCTTTAGTAAACCTATACATAACCAGCAAAAGCAGCAAAGCTTGAATCTCGTCCATACTCGTTATTAATTTTTTTTCACCATGTAAACGACCTGACCGATTACTTTTAAGTGTGTGTCCTTACATGACGTGACGGCGCGCGCCGCGCTCATGTTGACAAGAGAGGAAAGTACATTTTTCTGAGGGGTAAACTTTTTATTTCGTAAGTTATGAAGATAATGTTGGAGTAATGACACAGCGTATATTGCCCCAGGCAGTTTTTACTTTAACTGCGCCTGACAGAAGATTTTTTTTTCTGAGATGATTATTACACTTTACAACAAATAGCTATAAATAATACTGTATTAGTCCTGGTGGCCGTTAAGAGTTGCTATGGCTACAGTCAACACACTCCAGCTGCTGGAGAAAACAGCGTTGACATTTTTGGTGCGGCAGACAAACTGCATATGACAAAATGATTGCGATTGAAAGTCATCACATGTAAACACCAGATCGGTTTAGATAACGTCTCATGTAAACAGATCACTAAATCTTTCAATCGGTACACACACAAATGATTACTGTCCTTCACTGATTTGGAGGAACAGTCGCGCGTAGTCCTACATCACCGGACTAATTTGCCTAATCTTCTCGGAACTTTATCGCGGTCGAAACGCAGACAGCTGCAGGTCTGGGGGGGAGAAAAGTTCCTGTAAAAAAGTTCCTGGTACAAATAGTTCCGGGTAATTTTGGTGGAAACGGGGCTTAACTAGGTAACTTCAGCTAACATTAGTCAGACTCAGCTTTCAATCCAACATTAACTCACAATCCCAACAAAAATGCTGTAAAACTGGCATCTCAGAGCCAGTTGGTTTGGGCCAAGACTGTTTAGCGAAGAATTTGTGGGCGATCACCACTGAGCAATAAAAACAAGTGTGATGTAAACATTACCAAGAGCAAAGCAGTGAGAAAGCTGATTTTGGAACAACACTCTTACCCACAGACAGGAGATGCCAGGTGACAGCAGGCGTGGCGAAGCATGCGAAGACGTCGTCAGTGCTGGTGAAGTGTGTGAGGTGAGGGTAAGCCACGGCCTGACCCCGACACTGACCCCACATCAGCACCTGACCGCTCTGTGTTTTCGCCGCCGATGTGTGACTGGTGTGACACGCAGCGACCTCCACCATTCTGCAGGTGACACAGATGCTGCTGTTATATCACTAAAAACATGTGAAACGATTCTGCATTTGTTTAATACATAAGATAAAAGACTGATTTAATAAAAGAAGATTGATTGGTAAAAGGTACAATAACTAGGAAATAACAGCCAACAATACACCACATACAGTAATTCATTCTTTGTTATTTTGACACATTATTCAAAAACAGTATATTGAGTACTAGTAAGAAAATACACAACAAAATAAAGGGATTCGTTTAGGATTATTCTTAACATATTGAGGTATGTTTCCATGTCCGTGTTCACTTACACATACACACTACAGCTCAAGAGTTTGGGGACTTTTTTTAAGTCTCTTCTGCTCACAAAGGCTGCATTTATTTGATCAAAAATACACTAAAACAGTGATATTGTGAAATATTATTGAATTTTAAAATATCTGATTTCTATGTAAATATATATTTAATATATTTTTTTGAGCGAGTTTGAAAAGGGCCAGATTTTGGATGGCTAGACGACTGGGTCAGAGCATCTCCAAAACTGTGTGGTTGGTGGTTTAATGTGGTATGTTGATATTTTTAACCTGTCCTTAAGAATCAAAAAGTGCTTAAACAAACTGATCTTTAGAGTTTTAAGCCAAGTTCAAGTATAAATTGATAACCAAAAAGACTTTTTTCTAGTCTCATTGTCTGAGAAGAGTGTTCTCAGATTCCCACAATTCTTGAGTGGACGCCCACGTGTGATGACAGTTCCATTTGGGCTTTCATAGTTAACCTACTTCTCTCACTCAACTGATTGTGTCTTTGTTAAATGTTAAGGAAATGCATGACATGAACTAAGGGCATAAATACCAGTATGTCTAAACTGTCACCCAGATGTATTCAAATACACAGAAAACCAGGTGAGAAGATGACAGGCAAATTATTTCCACCACATCAACTGTCTCTGCTGAGTCAGTCAGGTGGGAAGCAGCGATGCGAATCTCACCTCTCCTTGTCCATGTTGATGAGGGTGGGCACAGCCTGGTTGCTCTTGTTGCCCGTACCCAGCTGCCCGTAAGAGTTTGCACCCCAAGAGTAAACAAATCCCTCGTCTGTAAGAGCCAATGTGTGCGCGTATCCACAAGCCACCTGTGGAGAGAAGACAGATCAGGGCTGATGCTGTAGAAACGCCTTATTAGCTTATCCGTCATCTAGGATACATTTACTGTGGTGGGGTAATTGAGACAAATGCTTCATGTGGTTGAACAAGGTGGTCACATGCTGTTACAAAACCACTGATATGACTGACCACATACCAGATATAGCTTGCACAATGATTGAGAATGGTCACATAATTTAATCATTTTTTGTGTGTGTAATATTTTTTGCAATTATATTTCCTTTGTTTAGTACAATCTAGATCGTTTAAAGGTCATGCACAGAAAATAATTTATCTTAATAGGAGGAATGATTTCCTGGTATCAAGACCTACTCAAATAAAAATGGATTACAAACAAATTTAACGAGCAATAAAACGAAATACAAAAGAATGTATTTTTCTTTTTTTTACCATTGTTGTTACTGGTAAATAACATTATTACAAATAATTATATACTCATAATTATTAATAATAATAAATACTTTTTATAAAAATAAAGCTGAAATTAGTAATAAAATTAATAATGCTAAAACTAAATTAAATATAAATTAAAGCTAAATAGACACATTTAAAAAAAACTGAAAAGCACATAACTAAACTAATAACTTCAATACAGTTACTTAAATCAATGCAAAAATAATAATTAGCATAAAATTAACTATATATATATACTTGTACGTTGCAAAAGCTGTAAAACGTGAAAGCTGTTCCCTATGTTTTTCTCATGGATACCACCTCATTTCAGAAGACCACCATATCCCACTGATTAATACCCAGAAGTCTTTGTTTGTCACCTGTACGATGTTGATTCCCTGTAAGGCAGCGATCCGGCAGGGAGTTTGCTGGTTGCCATTGTTGCCCAAACCGAGCTGTCCGTTGCAGTTATAACCCCAGCCATACGTCTGTCAACACAGAGCCTTGAGTTAAACCCACTGCTGATTACAGCATGTAAAGCACAGCAACAACATGAACAACTACAATTACCATTTTAGTACAAATACATGAAAAAGTTCAACTTTCCAACGAGAAAAACTCTCAACATTGGGTATTGAGAAAAACCACACCATTAAGTTTTAAAGAGTTTTTTTTTTAAATGAAACGCCACCATACCAAAAACTATATGAGCTAAAACAAACAAAACTATATGAATGTCGCAGATAAACGTTTCAAATCTAAAAAGGCTGTAACTACTTAAAAAGTTCCCACGGTTTCTCATGGTATTTGTGTTTAAGACATAATTAGGCACAAAAAAGAGCCTCCTGGCTGACAGCTGAGACAGTTACAATCACCGCTGGCCACAAATCAAAACTGTAACTGAACGAAATATCATGTCCCGACAGCATGCCAACATGTCCTGACCGCATGCTCACATTACTTAGTGCAAATAATTATTCTTAAAATAAGAATGTGTTACAAAATTATGTGTCTCCCTAAACAAGCAATTAATTCTGCTCTTGCTTTTTTTTAAATAACAAAATAAGTTCTATTTTTGGCAAATGTAAAGGCATTTTCACACCAAACATGGAATGAATAAGCCTCAGGCTGAAGAAAAATACAAGTTCTCACCTGTACAGAACAACCCCCTTTTCAGAAAAGATGGTACATTTTATAAAATACAAAAAAAAGATAAACAACATTTAAAAAAACATTTAACCATTTAAAAAAAAAAAGATTCTTAGGTAAGTGACAATGATTGAGTACATGTGGCCGTTTTTTTAACACAGTAGCATTTCTCATGCAATGCCATCTGAAGGGTCAATGTTCATGCACATTCAACAGAGGTTTCCTGCCTTGCCATACACACACAAAGGCCCTGTCCCAAATGGCACCCTAAACCCTCACGGTCTTCCTACGAGTCCGCACGACGTAATGCCGCTTTGACTGCTGGGTAAAATCCTCTGCGTAGCTCACAGACTTGATAGAAGTTCACGAGCATCCTTCTTTAAGCTTAAATGACAAATGGGACAACCTACGGTCTTGTGGACTTAACGGACATGCGCACACAGACAGCGGCCATTGTAAGTCCACAAGACCGAAAGTGCACATGAAGTGTGCCATTTGGGACGGGGCCAGAGATTTCTGTGGATTCCCTGAATCTTTTCACAATATTATATATGGCAGATAGTGAAAAACAAAATCTTTGCAATCTTGCATTTAAAAATCTGAATAGTTTGACAAGTCTGTCATGAAATTTGGCACAAGTGTTATTTACAAAGACTGAGTTTTGGTGGATGCTCTATATGCACTTAAACACGATACCCACACCTATTAGCAGTTCACCTGATTATTGTAGATGGTTTCAAAAAAGTTCAACTAGAATATTCTACAATATTTTCACTTATTTTGCCTCAATCCCAACGTTTATGCAGTGTTGCAACCATCACAATCAACATTTGTTTATATTTACAAAATACAATTAAAGGGTGTCTTCAATGATTTAGCAATAAGCTTTGTATTAAAACTGGGTCATTAATGTAGTAGAAATGTGAAATTATTTTTGAAGTTGGTGCATTCTAGACTGAGAAAAGACAGAAAATGTATTTTTGTCTCATAGTAGATCATAAAAACTCCCAGAATGCACTTGCTTCGCTGCCCTACGAGGCCACTCCCAAAGCCACCGCTACCGGATCACTGGATCACTTTCCCACCGTCTTCATAAAATCAGTTCTGTTAGAGAACAGACACTACAATTAAAAACTGAATGTGTCTGTTCAATATAATGTGAGTGAGCCGAGCGAGTGTCACAGCACAAACGCTGCAGGAGTCAGATTATAATCATCGCTAGAGCTGAGGTAAGCGCGGATGCGGCATTCATTCACAGCGCGTGTTCGGTCTGGCAGGTTTTCAGTTCATGCCTTTGGAAGCTTAACTTTCATAGTAATTCATTTGAAAAGATGAAACACTCACTTTGCGAAGTTCAACACTAATTTTAGCCAAAAAACAAAACAAAAAAAATGTGAAGTTCTGCTTATTAGTGGGTTTAAATTGGATCACCAAAAATCAGCAGCAAAATACTTAGTTAATAAAATGAGATAAAAGACAAAGTATACAGTATTTGTTTTATTTGACGTTCAATTATTGCAGGTTTGCATAATATTCTGAGTTTGCATTTCACAGTTTTTATTCATTTTGATGAATACTGAATGTGTTTTTGTGCAAGTGAGATGAGTAAATGGATGTTCACATTAGTCTAGAACTACAATAATCATCATGTTCACACACAGCTCACACACAATGCCTCTGCACTTATTCATGATTTCTTACAACATGAGGACAAGAGAGCTCAGTCAATACATGAGAAAAAGTAACTTGCATTACTTATTTGTAAAAGTAACTCAATGTTTTTTGTACATTTAAAAGTAAAGTAATGAGTTACTTTACTAGTTACTGTAAGTAATCTGGTTACATAGCTTGTACCGATTGTAATGCGTTACCCCAACAATGCTTGTGAACAGAGTCCTGCAACGGGTCGGGTACCCGCGGGTATCCGCGGGTACCCGCATAAAAGTGGCTAAAACGGGTGGATTATGACATTTATAAAATTCACGGGCGGGGATGCGGGCGGATAATTAACTCTGTGCGGGCGGGTAGTAGCGCGGATGGGCGGATGAAAAATATGTGCAATATTTCGGTGGCAAAGTGAACGCGAGAGCGAGAGAGAGAGAGACCAGGGCGTGATTGTGAATGAGCGTCACCTGCGAGCCACACCGGTCTCGAGTCCTCTGAGGGAGCTCGGAAGCATATAAGGACGAGAGATCACCAGACCTGGATTTGACGTTGAGTTGTGTTTATGTTTTATTATGCGTGTGCGCATGGGAGATGTCCATGAAGGGCTACTCACGTTACTTTCGTTTTGTTTGGTTAAAGTCTTTTAAATGTTCGCTGGTTCCCGCCTCCTTCTTCCCCCATCGAACATATTGTAGGCTATTACAATTTCTATGTCCAAATTACCATTACACATACACGCAACAATGATATACCATTTGACCCATCGCGTCACCACTGCGACATTGAAACTTTAGTTGATGCCTCTCGTAGCGCAGAAGGAGCGAGCGTTGCAGGAGTAGCAATGGATGAAGTAAAAGTAAAGCTGGTGAGTGGAGTAGCTATATGAAATTGTTGACAATGAGTCTTTAAAGGCACTTTTGCCTGTTTCATTAGCCCATTCATGACGCTGTTGATGTTGAGAGAGGTGTAGGATAAAAAAATAAAGCATTTTAATTTGAATGTTTTAGCGTGTGTGATTTATCGCGGGCACGGGTCGGGTAACGGGCCAAATATTAACGGGTCTGGGCGGGTACGGATTTAATTTTGAAATTTTCACGGGTCACGGGTCGGATCTGGTGCTAAACCTTGCGGGTACGGGCGGGGGCGGGTCTCCAAAAATGGACCCGTGCAGGACTCTGCTTGTGAATACATTTCACTGAATTTATTATTTTTTCCAATCAATCTTCATCTGTATGTACTGATTAAAGTTGTTTAAACTCACCTCTCCATTGTCCAGGACCGCCATGGAGCAGAGCTGTCCACAGGCGATGTTGACCACCACCTTGTTCTGCAGGCAGCTGCTGACCCTGCGCGGGGTGGGCTGGTTAGCCGTGGATCCAGAGCCCACTTGCCCAGAATTGTTATAGCCCCAGGCAAACACCTGTGTACAAGAGAGGACAGGAGGTTTATCAGAAAATTGCAAAGAAATTATTAAAGGAAATGATAGGCTATTTTACTCTTACCCTACCAGCTTTCTTTTTAAAAAAATGTAAAGTTAGCTGTTCCACGACAGCGTCCCAAAAAAACATGTAAAGGCAATACAGGCAATTTACCATAGGAGATATAGTTAAAAAAAATTTTTTAAACATTTATAGCCGACTTATGTTTACAATAATGTCGAATGTTTGCACTTATTTCTTCTGATGTTTCGAGTTTTTCTAAATGGCCCTCTAAATGACTATCCAAAGGCCAAAGTTCAATTTTTTATTTTATTTTTTATCATTTTTGACCTAGAGTGTCCCGAGAATTGTTCCGCAGTGGTTTTATCGAGGTTGAACCAAAAACATAGAACTACTTCGCAAAAGTTTTTTGAAATAATCTCCAATATTTAATAAACAATTTGATTGAAAGTGGCGGTCCTAGAGGCAAAGTTGCTCAGAATGAGATGTTCTACCACGCGTTATGAATGCTGTGGGCAAGTGCCATAAATCCTGTGGTGTACCGTCCTTCACACACATGAAGACTGCAAATGCTAGTTTGGGGGCCAGGTCAGCATCTCAAAATCATTGTTGTGCTCCTCAAACCATTCCCAAACTAATTTTTCTCTGTGGCAGGGCACATTATCCTGCTGAAAAAGGCCACAGGCACCAGGGAATACCGTTTCCATGTACATCAATGAGCCTTGGCCACCCATGACCCTGTCATCGGATCCTTCCTTGGACAACTTTTATAGATACTGACCATTGAAGACTAGGAACACCGCACAGTTTTGGAGATGCTCTGACCCAGTCGTCTAGCCATCCAAAATCTGGCCCTTTTCAAACTCGCTCAAATCCTTACGCTTGCCAGGTTTTCCTGCTAACACATCAACAAAATGATGGCCATAATGTTATGCCTGATCAGTCTGTGTGTGTATGTGATATATATATATATATATATATATATATATATATATATATATATATATATATATATATATATATATATATATATATATATACACACATTTCTCATTAATACAATTATCTAATCAACCAATCACATGGCA
The DNA here is from genome assembly GCF_024679245.1 of Pseudorasbora parva. Lineage (NCBI taxonomy): Eukaryota > Metazoa > Chordata > Actinopteri > Cypriniformes > Gobionidae > Pseudorasbora > Pseudorasbora parva. Next base: position 14,507,984 of record NC_090179.1, read on the forward strand.
GTTGCTTCACTGCCTTTAGGGGTGTGGTCCTGGTCAAGACAATCTCCTGAACTCCAAACTGAATGTCAGAATGGGAAAGAAAAGTGATGAGCAATTTTGAGCGTGACATTTTTGTTGTTGCCAGATGAGCCGGTCTGAGTATTTCACAATCTGCTCAGCTACTGGGATTTTCACGAACAACCATTTCTAGGGTTTGCAAAGAATGGTGTGAAAAGGGAAAAACATCCCGTATGCGGCAGTCCTGTGGGCGAATATGCCTTGTTGATGCTAGAGTTCAGAGGAGAATGGGCCGACTGATTCAAGCTGATAGAAGAGCAACTTTGACTGAAATAACCACTCGTTACAACCGAGGTATTCAGCAAAGCATTTGTGAAGCCACAACACACACAACCTTGAGGCGGATGGGCTACAACAGTAGAAGACCCCACCGGGTACCACTCATCTCCACTACAAATAGGAAAAAGAGGCTACAATTTGCATGAGCTCATCAAAATTGGGCCGTTGCAGACTGGAAAAATGTTGCCTGGTCTGATGAGTCTCGATTTCTGTTGAGACATTCAGATGGTAGAGTCAGAATTTGGCGTAAACAGAATGAGAACATGGATCCATCATGCCTTGTTACCACTGTGCAGGCTGCTGGTGGTGGTGTAATGGTTTGGGGGATGTTTTCTTGGCACACTTTAGGCCCCTTAGTGCCAATTGGTCATCGTTTAAATGCCATGGATTACCTGAGCATTGTTTCTGACCATGTCCATTAGGGTTGTGCCGATGGACGATATCATCGTCCATCGTGATGGCTGTGCAACATCACGATGGAGAAACACCATCGTGATCCCCTGCCCCCGCCCCGCTGCGAGTCTTGCGAGTCAACACACCAGAGTATGTGAGCGGAGTAGAGCGGCGGCAATTTCCCCTCCACGCTCTTTCTAAGCATTCAAGAATCCCTCCGCTCCGGGTTCACCATCTCCCGCTCCCCGCCTCGCTCACTGATATCAGAAACACCGCTCCGTCTCCGCTCCGAAGAAATTTGCGGCTAATAACTGCTAAAGTATTTTAGTAAGCTCTGAAATATCACTATAAAGTTCGGTTTATAACCTGCTTTAACTGAAAAAAATTATAAAAAATGAACAATAGGAGATTAAGAGCCTAGTTTCAACGTGGTTTATTGGAACATTTGTGTGCTTTTTCCCCCCACTATGCCAAACTGGCTTTATCAAAAGTTAAATATCATTGATGCTTTTTGCAGTGCAAATTTGTTTGTATGTTTGGAAGTTTGGAAAGATGAACGTTTTCATCAGTTATTTTATCTACGGATCAATACAGATGTCTGCTCATTCAAAATCATATAATAGAATATAATAACTGTATAGGCTACCTACTGGCTTCTGATAACTGTAGGTAAGCACTACAAGATGTTTTTGAATGCATTAGAGAACGATTAGTTCGTGTGTGAATAAGTGCTACGTACCTGTTTAAAATGTGCTTACACCCGAACATATTCAGTATGAGGTAAAAAAAGAATCCCTTAAACTTTAACATCCCGCTCATGCCCATCGCCATGATCATCTGTATCCAGCTGGTTTTTTACCGTGTGAGTTCTGAACACTGCACCATGCTTATTTAAATCTTTTCGTTTCTACTCATATTAGGCGGCATATTTCTCATGTCTGCGAGGAAAGCCTGCTGAGTTTCAGTTTATTTGAGACGCGCTCCAGTTCATGATCATTGAAAGCGATCGCTTCCACGACCTCATAGTCTAGGCTACTTATTTGCTTCTTATTAATTAAATACATGCAATTGGCCGAAGAAACTTTTATTAAAATTAAGATACTATTTGTACAAAACGAAAGAAAGGCTTTTTACAAAACAAAACTTAATATTAAACTAAATACAACCACCAAAATCATTTCTGACCCACTCGCATCTTTGCACTTATATCATAATCAGATGAAATTAAAAATAATATTAGGCTATAGTAATTAAACATAGATTAAAAACATTGTTTAATGGCTACAACAAGTATAGTAAGCTACAGATTTGTCATGTCTGAGCTGGATTTGAACGAACATCATTTTACCGCTGGGTTCATGAGCGCGCCTGCGGATTATTGAGCTGATCACACCGGCTCCGCTCCGCTCATTAGTCATTACAGGCTCGTTCTCGACAGAACGTCCACGTATTCAAAAATGGTCGGGTTTAAATGGGGCTCGGGCTCATAATTACAGTTAATGTGTCGCGCAGGGCCGGTCTCTCGGGTGCATTGGCTTGAGTAGGGTCGGTCTTGATTTTTTTGAACTGATCTAAGCTCTAGTTCGAAAAAACGAAATGAAAATATTAGTTTTTCGTCCCCCCCGGACGATATCATCGTCCATCGTGATGTTTTACTGTACACATCGTCAGCTGCCGATATAAGTGACATTGCCCAACCCTAATGTCCATCCCTTTATGACCACCTTGTACCCATCCTCTGATGGCTACTTCCAGCAGGATAATGCACCATGTCACAAAGCTCAAATCATTTCAAATTGGTTTCTTGAACATGACAATGAGTTCACTGTACTAAAATGGCCCCACAGTCACCAGATCTCAACCCAATAAAGCATCTTTGGGATGTGGTGGAACGGGAGCTTCATGCTCTGGATGTGCATCCCACAAATCTCCATCAACTGCAAGATGCTATCCTATCAATATGGGCCAACATTTCTACAGAATGCTTTCAGCACCTTGTTGAATCAATGCCACGTAGAATTAAGGCAGTTCTGAAGGCGAAAGGGGGTCAAACACAGTATTAGTATGGTGTTCCTAATCATCCTTTAGGTGAGTGTATATATAAGGCCTGATTATTTCATAGAATTCTGCGATTTGATACAGGCACTAAGCCATATTGCATTCAATTTTAGTTTGTTTGATGAATAGTTAGCAATAGAACAAAACATGCTAGAGACCTCTTATGTTATATTGAGAATATAGTCAATACATATACTGTATATACGGTTCTATTTTTCTACACATTCCCTACTGTGGCAATATTGTATTGCTTATACAATGCCATTGCCAATAACGCGATGACAGAGGAATGGATCGCATTTTTTTAATGACTACATGCTTTTACCGTCAACCTAGTAAAAAAGGAAGATACATGAACAGTGATAAATACCGCTCCTTCAGAAACACCTCAAGCTTTCCCAACTACAGATTCATGCAGCAACACTTTCGATTTTGAAGTTTAGCCAACTGTGCAAAGATGCACAGCTGCTCGTCTATAATAAAATACTTCAATGAGATTTGATGTATGTTTAGTACTATGGAAACATCCTTACTGTCTTCTTCAAACTAGTAATTTTCAAGAACCGCGTCTCAGAATTTGCTGGAAATGTTTCCATTCCTGTCTCTCCATGGGAAAATGTTTCTTTGGAAATGCAGGAATATTGATAATTATGTTGGATATATACACACATACATACATACATACATACATATAAATATACACACGTGTGATATATTATATATATATATATATATATATATATATATATATATATATATGGCATGTGCCGATATCAATTTTTCATGTTGCGATTAATTGCGGACATTTTATCACGATATACGATATTTAAATAAGTTGCAAAAAAAAAGTGTTGCCATAGCATAACAGCTTTAAGAACTATTTTAGTAATAACTGAATGTTTAAATACAATAATGCACCAAAAATATATACAGCTCTGGAAAAAAAATTAAGAGAAATCAATGTTAAGTGGTCTCTTGATTTTTTTCAGAGCTGTAAAAGTACAATTTTCAAAAAGATTAAAGTACAAAAGAATTAGGCTATAAAGAACAACAGGTGGGCTAACAAATAAGGTCTCATTATTTAATGCATTAACTAAGATTGAGCAATAAATACATTTGGTACAGAAAGTATAATGTTTTTGGTAATGTTAGTTAAGAAATACTGATCAAGTTTTATCTTGGGTCCATTAAAAATGTTATTTTGATTTTGATTGTAATGTTATTAAACAGTAACTAAGAAATTAACATTACATAGAATAATTAATTCTTTATAAGTATTTTTCATTGTTAGTTTGGTAATAATGAATTAACATGTTAACTAATGAAGCCGTAGGCCTATGTCTCAAAGTTTTACTGAACAATAACAAATAATTAGAACAGTTCTAATCATTAGGGCATGTTGTAGTCCAGATTAAAACATAAAAATGTTTAAGTTTAAGTAAAATAAATAGCCTATCAGGTCTTTAAGTATTAAGTATTAGGTGCTGTGATGAACATTGAGATTACAAAAAATCGAATGGCTGTTTTTGAATGGCTGCCTTCACTAGCGCGGATGATTTTGTTTGCTGGTTTCCAGGGTAACAGCTGCATTCTGCCGTTCCATCAGCGCCCTCTGCTGTCACTGAGCGGCACTTCATTAGCGCGTCTCCTTCACCCATTTCAGTCATGTGCAAATGCACGTTGGGCTTGTTTACATCTGAGCGCTTCCATTTGACGCAGAACAGCGGTGTTGAGAACAGCGGTATCATCGCTATCAAAATCCAGTGTTCTGTATTTTGCGTACATGAGTTTGTTGTAGGTGGCTATTGTAGATGGCTATAAAAAAATAAAAAAATTGTGTACTGTGCTAATTAATTGAGACTTCTTACAGCTCTCACAGGTTGTTGGCCTTGTTTCATTGCTTCTATTGCTCTCCCCTTTTTTGTAAGTCGCTTTGGATAAAAGCGTCTGCTAAATGATTAAATGTAAATGTAAATGTTGAGAATTTATACGGTTGATGGGTAAAGTATTCTTGAGTGCATTTTAAAAAAAATATATTAATTGTTAATAAATTATTATTTACGATATTTTCAAGTGCCCACGATAACAATATAGTGCATATTCATTATCATGATAAATCGCATTATCGAAAATCGGCACATGTCTAATACATACATACATATATATACAAACACATACATACATACATACACACACACATATACACACACACACACACACACACACACATATATATATATATATATATATATATATATATATATAGCGCCACATTTCAGGCTTCAAACATGATATGAAACTGTAATTTTTTGTGAAGAATCAACAACAAGTGGGACACAATCATGAAGTGGAACGAGATTTATTGGATATTTCAAACTTTTTTAACAAATCAAAAACTGAAAAATTGGGCGTGCAAAATTATTCAGCCCCTTTACTTTCAGTGCAGCAAACTCTCTCCAGAAGTTCAGTGAGGATCTCTGAATGATCCAATGTTGACCTAAATGACTAATGATGATAGATAGAATCCACCTGTGTGTAATCAAGTCTCCGTATAAATGCACCTGCACTGTGATAGTCTCAGAGGTCCGTTTAAAGCGCAGAGAGCATCATGAAGAACAAGGAACACACCAGGCAGGTCCGAGTTACTGTTGTGGAGAAGTTTAAAGCCGGATTTGGATACAAAAAGATTTCCCAAGCTTTAAACATCCCAAGGAGCACTGTGCAAGCGATAATATTGAAATGGAAGGAGTATCAGACCACTGCAAATCAACCAAGACCTGGCCGTCCCTCTAAACTTTCAGCTCATACAAGGAGGACTGATCAGAGATGCAGCCAAGAGGCCCATGATCACTGGAGGAACTGCAGAGATCTACAGCTGAGGTGGGAGACTCTGTCCATAGGACAACAATCAGTCGTATACTGCACAAATCTGGCCTTTCTGGAAGAGTGGCAAGAAGAAAGCCATTTCTTAAAGATATCCATAAAGAGTGTCGTTTAAAGTTTGCCACAAGCCACCTGGGAGACACACCAAACATGTGGAAGAAGGTGCTCTGGTCAGATGAAACCAAAATTGAACTTTTTGGCAACAATGCAAAACGTTATGTTTGGCGTAAAAGCAGCAGAGCTCATCACCCTGAACACACCATCCCCACTGTCAAACATGGTGGTGGCAGCATCATGGTTTGGGCCTGCTTTTCTTCAGCAGGGACAGGGAAGATGGTTAAAATTGATGGGAAGATGGGTGGAGCCAAATACAGGACCATTCTGGAAGAAAACCTGATGGAGTCTGCAAAAGACCTGAGACTGGGACGGAGATTTGTCTTCCAACAAGACAATGATCCAAAACATAAAGCAAAATCTACAATGGAATGGTTCAAAAATAAACATATCCAGGTGTTAGAATGGCCGAGTCAAAGTCCAGACCTGAATCCAATCGAGAATCTGTGGAAAGAACTGAAAACTGCTGTTCACAAACGCTCTCCATCCAACCTCACTGAGCTCGAGCTGTTCTGCAAGGAGGAATGGGCAAAAATGTCAGTCTCTCGATGTGCAAAACTGATAGAGACATACCCCAAGTGACTTACAGCTGTAATCGCAGCAAAAGGTGGCGCTACAAAGTATTAACTTAAGGGGGCCGAATAATTTTGCCCGCCCAATTTTTCAGTTTTTAATTTGTTAAAAAAGTTTGAAATATCAAATAATTTTCGTTCCACTTCATGATTGTGTCCCACTTGTTGTTGATTCTTCACAAAAAAGTTTCATATCATTATGTTTGATGCCTGAAATGTGGCAAAAGGTCGCAAAGTTCAAGGGGGCCGAATACTTTCACAAGGCACTGTATATATATATATATATATATAATATATATGTGTATATATGTGTGTGTGTGTGTGTGTGTGTGTGTGTGTGTGTATGTATATATTAAAGTAATTATATATTAAAGGGGCATTAACCTTTACTCTGTTTAATGTCAAACAAAAGATAAGGACATCACTCACTGCTCTTGACTGAATAGCTAGTGTAAGTTTAATAAGGATTAATCTTTAATTTAAACTGTGAAATATGCAATTATTTTACATTTAATTACTTTAATAAATTTCTCTATCTAAAAACTAATGTTAGACCTACCTGAAAAGCATTATTTATTTTATTAGTATATTTGCTTAATAGTATTTATTTGTGAAGCTGCTTGTATTTAAATGATTTGTTCTTCTTCTTCTTCTTCTTCTTTCGGCTGTTCCCTTCAGGGGTCGCCACAGCGAATCATCTGCCTCCATCTATTCCTATCTGTATCCTCTTCTCTCAGACCGACTACCTTCATGTCCTCCTTCACTACATCCATAAACCTCCTCTTTGGTCTTCCTCTTGACCTCCTGTCTGGCAGCTTTAACCTCAGCATCCTTTTACCGATGTATTCACTCTCCCTCCTCTGAACATGTCCAAACCATCTCAACCTGTCCTCTCTAACTTTGTCTCCAAAACATCTCACATGTGCTGTCCCTCCGATGTACTCATTCCTGATCCTATCCATCCTCGCCACTCCTTAAAGAGAACCTCAACATCTTCAGCTCTGCTACCTCTAGCTCTTCCTCCTGTCTTTTCCTCAGTGCAACTGTCTCCAAACCACACAACATCGCTAGTCTCACTACTGTGCTGTACACCTTTCCTTTCATTCTTGCCGGTACACTTTTATCACACAACAGACCTGACACTTTTCTCCACCCATTCCAACCTGCCTGCACACGCTTCTTCACCTCTTTTCCACATTCCCCATTGCTCTGGACTAGGGGTGTAACGATTCGTTTAACAACGATTTGAGGTTGTCGATACGATTAAAGGACGATATTGGTTCATTTTGAACGATATCATCCGAAATGATTCAGTGACTTGAAATCGATTCAGTAACTTTTTAGCCAAAAATTTAAATCAGTGTGACTGTTTTATTTCAACCGAATCGAATCGTTGTTCAAACGAATCGTTACACCCCTACTCTGGACTGTTGATTTAAATGATTTGTTCTAATTTTCTTTATTTTTATTTAACAGTAGTCCTTTTCCCCTGAACATAGTAAATACAGAACCGTACTGAAACCATGAACCTAAAACAGTGATACGAACCGAACCGTGAGCAATCTGTACTGTTACACCCCTAATGTAACGTTTGTGAGAGGATAACACACACATTCTGAAAGCCTTCGGCAGAATTCAGAGGAGCCATTTTAATCTAGATTCATTTCAAAATTATGCCCAACTCTAATATATATATAATAGAGGTGGGTTTTTGTTTTTGTGCATGTTGTCTAAGCATGTTTTTTTTTTTTTTTTTTTTTTTTGCTCTAATATAATTATTACCCATTCACATGCATAATATGACTGGCACACAGCAACTGTTGGAGTTATAAATCTTCATTTGTGTTCTACTGAAGAAACAAATACACCTACTACATGTTGGATGCACTTGGGGTAAGCAGATAAACAATACATTTTTATTTTTAGGTGAACTAACCCTTTAACAGCCCTAGTGCAAACAGAAAATAAAAAAAGTAAATTTTCCAAACACATCATGGTTATTTTAGAGACTCTAAAAGAGATTCCTGTTTATTTTCTGCGTGATGACTCCTGTGGTATGTGGGGTTTTCCCCAGTGGCTGTTCTCAGGTGGATTCATTGTGCACACCTGTTGCTGACTTCCTGTTGGATCTTTTAAAAGGAATATGATGAAAAGGCCATGGAGGAATCTAGATTGTACTTGATTTGATTTAGTTTCCCTTTAAACTCATTTCTTTGTGGTAGATCCAAGATTACTAAAGCACATTACCCTGTGCATTCATTACACTTTACACCACTGACTCCTGACTGTTACATTGTACACTGTATAAGGCAGAGGGCGCTCTCATGCATGAACTCCAAATATGCACAGCAGAAGTACAATGACGCATGTCACTCCAGGAAATCGCTGTAGCTGAATAAACAGAAGATTGAAACGCTTTGATTGTTTAAACATGACTAATAAACACACGACTACAACATTATATGGTTTGAGTTCTTCAAATCGTCTGGGGTATTTTCAGTAGTGTACCGTGGGGTTTCAGTCACTAACGACACAACACACCTCATGCAGCCGCCATACAACACACACACACACACACACACACACACATAGAATACAATTATACACATACACTGTATGCAAAACTGTTACGAACCCTGCTTTCAAAGTGGGGGAAGGGGGCAAGCAACACAAAAGGACACCAGACAAAAAGACGATTTAACTATTTATTGATACCACTGCACTCATGTGTCACCGTTAAGGCAACAGGTGACAAACCAAAATCATCTCACAGGCACAAATTATCTTAAAGGGGGGGTGAAATGCTGTTTCATGCATACTGAGCTTTTTACACTGTTAAAGACTTGGATTCCCATCCTAAACATAGACAAAGTTTCAAAAACTAATGTTGGACGTTTGATGGAGTATTTCTGTGTCAAAAATACTCCTTCCGGTTTCTCAGAAGTTTCAGAGAGTTTTTTTCGAGTATGGCTCGGCTTGACGTTAATAGAGCGGAAGGTCCTTGTATGGGCCGTACGGGCTCTTCTCCCGGTAGGGTGCGCGCGCGCGCGTGACTAGAGCGAGAGAGGAAATGCACGTCGTAAACACTCTCTCAGGTGCAGATCCAGTCGATGCAGGCGGCGCGTTCCACTTTATTCCTATGGGCAACTTCAACGCTTCAGCACAGCATTCCGGGAAAGCAGCGCTGCATTTGAACCGATTTGAACGCAGAAATGACGGGAAGCGTCACAACATCTCTTCAGTCACGTCGCAAAAGTGGATCTCCACGGTCACTGCTGTAAGGACTTTACCAAATCATACCAAAGAAGTGTGTTTTTGACGGAGCGGTCCCAGCGATAAAGGTTCGGTCCTGCTTTGGAAGCAGCCGGTGAGTAAAACTGCTTCAAATGTCTCTGCTATTGGCTACCGTCGCGTGAGTAAACATCAGTAAACGACACGATCGCATGCGTCGTCATTCAAATGCGCTAACAGACTCCATTGTTGTTCTATGTATAACGTTACACTATCTGACGTGCAAAACTGTTTTGCTTGCTACTGTCCATAAACCGAATCATGTCCTCATTTTATTAATTAAAAGTAACAATGAGATGTTCTGCGCTGGTGGAAACAACACAAGACCATAATAGCTAACGCGACTGTCAAGATGGCTCACACAGTGTTCAGAGCATAGGTTCAGAGTGCGCGCCAGTAGTAGTAGTGGGAAGTTCGGATCATTTTACTGGCTCGGATCTTTGAGTCTCGTTCAGCAAAATGAACGAATCTTTTTTCGAGTCATTTCGAGTCATTTCGTTCATTTCACCAAAATGACATGTTAAATAGCCCAACACATCTAGTACTTATAAAAATGTTGATTACATTTTAAAACTACATAAAAATAAACTATAGGGTACTGCAACCAAAGCCAAATTATAAGAAACTGAAATGTTTAATTAATTGATTAGTTGTTGGGTCAGGCTATTGCAGTCTCTCTGTTAGTTCACCTCACCTCCTGATCCAAAACATTCTTTCTCTTGCAACTTCATATTTATCACGTTTGTTCTCCGCCTCTCGTGTCTTCGAGCTCCTCGAGACGTTAGCTGTCGACTCGTCTGTGTCTGACTCTGATCAGATCTGGGGGCTGGGCCGCCCGGACCGTGTGTGACAGGTCCAGAAACAAAAATGATTAGTTCTTACGAGTCTTTCGGTTTTGAGTCTTTCGTTCTTCCTGTTAGTCCCATAGAGTCTATGCTTTCAATAACGGAAACAGAAAAGATTAGTTCTTACGAGTCTTTCGGGTTTGAGTCTTTCGTTCTTCCTGTTAGTCCCATAGAGTCCATGCTGTCAATAAAGGAAACAGAAAAGATTAGTTCTTTTGATCTAGTCTCGGGTTTGAGTCGTTCGTTGTCACGTGACTTGTCGCCGTATAGAACACTAGTTCACAACCTTTTTAGTAAAAAGCACGTTATTTTTTTTTATTTTATACTATTCTCAGTTAATATCAGACATATACAAATATGGGAAATATATTGACTATTCAAGTCTAACATCACAAATTCAATTAGACTAATTTTGAATCAACTGTGTGTATGTATATATATATACACACACAGCATGGGACTAACAGGAAGAACGAAAGACTCAAACTCGAGACTCAAAAGAACTAATCTTTTCTGTTTCCGTTACTGACAGTATAGACTCTATGGGACTAACAGGAAGAACGAAAGACTCAAACCCGAGACTCAAAAGAACTAATAATTCGGAGATTCAGAGCTGATTCAGAGGCCATATGTTGCGTAATGCGCATGCACGGTCAACACAAAATGAACGGATCACTATCTGAGACAACTCGGTAGTCCCGAGTCATAATAAAGATTCATTCAAAATGAACGAATCGTTCATGAACGACACATCACTAGCCAGCAGCAGCAGCGCGCGTTTCTTGTGAGCGTGGCGTTTCTGTTGCGTGTCTTCTGCGGGGCGTCTGCTGCTATACAGGGAAGCCCTATACTTCATGTTAAATATAAATATATTGCCTATTGATACAGCAAAGACAACGTCGGCAGTAGCCAGCACATACCATATCCATGGTATTGACGGCAAAAGGCTACAGAATATTTCGTTCTGTATTGACAGGTTTAATATTTCAAAATCGATAATTATGTTGTTTTTTATTATTACAATTAGGCCCATACCTGCATTTATGTTAACCTACAGACTTTCAAACATGAAAATGTCATTTTTATTAATATGTATTCGTGTCAAAATGGCATATAAACATCTTTTCCTGTTATATTTCGCCTGGAAACACTTCCAACACGCTCGCGTGTCGCGTGAAAATAGGCTTATCTTCTTTTGAAGCATGCACGCGTTTTCCGCGCGGCACCGACCGACGCAGGCAGTATCTGGTTGTTTAAACCACATGTATAAATTTTACTCCTGGCAAACGGTTAAAAAATAAACGTGTGAGAGCATGTTATGGGCTATATGTTGTAGTCAGATAGATATGATGGTGCTGCAACACTCATCTTCAATAAAAATGAATGAGACTAAATGATCTTACCAGTGCTTAGGTCGCTCTCTCTTATATTGCGGTCTTTGAATTTGAAATGAGCTGCTGAATAAAATGCATCTTGAATCTTTAGCTTTCGTTGCTGTAAACTCTTTTCGTAGAAACTTACACTTTGCGTAGGTGTAAGGTAGGCTATAAGACAACCTGCATGTTTCTTTTTATTTTTTTATTTGTTTAGCTCCGTTTGCGAGAGCCGCGAGAAGAATCAGCCTGCCTCAGCTCGTCATAAATGCCTTTTACTGTGGTGGTAATAGTAGGCGAAATTGAAGTGTTTTATATCTATGGATTTTATTATAGGCAAGACAAGTCAAGAGTTGATTTGAGAGACTAAATCGATTAAATATGCGGTAAACTCACTGTCGGCCGCTGGCCGCTTGGTCGTCACTTAAAAAAATAAAACTTTAACAACAACAAAAAAATGCTCTAAACATTTTTCTAAATTAACTTAATAAAGAAACGAAACGAAATATAACTACTTTGATATTAAAAATAAAACAGAACTATTTTAATGGCTGCTACAATGTAAAAAAAAAAAAAAAAAAAAAAAAAAAAAAAACATGGTCTCCAGTCGGACGCGGGCCGAGAATTTTGATAAGCTGTCGGACACGGGCCGGGCTAGGGCCTCAGTGTCTTGGGCCAGAGCCGGGCTAGGGCCTAGATTTGAGGCCCGTGCAGGGCTCTAACCGCTCATCATTCTTTAGCTCCGCCCACACGATACGCCTCCAGGCGCTCGTTTTTTTCCGGATACTCGGTACAGCCCATATTTCTTTTATAAATATAATAAAACTAAAGACTTTTCGGAGATATGAAGGATGCAATACTACTCTATAGGTACTCAAGATTGACATGAGATTGACTGAAACTGAGTGTTTCACCCCCCCCTTTAAACAAAAACACAGACTAACAAGAATATCAAAAGAAACACAGCTCGTCAGCTAACGTTACCGGCTTGACATCAGGATGCGCACAAAGCTCATTAGAATGCAGCCTGTCATCCGCAGCAGCTATAGCTCATTTCACATAGATCGCTTGCAACACTCGAAAAGTTGAAACGGCTGATGGTATCAGCAGGATGTAGCGCCGACACATCGCTGGGCCTTTGGGGCTTTCTAGCACTAAACATCAAAATTTAATTGGCTGATGACCCACGCCAATCAAAGTTATGATCCAATGAAAAATGGCAGCTTTAACAGAAGGCTAGCTATAGAGGGAATGCACGTGAGCGACTGAGATTACGCCCTACTGAGTGGCAAAAAGACAAAGGCAGCACTGGTTTACAGCATGAATGCAGTGAAAACACACACAACCAGGCCCAGCACCAGAGGGAGGGTAGGAGGCTTGTCCACGGACCCAATGGACATGGCTGTTCCGGACTTTAGACGTGTCATTTTCTCACTCAAACCACAGCCACCTGCTCCTGCTTTTAGAGGGAAAAGCTGCCCGTAAGAATTTGTAATAATAGCATATTATTAGCGAAAAAGAGCTAGCAAAAGATCCAGTGTGCATCTGTATTTGCACTCAAATGATTACATTTCCAACTTGTTTTCGCTTCGGTGAGTAATGTAGCCAATCACAGACATGTTTGTAGATTTCTACAACGCAATCGGCCAATCACAGGTGTTGAACTTGGAACCCACTCACCACTCGAGTGTTTGTCCAGGTGCTGAGTTTACACACGCGTGTCTCTGTAAGTGTAGACATTGGGAAAATAAGAGATTCATTGAATACCAGCGTCGCTATAGCGTCGCTAATATAGCGGAACGTAATGAGATTGCATTTATTGAATGAGTGAGAGTGGACAGTGACGGCTGAGGGGGGATGTTTTGGCGGGAAGGGGATGTCGATGCATGATAACCTCTACTAGTGCTGGTCCACGGAGCTGGGATGCGTTTAGATGATGACATATGGAAAATATATCAGCCTAGGGCTGCACCATAAATCACATTTTTAATGAAAGAATGCTTATCGCGATTTGGCTGCGATTATCTTTTATGCGCAGTTTGTCCATGTAGGACGGCTCTGCGATCAGTAAATGATGTTCTATCTGAAAGCACTGCAAATTTAAGTTGCTTATAACATGCATTTGAAAAAAGCAACATACGTCAAACATCTTGCATTTAGTGATGTTTAATCAATCAAAACGTTTCAATCTGTTTATTCAGCTCACCGATAGTATGATGTTCATAGAGATGACACTTGGAGTACCCTGCGCGAGAGCGCCCTCTGGCTTGTGGAGCAGCGTTTAGCTCTGATCACAGCCGTGCTGCGCTGAGAAGCTGCTCATGCAATAATCTCAGCCTCTGCCAAATCTCGTGAGGTTTTATTGCAATTTTTCGTGCAGCCCTATATCAGCCTCAAAAAATAACCACATTCTTTCTGGAAATATAATTTTAACTTGAAATACTGAAATAGACAGCAATTGCATTTAGTCACGTTCAGACACACATTCATAATGTTGCGTAAGAAGCCACATCATCTCACAGAAGGATGTTTTCAAACACTTAACTGTATTATTGAAGCGAGTATGGAGTTAAAACATGTTATCAAATGTTGGACAAGAGGTTCTTAAATGCTTCTCATGTTTGGAAATACTCTGCCGTGCATATTTACTACATGTTCATTTCTCTTGCTTAAAGCTCTTTGATCAACACATGTTTGTACACTCTAATCAGTCTTAAGATCCGTTTCCTCATGTTTGTTTGATATAATCGTAACCAGCATGCAGCATATCTCTTTTTTTTACCTCTCCCTCTGTGGTGAGGGCTATGGTATGGTGAGAGCCGCAGGCCACCTCTGTGACCCTCTTGCTGATGAGGTTGGTAGAAACCAGGGCAGGGGTTAGGCCGTGGTTGGTGGTGCCATTACCCAGCTGACTGTAGCCATTGTGACCCCAGGCATAAACTTCTCCATCTACAGAAACAGAGGAAAAGATAAAGATCGGAGGATAAATCACTGGCTCAAGCGCTTTATAAGGAGATACACTTACTGGAAAATAGGGATGCACAATTAATCAAATTTCTAATCGCGATTTCGATTATGGATGCTATGTTCAAAGACGCAAACTTTTTTTATTTTTTATTTTAAATATAAATATTCTTCTGCGTGCTTAGGTGCTTAGATAGCATGTTATGCTGTGACAGCAGTACGCTAACTGGTTGAATGCACGCAAAATAGCACAGAAGCCATGCACACAGCCTCTATGTTGTTTCATTGAGCTTCTAAACACAAATTAAGATGTTTGTTATAGGGGTGACCCCGAATAGTTGAAGATTCGATGCATTGATATGCGGAGCCTGATTCGACCACCGATCTCACGGTCGAATCTTCGCGGGTGTTTTTGGCAACCATTTTGGCAATATGGGGGTGCTCGATATTTTAAAGACGTGTCACAGCGCTGAGCTGAGCATCGATGTGCGACCCCTTTGAGGGCGCTGAGCTTCGCACCGCGTCTTTAAAATTAGAACGCGTTCAATGAGTGTACACACACCGGCGGCAGCATTCAGTGCCTGTCCGCGGCCACTCAGGAAATTGTTTAAAATCCTGCCGCACCACAGAGCGCTTTCGTGCAGCTCATCTGTCAGTCAATTCAAAATTGAGCTCGCGTGTATATAATGTGCGCGTCAGGTTGCGGTGTGAGTGAGATCCTGAGGCGCGGGGCTGAGCTTCGCGTACGTCTTCACCCCCTTTAGGCACAATCGGCTTAAGAACGTGCATGTAAACGCACTCAAAGTGTTATTTTCCTCTCTAGGCAGGTATTTTTTTTAGGTTTATTTATCAAAATGTTCTTTTATATATTTGTGTGATGTTCTGTATTTCGATCGCGGCTTTAACATGTTATGAGAAAACGGTTTATTAATGTTTATCCACCACATTACCTTTTAGGCTATTTAAACCTAAATAAGAAAGCCATTGTCAGTTCTTCTGTCAGTTGGCAGGCAGTTTTGGTCGCTTTATTAAAAGTGTTTGCTGTGTGGTGTGTAAACGAAAATAAAAATAGTTTTACCCTTCTGCTGACTAGTGTCGTGCCCCTCCCAACCCATTCACACACACATAGATGATTCGACTATCAGTCGACCATAGAGAGATTCGACAATTCTGATTCGATTGTCTAAATCCTTAGTCGAGGACAGCCCTAGTTTGTTATAAAACCTGTGATTTCTGTCCCTCCATTTAAGTCCATTCCTAGTGCCGCGGGCATCATAAAGTATTGACGCTTAAGGCTGATTTATACTTCTGCGTTGGGCCTACACCGTATCCTATACGCCGCAAGTTACGTGTTGGTTTTTATTTATAATTTATACTTCTACGTTGTTGTCCACGTCAATATCCAATTACACATCCAGACCACTAGTGGGCAGTGTCCACCGGCATGTTGATGGTAACTCCCAGTCTCAAGGCAAACGCCAAAGAAGTGACTTGTTTACACGGTCTTTGCATGCACCTGAAGTATCAGCAGTGATGGCGACAGATAGCGGCTTTTCTTGCACCTTGAGTTGTTGTATGTAATACAAATGAAGCATCTCTAGTTGATTAGTAGAGTAACATGGGGCGATCTGGCACTGAATGCGTTTGTGAAATCATGCAGACAGCTCGTGGCCGCTGTTTTCAAGAGGCTTGTGCACTGACTAGATTGCTGTTGCGGAGACTTCATTCCGTTGAAATCCCAGAACGAAATGCACCCATTGTGATATGTCCTCAATCACTGATTAACATCTTTGGTTTTAATGAAAAATAAATAAACTATACACAGTGGATCTATGTGTTTATTCACTCCATAAAGAATCTCTACACTACAAAATATTGTGTTATATATAGCAGATATGGGATGAAACTATCATTTATAGACCTAAGGGAGGGGTTCTGGCAGACCAATCACGGCGCTTGCGGTCCGCATAGAATTGACGCGTAGTTATATTTTTGTAAAGGTGCGCGTCAGGGTACAGCGTATATAACGCATCTATGCGTATGGTCCGCCATACATTCTGCGTACACTTGGCGCAGAAGTATAAATTGCGCTTTAGGGCATCAATATGGCCAGCGGCGGGACTATCCATTCCTCTCAAACTTTGGATCAAAAAGATCCAATAAATCCCATAAAAGCATTGTAAAAATCACTAATCGAATGTCTAATCTAAATCCAAGTATTCTTAAAATACACTATGGCTTTTAATTTGATGACCAGATTTACGACTCGCATACTGTAGAACACGGACGTTCAAATGATTGCGAGACACGCGAAAATAACATGAGAGAGTACATGAAGATTACAATTTTTTAGATGAGCTAAACATTTACAGTGTGGGAATAGTCATTTTGACAGACTTTCCAATTGCGATTAAAACTGTGACGGATTGCATTGATCATATGAAGCGCGTGCGCTGCTGGAATGACACGCCTCAAAGTCAAAGCGCAAACATCGTTTAAAGCGGCACGCCTTATAGTAAGAGCGCAAACATCATTTAAATCCCCAGATCACATTTGGTTTTAGTAGCATGATTATATAAAGCATTCTAGATGGTTTATTCTTATATGTATAGTGCATTGATAGCAGCCTGACAAGCCAGACCCACATCAAGATGTTTGGTCTGTAAACTCCCCATTGACAGGACTCAATCTGAGGGGCGGGATAAACGGTTGTCTTTCAGACTCCCTCTGCACGCGATAGGATAGCGCTACACCAACCAGAGCAACGAATGTGAAGCAGAGCTCGTTGATAGCATAGACGGTTGATAGATTAAACCCTCGCCGTATCCGGTCGGCAAAACCCCGATCACATCTTCCCTTTTTAAGAATGACTTCAGTGCCGTTCTTTGTTCTTTTCTCAGAGAAAAGCTTAACTCCAAGTCTTCCAGAGTCGCGGTCAAAGCTGATTCGAAAGACCACCGTTCGCCAGTTTCTGTGTTTACTAGAGGCACACAAACTCTGCCATCATCATGTTAAGCCCCGCCCACCGACTCTATACACAATGTGATTGGCTCGACCAGAGTTTGGCGTTTACAGCTCAGAAGTGTATTGAGAGCAGCTAGACGATACTCGCGGCAGATTAGATTAGCTCCCGCTAGGGTGTGTCTAGATTTCTAGACTACATAAGCGGCGTTTCCATTACAGATTTGCGAAAAACTTTTGCAATATTTCTTAAATGTCGATAAAAAACTATTGCGAAATGACAGCGTTTCCATAGCTGCAGTTATGCGACTAAAACATATTACTTTCCTCTCGCGATAGGTCATTCCAAAATGATGGCACTTGGTAGGTTTGTATATCCCATCCACCACACTAGCCATTATTTTTATTGGAAGGAGTCAAGGAGACGTGTGTTATCATCCAAGCATTAATAGCAAGGAAAGCCCCTTGTTACTTAAGCGGCACAGAGGTGTGTGTGTGTGTGTGTGTGTGTGTGTGTGTGTGTGTGTCAGATCTGCTTCAAGGTCTTCATGATAATGTAGCATTTCTGTGTTTAGAATCCAGTATTACTGTTATCCTATATTGTCTTTTATGAGTTTAATAAAGAACTCCGTCTCGTCTTCTCTTCAAACAAACCCGTCATCTGTTAAGAATGATCGACTTTTACGCGCGGCAGGTTGACGCATATAGAGTAGAGCGAAATGTTTGAATTTGCATGGTAACTCAAATGTTTTTTTTGTTTTTGTTTTTTACTACTTTCGTTATTTTGGCTAGACATTTCATTTGTTGGACATATTAACTGAATTTAGAAATGCTTTGGAAAAGAAAAAAAATGGCATTTAATAAACAATTTTTTATTTTTATTTTTTTTAAATAAGACAGCGTTTGGAGTGAGTGCATGCAAAATAATTAGTTCCCCGAGTCCACAAATAAAAGTAGACAGTTTATAGTTTATAATTATGTCTTGAACTTATCTGTAGGCTATAGCTAAAAATTAAAGAGTATTGTGAATTGTTTCCACTGTCTTAAAGGAAGAAGGAAAAAATGAGAAAACGTCTGCGCTTTTATCGGCGGTGGGTTAAAGAAAACAGCCTAACTACGAAACTAAATAGGCTACGTTTAGCCCTGAACATTAGCTTGTAATATTATTATTTTAATTTATATGTTGATTATGAAAAGTGAGCAGCATGAGTAAGATATAAGATTGGCAATATGTTTGAGATGGGGAGTCACATGATTTTGACCACTTCGAGTTTTATTTATATTTGTGGGTCCTGATGATGATAATAATAATAAAGAAAGTAAAAAAAAAAGCTATATTTTTTCTTAAAATATCAATAAGTTAAGTATCATGATTTATATCGAATTTTGACACAAGTATATCGCTATACCCAGCTATTCAAAACATCATTCAATGTTAATTTTGATAATCATATTTAATAATCGCAATTACAATTTCAAGGGAATAATCGACAATTGTGATTTTTGTCATAGTCGTGCAGCCCTACTGGAAAAGCAGATCTAGAATCAACAATAAATGGCCAAATAGAAGCAAAAAATGTCTTTGATGAGCAAACGAACTGTGAAAGAGTAAATATGACTAAGCTTGAACAGCTGTAGCACATGATTTATTCAAAGACTCAAGCCTAGTACTGACCATCTGAAAACATCTGCTGTGACTCAACTTTTACCTCAGTGGAAAATTTGATGTTGATCAGATAAATATCTGTTCTCCAAAGTTCCAGGTTGCGACACGTGTAAAATATTTATTGCATCAAACCAAATACAGCAAACTTAGACAGCAAAAAAAGTGTTTTAAAAATATCTCTTGGGGGTTTAATCACAAAATGAAACCTTAACGTTGGCATGAAATGGACATTGTGATCAACATTGCTTCCATATCGTAGTGTATTTCTTGTTTGATGAACAGATGAACACCGACCTGAGAGAAATCACTTTCAAAATCTGATACACAGTTAAGCCAGCCAAATCATGTTTGTTTGTTGAATACATCTCCCATAAAATGCTGTGATGTAATCTCAAGACTGAAAACCATAAACACTAGATTGAAGATTAAACTTTACCAGGTACTAAAATTCCACATTTTCAATTGAAAATGGACACCACAAAAATGCAAACCATTGAGTGCCATCCTTCATGTTAAAAAAAATATTGCATAAAATACAAATAACTATTATTTAAAAATGAATAATAATGAAACTATGATGTAAGCCATTGCACTTTTACACATCCCTCTTGATGTTTACCATGTTTTTCCGTATTGCTTATGATCATTTCCAAACTCAGATCCACACCCACTTTCCCAAGGTCTGTTTATGTACATTTACAATCTTGACAAACTAGTATAAATATCATTAGGGACAAGACTAGGGAGTATACATAATAATATACGTGCAGTTTAATTGGGCTGCACAGTTAAGCTAAAATAATAATTGTTGATTATTTTCCTTAATATTGTAATTGTGAATATTACTTTACAATTTTCGCAGCAAGTTCTCATGTATTGACTGAGCTCTCTTGTCCTCATGTTGTAAGAAATCATGAATAAGTGCAGAGGCATTGTGTGTGAGCTGTGTGTGAACATGATGATTATTGTAGTTCTAGACTAATGTGAACATGCATTTACTCATCTCACTCGCACAAAAACACATTCAGTATTCTTTCATTCATTGTGTATATTCTTATATACACAATATGAAGCAAAGGATTACTTCAGTTTACTGAAACTGGACAGTTATCATTGCGTGTCAATATGTTGAAATTTTTGGGTAATACAATATATATATATATATATATATATATATATATATATATATATATATATATATATATATATATTGTATTACCCAAAAATTATATATATATTAATATATATATATATATATATATATATAAATATATATATATATATATATATATATATATATATATATATATATATATATATGGTATTGTTATATATTGTATTGACAACTCATCAGTTGAACATTTACCATCTTATATTCTGCATAATTTAGTGTTTTCAAATAAACATAAAAAATAAACAATTCCTGGCTGCATGTCAATATCCATGGATCAGTGGATATTTGGTAAGATGTAAGGAACACCATATGGAGTTCAAGCTTTAGTTTAAACTGATAATTGTTTGTTTTAACCACGTTTTCGCAGTTTCCCCTATCAAAGGGTTAGTTCACCCAAAAATGACATTTCTTTCTTTAACTCCTCACCCTAATGTCGTTCCACACCCTCCGTTCATCCTCGGAACACAGTTTAAGATACTTTAGATTTAGTCCGAGGGCTTTCTGTCCTTTGAATGTAAGTGTACGCCCACTTGCTGTCCACATCCAGAAGGTAATGAAAACATCATCAAAGTTGTCCATATGTGGCATCAGTGGGTTAGTTAGACTCTTTTAAAGCGTCGACAATACAGTCCCTGACAAAAGTCTTGCCGCTTGTGTACAGATTGGCCTAAAGTGCCGCTGAAATATATTTCTTATCAAGATGTGTTTACAAGAAATGGCTCATTTTAATCCCACCAGCTTTTGTGATAATGTTTCAGTGAAAAACTAAACTTTCAAAAAGTATTCTAATATTCACAGCTTGGTAAAGCCCATTGAGTCAATTTTTGCAAAGACATAAGTGTTGTCACCTTGTCATATGAGCTTCACCTGTGACTAATAATGGATCAATTAGGTCTCAAGTGTGTATAAAAAGAACCCCAGTACACTAGACCTTCACATCAACTGCAACTAGACCTCTGCAAACATGCCTAAGATTCACCCTGAGACTAAAGTTTTGATTATCAAGAGGCTGAAGACCAGATCCACTGCTGATGTGGCAGACACCTTCAATGTGTCTCAGCGTCAAGTACAGAGGATAAAAAAAAGATTTGAAGAGACTGGAGATGTTTTTGACAAGCCCAGGTCAGGCAGACCCCACAAGACAACTGCTCGAGAGGACCGTTTGTTGGCTCGAAAATCCAAGGCCAGCCCATTTTCCACTGCAGCAGAGCTCCACGAGACCTGGTCACCTGAAGTCCCTGTGTCAACCAGAACAGTTTGTAGGATTCTGTCTCGAAATGGCCTCCATGGTCGAATCAGTGCCCGGAAGCCAGCACTAAACAAAAGACAATTGAAAAACCATGTGGCATTTGCCAAGGCCCACAGCCTGCTAAAATGATGTACGCTGGAAAAGTGGCAGAAGGTGGATTTTTCAGATGAATCTTCTGTTGAATTACACCACAGTCGCTGCAAATATTGCAGGAGACCTACTGGAGCCAGAATGGATCCGAGATTCACCCAGAAAACAGTGAAGTTTGGTGGCGGAAAAATCATGGTCTGGGGTTACATCCAGTATGGGGGTGTGCGAGAGATCTGCAGGGTGGAAGGCAACATCAATAGTCTAAAATACCAAGAAATCTTAGCTACCTCTTATATTCCCAACCATAAAAGAGGCCAAATTCTGCAGCAGGACGGTGCTCCATCGCATACTTCCATCTCCACATCAAAGTTCCTCAAGGCGAAGAAGATCAAGATGCTCCAGGATTGGCCAGCCCAGTCACCAGACATGAACATCATTGAGCATACGTGGGGTAGGATGAAAGAGGACGCATGGAAGACGAAACCAAAGAATATTGATGAACTCTGGGAGGCATGCAAGACTGCTTTCTTAGCTATTCCTGACGACTTCATCAATAAATTGTATGAATCCTTGCCAAACCGCATGGATGCAGTCCTTCAAGCTCATGGAAGTCATACAAGATATTAAATTTGGATCTCACAGCACAACAACTTAATTTGCTGACATATTTTTGTATTTGCAGTAAAGTTTGTTCAATTTCTGTATAGGCGACAAAACTTTTGTCTTGCCAAAATTTGACCTTTCTGTCTTGATTAAATAATAAATATTTTTTCTGTGAAAATTATTTATTTCAGTGCATTAAACATCATTCGGGAGGGTTTTAGCTTTTCATATGAGCTATTTCTAACACCAATTAATTAATTAAAAGTCAGGTTAATATCAGGTATTTCTAGAAAATAGATAAGCGACAAGACTTTTGTCAGGGACTGTACATTTTGGTCCAAAAATAACAAAAAATATGACTTTATTCAGCATTGTCTTCTCTTCCGGGTTTGATTTCAAACCTCAAATGAAGAATCAAACGGTATCGGTAACGGTAATCAAACGGTTATTCGTATCGCCAATGTCACGTGATTTCAGCAGTTTGCCAGTTTGACACACGATACGAATCATGATTCACGACCGTTTGAATCTTTATTTGAGCAACACGGAAGAGAAGACAATGCTGAATAAAGTCATATTTTTTGCTATTTATTTTCTAACTAACCCACTGATGCCACATATGGACAACTTTGATGATGTTTTCATTACCTTCTGGATGTGGACAGCAAGTGGGCATACACTTACATTTAAAGGACAGAAAGCCCTCTGACTAAATCTTAAATATCTTAAAATGTGTTCCGAGGATGAACGGAGGTCTTACGGGTGTGGAACCACATTGTAGTGAGTAATTAATGAAAGATATTTAATTTTTGGGTGAACTAACCCTTTAATTCCAGCTCTTCTGCCACTCAGTCAGACCACAAGAGGTGTGATCAACGGGCATCGATCCATCCTTCTCTATCTGTCATCGTGTTAAACCCGCCAATAGCGCACCAGGTGGATAAGCCAGTCTGTGATTGTTTCCCGCAAAAGTGTGAAAGAAGCAGGAGAAATACATGTCCAGGTTACCAGCCTAAGCTGCAGAAGGAAATCAAATCTCTGGCAGATCAGGCTGGGTTTACCCAGTCTATAGAGAGCTTTCTCCTTCCTCCAATACATTTTAAAATTAATTGCATGTCATTTAGCAACAGTCATTTAGACATCCAGCTTTTATTAATATGATATTCTAATATCGATCTAGATTACTGCAAAGTGCAACACCACGTAACCACGTAAAGCAGCGCTGCATTACATAATACTACATACATAATGAAAAGAACAGAAGCGGCGATTGCAGCGCAAGCATAACAAAAGCTCAGAGGCCCGTGTGTCGCACAGGTCTCTCTCATTAGCATTCGCTCTAATGGGCTCTCGTGTCCTGCTTCATACCGTTAAGCATCAAGCTAAGCCTTTGTTTTAAATAAGCAACCTCTAGTGGTGAAATTGACATAGTGTGCCTTTAAAAAGATTTGTCCAACCTGCAGTGGCGATGACCATGTGTGGCCCCGTGCCGTAGCTCAAAGAGACAATCTTCTTCCCACACAAGACGTCGATCCGCCTGGGCTCGATGGAGCTCTGCGTGTCCCCGAGCCCCAGACAGCCACTGCAGTTTGTCCCCAGTGCAAACACCTGCAGGCGGACACAGAAAAACACGAGTTTGGGCATAAATGGTTGTCAGATGAGTTTTGTATTAGGTTTACTTCTATTTCATTATGGATCATGGGCCAGATATACTAAACAGGGAGTGTCTAAAGTTCTGAGGGTGCTTTACAGACAACGCACAAAATAAAGAAAAGACATTTCCATTACGACCAATGCAAATTAGCATAGGGTCACAAGCGGGTGATCTCTTAACTACACAGACACAGCAAACACCAGGCTTGGCAAACAAGTTCAGATAAGTACTTCCAACTTTATTTGCACAACCAAGACGTATAAATGTAATGCATGTAATGGAGAACTTCAAAAGTTTAAAAAAACAGAGCCACATGTGTAATGGCGGAGATATTGAAAGTTATTTTGAATATGCAAAACTGTTATCCAATCATAGCGGTGGCCATTTACTGTACTTTCAAAGAGAGGGTGAAAAAAGGATAGACAATAAACTTTTATTTCTAAATTAGGATGATTTTTATGTAACGTTCTTTCTTATACACTCACCTAAAAGATTATTAGGAACACCTGTTCAATTTCTCCCCCGTTTTAAGACATCCAGTATGTGGCAGTCCTGTGGGCAAAAATGCCTTGTTGATGCTAGAGTTCAGAGGAGAATGGGCCGACTGATTCAAGCTGATAGAAGAGCAACTTTGACTGAAATAACCACTCGTTACAACCGAGGTATGCAGCAAAGCATTTGTGAAGCCACAACACACACAACCTTGAGGCGGATGAGCTAAAACAGTAGAAAACCCCACCGGGTACCACTCATCTCCACTACAAATAGGAAAAAGAGGCTACTATTTGTACAAACTCACCAAAATTGGACAGTTGAAGACTGGAAAAATGTTGCCTGTTCTGATGACAGGGTATATACAGCAATCGTTAAGTTAAATTTACTACTTTTTAATACCTTTTTTACTACCTTCAGAATATTTTTTAAAACCATCACGACACTGAATTGCAAGTGTTAATCAGCGACCTTTCTATTATTTACACAGATTTTGACATATATTTGACATATATAACATACAAAAAAGAATAGATTTAGACTCGACAGCAGGAGGAAATCTGCTATAAGTTATCATTCAGACACAGTAAAATACATCTCAACATTCACAAAGGTTGGTTAAGGAAAAGCATTACTGCATACACATCTGATTTACATTAATAATTGGTAATTCAGCAATTCAATTATTTAGTGTTTTTTTTCCAACAACAAAACCTGAGCCAAATATTACATTTCTATAACTGTGATAAGTTGTTGAATTTAACAAAATACTAAAAACTAGTGCTGTCAATCGATTAAAAACTTTAACTAGATTAAGCACACATTTTTCCTGTGATTAATCGCAAAAAAAAGAAATGTTTTTTTTACGTTTTTAATATATTTTTTTTAATATAATAATTTCACAGTTAATCAAATTAATGCAGAAACAACATAAAGACAGTATATTTTAAATACTTGTTTAAATGGCATCTTTTTATGAATGAAGGCCAGTATTACTGATATTAATACAGCTACTGATTGTTTTTTTTTTTAGATTTATTATTAGGCTTCAAAAATATAACAGTTTTTAATTTAAGTAAACTTAAAACAATGCTAACATAAACCCATAATAAATGCCATGTTTACTCCTGCCCTTCCTGTCTTAACAGTTAGGAAATATACAGAAATGTAATAAAGTTATCAAAGATATATACAGTCTGCACTGCATAAACTATAAATTAAATAGTTAATCCTTATTAAAGCTACAAAAGTTATTTAGTCAAGAGCAGCGAGTCATTTTCTCTGTTCCCTTTGTTCTTTAACTTTACTGACAGGAAGCTTTATTGGCTACTGTCCCTTTAAGAGCAGACAGACACGCGGATCTCACTGTTTATACTGTCAATGGATCGCGCCTCATTCTCTCACAACTCTTTTTGTTCATTTTAGACTTTATATAAATCATTTAAGATTGCTCTTATGAGGATAGTCGTTGAAGATATGCCTTGAAGCAAGTCTAAAATAAAACGTAAGCCAGCCACTTCTGTTGAGCGCGCAGTGTTCAGAGACGATGCCGAACGACCACTGAATATGACGTCAGCATCAAACATACGTTGAGACGGAGACGAAAGATCTTTGATTGTGCCCAGATAAGCTAAAGCCCATATTGAAACAAACTAACGCGAACGCAGATAGAATTTCAATAGAATAGGACACCTGATAGTCTGAAAAAATAATACCTAATTTGGAAAAAAATAATACCTCGGAGACCACATTTAACACTTTTAATGGCCTTAAATTTGACCATTTTGATTTATCACTTTTTAATACTTTTTAAAACCCCGCGGACACCCTGGATGAGTCTCAATTTCTGTTGAGACGCTCAGATGGTAGAGTCAGAATTTGGTGTAAACAGAATGAGAACATGGATCCATCATGCCTTGTTACCACTGTGCAGGCTGGTGGTGGTGGTGTAATGGTGTGGGGGGTGTTTTCATGGCACACTTTAGGCCCCTTAGTGCCAATTGGGCATCGTTTAAATGCCACGGCCTACCTGAGCATTGTTTCTGACCATGTCCATCCCTTTATGACCACCATGTACCCATCCTCTGATGGCTTCTTCCAGCAGGATAATGCACCATGTCACAAAGCTCGAATCATTTCAAATTGGTTTCTTGAACATGACAATGAGTTCACTGTACTAAAATGGCCCCACAGTCACCAGATCTCAACCCAATAGAGCATCTTTGGGATGTGGTGGAACGGGAGCTTCGTGCCCTGGATGTGCATCCCACAAATCTCCATCAACTGCAAGATGCTATCCTATAAATATGGGCCAACATTTCTAAAGAATGCTTTCAGCAGCTTGTTGAATCAATGCCACGTAGAATTAAGACAGTTCTGAAGGCGAAAGGGGGTCAAACACAGTACTAGTATGGTGTTCCTCATCATCCTTTAGGTGAGTGTAAGTGGACCTCAAAGAATATTTTAAAAAATGCAGTTCATGACCTCTTTAAATAATCTGCTCCCATAAATTCTGTGTCTGAAAGAGAAACTCCTACAAATGCATTTGCAATAAGGTCAGCAACAAAAATACAGTAACTGTGTCCACGCCTTGACCACTTGTTTTTCCCTTAGTGTCTACCGGACATTAGTTAAACACCAAAAGAGGTTTGCGCTGGCGCAAGAGGTTAGTAAATCTTGCTCCGTGTGTATATTTACAGAACGGATAGTCATGGCTCTGATTGGATGAGTGACCGTCAGCCTCTCAATGCTCAACTCTGGCTGCTCTTTCTAACGTAACTGCAATCCTGTTTACACAGCATTCTTAAAGGCACTTTGTCTTCTCACTTTAGCAATTGATCCCTGCTAATGTGTTGAAGCAACATATGCAAGGAACTTTCTCAAGAGACGCTTTGATGACAAAACCTTTGCTGTTAAGATAAATGGTACCTTAAATGCTCTCTCTGTTATGTTTTTGTAGTCAAATATCTATTAAGACATAAAGGAAAGCACGGCAAAAAAAGTGTCCAGGTTCAGGACGTGCACCAGAGCTCCTCCTATGAAGCAAACAAGGCTTGTGTTAGTATTACAGGCCTAAATATAGCCTCGTTCTATCTTCTTATCACCAGCCCAAGATCACTCTGGCTTTGCCTCTGTCTCTATCAGTATTTGTGTGCAGGGCTCAACAAAATATTTCTGTCTGCTGTAGATTAGATTTTTACTTACCCTGACACACTGTAATATGCCAACTCTTCTGTGTGTTATTTATATTTTTAGCCAGTATAGTAAAGAGTTTTACTATGGATCCTTGCAAAATAAAAATTATTAATTAATACAAATGAATTTAAAAAATAAAAACTTGTAATTCCAAACATGTGAATGGAAGTGTAGATACCAAGCGGGAACCTCCCGCGACCTCTCTTGAAGCCAATACGGAAGTAACGTAAACTGTAATTCCTTAACTGGCCACTCGAGGCAGGCTCCAGAAGGGAGCAGAATCTCACTGAGCCCCATGTTAAAATTCTCAAATTTACAGCAGAAAAAAACATGTTTACAGCCTGGTACAAATTGTGGTTTTGGCCTATAAGGCTAATTTTGATCTTCATGACAACTGTGAGGGGGGTGAATTTTTTTATAACTCATTCGTTCACGTTATATAAAGCCTTAAAGTTTTGCATAATTAAGGGTGTGGTTACAAGTGGATAGCCATTTATCTGCCGTCTATAGTTATTGCGTCACCTAAGCTCCGCCCACATCCCGCCGTTTTGCCCATTTTCTGTTATCCGGGAGTGACTCACGATGACTCGCTCGCAAGATGGCAACGCCCAGCTCGCCCCTACTTTACGCTTCAGAACGGCCTATCGGAATCCTATGGGTGACGTCACGGACACTACGTCCATATTTTTTACATTCTATGGTAGATACCAACTTAAAAATGATTTTAAAAAATAAAATCTAAAAAAAAAGAGCGCCAATAATAAGTATGGCTATATATAAATCCTAAAAATGTATATTTTAATAAAAGGGTTAACCCATGAATTAAAATTCTCTTATAATTTACTCACCCTCAAGCAATCCTAGATGTAAATGACTTTCTTCTTACAGTCAAACACAATCAGAGTTATATTAAGCCTTTAAGCTTTGGGACAGTTTTTGGGGTTTTCCACCTGGAATTGGCCTCAGCAAATTTAAAAGTGCCCCATACCCATATACACAATTTTGGTGTCATTTTAAAGGAAACCCTTTGAAGTTAAATAAGCCACTGCTAAAAGTG
Organism: Pseudorasbora parva; assembly: GCF_024679245.1. NCBI lineage: Eukaryota > Metazoa > Chordata > Actinopteri > Cypriniformes > Gobionidae > Pseudorasbora > Pseudorasbora parva. Next base: position 14,536,954 of record NC_090179.1, read on the forward strand.
ATAAACATTTAAGTAAATGTTGTCTGAGCTGGCGCTTTTTGATTTTTTGGCTACAAATGAATGTTTTGTTGACAGTGTATAACTCAGGCCCTGTTTGCTGGCATATGCTGGAACAGCCAATACTGTCTGCAGGGTGCTAGAGACAGGGCCTGAAATATACACTTTAAAACATGACTTTATAACCAAAAAATGGATTTATAACCAAAAAAATTTAAAGGGAGTTTATTACAGCTCAGACACTGTTAAAGACTTGGATTCCCATCCTAAACATAGACAAAGTTTCAAAAACTAATGTTGGACGTTTGATGGAGTATTTCTGTTTTACAAATACTCCTTCCGGTTTCTCACAAGTTTCGGAGAGTTTTTTTCGAGTATGGCTCGGCTTGACGTTAATAGAGCGGAAGGTCCTTGTATGGGCCGTACGGGCTCTTCTCCCGGTAGGGTGCGCGCGCGCGTGACTAGAGCGAGAGGAAATGCACGCCCATAAACACTCGCTCAGGTGCAGATCCACTCGTCCGTGAACACTTCTGACGCGCCCTATGGTCGCGCCGTACTCCACTTTATTCCTATGGGTGACGTAAAGTGGCTTTAATGCGCCCGCATAGCACTCTGGGAAGGCAGCGCTGCATTTGAACTGATTTTAAAGCAGAAATGACGGGAAGCTTTACAACATCAGCTTCAATCGTGTCGCAAAAGTGGATCACCACGGTTACTGCTGTCACAGGACTTCATGAAAGAAGTGTGTTTTTGATGGAGCGGTCCCAGCGATAAAGGTTCAGTCCTGCTTTGGAAGCAGCCGGTGAGTAAAACTGCTTCAAATGTCTGTTGTTGGCTATCGTCGCCTGAGTAAACATCAGTAAACGACACGATCGTGTATAACGTTAGTTAATTTATCAATGGAGCATGCGATCTATGGTGTGTGTTTGAATACATTTGTTTAGCTGACCAATATAGGTGTCAGTTTGCTTATTGTAAAACCACCCAAACATAAACCTAGCGTTCTCACAAAGCGTGCTTCATCATTCAAATGCGCTAACGGTTACTCCATTGTTTTTTTTATACACTATCTGACGTGCAAAACCGTTTTGCTTGCTACTGCTAAGGTTTAGTCGCATACAATAGTCCATAAACCGAATCATGTCCTCATAAACTGCGAGTAAAGACACACAAATGTTGACAGGCCACTAAATACAGTACATACCACAGAGACGGACGTCCTGCTGTTGCTGTTTCTCCTGTTCAATTTATTTCAGCCTCCGGATCTGATTCTGGATTATTTCTGTATTAGTTGAATCTAATTGATAGCCATGGTTTATTAGAGTAACGTTTTCTTCTCCACACTTGATGTCAGCTTTCAGAAGCTCTCGTGCAGTAGCTGCGCGCTCGTCATTCTTTAGCTCCGCCCACACGATACACCTCCAGCCGCTTGTTTTTTCCGGAAAGACTCGGTACAGCCTATATTTCTTTTATAAATATAATAAAACTAGACTTTCCGGAGATATGAAGGATGCAATACTACTCTATAGGTACTCAAGATTGACATGAGATTGACTGAAACTCAGTGTTTCACCCCCCCTTTAAATGTTTAACACTTTTAGTAGTCACTTCAAAGGGTTTCCTGTAAAATGAAACCAAAATTATGGACCAAACCACTGTGTGGGTATGGGAAGCTTTTAAATTTGGGAAGGCCAAATCCAGGCGGAAATGGTCCCAGAGTAATTTAGTGTAAATAATTTACTTTGAGTAAAACAAATGCCAAAGTGATGCATGTCTATGAAAATAGACATGCTACACTTTTAAATGGTACCATATATCAGGTCAGAGCCCCTCCACAGACATTTAAAATTAAAGTATATACTTGATGTCGTCACCCATATCAGGGTGTGTGGAGTTTAAAGGGATAGTTTACCCAAAAATGAAAATCCTATCATTATTTACTTACCCTCATGTTGTTCCAAACCAGTATGAGTTTCTTTGTTCTGCTGAACACAAAAGAAGATATTTTGAAGAATGTTTGTAACCAAGCAGATAGAGCAACTATTCACTACCATAGTATTTTTTCCCTACTATGGTCGTGAATAGTTGCTCTATCTGCTTGGTTACAAACATTCTTTAAAATATATATTTTTTGTGTTCAGCTGAGCAAAGAAACTCATACTGGTTTGGAACCACATGATGGTGAGTAAATGATGACAATTTTCATTTTTGGGTGAACTATCCCTTTAAGAGGCATATTTTACATGCTTTATAATGGGAGTGAATAGAAGTAACAGGTTATGAAGCACTCTAAAACTGGCTGGGTTATTTTTTTATCCAGACTGCTGGGTTCTGGTCATTGGGTCATAATTTATATAGCCTAAATAAAACTTATAAACTGCATTTGCTGCAATGAAATGGAAATAACTATTAATTTTACATTTCAGAATTCACTCTTCCACCCGAACTTGCGTATATCCATAACCGGAATCCAGTGATTATAGTTCATAATGTTATAAATATGGATATTTTTCTATCAAAAATGCATAGCTTCACTTCAGAAGGCCTTTATTAACCTCCCGGAGCCATATGGATTATGATAGATGGATGCACTTTTGGGGCTTAAAGCCTCCTGATGTGTCTGTGAGTGTCACAGAGCAGGAGCTCCACCCAACCTAATGAACAGTGAGGATCTATCCTCATTTATGCTTGGTCTGTCCATTAAAGGCTTTTAGCATTTCTGCACCTCATCGTTGATGGTAACGTAGATGGCCTCATTAGCAGCGCTGCCGAACACACAGGCTTGACGGACGAGCCGCAGCTCCTCAGGGGGCAGGAGGGCGAACACCGGCCACTTTCCCACGTCCAGCATACTACTCTGTGATATAACACATACACGCAACGTTAAGAAAGCATCAGCTGCATCTCAAAACAAAATAGTTAGCAGCTAAACTAGACAGCATTTCTGAGGACCACTGGTTTTGAGACAGCCTAACTTACATGTTGGACATCTGAAATACAAAATATAAATATAAATAAACACTATTTTTTTAAGCACACAGAGTCATGGTATTCTTTAAGACCACAGTTTTTAAACTGGGGTCCAGGAGTGTTAGGTGGTCTGTGGAAAAGTTTAGGGAAAAGTAGTGTAAAATGTTTTAAAATATATAAATAAATAAAAAGATTAATCTAACTTACTAAAAAAAATAATAATAATTATATATATATATATATATATATATATATATATATATATATATATACACACGTGTGTGTGTGTGTGTGTGTGTGTGTGTGTGTGTGTGTGTGTGTGTGTGTGTGTGTTAATTGAAAAAATACATTTATATATTTTATAAAATAAATAAAACTTGATTAAAATAAATAGTGCATTTATATATTTTTGATAAAATAAATGAATTTAAATACAATCAATTTGATTTAAACATAAATAAATAACTTTAAAAAATTAAGATTAAAATAAATAATTAAAATAAATAAAATTGTATTTAAATAAATACAAATAAGAAAAGCAGCGCACAAATGTAAAAACAAATAAATAAATAAAAGATTCATTGTTATTTTTGAATATTCCCTTTCATAAAGTGTAACAGCTGTTTGTGAATGTAAAAGTCAAGTCAAAAGGGCACGATAAAGAAAAGTTATTGTCTCCCAAAAGAAAGAATTGACTCTGAACCACCTATTTGAGTCGTTTGTATTTTGAATCCCAATACTATGGTTGTTACTAGAAATACATTTGCATAATGCCTGTCTAACAAGCCAGACATGTGTTACGGTCTATGAGCCAGAAACACATCAAGACCGTCAGGCCAATCAGAAAGGAGGGATTCTGAGTCGTTTGAGAATCATTGAAAAATGATAGGAGCCTTTTGGCTTTTAGTAGCCTTTAAAATAGCATAATAGGGCAAATTTCAAAATTTCACACGTGAATAATACTATTTTTGGGGTCCATTATGGAGGACCAAATTACTCAAAATGATATAATTAAATAAATAATGAATTCAATTAAACAACAACTGTTGTTAACTGTTGTTTTATTGAATTCATTATTTATTTAATTATTTCATTTTGAGTAATTTGGTCCTCCATAGTATGTGACCATCTTAAAGATTGTAATTCCCTGCTTTTAAGATAGAGTGGAGAGTAAGTTAACTTACAATGTTCACTGACATCGGCTCAGCTATCAATAGGTGTATCAATATGTAGAAAGGTAGTACCATAGTGCTTGAAAATAAGTAGCATGGTCACACAAAAGCACTTAATTCTAAGGGGAAAACCATGACATATGAATATGAACTAAATCTTTGCATTTGAAATGAAATAATAAAACAACATTGTTAATGTGATATTTTACTTAGCTCTGAGTCAGGTTAGTTTTGGCGTGTATTAATATAAAGAAATACATTGCTAAACAAATAATATGTGACCAAACAACAACATCTACACTAACGTTAGCTGTTATCTAGTCGGGGTCAGAAAGTATATGTTTTTGTAAATAAACGCGAGTGTTGTGTTACTCGGCTGTTAGCTAACAAGCTAGCATTTAATTCATAACACCTCCTGTGTTTACAGAGATGAAAATAATCCACAATCCGGCATAAACCTCAAGCTTCGGTGTTAAATACACAGTCTGCAGATGAATAGCAGTTGTTATAAAACATCTAGAGGTGTTTGAATGAGTTAAGCTGCTAGCTTATGTTAGCCGGCTGGATAGATTGACGTCATGAAGAAGTGTCAATCCAACTCACCGCGAGGTTTTAAAATTAAAACTCTCTATGTGTTTACCTTGTGTTAATATGAACTCCAAAGTCTTCATTCCTGGTGTCAAGAAGAGATTTAGATGTGGAAAAGCGGTCAGTTTTGCATGGCCAGGAGAGAGGAGAGCAGAGCTGTGGATGTGTGCAGGTCTTCTACCCTGCTGGCAGTGTGAGTGTGTGTGTCATATGGGTGGATTGTAACCTGGATTTGAGCCAAATTTCTCTAGACAAACAAATTACTATGGCAACTACAGTAAAATGGCAAGGGCAGGGGTTTAAAAAGTAGCTTAAAAATATAGAGTGAACTAGAGTGAACATTTTACTCAAAAGTCCAATCTAACCAATAACAAACTTAGTTCACTCAAACAAATTAAATTATCCCATGATTTACTCACCCTCAAGCCATCCTAGGTGCATATGACATTCTTCTTTCAGACAAATACAATCTGAGTTTTATTACAAAAATGTCCTGGCTCTTCCAAGCTTTATAATGGCAGTGAATGGCTGTTTCTGTTTTGAAGTCCATAAAGTGCATCTATCCAGCATAAAAGTGCTCTACAGAGCTCCAGAAGGTTAATAAAGGCCTTCTGAAGCGAAGCCATGCGTTTGTGCAAGAAAAATATTTATATTTAAAACTTTACAAACTGTGATCTCTAACTTCCGCTAATTGTTGCACACGCATATGCTCCAAACCTACTCTAAAACCATAGTAAATTGCGTTTAATGTAAAATATTAATGATAAATTCTTAACAGATTAAGCTAAAGGCTATTAGGACTTACTGCCCAAAAATACTGTTTTACCAAAGCCTTTATGAATAATGCATTATAAAGGTATACGTTTTCAGTAGGGTGTGATGGCTGACTGCGGCCACACAGCAAGGCGGTAACTAAAGCACACTCACAGACATGCATCCTTCTCTTTTGTTTGTTTAAATGTTATTTTGGTTGTCTTTTAGTATATTTTGTAATTAAACGTTGCATATCACAGACACATATGTGGTTATTTTACACTTTTATACCATAGCTAGTTTGGGTGCACACTTTCTAGTTGGTATATTGTGTAACATTTGTACAGTGGTAACATTTATTTATTTTGAGTTTAAGTTACCTGTGTGTGGAAAGCGAAGGTTTGTCGTTGTCTGGGCAAAGCGCTGCACTTCTGTGGAGGTCCGTTCTAATAAAAGTGTTCCAATGGATGAATCCATGCAACAGATTAGCTGGTGGAGTGTAGGGTTGTTTGTTTATTTTTGTTTATTATAATAGTTTGTGTAACTTGTTTATGATTTATTTCTTTGTTTTTGTGAATTAAATACTTCATTCATTCTAATTGGTGTTAATTGATATTTGTTCCTCCCTATGTGTGTAATGGACTAGTCTGTGTACCTCCATGTGTGGCATTTGGGAGGCCATGTTTTCTTGGTTTAATTTGGTTTGATTAGTTCGCTTGAGTACTGTTAAGTTTGGGTCTCTTTATGGTTAATAAAGAGTAATAATTAAGAGTCAAGTAATAATTTAATTTCTAATTTTGTTTTGCATTCAATAAATAATTTTTGGGAAATCCTATGTCCCCTTGACTGCTTGGTCCCTCACATACAGCATAATGGATTATAATATTCACAGATTCCTTCACTGGAAAATGTAAGTAACCTGGTTGCCTTAAAATTTTGAGTTTATTGAAATGAAAAAAATGAACTGATACAATGAAGGAAGTTGGTTTAATAAATAGAAACTCAAAACATTTTCATAGCCCATGCTTTAAGATTTGTGTTAAAGAGGGTGGATTTACAATCTCTCTTGTATTATATCATGAATTGGAAATCTTAAACCATCATCTATCCTGGTATTGCAGGCAATGTCTGTATTTGGTATCTGAACGGTGCTGCATGGGAATCCAGTAACAGCTTCCAGAGAATAAATATTTACTTGTTTAGTAATTAATGAGTTTGCTCACACAGCCAAAATAAGCAAGAGATTTTTGTAAAGAAAAGGGCGCTATACCTAGCACAGATGGTGTGAGGACCCTAATTGCTCTGTATTATTATTGTACTTCTCTGTACTGGAATGAATTGCATTTCGCTTGAAAACTCATTAAACTTTGCACAGATGTCAGAAGTGGTGAAAAAGTAAGTCTAATGTGGGTTTCAGAATTAGGTGTGACAAAATGGCTCGATAGCACCACCTACAAAATTACAATTTAGCGCCATTTGCGCTGTTTCACGTACAATATGAAAATCACTACACATGTAGGCTAACAGCCCAATAGCAACAAAAAAGTCATTTGGAGCTAAACACGCAACAGGAAGTGAGATATTTTTCTTTTTTCTTTTTTAGTTTTTTGCAGTTTTTGCCATGTCCAGACTTTGTACTTTCAGACTCCATTTTATCAGATCAACATCAAATTGGTCAGCCTAATCTAAAGGCCTTTGTGACATTAATTTGTGAAGATTTTGAGTTTTCCCTGAAGGGCGAGTCTGTGGCGGCCTGACAAATCTCGATGTTTCACTATGAAACAGGAAGTTGTTGTAACAACACTTTTGTAACAACACTTTTGTAGCACTTTTAGCGTAGCTTAGCACACATCATTGAATCATATAGGTCCATTAGCATCAGTGCTAAAAAAAATAACCAAAGACTTTCAATATTTAAAACTTGTACACGAAAAATGAAAAGTTGGTATTTTTTAGACCATCATAGCTAGGAACTATTTTCTCATTCCTGCGTAGAAACTTTGCGGCCGTCATGGGTGCAGCGGCACAGTGATATTACAGTGCCTGAAAATAGGCAAACTTCTGTCAACATAACCAGCGAGACGACCTGCTTGCAGAGAGCGTGCCTTATAACCGTGGAGACGTTTGTGAGAGACGATTCAGAAGATATTTATTTGGGGAAGATCACAAACCGTATCTATTTGAACCGGAATAACAGTTACACTGAAGGCAAGCTTTTGAAATGTGAAAGAGAAAGTGTGACTGAACAGACTCGGGCAGAAGGGACAAGAAGAGCAGATTCAAACTGGTGAGTCAGAGAAGAGTCAAAATTCAAGGAAAAATGGTCCGACATGGATTTGGTCTTCCGACGTTTTTAATTTGACTAACGTAGTGACGGTGCGTAATAACGTAAGATGGTGCTGCTTATTATGAAGACAGAGAGAGTGCGCATGCTCCGCTCTTTCTCTCTGTCACTCAGTTAACATGTGCCCCATAATCTACATCACCCATAAATCACAAAAAAATGGATCAAATAAGGCTTTGACGGGAAAAAAATTTTTTGGCGGCCGCCAAATAGTTCTGTAAGCAGGAGACACGCTCCGAAGCCTAGACACAGAACGTAACATCACTATCATAGTATTTTTTGTACCATAGAAACTATGTAGATAAACAATACCAGCAATTCCACATTATTTTAATCAAACTATACACTACCTCACCAGAACTCTACAGCAAAACTACTAACGTTATATACTGTATAAACCAAATGGCCGCGCAAACCCCCACACTTAGTGAATGCATTCACAGGTAACGCTAGCTAAAGACAACAGAAGTGCTTTTATCTGGTCGTTCAAGCTAACATAAAATTAAATCAATAATGTTATACGTTACAGCCATGGGGGGTGATGCACTTCGCCCTGTCTGGCCATATTCTTTAGACACTGTTATTTAAGGACTACTTTCAGGTGCTGCGCAAAATCATTACGCTGCTGAACCCATGGTTCGACCGCAAAGTTTCATGATTACTACGCAGGAATCAGAAAATTGTTCCTATCTATATCGGTATAAAAACAAACTTTTAATTTTCTGTTGGTCTTAGTATACGATGTAACTACAGAATCAGGCGGATCTCATGTAAATGCGTATAAATACTACAAGGGTGCAATGTCGTGGAATGTATACGCCAAAACTCATTTTGGCGTGCATGTGCTACGCTGTTTTTCGCATATGATATGCACTTAATGGCGTATTATATGGACAAACCCCCCACCCCACCATGCTAATCCTACCCAAGAGCGTGTCATATACACACCATAAAATGTGTATCATACGCACGCGAAAAACAGTGTAGCATATGCATGCCACAAAAAAAAAAAGGTAAAACTCAACTGTTTAACTCTGAGGGACTTGGAAAAAGAGCATATTTTCAAAAAAAGTGGAGTGTTTCTTTAAATGCATATACACCGAGTGGCTGCGACACGGGGACGAAGGCCCTTTCATCGCTGCTTGCAGCTTTAATTCAATTTATTCTGCTGGTCTCCTGATAGCTGTTTAAGACGTTACACACTAACTGTATCCACTAACACATATGCTTAAGTATGTGTAACTCTTTTAAGGATTTATAGTATAATTTGTCACTGTTAAAGTTCATGTTTCGCGTGTAAAAAAACACAGTATTTTTCACACAATTGACTTATCTGTACAGCGCTGTTTCCTCTGTCCTAAAAACGGCCTGATGATTTCCTTGTTCTATGAAGTCCCTCCTTCAGAAACACGTAACGAGTTCTGAGCCAGCAGCCATATCACCCTGTAGCCCAAGACTGGTTTCCCACTGAAGCTAAGCAGGGCTGAGCCTGGTCAGTACCTGGATGGGAGACCAACTGGGAAAAACCAGGTAGCTGCTGGTAAAATTGTTAGTGAGGCCAGTAGGGGGTGCTCACCCTGTGGTCTGTGTGGGTCCTAACACCCCAGTATAGTGATGGGGACACTATACTGACAAGGAGCACCGTCTTTCGGATGAGACGTTAAACCGAGGTCCTGACTCTCCATGGTCATTAAAAATCCCAGAATGTCTTTCGGAAAAAGAGTAGGGGTGTAACCCCGGCATCCTGGCCAAATTTGCCCATTGGCCTCTGTCCATCATGGCCTCCTAATAATCCCCATATCCTGATTGGCTTCATCACTCGGTCCCCTCTCCACCAATCAGCTGGTGTGTGGTGAGCGTTCTGGCGCAATATGGCTGCCGTCGCATCATCCAGGTGGATGCTGCACATTGGTGGTGGTTGAGGAGATTCCCCCCTTCTATGTAAAGCGCTTTGAGTGCCTTAAAAAGCGCTATATAAATCGAACGCATTATTATTATTATTATTATTCTGATTGGGCCAGCGCTTCCCGTGTTGTGATTGACAGCAGCTTAGCGCACTTTGCCTGGAAAGGTCCCGCCTCTTACCATAACGGGGAGATGCAAGCGCTGAATGCGCGCTCTTCTCCACGTGGGAGAGCAACAAGACCACGCCCCCTATTTTGCGTGTTCTTGTGGGCGGAGGGTTAGTCAACAAACGGTTCTAGTGACGTCATTCCTGAAGGAAGTGCAGGGGTGTAGTCCAAACCGGCCGTTCGCTGCAGGCTTTGAAAGGGAACTTCTGTTAAATAAAATATCTTGCTTGGCATTGAACTTTGAGCTTTATAATTTTACAGGTATTATTTATGATCTAACAGCAACATTACACACTAACTAAAGTTTGAAAGATGGAATCGCAAAGAATGGGACCTTTAAACTATGACAGTGAAGCATGTGCAGGGGTTTGCATCAGTGCCATCATATGTGATGCCTGTGTGGATGTAGTTTTCATTTTCTGTTGCAAGTCCTGACAAAAAGTCTTGAAGGGAAAATATTACCTATGTTTATCTAATAGTGCTTGCAGTGGTTGATTCTTATTTAGAGGGAGGAATAGACTCCAGAAGAATTCAACAGCATTCCAGGTGAGAAGAGTCCTTCTGGAATTTATGACTCACCTGTGACCCTTGCCAAAGTTTCATTCACAACAACGTGTGTCCAAGATAATATCTTTAAATGGCCTCATTGGTGTAATGAACAGAATACCATGATGGGATGTTGCTAAAGGTTGGAGAAGTCCTGCATATGTCACCACTCGTTTTGACATTTTGATTACAATGTAGTAGGTGTAAAAAAAACTTAAACAAATGAATGTGTTATTGAGGACAGTGAAGAGCTGTGCAGGTAAAGCTCATGCCCCTGGCCTCACTGCATTTTTTAGTGCTAATCCCATGCCGGAAACATCGGTTTGAATCACATGTGGAGTGAGGCCAGTAGCAGTTACATTGGTGCCATGACCCGTATGAGAGTAAGGTTTAAGGGGTGTGTGTAACGGAGGCCAGATAGTGAAGAGCTGTGCAGGTAAACCTCACTCCCCTGACCTCAAGAGGAGAACCGGAGGGGTTATGTTGGTGCAGCGCTTCTGACAATTGTATCTGCAGGCAGCTCCTGCAGCATCACATGCATGCGTTGTAGTGCTCATTTGAACAGCCAATACAGAGCTGGAAGCACTGCACTGTGTTTACAATGTAATCAACTTAAGAGACTGACAGAAGAGAACACATTGTTGAATGAAGTCGTAATTTTTGTTTTTTGTTTTTTCCTTCTGCCTCACAGACTTCAAACTTCTGGAACTTTTCGCGCAGTTCCCGCCTTCACATCACTGCGCAGACTCATTCTTTAACAGAACACCCCACCCCTTCACCTGTTACGTGTCACTGGCCCACCAGTGGGCCCATTTGCCACTGCATGTTTAAAACAATTATATCCTATATTTATTCTGATCTAATGTTGACAAACTATATACCATTTGAAAGCTTACGAACTCAAGATTCATCTTGTGAAAACCATTTTGAAATCGGACCTTGTGTTACCATGGAAACGGTGCTCTAAATTATTCTAGCGGGCTCCTCCCCAAGAGGCGTCGTCATATTTCATATTTATTTAACTACTTCATAATGAAAACCTTTTCTAATCTTGACAAAACACATATCGTCAGAAAGGTCTGAGTCTCACGGTCCTATATCTACAAACAGTTTTGTTTGTGAAATTTTGGAAAAATATATATAATTTTGACACAGGAAATTGCATTAAAAAAAATCTAAGGAATTTCTATGACACCCGGTGGCTATTTTTGGTACAGCGCCTAGACAAAATCTCATGGGAACTTCAATTTTTGTGATATCAACTTCAAATTTGGAACTAAAATTGATTAGACAAATGGCTTTGATTTGTTAGTCATTTTAGAGTACAAATTATTTTGTTACATATATATTTTATATTAAATATCTAGTATACAGTATATTTGATTTACAGTAAATTTAAACTTCCATAACTTTTTATACTTTAATTTTTTTTAAGTGATTTCACTTGAGCAATACTCTGCTGACTGTCTTCTTTAAAATGAAACCAAACTTATGTCTATTTTCCAAAGCATTCCTGAATTGCAACCACTTGTGAATATTCATGTATATTTTCAAAAAGAGGGGTGACAGTTAACAGGTTAAAGTCCCACACAAACAGAACATATAACACAGGAACAGAACATACATGCCCTTAGAGCACACCTGAACAGAACATAAAACACTCTTCAGACTTGCTACACTCGAGGGAACAAATAAGGAAAGTCCCTGAACCGTTTCGGCAGAGTAAAAAAAAACGTTTTTTACTCCCTCCTGACTATCTGAGGCCCCAGCTGCCTTTCTTAACTAAAGCAGGATTATTTGAATGCAAAGTTTGCAGGACTGGAAGTGCTTGACTGGGGTTCTGGCCCGCCCTTTTTACGGCATTCATCCATCTATCTATCATATAACTCACCCTATAATGGGTCCTGCACACTGACCAATTTTTCAAAATCCTTTGGGAATGTTGCTTGTCAGACTGCACGAACATGATCCCTGATGTAAGACATGTCACACTGTAGGATCTCAGTTTACCAGACTGTTCGATAGTCAAGGCACGTTAAAGACAGACGTATGCAAGAAAACTCGTCTGGAGTTTTGTATCATCAATGAATGACACGTTCGGTGACAGAGAGCTGCATTACATGCGGCTTGACTGAAATGGTGGCTACAAAGAAATCTCTAGCTCTCGTTTTGTTCATAGTTTGTGTTGAAAAAACGATATATTTGCCGGTCGTTGTAGGAGAAGTCACACTGCAGGATTGTTCGCCAAATCTTCTGACACTGCCAGAATTTCATCTGAGGTAAAATTTGTTTGCAGCATTTATTAATCGGCTGCAGGTGAACATGTCAAACCATCAAAGACTTCAGATTTTAGGACCAGAGGACTCTTTTAGGATTTGCTAAATTTGTCTCAGACGGCCAAATCGTTGACAAAAATCGCAGTGTGCACCCGGCTTAAATGCTGGGTAATTTCAGCCTGCTGGGTCATTTTATTGGGTTATTTTTAATATTTTAACCTGGTGCTGAGTCATTTTTCTGCAACTGAGTTAGCTCTTTTACTGTAATTTTTTATTTTTATTTGCACAAAATATATGGCGCTATTCCTATATGTTTTGTCTCCCGCTTGATTCTCGCACTACCTGACATGACGCAGTTTATATTGGCAGCACAAGTTTGCGTTCATTTACCCTGAATCAAAACCGGTTTAGCATCGCCTTTTGATACTGTCAGACCCGGCATATTTTAAGTCTACTTTTATGCGGCATTGCGTTTTTAAACAGAATGTTTAGCAGACAGAGCCGCATTAGAGCCACCTTAACTCAGCTGTGTAAAGATGCCTAAAGGCCGTGTGTCCACCAAAGCGTTTTAGCCAGCTGTGTGAGCTTGAGGGCGTTTGTTTGTTTTTTTAAATTTTTTATTGCTTGCTTGTCATGATATGGAATATCCTCGGAAGTGTTATCTCATTTCACAGATAGTTTGTTTCTGTATTGATTCTGTATAAAAAATACAGATACAACTTAAAATTTTTCCTTTTGGCTCTTGTTTTAAATTGTTTCATCTGTTGACGTTTGGCGGTTGGTCGGTGTTGTATTTGTCCCGCCCCTCCTCCACTGTGATTGGACGGCTGGGTGAAAAGTGACAGTGATGCGTTTTACTCGGTTTTACTCAAAGTTGAACATTATTCAAGCGCCTCGTTCTAAAAACGCGGCGCTCATGAGTGAGCCCATTGAAAACAATTGAACACGCGCCAGCCAGCTGCGTGAAAAAACGCCTTTGGGGGAAACGCACGCGGCCTTAGTCAAGTTTTAGTAACTTACAATAAATAGGCCACAACAGAACGTGATGAATTATAGTAGGCCTAAAGGTGGTCTCATGATTTAAAAAGCTTTCTAGTTTATGTTGCTGCAGAATGATGTTTCTCTCATCTTTTCATCAGTCTTTTTAGCTTATGTGGCTGTCCTACTTTCTCCATATTGTTTTAAAGAGGTTACTCCCCCGGTCCCCCCCGCAGCTACGCCCCGCTAAATGATTGATACGATCAGCAGCGATTCTGGGTGTGTCTGTCGTCTGTGAAATCGAGTCATTTTTCTTGAGCAGCAGTCGTGTAGAGTCATGCCTTTATACGGTTTCATCTTACCAGTCTTCCTGCTGCACAGGATTTAGCTTACATTTGTGGGAATTTGATTTTTGGATTTATTTCTTTTTTTGGCAACCTCTTCACAGGTACGTGCATTAGATGTTTTACACGGTTCAAAGGACTATTGATAGTGAAGCATACTGTAATTTTAGCATGTATTACCTATACTTTATTATGACGACGGTGGTGTTAAATATGTTGTAGACGATTCCAGATAATTTATTTATTTGGATTTATCTTTTCCCTAAGGCAGACTTGTCAATCCAGACCAATTATCTAAAAAAAAAAAAAAAAAAGTTATTTAGTGGTCTATTCTCAATAATATATTTGGTGTTTTTTAAGGCAGCATATAAGTGATCAACAGGCTGTTATCAACATCAAGAGCTGTACTGGAAAGATAAACAAATCCTAACTTCTCTGAGAACTGAGAAATACAAACTTTCCTTTGTGTGCATAAATGTGCCCATCTTCCTTGTTTTTCTTTGCATACCAGTACAAACTCATACAGTTTGTGATCAGTCATGGTTGAGTGAGCTGGGTTGCTGTGCTGAAAGAGGATATTCTTACTCAAACCTCAGTGCTTTTGCCTTGGGCAGTTCTTTCTTTTTATTTTGTTCATGCTTAATCAATTAATACCAGATTGTATTGAATTTTTATCCAACTAATGAATAGAGTGTTTTGACTGTTTATAAATCAAACAAAGCTATACTACAGAAATATAAATAAGAAATAATCGATTTTTAAATTGTTTTATTTGTCCAATAGTGGACAAAAGGGATGAGAATTTTCTCAGTCGTGGCATCAATAACATCACAAACTTCGATTTAGCTCTTACCGGAATTAAAGGTTTTTTACCAAAGATTGTTTATCAAAGAGACAGTGAAGAGTAGCAATGCGTGAAGAAAATGAAGAAACATCAAGGTAAATTACATTTGGGATCAAATTTACATTGTGCTTAGTTTCCAATCAAGCTTTAAAAATGATAAAGAGAAAAGTTTCCCTCAGAAATTAGTACATTTTACAAATAATCTGCCAGTATTGTGTCACCTTGGAATTCAAATTGAGTTTTTCACAATATCTTATTCTGTGGCTTGTTTCCATTTATTAGTATAAGGTTCTGTCTACAACGTCAAACTCTAATTTATATCATATAACTTATATCAATCGGCATTGAGAATGCACAAAAGAGGACCAATGAGCCTAGACTAACTGTCAAATTCAAATTTACACTGTAAACAATTATTTTCACATTTGCTATCACAACTTTTTCTCATTTGTCAAATCAACTTATATAATTAATGTGTAAACATAATATTTTGAGTTTCTATTTATTAAGCCAATCTCAAATATTTAATTTAAATGAATTCAAAATGTTAAGGTTGCCTAACTTATTTAAGTTAAGCCAACAATATATATTTTTTTACAGTGAGAAGCCCATATTGACTCATTTAAGCTTACATTATTCACATCCATCCATCCATCCATCCATCCATCCATCCATCCATCCATCCTGTGGAATAAAGTCCTGGTCCGAAGTATTCAGCTGCTTTCTGTCTAAACCAAAAGGAACTTAATCTGCAATAATTCCTGCCAATAATGTATTTAATTATCCACCATATTCCTACATTAAATTAACATCTGCACTGGATAAAATATTTAGCACTGGCTTTTATGCTTAACTTGAATAATAAAATATGAAATAAATGACACAGAAAGCATTCATTTCAACTTTCTGATACTTCAACATACTTTTACAACACTAATTTTGTTATGCATCATTCATGTTATGTGTATTTTATGTATAATTTTAAATGAGAAGTAATCTGTTCGTTTCTTGAAAATTATTATAGAAAAAAAACCTTACAATTCGACGCAGAAAGTGATTTAAAAAGAAAAAAATAAGATTTTCTCTCTTTTTTTCCCCGACTTGTTCCAAAGATCCACATTTACAAATACATTTAGGGTCATTTTCATGTGTGAAAAAGACTTTTCCCCCATATAATATTTGCTATGTGGAATGCAAAAACTTGAAGCTCAATCTCTCGAAACTCAGAACGCTGATAGAATCTTACAATTCCAAGGTGGTAATTGAACTAAACATGAATGATCTTTGTTTTCTTTACATCTGGAAAAATAAATAAAATTAAATACTATTTTTTTTAATGATTTTGTCAAATTATGAAAATATTACTTAAATGTGTGTTTAGGATACATACGATGATAGTTATGAGATTTAAAAAAAAGGCAAAGTTTACTGGGGTAAAATTTCCATTTGCATGTCCATTTTTCATGTAGTGAACAGAAAATTGCCACAAAATGACATTCAGGAAAGCTCCAAATACTCTTATGATTCTATATTTAATTGGCTGAACGGGATTTCACCAAGTACAACATGATCCTGTATAAATATATTTGTTGATCCTGGAACTACATTCCGATCAACTATTCAAATCTACGTTCAGGGTTTTTCAGTTAGGACAACAAACAGGGTTGGGTGCTTCAGTGTTATTCACCATCATTTCCCTCTGATTTTAGGGATGACGTATGGGTAGGTATAGTGCTAGGACTGCATTTTCAGACAGGACGACAAAATATGTTGATCCAGGTCAGGAACATGTCTTACTTTTGGCAAGATTGTGATCCTGTTTCACTTCTATGGCAGGTCATTTGCCAGTGGAGACATCAAAAACATTCCATATCATAGGCATGTTTATGGACATTCATGTACTCTAAAAATGCTGGTTTAAGCAATTGGGTTGTTTTAAGCAAACATTTAGCCCAACCGCTGGGATAAAACAACCCAATTGCTGGGTTTGTCCATTTTCAACCCAACTTGGGTTAATTTTTAACCCAGCCTGTTTTAGCGTGTGTATGACTGAAATTGATAACTGGATGGATCGTTTTGCATGTGATAGCTCACACAATGAAAGAACGTTTGACGGTTGTGAACACTATGAAAGTTTAGCTGAGAATCAACTCATCAGTTAGCCATGTGCGTTTAGTTATGTGCAGACAGTTGTACTTTTGCAGTACGTGCCAAACAATGTGCAATTTTTTTAAACAATAAAGAAATTCAAATCAGGTGTGAACACAGAAACATGAAGGGCCAGTATTACTACAACTGTGCAAATCAGCGTGAGACCACAAACCCATGAAAGCGCCGATGGGAAACCAAAGTTCTGTGGGGGATTTACTGACAATGCACTTAGAGCACGGATACAGCATGTCAAGTGCTAAATGGGTTAAAGGAGTAGGTCACTTTAAAATGAAAATTACCCCATGATTTGCTCACCCTCAATCCATCCTAGATGTAGCTGTTACTTTCTTCTTTCTGATAAACACAATCAGATTTATATTAATACATATCTGGATGTTTCTCCGCCTTCTTTGATCTGATCATTTTGGCATGACGAGCACTGTTAGACTGCTTGAGGCAGACTAGCCTAAAAATGTCATTTTTAACTGTCTGTCTTCCTAACAATAAACAGAGCACTGCCTAATGGAGAGCAGCATTAAAGGACAACTCCGGTGAGAAATGCCCCTAGGGGTAATTAACAGATGGTTACCGAGTAGATCGTTCTCTGGGATGCGTTTTCATGAAAATCGAATGTAAAGAGTTTTATCTCTAAAAACAGATTAGTTTAGCGCTTGTCTATGGGGCACAGGGTAGTGAAATTAAATCGCTAGTTAATACCACTAACAAGGCGCAAAATAGCCTCACACTAACACGGCAGCATAATGAGATTACTTACATGCAAACCGAAGCATTGAGAATTTTATAAGAGTACAAACAGTTTAAAAAGAAGATACTTTATAAACACAGTGCATTACGCTTTCACGGACAGGCGCCATCTTAGAAAACAGTCCTTAAGTAGTGACTGCTGAATTAACTGCTTTAAAAGAAAAAATACCCGAGTTCGATCGAACCCGAGTTCGATTGCTCCCCCTGCCCCCGCTGTGTTCTTAAATATTATTTGGGTCCGAACCGGGGTTAGTTTGCGTCATCAAAGCAGCAGCTGTTTACCCGGTTGCTTAGTAAGGACAGCGAGTGTGAAGGCGGCGAAATGCAGAGCTTTTCATAGTTTTTGAACCGTTGGTTTTGTTACCAAAGCTTCAGTATGTAATGGCACTTGTGTCTATCTGCTGCAAATGCATTGCAAACGCTCTAAAGTCACAGTATTTTGATGATCAGAAGTGAGTTTTAAAGGGAGAGTTCACCCAAAAATGTAAATGTTGTCATCATTTACTCACCCTCATGTTGTTCCAAACCATTATAAGTTTCTTTTTCACAAAAGAAGATATTTTGAAGAATGTTGGTAATCAAACAGTTGATCGCTCCATTGACTTCAATGGAGGTTTTTTCAACTGTTTGACTACCAACATTCTTCAGAAGAAAGAAACTCATACAGGTTTGGAATAACATGAGGGTGTTCAAATGATGACAGTATTTTCATTTATGGGTGAACTGTCTCTTCTGTTTTCCTTCTGTTTTGAGTCAAATTACGTACATTTGAAAGTTGTACATGTACACGAGGAAGGCATTGTGAAAAGATAGCAAAATAAGGTTAAAAATGTGTTCGTTTTAATCAAAATCAATCCCTGGAACATTAGTGTCTGAAATTGACCAAACACCTGTTAGGCTGTCCAGTTTGAAAATGATTCAAATTCCATATCAATCTTAAATGTGATCTCTTTGATTTACTGTCCTGTTCACAGGATTCCCGGCCCAACCATGGGGCATCTGAATGGATCGGATAACAGAAATGAAACCTGCTCCATCAGTGCGTTCAAGAACAACGTCTACCCCATTGCCTATCTGTTCATGTTTTTCCTTGGGCTTGCTGGCAACCTCATATCCCTGATCTTCTTCATTTCCTCTACGTGGAAAAGAAAAGCGTCTTTTACTCCAGTCAACATCATAATGCTCAATCTCCTTCTATCTGATCTGATGATGGTGTGTTCGTTGCCCTTCCGAGCCGCCTACTATCTCATGAACTCCCACTGGGTCTTCGGAGACGTCACCTGTCGGATAATGGCCTACGTCTTCTACATCAACATGTACGGCAGCGTCTACTTCCTCGCGGTTATGAGCATGGTTCGATTCGTGGCCATCGTGAAGCCGTTCGCCTACGTGCGCTGGCAATCCTCGCGGAGAGCCTGGACCATATGCATCGTGGTCTGGCTGATCGTGTCCCTGATGTCCATCCCGCTTCTGGGAGCCGGAACGTCTGTGGAGTCCGAACGGATCAAATGCCTGGAACTGAACCCGTCCCATTTGGGTACCATCATCGTGTTAAATCGAGGCGTCTTGTTTGTAGGCTTCGTGATGCCCTTCGCAGTCATCTCGGTCTGTTACATCTTCGCGGCCTTGTATTTGCTGAAGCTCAAGAAGACCAGGCCGAATCAAAGATCTCAGCTCAATCACAAGAAGTCCTGCTCTCTCGTGATCATCGTTCTGCTGATTTTCCTCGCGTGCTTTATGCCGTATCACGTCGTCCGGACTCTGTTTTTGGAGGCGGAGATGGACTTTACAAACAATGGTTTCGTTGGATCCTGCCATTATATCGAAAACCTGAGAAAGGCCGCGGTCATCACACACGTCCTGGCCTCGGGAAACAGTTGCCTGGATCCGCTGCTTTTCTTTTTCGTGGGGGAAAACTTTATTAGCTTTTGGCGTCAGCACACACCCAGAAGACAGAGTTGTATAACTGAGCAGAATGTGAAAGTGTTGGATAAGATAAACAGTGATATAGATAGACGATTTAGACTGATATAGAGTGCTTGGGACCTGTCAGGACTTGAGGAGGAAATTCCTGGAAAAATACTTTATCTGTGTTGGATCTGTGGCCCCTTGCTGGAAGCACCCGATGAACCTCACGGTAGCTGTGTTTTCACCTAAAGTTGCAAATTGAACCGTTTGCCTCCAGAGAAAAAATATTTTTGTGGACCGAAATTTCGGCTCTGAAATTTCAGAATGGCTCAAATAACATTTCAGATGGCATGCAATGCAACTGGCCTGATATAGTCCAGTTATCAAAGCACACAATCTGTGGAGGAAATGTTTTGTGTTTGGTAAATGTGTTTCCACATTGTAAAAAAAAATGTAGATCAGTAGATCATGACAACTTTAACTCGTCAAAATGAGCAATTTTCAGCTTTCTTTTATAAGTTACACAAGATTCAACTCATTTTTAAAAGCAAGTTTAGTGACATTTAAGTTGAAATTACTTACACTGTAAAAAAAAAGGTTTAAAAAATAAGAACATTTTGAGTTCATTGAAATAAAAAAATTGAGTTCATACAAAGAACATTTTTGAGAATCGAAAACCTTAATTCAAATATTATTACAAGATGTTGTAAGCATATTGGGTAACTGTGTGTGTTTTATTTGTGATGACGCAGTGAAACGTGCCAAATTGTGCTATTTTCATGATTTATCACATTTTTTATGTGGTTCAGCAGACACAATAATATTTTGAGTTTCTATTTATTAAACCAATTTCCTTCATTGTATCAACTCAATTTTTTTATTTCAGTAAATTCTACTAAACTAAAATTAAGGCAACCAGGTTACTTACTTTTTTAAGTTAAACCAACAACATTTACAGTATGCATCTAAGTTGATTGTACACTGTAAAATATTATTTAAAAAATAAGTTACCTAGTTGCCTTAAAATTGAGTTAATTGAAATTAAAAATTTTAGTTAATTCAATTAACATTTTTGAGAATCGACAATCTTTATTTCAAATATTATAAAAATATTTTGTAAGCATATTGGAATAATGTGTGTGTTTTATTTTTGATGAGGCAGTGAAAAATGCCAAATTGTGGTTTTTTTGATGATTTATCAAATTTTTTGTGGTTCAGATACATTAATATTTAGATTTTCTATTTATTCAACCAATTTCCTGCATTGAATCAACTCAAATTTGTAATTTCAATGAACTCAAAATTAAGGCAACCAGGCTACTTACTTTTTTAAGTTAAACCAACAATATTTTTTACAGTGTACTTAAAAATTTAGCAATGTTTAATTAACTTGTTTTTTGTGTTGTTGTTTTTTACAGTGCATTGTAGTTTATGTGCAGATCTTTCATATCGCATTCAACCTCAATTGAGTATATGGTGTTTCCTTTAGCCCGGGATACACTGCACGATTTTAGCAATCAAGATCATTACAAATCCTACTGTACGACATGGATCTAATAAACCTGCGTACAGACATGTATGTAGACTGTACAATGACGACACATATTGACTCATAGGCTACTGTGCAAGTCTATAGAAGAATAAAACGTCACCAGCATGCATTAGTGGTAAAAGTCCATGATTAATCACACTTTGGCATGAGTAGTTTTTATGTGTGCTGACAAAAAGAGACCAGAAGAAATATTCTACTTCTGACTATTCTACTTCTCAGATGTTGCCCTCTGAGGAAAAATATTTCACATGTGTTTCCTCTAGAGTTTCAGACAATGTCTTTCAATATGCAATCAATATAACCATCACACTTTTTAGACCAAAACCCATTCATTTTATAGCTAGTTCTGTCTACATTGGCTCATTTGCTTGTGTTTTTATAGATAGTCAAACCAAAATGAACCCACTAACTTGCTCTTCAAAGCACTTTCTCTTTGTGTTTTTGAGTGCACTTACAATTTAATGAATTCGGTTGATCAGCGAATCAGTGAACAAACATTTGAGTCAAAATGGATATTTAAACAAAACTCCAATAATTGTCCTGAGCAATTAAGACACTTTATACCCTTCTTGAAAACATAAACTAGTAATTTATTGATTTTTTTGTAAATATCTGACATTAAGTGCTAATGTGTACATGTTTGTTCTATCTATCTATCTATCTATCTATCTATCTATCTATCTATCTATCTATCTATCTATCTATCTATCTATCTATCTATCTATCTATCTATCTATCTATCTATCTATCTATCTATCTATCTATCTATCTGTAAAATAGCAAAATAAGATAATTGTATTACATTTATGAATTATATGTGTTAAAATTCTATGATTATAAAATAATTATTTCAACATTTAAAAACTGATTTGTGTATTTCTTTTGTAACTGATTGCTTTTTGTACTGTAATTTTACCTGCTTTATTGCTTGATTGATGTTATATAATTGAACTATTTCCAAATCACATTCAGTTTAATTAAGGCTGCACTCAAACCCTTTGACTGAATCTGGAGGACCGGTCCAAACATCAACAATATATTATATTCTGCAGTGCACAAAAGAAAATGTTATACCAGATATACCATATTTGCAAATACTGCGTTTACTGAAAAGTCAAAAAATATTTCAATGCAACATTTGGATGTATTACAAAAGCCAAATACGGTACTCATCAGTTAAACCAGCTGGTTGCTTCAAAGTTCTTGGTAACACATTATAATATCTACACGCTAATAATCATTAGTTAAGCATAAGTAAATAGTCAACTCATCATTTATAAAGCATTAATAGACATTAATAAGCAGTTTCTAAATACAGCTGTATTTTTTTATTCTTGATTTATAAGCATATAATGTGTTTAATAATGGTATACTTTGTTAATAAATAAGTTAATACATTATAAGCAAACCAGTTATTTAGCAGTTCATTGGATGATTAATAAACTATTTAAATATACATTTATACATATTACATCTTATTTATACACATTAGTTACTCAGTGTGTTAATAAATAATAGTAATTCAGGTAGTTAAAACAACAAAACATTTGTAATTGCCAGGTAACTATTTCTGTGAGCTCATCTAAAGTGAGACTATTCTAAAGACTATTTATGCCCCATAAAGTTTTTACAAAGAAGATTTAAATGCTCATTTATATTCTAAACAGAAAACTGTACTAACATGAAACATAAACCCCAGCAATGAAAATAAACTTTTACAGCTGTACACCTCCAGAAAACAACTGTGTAGTAACATGAAACTAAGCCACACAGCAGATGACAGTTTATTTTACTTTGTTACATGTTCAAATAAATATTTATGTTCAATGTCACTATGTTTTTTTTTATTTTTATTTCTTTATTTTCTGTTTAGAAGCTAAGCCTTTAAATCTCCTCTGTGAAAGCTTTACGAGGCATAGATAGTCCTCATTATAGATGCGCTCGCGCATAAGTGTTAGGCTACCAAGTGTTGCCAAGTTCTTTTATAAAATGAATCAATTCGCAACAATTTTCACATTTGATAACCCGCCCGACAAAAGGAAATTCTAAATAAAATGGGATTTTACCTTGTACCATCTTGACCAGCTTTGGTAAGCTTGATCCTCGAAACATTGCCTGCAGCTCCACCTGCCGGGCGCATCATTCTTATCATATCGCTTTCATAATCGTATAGCCTGGAGCAGGCCTCCTCAGCCCGGGTCCTCGAGGGTCAATGTCCTGCAGAGTTTAGCTCCAACCTTGATCACTCACCTGCCTGTAATCCCAAAGAGATTAATTAGCTGGTTCAGGTGTGTTTAATTAGGGTTGAGCGAGGCTATTCAACAGAGGACCGGTAGGCCTATAATAGCCTTTTGAGCAACATGACAAGCAATTGATAATGTAAGAAACCTAGGAAAAAGAAAAAGGTTTTATGATGTGGAAGTTGAATAAGTAGTTTTGAGAATTTCAGTTGTGATGTGATCGGAGAAATGCACACTATAGCGACTGAGATGAAGAGTGTCCATGAGCAGGCGTTTACACGATGACATGGCGCCCTCTGCCGGTTACAGGAGCGGTCAACACCATAGATATGTAGGCTATTCTGAATTGTTACAAAATATTTTATTTTATTTTAAATAAATGCTGTTATTTTTATTTATTTTTATATTCATTGAAGAATCCCAAAAAAGCATCACAGATTTTATATATATATATATATATATATATATATATATATATATATATATATATATATATATATATATATATATATATATATATATATATAATTCGATCAAATAAAATTATTAATTTATGTGGAAAAATTGCCTGTGACTTCTCTTATACAACTGTTATTATAGGAAGCAGACTCCAAATATAACTCACACCACAATTTTTTTTAGTAGCCTATATTTCTTCTTCTGACTTCTGTTTAAACAGAGCTGCTTCTTGTCACCCTGTATAGATCCAAAAGTGTCTATTAAGACCATTGATTTATTTTTATTTTAAATGGAGAAAACATGTAACTACATCAAGAGAGCACAACTCATACAAAATTATGAGAATGGTGGATTACAAGCCTTTGACTTTAGTGTATAAATGGCGTGTTGAATATCAAGAAAAATGGCTAATTTTTGTGTTGCATTTTTAGGAGATTAGGTGTTGATTTCTTACTACAGTGTTTTTTTCTAAAACACAATTTCTGAACCCTTGCTCCACTTTCTGAAAACATTAAACAAAACCTCATCTTCAAGAACTATTTACAAAACCTTGAACTCCTCTGGCCAAATGATACTTTCGCCCTCAAAACAGTTTTACCTGTGTTCAAAATCAAACACTTCTCTCAAATTTTAAACAAAATGATCATAATGACATTGAAGGGGCGAGGGGGTCTTAAATCCACTGCCACTTCAATATACTTGTATATATTTCCAAATTAAATTCATAATCAAAACCATAATCAATATTTATCCTTCTATATTATTATAATGATTCTTTCCAGTTTTTGCTTTGTTTCTTGTTTTCTAAAGTGTGTATTTGGTCTCTTAGGACTAGAGATGTGTGATGTGTCACTAAACACTTGATAGCAACATGTGTCACAAACAGTGTTTGGTCAATTAGTATGGCTTCCAGATATGAAAAATGGATTTGTCTTTCATTTAATTTATTATATTTTATATTTCCTTTTACTGAAACACTAAAGAGTCCAGATGAATATTGCCTGTGCTGATGTCTGTATCTCTCACTGAGAGAAAGCACATGTTATCAGTATGTTTTGGGGAACATTCTGGTCAGAACTGGAGCTTAATCAGCTCCAACCTTGGAGAGACTGTGTGTCTGTGTGCAATTTTCTGTGTTACAGATCAGTTTACAATGGACATCCTAAGAGATGGGTGGACTTGTTGTTCATGGGTAAGCTGGCACCTGCTCCAGATCGGGAAGGTCACTACAGGCATGATTCCGGTATGCAAGCTTCAACACATGGTGGACACGTGCATCTGATTAACTGACAATGTGTTGGAAATTTACCATGACCGTTCATTTTCTCTGAGCCAAACAGAATCACCCACCTTGCAGTAATGACGTGGATAGACCTTGAAAACGGTATAACAGTTTTCAATTGTGGACAATTGTTTGCACGATAGGCAGGGCGAAAAGAAAGGTGAGAGAGGGAGCGCAGCCTACAAACTCCTTGTGAGGCTTGAAGCTAACTTCTGCTGTTGAAACTGCGAACTATTCTTCAGTAAATGTTTCTTTAATTAATTACACTCCTGACTCTTGGTCTTTATTTTTCACTAATGGTCTTCGGTCATACATTTTTAAGCCCTAACAATATACACTATACACAATACACAAAAAATAGAAAACACATTGTTCGAAATATAGTTCTTAGGGAGAAGTTAAATTTTAATCTCAAAACAAATTTCATATTTTTCCATCATTTTCTTTTGATGAACAAAAACATATAGGAGGTTCTATCATAGGAGCTCTTTGCATTTTTTTTGTTCTTCCTCCTCCTTGTACCCCTATTCTTACAATACTGTAGCCTGCATCTCACAAATTGTCCTTTGTCTCTGTGGTACTGTATTTCTTGTTCTCTGTTGATATGAACCTGCAACCAGTCAACATCATTGAGTAGTCAGTACTGTTCGGCACAGTGTTCAGGACAATACGATTTGTTCACTGTAAAGTATACGGTGCATTGTACTTATACTGGTTGTATCACATAATTTTGAGCACTCTCAGAAAAAAAGGTAGGGCTGTCACTGGGGTGTACCTTTTACTCACCCCTAAATGGTACATATACAGTCCCTGACAAAAGTCTTGTCGCTTGTGTACAAATTGACCTAAAGTGCCGATGAAATATATTTCTAATCAAGATATTTTTACAAGAAATGGCTCATTTTAATCCCACCAGCTTTTGTAATAATGTTTCAGTGAAAAACGAAACTTTCAAAAAGTATTCTAATATTCACAGCTTGGTAAACCCATTGAGTCAATTTTTGCAAAGACATAAGTGTTGTCACCTTGTCATATGAGCTTCACCTGTGACTAAGAATGGATCAATTAGGTCTCAAGTGTGTATAAAAAGAACCCCAGTACGCTAGACCTTCACATCAACTGCAACTAGACCTCTGCAAACATGCCTAAGATTCACCCTGAGACTAAAGTTTTGATTATCAAGAGGCTGAAGACCAGATCCACTGCTGATGTGGCAGACACCTTCAATGTGCCTCAGCGTCAAGTACAGAGGATAAAAAAAAGATCTGAAGAGACTGGAGACGTTTTTGACAAGCCCAGGTCAGGCAGACCCCGCAAGACAACTGCTCGAGAGGACCATTTGTTGGCTTGAAAATCCAAGGCCAGCCCATTTTCCACTGCAGCAGAGCTCCACGAGACCTGGTCACCTGAAGTCCCTGTGTCAACCAGAACAGTTTGTCGGATTCTGTCTCGAAATGGCCTCCATGGTCGAATCAGTGCCCAGAAGCCAGCACTAAACAAAAGACAATTGGAAAACCGTGTGGCATTTGCCAAGGCCCACAGCCTGCTAAAAGGATAGATGCTGGAAAAGTGGCAGAAGGTGGATTTTCAGATGATTCTTCTGTTGAATTACACCACAGTCGCCACAAATATTGCAGGAGACCTACTGGAGCCAGAATGGATCCGAGATTCACCCAGAAAACAGTGAAGTTTGGTGGAGGAAAAATCATGGTCTGGGGTTACATCCAGTATGGGGGTGTACAAGAGATCTGCAGGGTGGCAGGCAACATCAATAGTCTAAAATACCAAGAAATCTTAGCTACCTCTTATATTCCCAACCATAAAAGAGGCCAAATTCTGCAGCAGGACGGTGCTCCATCGCATACTTCCATCTCCACATCAAAGTTCCTCAAGGCGAAGAAGATCAAGATGCTCCAGGATTGGCCAGCCCAGTCACCAGACATGAACATCATTGAGCATATGTGGGGTAGGATGAAAGAGGACGCATGGAAGACGAAACCAAAGAATATTGATGAACTCTGGGAGGCATGCAAGACTGCTTTCTTAGCTATTCCTGATGACTTCATCAATAAATTGTATGAATCCTTGCCAAACCGCATGGATGCAGTCCTTCAAGCTCATGGAAGTCATACAAGATATTAAATTTGGATCTCACAGCACCACAACTTAATTTGCTGACATATTTTTGTATTTGCAGTAAATTTGTTCAATTTCTGTATAGGCGACAAAACTTTTGTCTTGCCAAAATTTGACCTTTCTGTCTTGATTAAATGATAAATATTTTTTCTGTGAAAATTATTTATTTCAGTGCATTAAACATCATTTGGGAGGGTTTTAGCTTTTCATATGGGCTATTTCTAACACCAATGAATTAATTAAAAGTCAGGTTAATATCAGGTATTTCTAGAAAATAGATAAGCGACAAGACTTTTGTCAGGGACTGTAGTCCCTTAAACGTCTAAGTGAGATCTGCAAATTGTGTTTTACCATGTGAAATGGTTTAAGGTATTGACAACAGACTGCACAATTAGCTAAACGAGTTCAGGCAACTAAGAACATTGTTCAGTCAATGGGTTTTAGCAATTGAGAAAAACTGTAAGATGTATTGTTGTTTAAAATCAACCAATTAAATTATTATCACCATATCCTTTCAGTCCTGTAAATTGCAAGGTGGCTCCTCCATGAATCAGCATTGTTTGTTCAGCACATCCCACAGATGCTCGATTGGATTGAGATCTGGGGAATTTGGAGGACAAGTGAACATCTCAAACTTGTTGTTGTGCTCCTCAAACCATTCATGAACCATTTTTGCTTTGTGGCGGAGCACATTATCCTGCTGAAAGAGGCCACAGCCACCAGGGAATACTGTTTCCATTAACGGGTGTACATGGTCTGCAACGATGCTTAGGTACATGGTACGTGTCAAAGTAACATCCTCATGGATGGCAGGACCAAAGGTTTCCCAGCAGAACATTGCCCAAAGCATCACACTGCCTCCACCCTTCTTCTCATAGTGCATCCTGGGGCCATGTGTTCCCCAGGTAATCGTTGCTCACACACGCACCCAGCCATCCATGTGATGTAAAAGAAAACATGATTAATCAGACCAGACCACCTTCTATTCTGACACCTTCAGAACCAGCATTATGACCCATGACCCTGTCACTGGTTCTCCACTTGTCCTTCCTTGGGCCTCTTTTGATAGACACTGACCACTGCAGACCAGGAACACCCCGCAAGAGCTGCAGTTTTGGAGATGCTCTGACCCAGTCGAGCTCAAAAGTATATATGTATTTAAGAAATATTGACATGTATGTAAAAGCCTGATCAGTGTATATTATGAACGCAAACAATTTGAGTCTAATGCCATTGCATAAATATGTATCTGCTTTGTGCAAAACACTAGATGACTCATGTGAACTTCCAGCTCATCTTTAATGGAAAATAACAAACGTAGGCTATTCTTTCCTAAAAGTTGTACTTTCTTATTAAGTTGTTAATTGTATCACATCACACATACCCTAATGATATTCTACAAACTTTATGCACAATAGGCACTCAAAATATTTTTTTCCTGATATGATGTCCCTGAGATGAGCCCGCGAGGGCTCCCCCTGTCGGAGGTGCTCTGTTTACATTTGGCGCCATCTGTCGGTTACAATCAGGTTACAACAGAGGAAACTTCCATTAGAAATGTTCAGGTAGTTGGACATGTATTTCCAAATGTGCATTTCAAAAGTAATTTTCTAGTGCCATGACAAATAATAGGCCTATTTATAAAATAATTCTGAAGTAATTTAACCGGATAAAGATTTTAGACTTTATGCAACCTTCATGTCAGTTTCGATTTATTTCCCCGTAAACAACACGTCTGAAAAAACACACAAATAGACTATAGGACATGTTGCATAACTACAAACAGAAAGAGGAAAGGAATGAAATTTGACGCGGCGGTGATACGCATGCGCAGTGACGTGTGTGTGTACATTCTTGAGCGGAAAATGATGGCGATTATCCAGTCGCTTGAAGAGCCTGCGCTCGCTATGGATGGAGGTGGCCGTGAAAACTAACAACACTCGCGGGGAAAAGTTGTTTGCTTTGGAAGACCGTGATCTGTCTCGACTCCTGGACGTTTTCAGACGTAGGAAAAAGCGAGCGGATAAGGGTTGAGACTGTAAACTGGTGTAATATTCAAGTGTGATAGAGCCACGTAGCTTATAGAGATCCAGATCACACACACATACACACACACACACACACACACACTGGCCTAGTGCTTTAAAAAGCCTCCACACATACACATCAACCTGAAGAAGAGGAGTGATATAAAAAGCGGAACGAGCTGTTGGTGAGTCGAATCACGTTTGCAAATGTTTTGGATTTACTAAATGTGCATTTGCAATGCAATATGTTCACTACAGCGAATGTGGGTTTATTTACTCCACGCATGTAGATTTGATTGTGTAAGTGATCTCTCGTTTGAGACGCTTTTAATGTGCAATGTTTGGCATATGGTTTAAAAGTGTATATGAAAGAAATAGAGTAGGGCCTGAAGTGCACACGTCAACGTCATCTGATCACAGAGCTGCAGATTAAATACTGCTGCAGCAGTCACTATACTCACTCTGGCTGTGTCTCAAAAGCTCAAGAGCTTTCTAACTAGACTGCATTTTTGGGCAGCATGGGCGCGTGCAGCAGGTTTGGTCTTCATAGTAGCGTTAAATAAAACATTTTACATATATCTGTGATCTCTAATGATGTTCAATTCGAAGGTTCCTCGGGGTGAATGATGTTCCGAGGGGGGCTAATAAACGTTATGTTCGAACTTTGGAATAACTCTGTGGTGCACAAAAACGTTCAGTTTTGAACTTGAATGTGTCTAAAATGTTTTATTAGAAAGTTGATGTCCCAAAATGTGCGGAAGTACTCCCCCCCCCCCCCCCCCCCAAACAACGTTTTTTTTCGTTCTAGAGAGGCTTGTTTTGAGACACAGTCACTGACACTGTAAAATTGGAATAATATAAAGTGGATTTTTTTTTTAATAATCAATTTTAGATCTGTTAACTAGCAGTTTCCCAGTGTGCCTATTTTAAGACCTAAAAATCAGCCTTTAAAGGGGTAACTTAGTTCACTGAAAAATGTAAATGAGCCTATGATTTACTCACACTTGTCCTAGGTATATGACGTTTCTTCTTTCAGATGAATACAATCTGAGTTATATTAAAAAATGTCCTGGCTCTTCCAGGCTTTATAATGGCAGTGAATGGCTGTTTCTGTTTTGAAGTCAATAAAAGTGCATCTATCAATCATAAGTGCAGTGCTCCACACGGCCCCGGGGGGTTAATAAAGGCCTTCTGAAGTGAATCGATAGGTTTAAGAAAAATCTCAATATTTTAAACTTTACAAACTTTAATCTCTAACTTCCACTAACTGTTTGGCGTTCATGTGCTTCGGCGTTCGTCACCGGCACACCAGTCTCTCGTGAACGCATGTACGACAGTTAGCAGAAGTTAGAGATTACAGTTTGTAAAAATGTTCTTACACAAACGCATCGATACGCTTTAGAAGGCCTTTATTAACCCCCGGAGCTGTGTGGAGCACTTTTATGATGGATAGATGCACTTATGGACAAAGTCACGGACACTTCATTGGCTCCTCTAAATTATATTAATATAAAAGAGATTTTTTTTTCAATAATCAGTTTTATTATCTGTTAACTAGCAGTTTCACAATGTGTCAATTTTAAGACCTAAAAATCAGTCTTTAAGTTTATAAAGTTTTAAACATTTGGCGTTATGGACCAAGTTAATAAAAAAAAATGTAATTAATTGGTTAATCATTGCTCCGAACCGTGTAATATTGTGTGTAGTTTGGCCTTCTAATATTAAAAGTTGAGTGTGCATTTTAGCACAACTAGTGTCATCAAATTAAAAGTTAAAGCATTAAAACATTGTTAAACATGTTAATAGTTAAAACATGTTATTATGGTGGTCCCCTTGTCCTCCATTGGTTGGACAAACAGACAGTCCCATCCCAAAAGCATGCTGTTGGTTGGACTGATTGGGACACTACAGAGCTACAGGATTCAGCTTATAAATGTTTAAATATTAAACTAAGATGGAAAGTATTTTAGCAAAAAACAAAACAAAAAGAAAAACATACTTTACAGTTCAGCTTCCGGTTATATTCCAGTTTACCACCAGATGCCAGAAATGTTCAGTAATTCAGTTCTGGCACTATTATGCACACACCATTACTACTACTATTATTATTTTTTAATAATTGTATTTTTTTATTTTTTAATAATTAAAACACCACAACATAATAATGTGTTTTAAACATAATAATTTTATGATATTATTTAAAAAAATAATAATTTTACCCCAGTCTCAAATATTTTTATTTTCAACTGTCATTCTGATCCTCTGTCTGAAATGATCTGTTTTTGGGGCCGCTCCTTTAAGGCTTGTCAGTAAATGGCACCTGTTATGATTGGTTAGCACTATTGCATAGGTTCTATCTGCTGTCGAATGCTTTGAACACACATGTTCGGTGTGTTCGACATGAGGCGGCGCTGCGTAGACTGATTGGTGTATGACATCAAAGTACCTCCAGAACGATAATAGCAAACTAGTGATCGACCGATATTTACTTTATTATGAATTTTAAAAAAATCAAATTTTAAAAATCTGTCAAATAAACAGATATACCTTTGATGGCAACTTCTTGATTCTGTATTGTTAGAATTGTTGAAGTAAACACTGTAACTAAAAAGGGTACTCATTAATCTGGCAAGTTTGTGCGCACTGGGAATCTTATTTTTTCAAATGGAGGCAAGGTAACACTAATTTTACGCAAAGCACGCAGTGAAAATGACGTGAATATGACATACTGGTCAACTGAATCATGCGCAACATGGCTGGCCCAAGCCTTTATGGGGCCCTAAGCAGAATTTAATTAGGGGCCCCTCGGTGCCACCAATAAGATTTACTATTGTCAATTCTTGATCATTCGCACACCCATTATCAATGTGTCTGGGTTGCTTGCATCATGTCTGCCTGTCATGTATACGGTTTTTAATTGTAACGGTAGCAAACCTTAAAACATTTATATGTTTTAAAAATAAGTCTCTTATGCTGAATATGCTCACAATTATAATATTAATTATTAATATTTAACCCCCCCCCCCCCCCAGGATTCTTTGACAAATTGATGGTTCAAAAGAACAGCATTTATCTGAAATAGAAAGCTTTCAAAGAATTCAGAATTTTTTTTAACACTGATAATAATCATAAATGTGTCTTGAGCAGCAAATCCTCATATTAGAATGATTTCTAAAGGATCATGTGACACTGAAGACAGGAGTAATGGTGCTGAAAGTTCAGCTTTGCTATCACAGGAATAAGTTATATTAAGTTCTCATAGAAACAGTTATTTTAAATGGCAATATTTCATAATATTACTGTTTTAACTGTATTTTTGTTTAAATAAATGTAGCCTTGCTGAGCAGAAGAGACATATTAGGAGGACCTTATAGTGAAACATATAAGAAACATATTTATGATTCTTATTACGAATTTAGGAAGATGTTTGCTGTGCGTTGCATGATAATTTTGAGCGACTCAAACATTATAGCGCTTGCAGAGAAGCCTTTACTGTGAACAGAAACTGAAAGCTATGCTGCACTCCGTCCCAAACATGCAGCACGTCAGATAAGATATTCGCACCAAACCATATCACAATCTCAAATCCATCCATTGCATAAAAAGTTTACCGGGAAACTGACGAGTGGCACCGTTTCAGCGCCGTTTTTTCTCTCACTTTGAACTAGTGTTGTCATGGTTCTGGAATTTCTAACTTCGATACGATACCTGGAAAAGTATCGAACTATCATTTTTCGATACGGGGGGGGGGCTACATATACTGATAGTGTAATCAGAAACAAACTAAAGAAACAGAAGATCAAAATACAAACTGAAAGTTTAATAATGTTGCTCAGGAACAGACAGACGGCCAGGGAAACGCACTCTAACATAAGTGACTAGACAAAAACTGAAGGTGAGGGAACAGAAACAAGATAATTAAATAGACACAGCTGGGGCAAATGAACTAACGAGGGTAACCATAGGGACAAAGGACAGGCGGGAAACAAAGGAACACAGGAAAGAATCTAAATACAAACTGAAAGTCCAAAACACAAACAAAACTGTGACAGATATTTTAATTTTTTTGTTCATCTATTGAATGTCTAGGCAATCACAAATTTCTTCTGAAGAGCTCACTTTATATGATAAACCTTTTGTTTTCATATACAAATGTTGGTCATGGACTGCTTTGTTTTCCGTAGGCCTAACAGTCCATCGAAGTTACACAAGTTAATCAGTCAAGAGCAGTAAGTGATTGTCTTTTTGTAGCTTGAATAACACTGGAGAGTGGCACGTTTATTTTGCTGCTGTCCCTTTAAGAGCTGACACATGCAGAAATACTGTTCCTGTTACTCATTCTTCCTAAACTGTTTAAGTTGATACTCACCCAGATGGGCATTGTGACATTATTTTTTCATCTATTTGACTGGGAAAGTAGTATTAGCTTGGAAAAAGAGCTCATTTTTGGTGGCTTTATTACTGTGTTTGTGCACTTCAGATGTGGGCGCGAAATCTGCGGGATTAGTAGAATTATGTGCAATCCCGCGCAAAATTCAGACCCGTCAAACCAACACTATTTAACCGGAAAGAATGAGAGGAGGCGGGTGCGTGTAAACCAAGCGGCAACCTCCCCCGGTTTCTGTTGAAGCCAATACGGAAGTGACTTAAACTGCAGTTCATCGACTGGCCGCTAGGGAGAGGCTCCAGAAGGGAGCAGAATCTCATCCAGCTTCATGTTAAAATGCCCAACTTTACAGCAGAAAAGAAACATTTACAGCCTGGTCTAAATTGTGGTTTTGGTCTTTATGGCTAATTTTGATCTTTATGACAACTGTGAGGGGGTGAATTTTTTTTTATGACTCATTCGTTTACATTAAAAGTCTTAATGTACTGCATAATAACTGGCGTGGTCACTGAGTGACAGGTGGGGTAGCCATTTATCCGCTGTCTGTTAGTCTGCCACCTTAGCTCCACCCACTTCCCGCCTCTATGCCCATTTTCTGTTATCTGGGCGTGACAAGAAACTTTCCAAGAATTGTGGAATCTTTCCAGGATTCTTTGGAAATTTTCGTAATCTTTTGGAAGCATTTTTTTTCGGACTGAGAATGGGAGCGCTGTGCGCTCAGGCACTGGCATTCTTGGCACCATCAAAGTAAGTCCCTCTTCCGACACACTGGCCAAACAGGAAACCTTATCAGTCGGTGCGATATATCAGTTGCTCACTAGAGCACACGGCTCCATACGCTTTCCGAATTTCTTTCACGGTACTTTGATGTCATGCGGTCGGTTTGCGCAGCATCACTTCAAGCCGAATGTCTTTAAACTCTATCTGGGACATCGTTATAAAATGAACCAGTCACATGTTTCCTGGAGAACAGAGATGAAAACGGGCTGTTGAAACCATTTGTCCTGTTCTCAGGAGTAGCTAATCAGGCATCTGTACACTGTATCCAGAGTGGACCACGTCACTGATTATAACAGGGTCCCTTTGCTTTTGACACGGTGCGTGTCCGCTGTAGACAGATGTCAGCCGTTAAGTAACTCTGGTGCTGATCTAGAGGCAGTTATATGTATATACTTGTGTAATGTCAAAGATCCAACGATATCCACTGAGATGTTTTTGGTGCTTAAATGCTTTGTTTTGTAACGATGAGGACATTTTAAGCTGACTTGCACAAACTTTAAATGGAAAACAGACATCCAATATGTAGGTTTTATGGTGAGGAAGACATAATGATTTTGACATGACTGAACTGATGTAAAAATACAATTATTATATTACTCTAAAACTTTCACTGGCTTTCAGTTTATTTTCTTCCACAAAAAGTCTTTGTGTAAAACCGAGGCTATTTTATACAGCTCGGGTTTTCCATCAGTGCACTGCACTGGTTATTTATTAATAGAGTCACGGCTAATAACTATGCAAACATCATTGCTTGTTTTAGACCTCCGTGCTGCGCCATTTACTTATTTTGTTTTTGAAAGTGTCTATGCTTGTCCCTGAAATATTACCAGCTGTATGATTTCATTAAGTATCATTTCCAAATGTCTCTTTATTTAGTTGGAACATATTTGGCTTTGTAATGGAATCTTATTTACACGCAACTTTAAAGTTGTGTTGTTCATTACATTCCCCACCGCTTTAGGCCATGCTTCTGTTTTCAGCTGTCAATTACCGCACGTATAACATGCTTCAGTGCTTTGATACAGATCTGTGGTCCTTGACGGCATAGAGCAAACTTTAATCTTGGACTCTGTGTGCAGAAAATCTGGATTCTGAGGAAATGCAGATATTTTATATTGTGATGAGACTGTCACTGTCCACTAGGGATGGGGGAAAAAATCAGTACAGCATATTATTGATTATTAAGGATATTCGATCAATTCACAGACGACGACTTTTGATCTTTTCAGGGCTTGAATTTTGGTTTAGGATTGCGCACTTACAACGTGGGAAATAATTATAATAGGACTTTTTTTAAAACTGCAATTTCATGGTCAGTAAATCAGAGCTACGCATGTCTGTCTGTAATTCACATCTGTCTGTCTGTCATCCTGTCATCCACATCTGTCTGTCTGTCATCCTGTCATCCACATCTGTCTGTCTGTCATCCTGTCATCCACATCTGTCTGTCTGTCATCCTGTCATCCACATCTGTCTGTCTGTCTGTCTGTAATTCACATCTGTCTGCCTGTCATCCTGTCATCCACATCTGTCTGTCTGTCTGTAATTCACATCTGTCTGCCTGTCATCCTGTCATCCACATCTGTCTGTCTGTCTGTAATTCACATCTGTCTGTCTGTCATCCTGTCATCCACATCTGTCTGTCTGTCATCCTGTCATCCACATCTGTCTGTCTGTCATCCTGTCATCCACATCTGTCGGTCTGTCATCCTGTCATCCACATCTGTCTGTCTGTCTGTCTGTCATCCACATCTGTCTGTCTGTCTGTCATCCACATCTGTCTGTCTGTCTGTCTGCCATCCACATCTGTCTGTCTGTCTGTCATCCACATCTGTCTGTCTGTCTGTCTGTCATCCACATCTGTCTGTCTGTCTGTCATCCACGTCTGTCTGTCTGTCTGTCTTTCATCCACGTCTGTCTGTCTGTCTGTCATCCACATCTGTCTGTCTGTCTGTCATCCACGTCTGTCTGTCTGTCATCCACGTCTGTCTGTCTGTCTGTCTGTCATCCACGTCTGACTGTCTGTCATCCACATCTGTCTGTCTGTCTGTCATCCTATCATCCACATCTGTCTGTCTGTCATCCTGTCATCCACATCTGTCTGTCATCCACATCTGTCTGTCTGTCATCCTATCATCCACATCTGTCTGTCTGTCATCCTATCATCCACATCTGTCTGTCTGTCATCCTATCATCCACATCTGTCTGTCTGTCATCCTATCATCCACATCTGTCTGTCTGTCTGTCATCCACATCTGTCTGTCTATCTGTCTGTCTGTCATCCTATCATCCACATCTGTCTGTCTGTCATCCTATCATCCACATCTGTCTGTCTGTCATCCTATCATCCACATCTGTCTGTCTGTCATCCTATCATCCACATCTGTCTGTCTGTCATCCTGTCATCCACATCTGTCATCCTGTCATCCACATCTGTCTGTCTATCATCCTATCATCCTATCATCCACTTCTGTCTGTCTGTCTGTCTGTCATCCACATCTGTCTGTCTATCTGCCTGTCTGTCTGTCATCCACCCATATCTGTCTGTCTGTCATCCACATCTGTCTGTCTGTCTATCTGCCTGTCTGTCTGTCATCTGTCTGCCTGTCTGTCTATCTGCCTGTCTGTCTGTCATCCACCCACATCTGTCTGTCTGTCATCCACCCACATCTGTCTATCTGCCTGTCTGTCATCCACCCACATCTGTCTATCTGCCTGTCTGTCTGTCATCCACCACATCTGTCTATCTGCCTGTCTGTCTGTCATCCACCACATCTGTCTATCTGCCTACCTGTCTGTCTGTCATCCACCCACATCTGTCTATCTGCCTGCCTGCCTGTCTGTCATCCACCCACGTCTGTCTATCTGCCTGCCTGCCTGTCTGTCATCCACCCACATCTGTCTATCTGCCTGCACGCCTGTCTGTCATCCACCCACATCTGTCTATCTGCCTGCCTGTATGTCTGTCATCCACCCACATCGGTCTATCTGCCTGCCTGTCTATCTGTCTATCTGCCTGCCTGTCTGTCGGTCATCCACATCTGTCTGTCTGTTTGTCATCCACATCGGTCTGTCTGTCTGTCATCCTATCATCCACATCTGTCTGTCTGTCTGTCTGTCTGTCTGTCTTCCTATCATCCACATCTGTCTGTCTGTCATCCTGTCATCAACATCTGTCTGTCATCCACATCTGTCTGTCTGTCATCCTATCATCCACATCTGTCTGTCTGTCATCCTATCATCCACATCTGTCTGTCTGTCATCCACATCTATCTGTCTGTCATCCTATCATCCACATCTGTTTGTCTGTCTGTCATCCACATCTGTCTGTCTATCTGTCTGTCTGTCATCCTATCATCCACATCTGTCTGTCTGTCATCCTATCATCCACATCTGTCTGTCTGTCTGTCATCCACATCTGTCTGCCTGTCATCCTGTCATCCACATCTGTCTGTCTGTCATCCTATCATCCACATCTGTCTGTCTGTCATCCTGTCATCCACATCTGTCATCCTGTCATCCACATCTGTCTGTCTATCATCCTATCATCCACGTCTGTCTGTCTGTCTGTCATCCACATCTGTCTGTCTATCTGCCTGTCTGTCTGTCATCCACCCATATCTGTCTGTCTGTCATCCACATCTGTCTGTCTGTCTATCTGCCTGTCTGTCTGTCATCTGTCTGCCTGTCTGTCTATCTGCCTGTCTGTCTGTCATCCACCCACATCTGTCTATCTGCCTGTCTGTCTGTCATCCACCCACATCTGTCTGTCTGTCATCCACCCACATCTGTCTATCTGCCTGTCTGTCATCCACCCACATCTGTCTATCTGCCTGTCTGTCTGTCATCCACCACATCTGTCTATCTGCCTGTCTGTCTGTCATCCACCCACATCTGTCTATCTGCCTACCTGTCTGTCATCCACCCACATTTGTCTATCTGCCTGCCTGTCTGTCTGTCATCCACCCACATCTGTCTATCTGCCTGCCTGCCTGTCTGTCATCCACCCACATCTGTCTATCTGCCTGCCTGCCTGTCTGTCATCCACCCACGTCTGTCTATCTGCCTGCCTGCCTGCCTGTCTGTCATCCACCCACATCTGTCTATCTGCCTGCACGCCTGTCTGTCATCCACCCACATCTGTCTATCTGCCTGCCTGTATGTCTGTCATCCACCCACATCGGTCTATCTGCCTGCCTGTCTGTCTGTCTGTCATCCACCCACATCTGTCTATCTGCCAGTCTGTCTGTCATCCACCCACATCTGTCTATCTGCCAGTCTGTCTGTCATCCACCCACATCTGTCTATCTGCCAGTCTGTCTGTCATCCACCCACATCTGTCTATCTGCCTGCCTGTATGTCTGTCATCCACCCACATCGGTCTATCTGCCTGCCTGTCTGTCTGTCTGTCATCCACCCACATCTGTCTATCTGCCAGTCTGTCTGTCATCCACCCACATCTGTCTATCTGCCAGTCTGTCTGTCATCCACCCACATCTGTCTATCTGCCAGTCTGTCTGTCATCCACCCACATCTGTCTATCTGCCTGTCTGTCTGTCATCCACCCACATCTGTCTATCTGCCTGTCTATCTGTCTGTCTGTCATCCACCTACATCTGTATGTCTGTCATCCACCCACATCTGTCTATCTGCCTGTCTATCTGTCTGTCTGTTATCCACCCACATCTGTCTATCTGTCTGTCTGTCATCCACCCACGTCTGTAATCCACATCTGTCTGTCATCCACATCTGTCTGTATCTGTCTGTCTGTCTGTCATCCACATCTGTCTGTCTGTCATCCACATCTGTTTGTCTGTCATCCACATCTGTCTGTCTATCTGTCTGTCATCCACA
Organism: Pseudorasbora parva; assembly: GCF_024679245.1. NCBI lineage: Eukaryota > Metazoa > Chordata > Actinopteri > Cypriniformes > Gobionidae > Pseudorasbora > Pseudorasbora parva. The sequence goes on from NC_090179.1 coordinate 14,576,379, forward strand.
TCTGTCTGTCTGTCATTCACGTCTGTCTGCCTGTCTGTCTTTCTGTCATCCATTTCTGTCTGTCTCTGTCATCCACATCTGTCTGTCTGTCATCCAAGTCTGTCTGTCATCCACATCTGTCTGTCTGTCTGTCAGTCATCCACGTCTGTCTGTCTTCCACGTCTGTCTCTCTGTCATCCACGTCTGTCTGTCATCCACATCTGTCTGTCTGTCTGTCAGTCATCCACGTCTGTCTGTCTGTCATCCACATCTGTCGGTCTTTCTGTCATCCATGTCTGTCTGTCTGTCCTCCACATCTGTCTGTCATCCACCCATTTGCCAATTTAAATCCAAACAGCTGCTTTTTTTTTGGTTGTATGTTTTTTCAATACTCAGCATTTCAGAAAGTGTTTAAAATCACGATAATTATGTAGCATGGAAACTTCACCACTTTTTCATATTAAACTGGTATTCCCTTAACTGAAAAATCCTCCTTCACATCTCCTCCCCCCCATTGACAGAAATAAGAGAGGGAGGGGGAGATGTTTCAGGCGGGACTTTTTACTGCGCCGAGTCGAAGTACTCTCAGAACTGCTGTTCCGCCATACATTATAGTTCTCCTTTTTAATCCGCTTAGAAAAGCGGCACATTTTATTTTGCGTTACCATACTTGATCGTTCAACTATTCATGTAACTGTATTTAAATAGGGGAAACGTGGAGGTGTTTGGTCGCTTCTAACTTGATCTCTGTTTGGTACCATAGTGAATGAACTGGGCTTAGTGGGCTAAGCTGAAGGCTATCAGATCGTCACCGCGCGTCAGAGAGATTAAGAGCACAGAGAGAGGTATAAACTCGTCTCAGTTAAGGGAATGACAGAGTTTAATATGAAAACCGATGGAGTATCCCTTTAAGAATCGTGAGAATATCATATCATGGAGCCTCTGGCGATTCCCATCCCTTCTGTCCACTTGAGTTACTTTAGCGTTTTCCGATCTATTCCAGTCCTTTAATGATGCAGAATGTTGTAATTGTAGTGGTCACATAAGCTTTATGAAGCCGCTAGGAAAACCACTGGATTTTTCAAACCCAATATAAGGACACTCACAATGGCTTTCTAAGCCATTTATGGCCCATTTAGTCAGAAGATGAGAATTGCACTGTCACCGTTTGCATTACAAGTGGTTTGTGGTGGTACTAAAAGATTATCAGCTGCAGCTCAACAGCTGCGCGAGGCAAACTGTGACTGAAACTACCCTGTTGGCCGATCTGAAAACTCTTCTAACCACTGAAACTGAAACAATGACTCACAATAAGAAAGTATGTTTGCCAGAACATCTGATAGGTTGACATTTTGCCAGATTTGATTCCCAATACGTGGGAATGTACATTTGGTGTCTCTTTCTGGTATGGTTTTTCTTTTTTTTCTTTTTTTGTATATTGCATAATGACCTACTTAAAATAAAAGTAAAAACAAAAATGTTTTATTAAAAAAAAAAATTTCCAAACACAATATCTATCTTTTAATTTCTGGTCGGATCATTTACATATCATTATAGCATCTGCAGAAGGGACTTTCAGATTCATTCTCCTGAATGTTTTTCTTTTAACTGAAAGCCAGATGTTGTCATGCTTGATGCTTTCTGTCTTTTTTCGTCTTCAGTCATAATCTTGATTTCAAGGTTTCAGCGGTACACCTTCTAAGTTCTCCTGTGTTTGCTTACAGGTTCAGAAATCGTGAAAACTATGACACTGATCAAGTGAGTTTGTCCATAATAAAATGGACATACTAGGCATAATTGACTATTTTTCTATTTTCACTTCCTGACTCAAATATTAGGTGTGCTATTCATACTTAATCTGTGTATTTTATCATTCCTGTGTAGCCACAGAGAATGACAGGAAATGTGGTCTCTCACAAACCTGCTATGATTAGTGTTTTCTTGTAAGGTCTTCTTTGTCAACAGTAGTGCAAACTTATTTCAGTCAACATTCGCAATTACAATTTATTATAATCAATACCAATTTGCTTCCGCCGTAATTCTGGAATCGACACGCCCCCAAGTCATTTCCCTCCGGTAATTACAACTTTATGGTTCATGTGCGCTCAAGTCGTAAATGCGACCGTCACAACAAAGCGGCACACACTCTACAAAAGAAAGCATCCGCAAATTATTCAGAGAGTGACAGTCTGTATAGAATGTACAAAACTAAGCGACTAGTTGCAAATGTTGTGATTTAAATTGCAGTGTGTGTTAACAGAACATCACAGCACATGTTAGTGAGTGGAATATATTAGGCAGCAAGTGAATATTTTGTCCTTAAAGTTGATGTGTTAAGCAGAAAAAATGGGCAGCTTAAAGATTTGAGTTTGATAAGGGCCAAATTGTGATGGCTAGATGACTTGGATCTCCAAAACTGCAGCTCTTGTGGGGTGTTCCCGGTCTGCAGTGGTCAGCATCTGTCAAAAGTGCTCAAAGGAAGGAACAGTAGAGAACCAGTGGCAGGGTCATGGGTGGCCAAGGCTCATTGATGCACATGAGGAGTGAAGGCTGGCCTGTGTGGTTCGATCAAACAGACGAGCTACTGTAGCTCAGATTGCTTAACAAGTTAATGCTGGTTCTGATAGAAAGGTGTCAGAATACACAGTGCATCGCAGTTTGTTTGTCAATGGGGCTGCATAGCAGGACAGTCAGGGTGCCAATGCTGACCCCTGTCCACCGGCGTGAGCGCCAACATGCTTTCAGCAGGAGAATGCGCTCCGCCACAAAGCAAAAATGGTTCAGGAATGGTTTGAGGAGCACAACAACAAGTTTGAGATGTTGACTTGGCCTCCAAATTCCCCAGATCTCAATCCAATCGAGCACCTGTGGGATGTGCTGAACAAAAGAGTCCGATCCATGGAGGACTTGAAGGTTCTGCTGCTAACATCTTTTTGTCAGATACCACAGCACACCTTCAGGGGTCTAGTGGAGTCCATGTATCAAGGGGTCAGGGCTGTTTGGGCAGCAAAAGGGGGACCAACACAATATTAGGAAGGTGGTCATAACGCTATGCCTGATCGGCGTATTATGTAAACTTTTGATTTTAGATGCGATTTAATCATTAGACAGCTCTATAAAGTTAAATTAGCCTCTTATTCAATTATTCAAGGCAAATAAACATGCAGTATTAAAAAAAGCTACTTCAGTTCAATATAAAAACCTATTTTAAGTTTTCTCCGACAAGGGTAAACAAACAGTAAAAGAAGGTTGACATCATCAGCCATAAGCTGGTAGAAACAGGCACAAAAAAAAGAAAAGAAAAAACTTGCCACACTTAAATGGGTATTATTAGTTATTATTAGTTCACCCCTAAATGAAAATTAGTTTAATTATTTATTTTTAGTCGTTATTTATTAATTCTGTCATTATTAAGAAGATATGTTTAAGAAGCAAACAACATTGGTAAAGTAAAAAAAAACGATGCGTTACTCCAAATATCATATTTTATGTTCCACAGAAGAAAGTCATGCAGTTTTGGAATGACATGAGGATAAGTAAATTATGACACAACTGTTCGGTCTATGACACAAGCGTAATCGGTCTAATATTATGCATGTAATCTATAATGTTGTGTGGGCCGTAACCTTCAGTTTCTCACTGAAGACTGTATTCATTCTGGGTTTTTTTAATAGTTTTTTGCAGCATTTAATAAGAGAGAAATTCTAATGAAGGTATTCTTAGCAGGTATTTTCATCCCTTACTATGAAATGTCAGCTCTTGTTAAAAGGAAAATCAGAAAGGCCACAGAAACTTTGGCAGTTCCACGTTCCTTCACACACCAAATTGGACTTCCCCTTCTGAGCCTCACCGTTGAAATCATATTTTTAGATGTAATATTTGAATTAAAGGGGACCTATTATGCAAAATTCACTTTTTTATGGAACATAAATGTGTGCCTGCAGTGTGTGTACTCAACCACCCTCTAATGGTAAAAATCCAGTTACTTTTTAAAAATAATTCCCCATAAATCAGTGTCGCAAAACGAGTCGTTCTCGTATTCTACCCAATGGTCACCATGTGACGGGTCCAACCAACTACGAAATCTGACCAATCAGACATTCCATCACCATACACGTGTCTTATGCTCACCAAGGCTGCATTTAGTTATTAAAAATACTGTAAACACATTAATATAGTTAAATAGTTCAATTTAATATCGATTTTGTTTCTATTTATTGTATATATTCTATATTTAATGAATTCCTGTGATGGCAAAGTTCAATTTTCAGCATCATTACTAGTTTTTAGTGTCACATGACCCTTTTGAAATAATTCTAATACACTTTTATCTCAGCTGAATTGATTACCGCAAGTGCTCGTCGAAGCAGTGTATCGATTCCTCCGGTTATGTATATATGTATGTATATTTTCAATGTGCTGTTAACGCCTATAGTTGACCACAATCCTGTATATTTCACTGTGTAATTCAGACATTTATGGCAGAACTTTTTATTAACATTCAAAGTATTTGTTAAACATTGTTCATTTTCTTTAAGGCAGTTGCCGTGCATTTATTCAGCAATTTTAATACTGCTCCTATGAAATTAACCATGTTTTTACTACAAAAAAACAAAACATATTTTTGTAGTAACCATGGGAACAACAAATCAACCATAGTATTTGCAGTAAAGCTGTAATAAAAATTCATGAATCAAACATGGTTACTATGTTTTACTATAGTAAAACCATGGCTAATTTTCGTAAAGGTGTTTATTAGTCACATTCGTTTAAAAATGTAAATTAAACGGGTATGAATCATGGTCAGAAAGAGGAAACCCTGTTAATGAGAAGACGAGCCCTGGACTGCGGCAGGTTAGTAGGGAAATACATGTGTTTATTATTTAGAAAGCTCATTGGGAAGGGAACGTTACAGCAGGCCGGAGATATGAGATGAACATCCTCAGGTGTAGCATACTACATACACACACTCCCGCCATATCAGTCTCCACATGCTTTCCTCAGTTGCTTTAGTGTCGGGGAATCGTGTAAACTGAGGTAAGGGTGTGTTTGTTCAGAAGTAAAGCAGCCGGATCGCTGCAGTAACACCGGCGAGAGGATTCAGACATTAGTTTGACTGCGCTGTGATGATACCGGAAGCAGCGATACACTGCTCCCCTCACCGGAAATAGGAAGTGTGATAAAGGTCAATATGCTGATTTTTCTGTTCAGTTCTGATTATTATCAATGTTGAAAATGGTTGTGCTTTTTGAGAAGACTATTTCTCTTTAGGATTGTTTGATGAATATACATGCACTCAAAAAGGCACTTTTAGACATGACCTTGATTGCAAAATTATGATTTGAAATATTGTGATTTAATAGCATTAGCTACTTAAGTAGGCTACTTGGCATCTTAAAGGATTAGTTCACTTCAAAATGAAGTCAAACTTCAAATTTCCTCACCCCATCTCATCCAAGATGTTCATGTCTTTCTTTCATCAGTCACTTGTACTTCCGCCTACGTTTAGCGTGACCTTTCCGCTGTGAGCACGTAATCCGTGGCACCTCGCAGTACCCTGACAAGCCAGACCCACATCAAGATGTTTGGTCTGTAAACTCCCCATTGACAGCTCAATCTGAGGGGCGGGATAAACGGTTGTCTTTCAAACTCCCTCTGCACGCGATAGGATAGCGCTACAGCCAACCAGAGCAACGTGAAGCGGAGCTAGTTGACAGATTTAACTTTCGCCGTATCCGGTCGGCTAAACTCAGAACACATCTTCCCTTCTTAAGAATGACTTCAGTGCCGTTCTTTTTTCTTTTCTCAGAGAAAAGCTTAACTCCATGTCTTCCAGAGTCACGTCCAAAGCTGATTTAAAAGACCGCCGTTCGCCAGTTTCTGTCTTTACTAGAAGCACGCAAACGCAACTCTGGCATCATTATGTTAAGCCCCGCCCACCAACTCTATACACGATGTGATTGGCCCGACCAGAGTTTGGTTTTTCCAGCTTGTAAGTTGCTAGACGACACTTGCTGCAAATTAGAATTGCTCCCGCTAGGGTGTGTCTAGATTTCTAGGCTAACGTCGCAGAACAGCACAAGATGAACTAGATTAAAAAGTATATACATTTTTATTCTTTTTAGAAAAGGACCGATAGTTTCGCTAGATAAGACCCTATTCCACTGGACCCCATTAAAGTCCGTTAGATGGAGAAAATGGAAAATCCTGAAATGTATTCCTCAAAAAAACGTTTCTTTTTGACTGAAGAAAGAAAGACAGGATCATCTTTGGCGAGATGGGGTGAGTGAATGATCAGGAAATGTTCATTTCACTTGTTCGTCTTCATCACCCACCTTTGTACTGGGGAATCCGAAGGTGTGGGATGCCTCGTCATATTTTCGTGTCTCTTCATCGCAGCGGATGCGACGGCTGCACTGCTAATATCTACTGGACACGATAAAGCGATCCTTGCAAATCAAGTTGTCCTTTGTGTCAGAATGCCGGAGTTTGTCATAAATATACGGGACTGTTGGAGATTTGCCATGTTGAGCCAGTAACAGATTAAACATCAGTGGGTTCTGTTAGATGTTGCGTCACAACACTCACGCCAGGTATAGACGCGCTGTTTTGGCATTTATAAATTTGAAGTATATCTGCTGCTTTACTTTACCCATCACCTGGCAATTCTTTCACAAAATTGTCCATGCTGTACAGAACCATCCATCATTCATTTCTATTTCTACATGGCTCCCTGCAGTACTCAATTCAGTTTCTTCGATCGAGCCATCTAGCGGGGTGTTATTGCATGACAGCAACTGGTATAACTGATAACAGACCGCTTGAAGCGTTTACTGCGTCATATTGAGATAATACAAATTTCAAATTAATATTTTGTTCCCTTATCTGTCAAGTAGCCACATAAGAAGGATAATTACACAGTTTAGTCCTTTTGTTACCCTGCAGAGGTTTCCTTTGCATAATAATCTGCCAACAGCCTTGCCACTCCTCCATTTTCATGGGGGTTGTGCTCCTCGTTTTAGGAACCACTGCCTATTAAACTTTAAAATGTCCCACATGAACATCCTTCTATGGACATGAATTATACTCAAATCATGAGGCTTGTTGAGTTGTGCTATTACTTTTATAAGCCATCAGACTTTTTTATTTGCTGGGTGATAAAATGGGCATATATATTAAGGGAGGAACATGAGCTGCATTTAGGGAACAGGATATTCTTTTATAGCAGTCTCTTTTCACTTTGGCAAATAAGCAACCGCCGGGAACCCCTTAGCAGCTCTAAAAAAAACATTTAGGCCTAAAATGTAAGATTTAAGTGCAAGTATAAATTGTAATGACATTTCCGTCCATTTGGATTATGTAGTTTTTAGCACAGTCTAATCAACTGGACCCACTTTATATTAAGCGGCCTTAACTATTTGCTAACTTTTTTAAATTAATAATTTTATACAATGCACTTATTGTGTACGTACATGTTTTTACATTGTACTTGTATTTCACACAAATTACCAAGTGATTACATCTTTAATTGCATTTATCGTGGTTCGAGCAGTTTAGGACCTTTACGCACATTTGCATAAAAATATATAATGTTTTGTTTAGTATGCATGTAACCACTTCAAAAGCCAAAAGTAACTTATAAAAGATCATATAAGAGATTCAAAGGGTACAGCCAACAGAACTAGAGCAAGGAGGATTGGGAGGTCAATTGCAAATTAAGAATTTAATTAATGAAAATTAATAGGAAAAAGAAAATCATGTTTTACGTTACATTTAAAATAAGCTAACATAAATATGATTAATACGTTTGCTAATGCTTCTTAGCAAAGCATTGGAAACAATAGTTTGTGAGCAAATGTAAGTCTTTAATAATTTTCTGCATGCACATTAAGAAGGAAACTCAACAGGAACAGCATTAACACAAATATAAGATGGTTGCTTGGCACAGATTGATGAAAATATAAATTAGTATTGTTAGATTTTAGTTTACAATTATTGTACATACATTTAAAAGTTATCTGTTTAATATGGGACATTGAGTATTTTATATTGGATGTTTTTTCACATGTGAAGGAGTTGCAATGTGGTGTGCCTCAAGGAAGTGGTTTAGGACCATTACTATTTTCTAACTTGACAATAAACTTCCTCTTGTTTTAAAACCTGTAGGACAATCATGTATGCAGATGAAACAACATATTTAACTGAAACATCAATTAAGCAGTTTTCTACTGCTTTGGAAGAGGAATTGCTATTGGTCAAAGTAGGTACAGAATAAAAAGTTAGTTGTAAACTTGACAAAAACCAAAAGCATTTTGGTGATCCATAAATCAGAGTAATATCTGTCCCTAAAGCCAGATATATTATTAGAACAACTATTTCAGATTAATTATTGTCTTTCTGCTTTTCTTTATAAGAAATAATTCAGGGTTCCTAATGTCTTGTAATGTCAACTTTTATATAGTAATACTAGTCATAATTTCAACACCTGACCTGAATCAAAGGGATGTTTTTTTACTTCCTGTTTCAAAAACTACTGTAAGACAACATACTGTAACATAGAGGAATGGAAATATGGAATGACTTACAATTGCATATATATTTTAAGATAAAGTTGAAGATTACTTAAAGATAAGTACAAATAAAATAAGTTTAAAAAAATCTCTAAAGGAACATTTAATGGCACAATAGTAATATATAGTAATAGTAATATTGTTGATATTGATATTTGAAATTAATTTTGGATTTGTATGTTTCATTGAATTTTTATTGTGTTGGAATTTTTTTTAATTTTTTTTTTTTAATTTTTTTACTTGGGACCTCAAAAGTAGCCACTGCCTAGGTATTGGCTAAGGGGGTATCAAAATAAATGAATAAACTTAGATCATAGATGAAAAAAAGGAATTTTTTTTAAAAATAATTTTTAAAAAGTGTTTTGTGCGACCACAGAATGAGCTGTGCTGAGTTTGGTGAAAATATCTCGTCCCGTTGACAAACCCCGCAATATCAGCAAAGGTTTTTTGCAGTACAATATGCCCACAATAAGAGCATTGTAAGTTCATAGTAGTCAAAGTCACCTAAAATAAAGTGACAACAATCAATTTAAAGGGATATTTACCCAAAAATGAAAATTATCCCATGATTTACTCACCCTAAAGTTATCTTAGGTGTATATGATGTTCTTCTTTCAGATAAATACAATCTGAGTTTTATATATATATATATATATATATATATATATATATATATATATATATATATATATATATATTTTTTTTTTTTTTTTAATGGCTGTTTCTGTTTTGAAGTCAATAAAAGTGCATCTATCCATCATAAAAGTGCTCCACACGGCTCCGGGGGGTTAAACAAAGGCCTTCTGAAGCGAAGCCATGCGTTATTGTGAGAAAAAAAAATGTTATAAAGTAAATTATATCTATAATCTAGCTTCCGGCAAATCGCCGTCCATATCAGACTTACGGAAAAAGTATAGCGCCTTTTCCACAGTAGCCATATTTTAATCTTGTTCATACTTTTTAACTGAACTTTGAGTACTTCAGTACCACAGCAAAAGCTATAAAGTTTAAACATTAATAACGTTATTAAAGTGAACAATTGGTAATAAAAATAAGAACAAAAACACAAATGACAAACAGATAAATACAATATAACAGTTACGAATCAAAGAAGGTCTAACAGTATTACTCGGGTACAGAAATGTAATCAATAAGTGAAAAATAACACCGCATAGTGTTCACATCTTTGCTGTTGTTTGAATAACGTTAATGACATTAGTGACAGCAGGTATTTATAAGCAGCTGTCACTTTAAGGCTGAATGCACAGATTCAATATACTGACAAGCATCCGATTTCTTTCTAAACTGTTTAAGTTTACTTAAGACATAAAAAGAATACTTGGCGAAACTGCAATTTTGAGTTAATTTAGTGTGTGTGTGTGTGTCCATTCAAGATTATGGAGAAGTAAAAGCGGACTAGAATGAAATGCGCACTGAAAAAAATATTGAATTGAGTTCTCTTATGGCTCTTGAATGGTTTAAAATCGCTTGACTGTTTAAATTGAAACTTTCAGTGTACGATGGTTAAACTTTGTAACTAAACGTGCTGTGTCGAACCGTGGGGCCTGCTCCGTACAGAGCAACTGCCATTTGTTACATCACTATAATAATCAATTTAATATATGGATCACTGACATATCACATTGCTTATTAGTTTCGGTTAAAACCATGTAATCCAGATAGATTGCAATTTTAAATTCAATTGAAAATACATAGTACATTTAAAGGTGCACTATGTAGTATTTTTGCAGTAAAATATCAAAAAAACCACTAGGCCAGTGTTATATATTTTGTTCAGTTGAGTTCTTACAATATCTCAGATGTTTCCAACTATTTGTAAATTGTGAGAAAATTGCTATTTTAACTAAGGACAGGGACGTTTCAGCATTGCATTTGAGGGAGTCGCCTGTCAATTGCGTCATATCTGCGTTACCCTCGTTTCGGCTTTTATTTGGCAGGAGCGCTTTACTCTTAGCAGTGTGAACAAGTGAACGCACGGAGTAACGTCATAACATCGTTTTAAACACACTTAAATGTACCTAATATGATAAACAGAGCTGCAGTACCTCAAAATCATAACCGGAAGAGCTGATCAGTGCAGGCAACCGGCGACTGTCTCCCGTCCCTTCATAATAAAAGTCCCGGTATTCGCGAGGGGGGTATTTGTTTAACAATCGCTCCAGCAGCTGTGTTCAGGTCCACAACACTCGGTCCTGCTCTGCTTTAGACTACAGTAACGTTAATAACCGCATGCATGAACGTGATTTCTGCCTGAGTCCTATTTTCCACCGGCTGTGATGAGAAGACCACATCTCCCAAGATGCTGCGCTCACACTTTGCGTCATCAAACTACATATTTGTTTTGAATAGGCGCCCTCCAGTGGACGGAAAGTTCCATAGTGCACCTTTAAGCCTAAATATTTTAGTACATAGCAATAGTCAGACAACTTCCTACAACACCCTTACTTCACGTTAGGGTGGAAAGTTTTGCAGATGAGCATCAGCCACATTTTCTTCAGAATCTTTTGTCATTGTTTATTTCCCCTAGACGTTTCCAGCTGTTTCCCCTGTGGGCATGGATGACAAACAGTAGTATGCACGAAAATTGGTTTACGTATGTAATTGTGACCAGAATCAAATCAAAGAGGATTGTATTATAATCTATGAAGTCATTCCCCTCCTCCCACACACTTCCTGCTGACGAGTCGCAATCGGTTTGTCATTTTCGGGTACTACCAACTCACAGTATGAGCTCTTTTTTTTTTTCTTTTTTTTTTTTTCTGTGCTCTTAGAAGAGGTTGGAGGTGTTCACCACGTAATCTCTTGAAACAATTACAGTTTCGGTGAATGTGTAGGGCCGTCATCCGACCCACTCCCTCCTCCAATCTTCTCGTTACACCTCCTAATAGGAAGCCATCACCTCCAGTGTCTGACCTTTTGCCCCTCCTAGAACAGATTTGCACCCTTAGGCCGTGCTCCACTGTTGGCGTCATCCGCTCTCATGCTGAGAAGAGGAATTAGACCGCGGAAAGCACTCAACTGTTACGCTCAGAGAGAGCGAGTGCGGACCACCGTCTTGCACACCATAACCACCCCCCCTCCACACACACACACAGCCTCATCATATTATGGTGTTGCGGTTTCAAAATTGCAGGTTTACAACAGAAAAAAACCCCAGTACGTTTCTCGTTTTCTTTGTTACTCAACAGTTGTGCTTTGGAATTACCTGACTGTTAAATCAGTAGGGCTTCGAATATGTTATTGCGATGTAGCAATCACAGAATTTCTCTAGTCCCCATACGAGTACCAGATTCTGGATGCCAATTTTGATTACCCTACTGTTAAAGTTCATTTATTAAACTTTTATTCAACAATGATGCATTAAATTGATCAAAAGTGGCATTAAATGTTTATAATGTTACAAAACATTTCTATTTTTTAAATAAACGCTCTTCATTTGAACTTCCTCTTCATTAGAGAATTCTGAAAATATTCACGTTTGTACACAACCTTATTAAGCTGCACAAATTTTTACAGTATCTTTGAACAAATAAATGTTGCCTTGGTGAGTGCATTGTGTGTCTGAGTGTATGTATTTACAGATCAGGCATTACAGGCATGACCTAATATTGTGTTGGTCCCTCTTTTGCTTCCAAAACATCGAGGCATGCTCTTAACCAAACCCCTGAAGGTTTGCTGTGGTTTCTGGCACCAATATGTTAGTAGCAGATCATTTAAGTCCTGTAAGTTGCAAGGTGGCTCCTCCATGAATCAGACTTGTTTGTTCAGCACATCCCACAGATGCTCGATTGGATTGAGATCTGGGGAATTTGGAGGCCAAGTCAACATCTCAAACTTGTTGTTGTGCTCCTCAAACCATTCATGAACCATTTTTGCTTTGTGGCGGAGTGCATTATCCTGCTGAAAGAGGCCACAACCACCAGGGAATACTGTTTCCATGAAAGGGTGTACATGGTCTGCAACGATGCTTAGGTAGGTGGTACGTGTCAAAGTAACATCCACATGAATGGCAGGACCAAAGGTTTCCCAGCAGAACATTGCCCAAAGCGTCACACTGCCTCCGGCGGCTTGCCTTCTTCCCATAGTGCATCCTGGTGCCATGTGTTCCCCCAGGTAAGAGACGCACAATAACCCGGCAATCCACGTGATGTAAAAGAAAACGTGATTCATCAGACCAGGCCTCCTTCTTCTGTTGCTCTGTGGTTCTGATGCTCACGTGCCCACTGTTGGCAGTTTCTGCGGTGGACAGGGGTCAGCATGGGCACCCTGACTGGTCTGTGGCTATGCAGCCCCATACACAACAAACTGAGATGCACTGTGTATTCTGACACCTTTCTATCAGAACCAGCATTTACTTCTTGAGCAGTTTGAACTAGAGTAGCTCGTCTGTTTGATCGAACCACACAGGCCAACCTTCACTCCCCACGTGCATCATTGAGCCTTGGCCGCCCATGAGCCTGCCACCGGTTCTCCACTGTTCCTTCCTTGGACCACTTTTGACAGATACTGACCACTGTGCAGTTGTTATTATTATAATATAACAACAGAGTCCAAATTACCTTAAGTAGCTATTTATTTTTTAAATATAATAATAAACACTCAAATAACATTGTTTGCAAATTCACATTTGGCAGTTTTTGCATTAAAATAGTTTTTACTCCAATTGAATGAAATGGCATCATTTATACACACTGGCTGACAGATTTATTTAACGTTTTAAACATGCATTAAATCGTCAAATAATCACTAACAGGTTAAGTAGAACAGAATGAATATATAGGCTTATCGGGAATATATTTAGTAAAAAAGTGAATTAATCTAGTGGACTAACAGCTGTGGACACTGAATGACTGCCTGAGGTAAATGTAATGCTACGTGACATTGTTCACAAGCTGTTTTATTGACGTCTTTCCACAGCTGAAACACTGATTGAGGAATTAGACGACATGATACATTTCAGTAAGTTTTAATGTATCGAATACCTTCAGATGTTGTGCGCCACGCTGACGCTTGAACTGATGCCATTTATCTCCCTAGGTATGACAGGTCCCTCCTTCAATTGAAGTCAATTGGGATGATGACTCCAATACCTTAAGTATTGACTTGGAAGGGAAGTGCCAAACTAAATTAAAGCTGTAACACTGTTAATTCCCGACTGACTAGAGCAGGTGCTTCATTTGCCCATCTTCCTAAAGCCTGTGTCTGCTGAAAAGCGGTTTGTTAAGTCTTTGCAGGATTCGTCTTATTGAGCATCACCCCTCTGTGTGGGTTTAAGTAGGGGACTAGCTAACGGATTAGGCTGATCGCCGCGGCCGGTGAGAACGCATGCGCGAGATACTAATGAGCTTCAAGGACACATGTCATTTCCTCCTTATTACCTTCTGCTTGTGACTCATTGCAGGTCTGATACGAGAGAGAGAGAGAGAGAGAGAGAGAGAGAGAGAGAGAGAGAGAGAGAGCGGCTCACACTGGGCTGTACTCCATACTATGAGTTGATTAGTTCATTTGAATTCATTTTGGAGTGCGTGCGTGTGTGCGGACGTGGCAGGGAACGAATGGCGTATTTTCATTCCTCTGCTGCATGGCACCCAGACAGGTCAAGCACGGTCCCCGAGTACAATAAATGGATCTTAAAATAGACTATATTTTCTCTTACGCACAATTCTAAAATAAGAAAGACGTGACATCCCACACTATGCTTGAAACCACGACTGACCCTGACGAGACTGAACTCAGAGTACACAGGCACAAATTAGTCTATGGAAAAATTAGTCTTTTTTTATTGTTCTTCCTCCATAAAGTTGTGGATGTTTAAACTCAACAGTGCAATTAAAAGTCAAGCCTAAAGGATACCATACTACTGTGGGTGTAAGGCTAAAAATGACATCATGAGCAAAGGAAGAGATTATTCTTATATGTTAATGAGATGTTCATGCTTATGTTTGGAAACATCATTTAAATGGCTCAACAACTTTATATAGCATAGTGTTTTTCTTTTATAGGGAACATTATGTGCATAACTGTTCCAAAGTTTAAAAAAAAAGAAAAGAAAAAAGAATACTTTTATTCGGCAAGAGAGAGTGCTTTAAATTGATCAATAGTGACAGTAAAGACATTTACCTTGTTTCAAATAAGTGCTTTTCTTAAAAATGTTCTATTCATCAAAGAATCCTAACATTGTATCATGGTTTCTAAGGCTGTTTCGAATGCCATTTTTTGAGCTTCGAAGCTTAGGTGGCAATCAATATCGAATATTCGAAGCTTCGGTGGGTGGGGCTAAATATATAATAATAGTGTCGGTTTGCATTTGTATCATCTTTCACGACTTCACGTTTCACTCTTCGGCATCGTAAATGTGTTGCGGCAGACCCAGTGGAGTGCAGTGTTGCATTTGGTGCAATATGATCAGGTGGCACACATTCTTTAAATATTAATAAACATTTAATAATCTTTTAAATAGAACAGTTTCTGGTACGCATTACACGGGCAGGTTTATGCTCCGAAAACGGGACAGTGCACAAGTGATTCAAAACACAAAGTCTGTTGAGAGCAAGAACTTTAATAAGGTATTCATAACGAACCTTTCTTTAAAACAAATGAATCCCAAAACAGAAATTAAATTAGTAACACACAGTGATTTCAACGAACTGTAATAAATAAAGAACACGGTAGCATGCTTATAAACAGTTGAATAAGAATAAATTAATTGTTTTTAAAATGACACAAAATGTAATATCTATTTTATTCTATATAAGGGATTTATTTTGTCTTTATTTTTACGGAAGTCACGTGTTGAAAAAAAAAATGAATATTCGAATCTCAAAACTGAAAATCGAATGCCACCTCACCGAACGAATATTCGAATATTCGATTATTCTAGTACAGCCCTAATGGTTTCCAAAAAAAGTTATATTATTAATAATAATATAATGTGACACTGAAGACTGGAGTAATGGTGCTGAAAATTCAACTTCTCCATCATTGGAATAAATTATATTTAAATATATCAAAACCAAAAGCAATTATTTTAAATTTGAATAGTTCACATAGTATTACAGTTTTTACTGTATTTTTCATGAAATAAACACAGCCTTGGTGAGAATAAGAGACTTCTTTCCATTTTACTGACACAACTTTTAAATAAAATGTAATGGGTAAATTATATGGAGGTTGGGCGATTAGTGAATTTCATAGATAAAGATAACTTCACAGCCCTGTAGCTCATCCTGGGTCGACAGTTCATTCAGTAACATAAGGCAGTTTTGATTTATATACTGTTTAATGTTTATGATCACGTTAAATTTACGTGATATCGCTTGTTTCTGCATCTTCTTTTCATGTGTTTTGATCAGGAGATTTTGTACTCCTTCAGATGTCATAGGGCCCCCTCGTATAACAGTGCAAACACTGAAAGCCAGAAATTTCTGTCAATGGCGGGGAAAGAGTTCAAAAATCGAATTAATCGGTCACTAAGCATACAGAATGTGGGTTTTTGCTAAACTTTTGCTAAAATCGCATACTTAAATTTCCAAGTTTGTGAGAAATTGAGTTTTGCATAATTATATTATTTGAAATATACATGTAGCACGCATGCAGTCATGGAGACCATTCTGATCGAGATTTTTAATGGCAGAATTGAATAATTGATTGAATACTTTGTGGTTTCAGGAGCAAGCAGTGCCTCTCCTGTAGTGTGGATGAGGGAGTCATGGCTGAACACACCTCCCCACTGGAGTCCGGCCAGTTGCTCAGCCCAGACATCCCAATGCTCACCTCCCCGCCGCCCCCTACGCACCCACCCAACATCGTCAACGGAGATGGACCACAACAGGTAGGAGAAGTCAGCATCGGTTTTTCCTTGAGCTATGTTCTGCAGAAAAAGCAATTTTCTACCCAGCAAACTGCTGAGGTTCTGCTGAAATAATTTCTCATGACAGACTTGTTTATATGGTTCTCCTGAACGCAGGAGAGAAATCAGGGTAGGAAAGGCCTTTTATTTCCAAATTTTGACTGTTTTTGCTGTAAAAATCATTCAATCAACAGTATAATTTCATACCAGCAAACATAAACAATGAAACCATGCTCATGATGTCTTTAAAATGAAGTATATATTATCCTACCTTATTTATTAGCAATACTAACACTTGTATTAAATCATTTTAAAACAAACAAAGTGGCTTTGTGAGAAACAAACCGGTTACTTTGATTTTGCAACTCTATTGCCATGTTCAATGGCAAAAAATACACAAGCCTCTTTTAAGACTTGCTTTTGCAATAGTTTTAGATGTGTCAAGAAACAGTACATATACTGTTATATACTCCAAATAAATGTAATCCAAAATAAATACTGCATTGGGCAGTATCGGCAAAACCAGACTGAGCAGTTCAGAAGGGGAAGAGGAATGACTGATATGAAAAGCTTATTTTAGGTTTCAACAGTCTTAGTCTCAGATGCAAGTAAAATAATAATAAGCGGGTTACAACTTACAAGGTGGAGTATAATTCAAACAGATTTATTAAATAACTCCAGATCGAACACAAGTCTCCTGTTGTTGGGTCCTACTGTTGTTACTTAATATTACATGTATTCTCCTCAATAGCTCCTAATATTACCTACGATTATCAACTAGGAAGTAATATCATGCAACATCCAACACAATGAAAAGACAAAGAATGTAATGTAAATAAACTTGCACTACTTAGTTTAAATTCATAAATAAAATGTACTTTCTATAATAAATATTGTAATTATAAGCTACTTCTACTACTAATAATAGTAATAATAAAAATTGCAATGAATAAACACACAAAACTGTGACACCAGGTTTCCTTAACGGTGAGGGAACTGCAGAAGGTTCATGAGTTGATGAAAAGCTAATAATTCAATCATTAATCAAAAATTAATTGAAGTAAAATTGAATAGAGTCTAAATGTAGTCTTATAGTTTTATAGTGGCACGATTTATTTTGCATGCAAGCATTTTAGCTCCTAAAAAAACTTCTATAAATTTATTTTTTTTTTAAAGTCACCAATGGACGATTTAAGTCAACATGGAAACTGTAATTGATATCAGTTGTAAATATCCTGATCATGGCATTGTTGTCTATCTATTTCTTTATATTTCATAGTTGTTGTGACACAAGGACGTGGTTTAAACATGGGGCAAGTAAATAATTAGGCAGCAACTGCCTACAGTCCGTAAATGTTTTGTTCATTCAGAAGATTAAAGTGGCTGCTTGAATATGTCCATTCAGCTTTATGATCAAACGGCTAAAGACACTTTCTAATGTGACAGCGACTGATTATGTTTTATTAAAAAAACAATACCCTTAATACATGTATGCACAAATTCTATAGCTTAAAGATGCAGTGTGTAAATGTTACCGGCATCTAGTGCTGAGGTTGCAAATTGCAACCGGTCACCGCTCAAAATGGCGACTTCACTGTAAGTGGACCCATGGTCTATGTAAATAGAAATGGCTCATTCTAAGTTAATAAAAACATAATGAAGCAAGTATTCATTATAAGGTCTTTATACACCACTGAAAGCATAGATATGTGTATTATATTGCATGAATAGATCATCATAAATACTGCACACTGTACCTTCAATCTGAAAAAGAAATTCCATTACTCCTTCAATATGTCTACATTAAATGTAATCAGATTGTATATGAATATACCACATTTCTGCCACAATGCCATGTTTACAGTTACAGTTATTACAGTATAAAGTAATTACAGTACATGCATAGTAAATGATGGTGATTTGTAGATTGTAAAACGTGGTGACCATGAACAGTGCAACAAATCGACTAATTCCATGCAAAAATCAACTAATTTATGCAATCGATTACGTCAACGCATCGTTGCAGCCCTATAAATAATGCATCTAAGATCATTGCAATATTTGTGATGCTGCTTAAAATCCTTACAATGGGCCATGAAATATTAATAATTTGAGTCGCTGCACAGCAATTGTTTTTGTGATGTTAATATGCTCACAGTGTTACTATTGCGTTGTCATAGACGAGGAGTGGCGTAGTTCCCAAAGTGTCGGCCTCAGCTCTTATGGCTCTGGGCATTCATTGCGTCACTGGCCCTGACCCGGCACATAGACGTGTGATAGTGGAAGTAAAGGCCACGAAGAGGAGCTGTCCATCCCTCGCCGGCCCCTGGGGCTGTCATGGCGATAGTCAGTGGCCGTGACAAGGCTTGGTGCTACTGCTGTCACTCTCACGAACGTCAGGCTGATTTCTCTTAAGTGACCGTGACTGCTTTTCCAAATAAGGAGCGCTTCCCCTTTCACCTTGCTTGAATGTGTTATATTATGGTGTGTTCTCATTGGTAATTACCATAAATTGCAATGAGTAATTGCATGCTTATGTACACTTGTGATTTGGAAAATTACGGTGCTCGCGGATAAGTGTTAGCCATTGTTTCATGCCCTTTTAAGATGTAAAAGAATGTTGGAAGTTGTTTAAGGATGTATTACTCACCCACTATGTGTAGTGGAAGTATCTAGGACTGGCAAGGCCGTGTTTTTAATAGCATGCTGTTGACTTTCAACTCCCTGCAGCGATGGCCTGACAAGCCCTTCCCAATCATCCCTATGGTCCACTGAGCACTTAAAGAGGCAGAAAATACATACGCACCGTCCCCTGCCTCCAATCTCCCATTCCTTTTCATCCCGTTCATTTTTATCACCTTTTGCTCTCCTCATTCATAAAACCACAGGTTGCAAAATTGCATTGCCAAGCAAAGCCTTTCATAGAAATGGCTTGTGTAGAGCACGGAAACTATATGATGCCTTTTTTTTAATACTTTTACCCTACTTTTTTTTTGGTGTCTAGACGCAACTGAAAGCAAGATTAGGATGCAGACGCTTTCTTCCATTAGGGAACAGGTGAATGCTGCCGGTCAAGATCCACATATGCAAGCGATAGCATGATGGGTTTCATGTCACGCCTCCACAACAGTGCCAGAATACAAATTTATCTTTACCAGTGTGAAATGCCAGGGCTAGCTCGGTGATAATTACCGCACAAGTATGTGCACGTCTCTGTGTTTGTTTGCGCCTTTGGCGTTTCTCTTCATATGTTGGACTTTTATGCCTACGACTAATCACGACCGTGGCTCCTCTCCATGTGTGTTTGATGTTCGCAATAGGGAGAGCTCAAGGTAAAGCAAGTGACTCCTGGTGGTAGCTGGTGTGCTTGTGTAAGGGAGACTGGGTAAGGAGTCTTGTCCCCGTGACCCTGGACCGAGTGACGCATCCTTGCGAAAACCGTAGTGACAATGTGCCATGATGACTTGCGCCTCTGACCTGACCTTTCCCACTGGACTCTCACTCAGCAACCGGGTTCCCTCCTCCCTCTTCCTGTGTGCTACGTAGCGCTTGTGCATTTGACATCGCAGTTGAAACGAGGGGAGCTAAATATCAGTGTGGCAACAACGCTGCTGCTCTTCCATGAAAACAAAGTTGAATGCATGCACAATGATTCCCAGTTTCTATTCATTTCCCCTTCCTAGCTACACCTATCCCTCACCTCAATACTCCCTGCAGGCCTGCCTGCCTGTTTCTGTGGTAGAACCAGAACAAGATGAATCTGTCCTCTCTTTATCAATACTTACTAATAGGTGCCCAGGTGCTCAGCTGTTTTCTTCATTGTAAAGATTTGGTGGAACCCCGCTTCC
Source organism: Pseudorasbora parva (assembly GCF_024679245.1). Lineage (NCBI taxonomy): Eukaryota > Metazoa > Chordata > Actinopteri > Cypriniformes > Gobionidae > Pseudorasbora > Pseudorasbora parva. The sequence continues at coordinate 14,596,646 of NC_090179.1, forward strand.
TCCCTCCTCCCAGCAAGAGGCTTTTTACGCTTTCATTTATTTGCCTTTTCCTCCCTCTGCCTTGGATCGTTTCAGGTTTTTATGTGGTCTTCAAACACTTTGGTTTTATGTGCGCAAGGCTTTTTTGAAGCAGCGGTCAGGCTTGCCTTAAGAGCAAAAACTCTGAGGAGAGTAGAATGGGCCACTCTGCAGGAAGCCTGTGCTGGATAAGAACAGCGGGATCTTTGTTGTGCCGAAAAGCCTCTGATATAAATGGCTCTAAATCGACCAGGAAGCACTGATATGTTTTTGATTCACATTCCTTTTGGTCTCATGCGCTTTTTCTGTTAACAGGAAGTCGAAGCGAAAGCCAGTCATAGCTCTCGCATAAAGCTGACAAAATGTTTACTTTGATTGGTCTGTAAATCAATTGACCTATCCGTAAGCCACTCCTGTCGAATGCAGATGATACAATGGCAGTTGAGTATCAGTTGCATGGGGACCGGAAGTCGAACATCTTTAGGTTTCAAGGAGAAACATTGGAAGATCCGAAGCGCTCTTCGGTTTGATGGTGTTTACGCTGCTATAATGTAACACTGATTCCAGGTAATGTTACCTGAGAGTATTTTCTGGTTGTCATACTTTCATTAAATTACGGTTAATGTTAGTCAGTCCATGCTAACGTACAAAACTAAATAGCTAACTGTTCTCACATCCTGTAGGTCAAGAAAACATAAACTAAGGTCTACATTTCAGTGCCTCTCCATATTAAACTGGTAAAATGTAAATTAATTTCATCTTACCCTGCGGTACATGAACAGTGTTGATCGTGACAACCGCAAGATTGTGATCCGTAAACCCTCACTTCCGAATTAATCTTATGACCCACCATATTTATTAAAAAATTGTTTATATATCCCTCCATCCCTCCTTATATATATAAGTTCCACTTAGAAAACTCCTCGATGAGAGCTGGTCCTTCCGTGTACAAACACATCTTGGGACAGGTTTTCTCACGGACAGTTGTCATTGTAAGACCATTAGCAGGTCTGTTTGTTTTTCCGAGTGAGCAACAGTAACTAAGGGGGGCGGGGCTTACCGACAGGTCAGTTTGGGCTATTCCAATTTAATGAATGTTGATGTATGCTAGTTGTTCTTAAAGTTTTATGTATTTGTGCATTCATATAATTTATTATACAGATAAATTAGTAAAGCAACAGTTTGCCTAAATAAGGAGAACTCTTTTATTAGCTTTTATGGGGATTCCATTCTGGACAAAACAGATGCGAAGAGAGATGCCAAAACTAAGGTTCTGTTTATCTCATCAATACTCTGGGCCTCTCTTTGCAGTTTTATTTTATACTTACAAAATCATGGTTTCACAATGTGTTTTATCGTGAGGTAGTTTGCTTTAGGCTGGCCACACACTTGAAGATTTGAATCCCCACATTGGCCCGATTCAATGCTTGTTGCAAAAGACTTTTGTCCAAAGAAATCCTCGATTGTGTGATATCATTAGGATTATTTTACTGCTCCCCATCGTGTTGGAGCCCGCACGATCCCAAATCGGTCTCAAAACGCCAGAGGCAGCCCAATCACGAGTCGTAAATATCAAACATGTTTGATATTTACAACTCTTGATGGGGCTGCCTCCGATGTGACGCCCACGATAGCCAATGAGATCGAGCAAGCTTCACTTACTTGATGTTGTGCGCTTCTATAGCTGAAACTTGGCAGCCACAAAAGTGGAGAATTGAGACAGATCATCACCCACATTTTCTCCTTTGTTTTTCAAAACTCAACTCATGGCAGGAAAACCAGCTGACGATGTCAGTCGTCCTCTATTTGTCACATTTGATCTCGCGAGTCTCTGTGAGATCTTGTCTCACGTTGAAAACGTTACTACAATCGACAGGTGTGTATGTGTGGTCTTGCGGTCCGGACAAATCTTCTAGTGTGTGCATTCGAAAGATTATAATGCTATGTCTGTGGTCTCCCACAGTTTTAAAATCGGGTGAGATTTGAAAATCCTCTAGCGTGTCCCAGGCCTTACTCAACCCTAAACTCCATTTTGTTTAGGAACGCATTGCTCTACTTCATTAAACGGCTTTTAAGCACACAAAGAAATTACCCCCACATGATGTGGATAATGAGGCTCTTTTAATCGAGTGAGTCAGTTGGGTGATACGAAAGTGAATGCCCCCTTGCCCTCCTGCTCTGCTCAACACCATCCTGACGTGAGGAGGTGGACAGGGGACGCACAGCTGGGCCTAAGGCCAGAGCCGGGGGTGGATTCATGTGTCGTGGCCGTGATACCACGCAGTCCCTGAGTTACGGACATTCATCGAGCCGTGCCCTCTGAAACCATAAAATGGCTGAACCGAACATTAATCTTTCCCTTTGTCACCCCCCCCCCCCCACACACACACACACGTTACTCCTCCCTGTGCTCATTGGTGAACTAAGCAATGTTTCCATAGCAATGAGTTTCTGTCTTTCTCTCCCTCTCTCTTGTGGGTGTCTCACTTATCACCTAATAGGAGAGAAAATGGACAATTCTTTGTAGAGCTGACAGTCATCTCAAGTAACCATTTCCCATTCACTGTTGTGGAGCAATTCTCACTCTTGTCGACACCATCATGTGAAAGGAGTTTGATCAATAGTGTGAGGTTGCTTTTACATAATAGCTCCCTACAATGCTGGTTCTCTCCCATTCACCTATAGTTCAGGTTCACCTTTAATGTTGTCATGAAATACAAATTGCAGATATTAGTCCAGCTTTGATGTTAGAAGGCTTTGGATTGGGGGCGCATATTCTGTAATCCGTCGACGGTCGCGCTTGCAGAAATTGGATGTGCCTCAGATTGGCTGTCAAAGACTAGGAGCCTTTTTTTGTTTTACTACTTAATTTTTGTGTGAGTTTTATTCATTTAGCAGATACTTTTACCCAAACCTACATTTTCCGTTTTATTATAAAGCCATCTCTTTAATTAGCTTTCCTATAGATGACCACCTGTAACTACATTTCAAATGCACTGAACAATGACTTTGGCTGATTACCATCGCACTCCCCACTAACACCTTTATTCAAGCTAAAAAATATTTAGCCCTCTGTGTGGCACATCAGGCTTGAGGAGATCAAGTCAACCGAGGAGGAGGAGGAGGAAATGACCACTGTTGCAAAAGGCCTTATTGGACCAACAGCATCACCCACTCTTACCAAAGGCACGATGCCTTGAGGCTCTTTGCTATGTAAATCAATACTTTCCACAGTCTGTAAGGCTCTCCCAGAGCTCGCTGAGGTCTCTTGTTTTGCAACATTAACACAAAGTGCCACAGGCCTGTGTATGTCTGTTTTTGTTTCAATTCAGTTAGCGTGGCATTAGCTGCAGTTCTACTAATGCTAAGAACAAGGGAAACAAAGCAGTTTCTGACTTTTGAGATACACTTACCTAAAGGATTATTAGGAACACCATACAAATACCGTGTTTGGCCCTCTTTTGCCTTCAGAACTGCATTTAATTATACGTAGTTTTGATTCAACAAGGTGCTGAAAGCATTCTTTAGAAATGTTGGCCCATATTGATAGGATAGCATCTTGCAGTTGATGGAGATTTGTGGGATGCACATCCAGAGCATGAAGCTCCCGTTCCACCACATCCCAAAGATGCTCTATTGGGTTGAGATCTGGTGACTGTGGGGGCCATTTTAGTACAGTGAACTCATTGTCATGTTCAAGAAACCAATTTGAAATGATTTGAGCTTTGTGACATGGTGCATTATCCTGCTGGAAGTAGCCATCAGAGGATGGGTACATGGTGGTCATAAAGGGATGGACATGGTCAGAAACAATGCCCAGGTAGGCCATGGCATTTAAACGATGCCCGATTGGCACTAAGGGGCCTAAAGTGTGCCAAGAAAACATCCCCCACACCATTACACCACCACCACCTGCCTGCACAGTGGTAACAAGGCATGATTGATCCATGTTCTCATTCTGTTTACGCCAAATTCTGACTCTACCATCTGAATGTCTCAAAAGAAATCGAGACTCATCAGACCAGGCAACATTTTCCAGTCTTCAACTGTCCAATTTTGGTGAGCTTGTGCAAATTGTAGCATCTTTCCTATTTGTAGTGGAGATGAGTGGTACCCGGTGGGGTCTTCTGCTGTTGTATGATCATCATTCAGTTTGGAGTTCAGGAGATTGTCTTGACCAGGACCACACCCCGAAATGTACTGAAGCAACTGCCATTTGATTGGTTGATTAGATAATTACATTAATGCGAAACTGAACCGGTGTTCCTAATAATCCTTTAGGTGATTTGTATATTCAGAGTTATCTAATCCAAAGAAAAGTTGGAAACCACTGGAAAAGAGGTTTGAGATTATACCTCTGCCATGAAGTCTGAGGCTATGCGAGCCCATGTCTTTAATTCTGCACGGCACTGTCATCCAGAGGCTCCTCTTCGATGTCACACATTTCTGTTTCGTGTCAGCCCAGCTGCAGTGCCACGTTGTCACACAGTAAACAATTAAAGAGGAACAAATAGTTAGGAACCTGAGCCCTGACTCATCGGAGAAGCACAGACGTCAGTCGCTAACAGCCATGAACGCAATGGCACCACTGGCCCATCTCCAGGGTAATAAAGCCAGCGCTAACCACTGTAGCTGTGTTTGCTAATCACTCTCTCTTCCCCCCCCCTTCTTGATGGCCTTGTGCCTAAACCCGGCAAGTTCAGCCTGGCCGTGACGCATTAGAGCAACAATGTTCCCATCTCTAATCTTTGCTCGTGCAAATCATTGTCACTCAACCACCTGGATACTAAATCTCTTATCTCTGACATTTTACTGCCTCAATTTATAGTCTGAACATATTAAAGAAATTGGCTGCCAGTTTGTTCGAATATGTACAGAGACAAAATAAGTAGATGAACACCTCTATTGTATTTGGATAATTTAGGATCATTTCATATTTTAATTCTGGTTCATATAGGTGTGGAGAGGGTTTTACTAAACCGGAAAGGAACAAACTGTGACAGAAATGTAAACTAAAATAGAATCAAAATCAAGAATAATCGTTCTGAACAGAAGGGCAGGGTGTGTTTTGAAACCAGTAAAAAAAATTACAAGATAGTTTAGAACCAATGGATGGTAATGTAGTTTTTTGACCAACAATCAATGCCCGTTCGTTAACCATCTGAACATATTGGACACACACACACACACACACACACACACACACACACACACACACACACACAATCTATAATGTGTGTATATGTGATTATCGTCATTCAAAATCATTAGGATATTAAGCAGTGTTGGGTGTAACTAGTTATTAAGTAATTAGTTAATGTAATTTAATTACTTTTTCCTTTGAAAAAATAAAATAAGGGATTACTCTTAATGTTTGTTAAATTTAATTAATGTTACTTCACATGTAATTTAACTAAATTATGTTTATAGACTGTAGAACAATTATACATAATACAATAGTGGAATTAACATCAATAACATCAATATTATCTATCCTTCTCATTTGTAATATTTTGGTCAGTTAATAAGAATAATTAATGTAGTTTTATATTTTGTATTTGAATTAATTAAAAGAGCCGTTTCATGTCTATCCTTGAATCACTTAACTAGTCGTTGTTGATATAGGATTTAGAAAGTAATTAGTAATAAGTAATGAAATACTTTTTGGAGAGAGTAATTTGTACGGTAATCTAATTACACTATTGAGGATGTAATTAGTAACTAGTAATTAATTATTTAGAGTAACTTACCCAACACAAGATATTAAGTAAAGATCGTGTTCCACATTAAGATATTTTGTAAATTTTCTACCGCAGATATATTAAAAAAATGGATTTATTAGTATTTATCTGCATTACTAAGGACTTCATTTGGACATCTTTTAAAGCCGATATATATAAATATAAAAGGATTAAATAGACCGATATGCAAAATATATTTTATTTAAATAATTTGTGACTAAGTCTAAAGAAGAGTTCATGGAAACAAAACGGACTGTAGAAAGCGGCATCCTGTTAAACCCTTTACGGTTTCGGATATGATGCCCATGTACACACGTACTCCATTTGCGGTGCAGAAGTAACACGCGCTCGTTGTGCTTTCACATATGACGCGTTTGATGCATCCGCGGATGTATTCCACAAACACATTTATTCATTATTTTTATTTCAATTCTAGAAGTTGTTACTGAAAAGGCTTTTCATCATTGCGATTCTCTTTGTACACAAAACAGTCTTTCATATACAATCTTTCCTTGACATGTATCAAGTTGTTCCAGCAAGTGCCAGAACATTAAAGCGTGTTAAAAACACAATTATTATTCTAGCATTGCTAACTTGATATGACATGTATATTACATCGCAGCCTGTTCATAATAAAAGTAGTTCATAATAAAAGTAGTCAACCAAACATGTAAAAACTTACACTGCTTAATTGAAATGGTCTATAGTACAATCTCTGTAGTTCAGCGTGAGCACAGCCTCACTGTGGTGTTATGCCAAGCATGTTTTTGCGTGTGGTGGATGATTTTTGCGTTGAACGTACTCGGTTACTTTCGTAACCTCGGTTCCCTGAGAGAGAGGAACGAGTATTACGTATGGGAAAAACTCCTTTTCTCGAGAATGTGAAGCAAAACTTTTAATAAAGGTATCTATGTAAAGCGCAGTGAGCTGCACGGCCATAGCCCAGCGCGAGGAGCGCTCTGATTGCAGTCAGGTTTTAAGATCGACTGAAGCGATACCTGAGAAGCATAAACACGGCACGGAACGTAATACTCGTTCCTCTCTCTCAGGGAACCGAGGTTACGAAAGTAACCGAGTACGTTCCCTTTCGAGAGAGGTTCCTCGTATTACGTATGGGAACACAATGTAAAGCGCCGTGTGTGCTGACTGACCCAGTATACCCGAAGCACATGTTAATAAACCCCCGATAGACCGACAGAGGCGGCTTATAAGGGGAATGAAGAACCGGAAGAGTCGGTTCGTTTGAACAGCTGATCGGACATAGTCGGATCTTATGATGAATGAATAGTGCTTAAGGACTAATGTGTACAGGCCAAAACGTAAGGCAATCTGTTTGCCAGGGTCTAGAAAGAGCCTAGATGGAGAGAAGCCCTGCTTGTAGAGCTGGAACCTCCAACTTGTAGAATCTGATAAAAGTGGACGGAGAGGCCCAGCCTGCCGCCGCACAGATATCTTCCAAAGAAATGCCACACGACCAAGCCCAAGATGAGGCCATGCCTCTAGAGGAGTGGGCTTAAATGCCTGTAGGACAGGTTAGGTCCTAGACCTATATGCTAGTGGGACTGCATCCACTATCCAGTGTGAGAGACTGTTTCATGACAGCACAAACTTTAGTGCGGCCACCGAAGCAATGAAGAGCTGATCCGACTGCCTGAAGGGGGCGGAGCGCTCTAGATACAATCTCAATGCTCTGACTGGGCAGAATAGGTTTGCGTCTTATTCTCTCTGAGACGCGGGTTAAGCAGTGAAAAGACCTGCATACTGAAGGGGTTGATAGCACTTTCAGCATAAAACCATGCCTCGGTTTGAGCACAACCTTGAAGTTGCTAGACCCAAACGCAAGACAGGAAGGGCTCACGGAGAGTGCAGGTAAGCCACCCACTCGGTTAACCGAGGCCACAGCCAGCAGAAAAACGGTTTTGAGTGATATGTGCTTCAAGCTCGTGTTCTGAAGTGGTTAGGAGGGGGAACCCTTCACGGCCTCCAAAACCATGGCGAGGTCCCAAATAGGGACCGAGGTAGGGGCAAGGCGGGCTGAATCTCCTGGCCCCTTTAAGAAAACACACAATAAGATCACTTTTCCCTAGTGAATGTGCCGCGATCGGAGCGTGGCTAGCTGCTATGGCGGAGACACACAACCCGAGTATGGAGGGGGGACGACCCGCATCCATTAGCTCTTGGAGAAAGCGAGCAGTTCCGCCAGTTCGCATGAGTGTGCGTCGATGTTTCGCGTAGCACATTGGTTAGAAAACCACTGACCACTTCAAAGCAGAGCTGCCAGATAGCAGGGGCTCTAGCTTCCGAAATAGTGTTCATAACTTGTCAGAGGTTCCCGGATACCGTTGATGGGCCATACGTGGAGGGCCCACAGCTCGGGATTGGGATGCCAGACCTTCCCTTTCATTGGCAGAATAGGCCATGGGGCTGTGTCTGACAGCTGAAACAGTTTGGAGAACCATGTGCGGTTCTTCCAAAGTGGGGCTATTAAAAAGCACAGGCTTGCAGCTGGATCGCGATCGGAGGGAACATATAGAGGGAGTCTGGGCCAACATGGGCCAGGGCATCCCTGCGTTTGCAGAAAAAATATTGGGCAGCGTGTGCTGTGCGAACTGACTCGTTTGCGGGTAAAGGGACCATCCCCCTGGGGACATGGGTCCTCTGGATAACATGTCCGGACCCTGATTCAGAATACCTGGCACGTAAGCCGCCCTTAGGGAGCTCAGATTGTGCTCTGCCCATAAAAGGAGATGCTTAGCCATGCAGTGAAGAGAGTCTGATCTCGGCTGCCCTAGCGATTTTATGTACATTATCAAGACGTGGTGGTTCTTATGCCGTAAGACGCTCGTTGAGTCTTGAGTCTATGACAATGACTGTACTGATAAGCCTGCCCCTCGAAGGCGAATCTCAAGAATGGCCTGTAGTGGGGGTGGGGGGTTATCGTAACGTGAAGTATGCGTTTTTCAGATCTATTGAGAAAACCCAATCCCCGGGGCGAATGTGCGCGAGGATTTGTTTCACCGTCAGCACCTTGAAACGAGCGTGTCATAAGTGCTTTGTTCAGATGCCTGGAAAATGGGCCTGAGACCGCCACCCATTTTCGGCATGAGGAATTAGCGACAGTAAAAACCTGACTCGCTAGCGTCGGGTGTACTGTTTCCGCCGCTCTCTCCTTTAACAGTCTCAATGCCTCAGCGAGAAGCACGTGACTGACACTGCTTCTTACAGAGGGCTCGACCACGGCTTGAATCGCGGGGTCTGCGAGCAAAACTGTAGCGAGAACCTCGTTTTATATGTTCAACACCCAATATTATATACCAGGAATGGCCTGCCAGGCCTGGGCTCGTAAAGCCAGGGGTTGAATTAGATTCGGGGGCTGGCCGCTTGGTAATAGGGGCCTGTTAGCCGGGTTGCTTGTGCTGTAACACTGCTTGTAACACTGTGGGGATAGTGTTAGTTTTGGCGGTGCAGGCTTTGCAGTGGGCGCGCGCCTCACATTTATATTGTGTGTGCGAGAGTGAACTTTGTGAAAAGTGCTTGGGTGCAGGAGTGCAGACTGTAAAGTGGGCACATTTCCTACATAGAAAGCTCTTTTGTGTGTAGTGTAAACAATGTGCAGTGGCGCACAACCTACGTAGAATACCCACGGTGCAAACCAGTGAGCAAATCCACAGGGGTAAACGCACACAGCATTAGTGTGCAGACGAGCGTGTTTAACACAGGCTAGTTGACTGCAATATTTCATCTCCAGTCACTTAACTTAAGGGAACTGGGAGAATGTAAGGAAGTGCGGGTGGTATGTGAGCCAGTCTAGACTGAAAGCACACATGCAGACAAGCGTGTTTGACCACAGGCTAGTTGACTTTATATGGTGTAATCCGGCCGCGGCGGGATTTATTTGTGATTTTGTGAGGCTGAATTAACAGTGCTTATGTAGGGGTGCACACTGTGTAGTGGACACTTTGTCTACAGTGTAAAAACCTTTCCAGCCGCCTGAATAAAGGGGACTGGAAGTGATAGAGTGAAAAAAGGGCTTAGCTTGGCAGCCATTTTCCGACGCCCTTATGCTCTGACAGTGAGAACGTGCTATGACGTAAGCCGCGCTCTAGTCAGCAACGCGCTGTGGAAGGGGCGCGCGCTATCATGACAAGGCAGCCATTACAACTTCCTTGGCAGTAAGCGCGCGCTGCAGCGACATTGTTCTAGACATACCCAACAGCCCGAGCTCGCTCGTCTAACTTACTCTAGTATTCTCTGTCCGCAGCGCTTCAGCACGGCGGCGGTAGAATGAGCACGGCGAGAGCTTCGGCTCGAGTTTGTTTATTCACTCTAGTATTCTCTGTCCGCGGCGATAGAGCGACAGAACGAGAATTGGAAGCGTGAGTTAAAACTCTGTCCGCGGCGCTTCTAGCACGGCGAGAGCTTCGGCTCGAGTTTGTTTATTCACTCTAGTATTCTCTGTCCGCGGCGATAGAGCGACAGAACGAGAATTGGAAGCGTGAGGAAAAACTCTGTCCGCGGCGCTTCTAGCACGGCGAGAGCTTCGGCTCGAGTTAGTTTATTCACTCTAGTATTCTCTGTCCGCGGCGATATCGCGACTGAACTAGAGAAGAGGAAGAGTGAGGAAAAACTCTGTCCGCGGCGCCTCCTCAGCTCGACGGTATAGTGACGAGAGCTTAGGCTCGAGTTCGCCTATTCACTCTAGTATTCTCTGTCCGCGGCTGTAGCGCGACGGAATGAGAGAAGAGTGAGAACAACTCTGTGGCAGCTGCGGAAGAAGAGCCGCGGCGGTGGCAGAGTGAAGAGAGCTTCGGCTTGAGTGTGCTCATGTCCTCTAACATTCTCTCTTTCCGCGGCGCTATTCAGCGCGACGGGACGAGAGCAGAGGGAGAGTGAGAAGAGCTCCGTCTTTCCGCGGCGCTTAACGACGCGGCGGAACGAGAGAGTCCTCGAGTAGAACAAGCCTGTAAGCTCTAGAAGTGGCGTTGCAGCGGCAACACACATACAAACACATATAACACTCAACATAGACACAGTTTAAAGGATATATAACGCCGGATGGCGTAGCTGGAACGGCAGAGAAGGCGGAGATTGAGTCCGTCGTCCTCAGCTGCAGGTTCCGCTGGTGCCTTTTCAACGGCGGTGCTTCTTCCGGAGACCAGCGAAGGTATTGCTGAAGGAGATAAAATCTGACACCTATGGCGAATTAGGGTCTTATATAGCCTCCTGTATGCAAATATAAGCACCTTTTTCGGCGGGCTTCTGGAACGCCCCCCATTGGTTCGTTCCTCTCAGCCGCCTCACCATAGGTTCCTGCAGTTGCCGCGGCCCGGCCAATCACAGCGCTCCTCGCGCTGGGCTATGGCCGTGCAGCTCACTGCGCTTTACATAGATACCTTTATTAAAAGTTTTGCTTCACATTCTCGAGAAAAGGAGTTTTTCCCATACGTAATACGAGGAACCTCTCTCGAAAGGGAATCATAGTTTAGCATCCAAATACATTTGAATTTGTAATGACTGAGAGAGGTAGGCTACCTGAGCCAAATGCCAGTATTGTGCTGAATTTCAACTCCCCAGGGAAATTATTACCCAGTTGAAGTCGCTACCTGATTGCCTATTCCCAACTAGAGGATAATTTTTTTGGGGGGGGGGGGGATTTTTGTTGCAGTGGGACGGGAGAGGTTTGAAAATTCACTCCCGTGTTACCTTCTAATCCTAACCCCTCCCCCACACTTGCTCCTAAACCTACCAATACTACTGGGGTAATAATCTGGCAGGGGGGTCAGAATTTGGCACAACACCGGTTTCTGTTTCAGTTTCACTTTAAATTAATTTGTTTTTGGCTTGAAGTTTAAATAGCCTATTTACTTATGTTTTTCATTCTTCTTCTTTTTGGAATACTGTTAATTTTAGAGAATTTGTAGTGGAGTGAGTAGAACTAAAATAGCCTATAGTTATGTTTATAGTGTTTATAATGTTTGTAAACATTTACCAGTTGGCTATTTTACATTATTTTGTAATGTACTTATAAAATCTGACTTGTGACTTATCTTTTTTTTAATTATCCTTGACGTATGTTTTAAACATGCAGCAAACGTTTAAAATATATATAAAAATACTTTAAACCATTCAACTGGCAGGTTTTCCAAATTTGGCCAAATTCAAAAAATATAAAAGATATGTTATAAAAGATGCTTCTTGATTTAATATGACTATATATTGAGTAACTAGACTAAAGGTAGACTAAAACTAGACTAAAGGTCCTTGCACACTTAGGCCCCTATCTTGCACCCAGCGCAATTGACTTTGTAAACCGACGCATGTGTCATTCCTATTTTGCACCCGCGCAAAGCGCACTTTTCCCTCCACAGAAGCACGTCGCTAAACTAGTGAATGAACTTGCGCTCCCTGGGCGGTTCAGTGCAAAAAAGGAGGCGTTTTCCGGCGCAAACAATCCCTGGTGCTATTTTGCTGTTCCATTAAACAGTTGCGCCACTGACCAGAAAAAACCTGGTCTAAAGTCAGTGACGCGTTGAGCGTTGTTCATTATGCTATTTTAAGGGCGCATGCTTGACCATAATGTATAGCGTGCACAACGCGCATACTTTGCTCATGTAATCTACACACATGCAACAGTTATTTTTGCAAATCATAAATTGTTACACTAAAAAAAAATATTAACACATTGTGGTGTGCCACGAAGATGTGAAAAAATAGGCATAAATCTAGCTTACAAATTATTCAGGCTTATTGTAGTAATTAAAGATCAGACCTGTTTGCCCAATAGTGGCAAGACATATCTGTATATAAGGATATCTGACAAATTGGTTTGTCCGTCAAGAACCAGGAAAAAAAATCGACTGAAAAACTAAAAAACTGTTTAACCAACGCCTGTTTAACCAACGCTATTTTGGGTGGGTTTCTCCCATCCCCATACAACACAACTTCTCTGTCTTTCACTCCCTTACGAAAAGAAAATATATTTACCAATATATTACTTGAAATATATTTTAATATATAGTTAATATATGGAATAATATATTGATGGTATTATAAAATATATTATATATTTATGTAATAAATTGCAAAATATACAAATGATTGCCGCTTTCAATATATTGCAATATATTGAAAAATATTAATATTAATTCCCATATATGTGAATATATTGCCTAATGTATTGCATGAAATTTTCCAATATACTGCAATATATTTTTGTTTCATAAGGGCTGCTCTTACAAGAACGTGCACCTGGTAAATACGCCATAATAATAGCAATCCATAATGAAACTTGCGCACCTGCTTTTAAAGGGAATGTTGGATGACGCTCTGATTGGTTTATTCACGTTACTCCCAAACCACACCTATGAATAACGAAGCTACTTCAGACCAACCCATTTTAGATTTGCGCCAGGCGCAAGAGCCATTTATCCCGCCGGGAAAATAACAACAGCGCCGAGACCCGCCCACAAAGTTATTTGCGCTTCGCGCTTTGACACTTTCAGATCGTTAAAATAGGGCCCAGAGCATGTTTTTTTTCTCACTGTATTTTCAAATTGCGAATCATTTTTGCAAAGTGATACAAAATGGAGTCTTAAAGCAGTGGAATGATTTTGTCGTCCTCTCTCTACTTAAAAACTATTGTTTAGCTAACTTGAGCCCAATACGGTATAATCTTTCGTACAACCTTTTGTTTTGAAATCAGTACCTTTTGTGAACCCGATCCGAATTTTATGACAGACAAAAGTTTTGGAGGCAGTCTGATTTGACAATGTGAGGTTGTATTTATTTTTTAACTTGTGAAAATTTAAGGCTATAATTACGGACTTCGTTTGCAAGGACCTTGTGAGTAAATAAAAAGCTTTTTATGCTTTTAAAACCCTGGTGAAATAATAATAATTATTATTATTAAGTGAGTGTAGGCAAAAAAACATTATTAACATGTATTGTTTTCTTATCAAACCGTTTTCAGAACATTAATGTTACAGAATGAACGCATAAACAGAAACATGGTGAATAATGTGAACCCATTGACCCAACCCCCCCTTATTTTTAAGCCCCGGTTATTAGGTATTTTCAATTGTTGTATATTTGTCAGTTACCAAGTTGAAGGGTACTTGACACTAAACTGGTTTAATTTGAAAGAGTTTCCTAATAACCAACTAGGCGTTCAGATAAGTAACCAATGTACTCTTATGGCTTTAATGAAAACATATCTTGTTGGGTTAATCTGGATTTGACTAACACATAGTTTAAGTATTTGAGAACATTCTGCCTTCGGGCATTCCCATCTTAAGAGGAAGCTTTCTAGCCTGAGAAAAAAGATTTTCTGAAGAATTCTGAGAAATGTCAAAGAAACTCGAGTCGTCTTTTTTCTTCCTTCCATGTCGAGTATCACAGACTTAAATGATCATTTTCAAAGAACAAACAGGTCATATTATCCAGGGGTGTGATTTTTCTATTGGTGTATCCATCTTTCACACCTCTTTCCCATGCTGTCTCCTGCAGCAAGAGGACCAAAACACACTGCAGTAATAGAGCCAGAGGTGCTCCTCCACACGAAAGAAGCTGTTACACTACCTCAACTTCATATCCTTGTACATCGATCACGGTATTAATAGAAGCAGCGTTGCTCAGTGAATGGAGACTAGAAAAAAAAAGACGGAGAGAAGGGGGAGGGAGGACATGCGTGAGTGTCTGTCTGTGAATGAGTGTGTGTTGTCACTGTTATCACCAAAGCAAAACGTAGAACAAAGAATTTGAAGATGACTTGTGGACCCCCATCCTTGTTTTTATTTGCTGGGTCCATGCCAGCCCGGTACTTCTTGGCACTACCTGAGGGCGGGTTGTAAAGTCTGGACGACATCCATATTCACTCGCTTTCTCACACACATACTCACCGAAAACGTCACGAGTCAATGCCGGTACGGCACAGAGGGAAAGGTGAGAATTACAAATCCTCGGTGGAAAGAGCAATTGTATCCACTCGTCCGTGGCCTTCCTCCCTCGCTCCTTTCGTTCTCCTCCTCCCCTCGTGAGCGGCACACAGGCGATTAGCTGTCCTCCTCATTGGTGGCGCGCTGCGGACATCGCCAGGGCTTATTTGTTGAAGGGGTTGCCGTGGAGACTGGCGGCGGTGCCGAGGCAGAGTTGGAGCCAGAAAGAGAGAGAAGAGGGAGAGTCATCCATCTACCGCAGAGAGAGGAGGAGAGATTACAAAAAAAAGAGAGAGGGAGAGTGCAAACATGGGCTTCGCTCCTGTTATCTTGTGAACGGCTTCCAGCTAGCGCACTTAGGCGAGACCTATATCCCTTCCTCACGCTTTGCTCAAGAGGGTGAAGAGTTCACACAGGCCCCCATGTGCCGAGCAAACCGTGCAGCCCTTCCAATCTCATGAGCACCGGGTGAAGCCGGAGAAGGGTGGCTCGGACCCCCGCGAGGGTACCAGATACCTTAAAATATCAGCCAGCCTTTTGAAGCAGCTGTGGCTGGATGAGAGGGAGATGCGGGCTACAGTAAGTGAATATTCAGTCTTTTCTCACACATATATATATATGTGTGTGTGTGTGTGTGTGTAAACATGTTGCTTCGTCTAAAACTGCATTTTGGCCAAGGAGGAAAGAGATCTGGAGAATGTGTCAATAATGCAGTACGTGAGAGTGGGGGGGGAGGATAAACAGCTGTGTTGCAGAACAAAGGAGGGAGCAAGGCAGAGCGGAACGAGGGATCGCGAGCTTGGCCACACACACACACGTGAACGCAACAGCATGTATCTGCTTGAACCTAATTCAATAAGACCTCCCTCAGCCACCCCCATCATTGCGTGTGCTGTTGCTCATGCATTGCTTTTCGCTGCTGCGCATGTGGTCGATCTAGAGCACACTCCTGAGGTGTGTGTGTGTGTGTGTGTGTGTGTTTGTGTGTGCGTGCGCACAGCAGTCGATGGATAGCTGGTGTGTCTCAGTGGCACTTATGAATGGGAACAGAGAGTGAGACGGAAGTACAGAGGATGGCTGTGTTAGGGGAGACCCGCAGTTGGAGCCCCAAGCCGTGGGAGTTCAGGCGCTATAATTGTGACTTCCACCCCAAGTCTGAGGTAAATAAATAGCAGGTTGACAATGTATTTTCTTTCTGTTAGAGACAATGCTGTGCTTTTTTTAAGGTTAGCCTAAGAGTCGTTTGTTAGGTAGATAGATATTCTCCTCTCGTTAATGTAGACTTTTTTTCATTCATTCTTGAGACTCGTGCTGTTGGCTTTTCGATGAGAATGAGGGAAAACGAAAGTCGGTCCTTTCGTTCAGCTGGTTATTACCTCCGGAAGGACTGTCGGTTCTTAACCCTCAGCTGAGGCAAGAGCCACATGTTCCTGTTGTTCTTGGCATGACGTGTTATTTGCACTCCTTGGAGAGTGCGTGCCCAGCTGATGCTGGAGAAACAAAATGCTCAAAATCTTTAATAATCTGCAAGGCAGAATACCTCAATTTCAAAATGTGTTTTTTAAAAGGATATTTTTTTCTCTTTGCTTTTAGCAATGTGGCTTTGACTGTTTTGGGACTCTCCTTATATTTTTTCATTTATTTTTCGCTCTCTGCATGTTTTATCACAGTTCATCCGCACCTTTTGATGCGACTCAACCCCCCGTTCCATATCCTCTCGTAAGGATGGCACAGACATTGAGCCTTTTTAGTGAAAGACTGGAGAGTGTTGAACGAGGTGGCATATGTTTTAAAGTCAGCCAGTCAAATGACTTCCTGCTGGAGGCTTTCAGATCAGGACCCCTGCTCTACTGAAATAGATCAGCGCTCCCTCTCGTCTCCGAGACAGATGTGTCATCAATAGTGCCTTAACAAAAGCTCAATGGAAGACTGACTCAGAGCGATTTCATGGAACAAGTGGTACTCTGATGAGCGCTGAACCAACCTCTCAATCTCATTTCAGACCCATGCGAGTGACGTGGGTTTGACGTCACAGCCAGTGATGTTGTCCTCTCCACTTCATCATTCATCCTTGAATGGTCTAATGTGTCGATTTGCATCAGGTCTATTGAACGGTGGGGTCCTGCCTTGCCCTTCTGTGTTATGTGGTATTGTAGAGGGCTGTCATTTATAGATTTTTATTTTATTTTATACATTTGTGCAAAACTTATTTGGTTTTGCTTACCTTCACATTTAATCACTTGGCAGACACATTACCAAGGAGCAATTTAGAGCACAGATGAGGAGCTCATTATTGACTGAATTAGTACTTTCTGAAGAAGAGTGGTGCTTAACTGTGCAGAGCTCACTATCATGTTGTTGGAGTGTTTTCCAAGAGGTTGTCTTTTAGTCGCTAAAGACCTGTCCACATATGCAGCAACTTCCAGCAACATTATCATTGATTTTCAGTAAGAGCTGGTGACGTCTGGCGACACAAACGACAGCAACCTCTGCCGACCAGACGTGGGTGTGTCCATCAAATCTGAATTTTATGTTTAGGCAAACGAAGAGCCTTTTACACGGTTTAAGAATTAATAACAATTTCAAATATTTGCACAAAAAAAAAATTAAAAAATGGTGCGTTCATTTTTGGTGCGAATCAGGTAGCCTTATCGTGGTGCACGAGATGTGATGTAAAATTCGTTTTTGGTGTTGTTGTTTTTTGTTAGTCTATCCAGTTGAACCCGCTAGATGTGGCACTGTGTGTTGTTCATTCAAATCACTACAGAAAAGGAGAAGCTCAATGTGTGGAAGAATCTTGGTTACATCAAAGCCGTTCGCATGGAACGCATGCACCAGACTAGATGGATATCTTTAACTGTTGCACTTGTGCCTCGCTAAAGAAAGACGCATATATAGAAAGCGATGTAAAGTTAAACGTAAAAAAAAAAAAAAAACATTTCGAGACTTTGCGGGGATTTTTCCATTTCACTGCAACTCATGTTTTTGAATGCAAAATGACACATTTCATTGCTTTAAATGAACTATTTAATGTGTTGCGTAAGGAATGTCTATGGACGGGCCGTTGAATTATTCGGAAAATCCGCTTTGCGTTGTGACCGCATCACCACCTCGGGTGTGCATTATTTTGTTCCGCTAATACTATGGTTACCAGTCCTCAAGACATCGATCTGATGATATATTTAAATGGATTTTTTACTTAAATTGCAATTGTGAGTTGGACTATTTCTTCCGCGAATCCAACGGCTCTTTCCCAAACGTCATTTTAAAGCTGGTAACGGAGGCTTGAGCCGTTGATAGCAATCTACTGCAGTTATTAATTAAGTTATTTGAGAGAGAGAGAGGGAGATTGTGTGAGTTAAGGGGGTCGCACACCGGACGCGGCGCTCGGCGGCGCGCCACGTCTTTAAAATTCGAACACATTGTTTTCAATGAGTGTACGCACACCGGTGGCGGCATTCGGCGCCTGTCCGCGGCGACTCAGGAAGTTGTTCTAAATCCTGCCACGCCACAGAGCACCATTTCAAGGCTTTATATTAAAAGTATATTATCGTTAAGGTATACTGATTTCAACCTTTGCTACAAGACACATTTGTTTTACATTCTGAGTTCAACAGCTTGAATAAAGTCTAAACATATTTTGGGGAAATGTATAATAAACGTAGCCTTTTAAAATGTGCGCGTCCGGTGTGCGATACCTGAGACGCTGCGTGGCGCGCCGCCGAGCTCCGCATCCGGTGTGCGACCCCCTTTAGGCTACCTCTTTGCGTCTCTAAACAGCGGTTATTAACTCGCTAGTGAAACAGTTGCTTTGTGTTTTTGTTTTGTTTTTTTAATCCTGTAATTTTTGTTATTACAGTTAACTATGTGAAGTGATATGGAACTGTAATGCGGTCAAGAGAGCTGCCTGGAACTACGCTCGCTGTGCGTTTCCCAGAAAATTAATGCACACATAAGAACGTTCATCAGCCAATCAGATTCAAGCATTCAACGGCCCGTAGTATAAATTAATATTGTGCTCATTGTGCCCTCTTGTAGCCCCAGGAGATTAGACTAATACGATATACTGTTATCGGACAGCTGACTCATCCTTACGGCTAAAAGCAGCATTTAGATATGTAAATATGTGCTGCACGCTTTCCTCTCAATAACAAAATAAACACCCACGATATAAAAAAAAAAACAATAAGCTTTTTAATAAAGCACAAGAAATCATAGCAAAATGCTCTATACGGCACGCCAGTAAAGTCACGTTATTTATACTCTATCTATATCACTTTATACAATAGATAGCTTAAAATTAAGCATTTTTAACGTATTAAACATGAATTTTTCATGTTTAATACGTGAAAAGTACATTTCAAGCATTTTTAACGTATTAAACAATCCACTGTCTCATTTCATTAGAAGTACAACTTCATTTTCTACAATAAAGCAGCTCTCCAGTGTGTTCACATTTTCACTTGCGGACGTCTGGTCTGAACCTCGGAGAATTGAACCAGAAAATATTTTCATTAGAAAGAGGGCGGGGCCTCTGCGCACACCTGCCTATTACATAATCACAATGGACCAATGGTAGTTTCAAAGGTCAATTTGGCAAACTCAAAACGAATTTCGCTTGGTCTTCTCGGCCTGATTTTGTTCAAATTGGCGTCAAATCAGTCCGTTCTTTATTAAATTAATTTTTATGTTCTCTTTTGACAAATTGTGCTGGTTATGAGTTAAGTAAAACTTTGAATGAAAGACGCCGTCGCTGATTGAAAAACGAAAGGAGTTTAAAACTGCAACCAAAATATATATATATATTATTTTGTTCCTCTCTTTTTTTCTGGGAATCAGAGCCATTTTCGTCATGTCAGTAAACAGTGTTTACACATCTATTTGCGTGTCAGTTATATATAGCCACAAGAAAATGATGGTAGTAAAAGGATGCCTGGCTGAATAATGGCCACTTTTGCGCTAGATATATTAGCCTAGAATAAAACAGAGCCATTTGTAGCACTGTGCTGCTGTTAGGTGAGGTCAAAATGAGGGCTTCAGGAAGTTCAGTCTTTTAGATTTTATTCATGGAGCCCTCACAGGTAGGGCCATTCAAATCGAGACAGTATATCTTTATTCAGCGCAGTGTTAGCTATCATCAAAGTAGCTTATGCAATTTTGCGGAATAAGGTAATGTGTTTATCTATGTACCGTGTTTTGAAGTGGTCTGAATAGGCTGGTTTCCTCTAACAGCATCTATCTTGCCTTCTTCAGGTAATCTTGGTGCAGGTAAACCCAGGAGAGGCCTTCACGATCCAGCGAGATGATGGTCATTTACAGTGTATCACAGGTAAGATTCAAGCCGTTCCTTTTGTATTGAGTAAGATTTCTGTGTAATTTAAGCCATAATTACATTAGTTTGTGCGCAGGTGGCGTTTCATTTAGCCAATTCACAAGTTCAGATTACTGTAATTACCAATATGGGACTTTAGCACGTAATTGATTATAGTACCTGCAAGTTTAACCAATTGATCGGTAAGCTTTGAGTCTCCTTTCCCCTTTTCCACCAGAATGAACCGGGTGCTAGTTCAGAGCCAGTGCTAGTGTCAGTTCTAAATTGGTTCGACTTGAGAGCCTTTAAGAACCAGTTTGGCTTTCCACAGGCTAGAGAGCCACCACAGAGCCAGGTCTTACTCCACTGTATGTGTCTCATCTTTCTCGCTAGCGATTTAGCAATGCTAGCGAGGCAGCGGGAAATACAAACACACCAGGCTTGTTTGAGATGCATCGGCGCTGCGCGGACCCATCCGCATATGATATCAAAATACCGCTTAAGCGATTCAAAAGCATAAGGAGTTGTTTGTACTCGCTGTACTTTCATGTCATATGCGATCGGTCTGCACAGCGTGCACCGATCCATCTCGAACGAGCCTTCCCTGAATGGCTCATGGCTTTATGATCCTACATCGGCATCAAGACGCAGCGAATCCAACGCATTAGTGCAGCTCTCCATGATTTGTATAGATGGAAATTACAATTGAACAGCTGTTAGCATTGATTAGCTGCTATTTAAAAAATGGTGGTCACAAGTTTGTGTTGGTCTTGTTGGTCACGGTAACTCCACCTCCAGCCGCTGACGCAAGCGGTTCTTACTTCTAGCCCACCAATGTTTTGATGCTACTTAAGAACCACTCTTCCTGGCTCGGAGCTGGTGCTTTGGCTGTGGAAAGACAAAGAACCGATCTGAAACTAGGCTTTGGCTCCGAACTAGCACCAGCACTGCTTTGGTGGAAAAGGGGTACTTGTACCATTTGGGTACCCATTTTTTTCTTTTAAAACAGTCCTAAATAACACACAATTTCTTGGTGTCCCCAAATGCCCCCTCTAAAGTGTGAACTATGGTGTAATTTGTATGGAATGCAACTATAATTTTCAATCTCGGTAGAGTGAAACCAGTTATGCCCTTATAAAAAGACTTTATTAGGTCCCCATTTAAGACCCTGAGAGTGATTTGGAGCCTCACAGCAGCTAGAAGCCAAGCCAAGTCAAATCTCATGTCTTTGAGGTCCAAGTCAAGTCTCAATAAATGCAATGTCCCTTAAAACACACAAAATATAGCTTTAATCATTCATTTAATTTGTGTTTACATTCAAAAACTATTGCTTTCAAACTATATAACTGTATACCTGTTTTGAACGCATTGACGTGCAGTGTATTTTTGAGCTTGTCTCCTGAGTTGCCATAGTTTGCTCTAGTTCTCAAGCAATGATAGGTAATCTGTGAACGCTGGTGGTAACACAACCTGTGTATAAGCAAGCGCTACAGTAAACAACACAAAGAACAACATTGCCGTCTGTGTGTCGTTTGTGAGAAGTCAATATAATAACGCAACCGATCTGTGCAAATGTCAGACAGTGTGTGCTAGGGTTGGGCATCGTTTTGATTTGAACAATTCTGATTCCGATTCCGATTCTTACTTTCGATTCCAGTTCTTTTCGATTCCGATTCTTTGAGGGGTGGAGTCAAAACATGTCACATCGATATTCAATGCTATTTTCAATACAACGGGGGAAAAATGCTGCATATACTGTCAATTAGATATTTTTTATATAATTTTTTTTGTCTGTCTTTTGAAAGTCTAGGCAATCAAACATTTCTTCTGAAGAGATCACTTTATATGATAAAGCTTTTAAGCTTTTTCTCATATATAAACATTGATCAATTACTATTAAAATTATCTCACAAATATTTGTTAACTCAATGTATTTTTTACAACGGGGTAATTGTGTTGCAATAGTTTACACACAGCACAAGTAAGCTTGATTTTGAATGGTAAATTGAATAAACAAAGATACATATTACAAAAAAATAGCACAAATAAATACAATAGAATAAAAGATATAAATGAAATAGACTGCTTTATTTTTTCAGGTAGGTCTAACATTCAGGTAAGAAACTAAATAAAAAAAACGCAAAGTGGCTAAATAAATTTAAAATAACATTGGATAATGTTTTTGCAAAAAATTAAATAGTTTCATATAAAACCATTAAAGTTAGACAAGTTGATCAGTCAAGAGCAGTGTGATCGTTTGTCTTTTTGTAGTTTGACTTTGAATAACAAATGACTGCTGTCCCTTTAAGAACTGCCGCACTCATGGATCCTGAACACTGCTCCTGTTACTCATTCTTCATTTCTTCCTGAATTGTTTAAGACTGTGTTTACATACTGTTCAAAATGTGCGCTGAGAATTTGTTTGAGTGTATTTGACCAATAATAAGCTGGAAAAAGAAGCGAATATTTGCACTTGTATGTCAGGGGCGGCTTTATTACGGTAGGCTATGTGTGTGTGTGTGCGCTTCAGATGTGAGCTTGAAATCTGCGGGGATTCGCAGAATTATGTGCAATCCCGCGCGAAATTCAGACCGATCACACACACTAACACTAACACGCTGTCGTAAGGAAAAGTCCAGCAGAACGCGCGTCCGTCGTGTTCAGAGGTTAACCGGCTGAATGAGAATATGCGGCTGCGTGTCAACTCGCTGTCGGTCAGAGAGGAGAGGAGAGGAGAGCAGCTGGGATCGATTGTGTAGGCTGAGCAGGCTATCGTATCTTTTCAGATATTTCAGTATCGATATTTTTGACAACACTAGTTGCACTGTGCCGACCCAGGCTTTTAAAAGTGAAATAAATCCACACTTCAGAGCCGCTTACCGGGCTTCCATGAACAAGCGGGCGCGCAAGCACCGGAAATCAGGTGGCCATGGAAACCAAAACTTGCGCGCTTGGAACCGAAGATCGGAAACGAAAATAAATTTTCTAAACGATTCCAATGGAATCGTTATTTTTTAAAGGTTCCGAGTTAGAACCGGTTCTCGATGCCCAACCCTAGTGTGTGCTGACATCTGCAGAGACATCCCACAGGCAGTGCGAGCGCCAAAGATCAATTGCAATTTTGATCAGAAATATGCAATTGCATATTTTTTTCTCAATTATGCAGCTTTGCATCGAGGCGTATTGTAACTAGTCTCAAAAGTCAGTAACGTCACACATCGACATGTGGTGATAAATAAAAAGAATCCAGCAGTAAATACATTTTAGGGGCTTTTGCTGGTTAGCTCTTTGCCACAGTCAAATTTCAACATTTTGCTTTTACTAAGAAGATAGAAAGAACACCCTGGTTTGGATGAGGGGCTAAAATCGGTTCTTCTCAAATACGGTGGAATCCCCCCCCATGAGCTCACTTTCCACACGACTGCATCATGACTCCTAGTCATCCCTCCAACACATCCTTATTCACAGAGAGCCATCCAGTGTTGGGTCTAATTGCCATATGTGTCGGAAGCTCAGTCACAACAGTCAGCTAGTGCTTTGTGGGTCTCGGCAGGGTTGCAATGAGATGTCTTACACCCCCTCTCAGCTTGCAAAGAGCTCTTTTTGTCTACAGCCATTGTGTGGGACGGTGCGAACGGGCTATGAACTGCCAACCACCCTGATTGGCAGTTGCTGCAATAGGAAGAAGTGGAGTGTGACTGTAATTGAAAGATTACTGTGCCTTGGGAAGCTATTGATTAGGAAAACAATAGCATCCTGCTCATTGTATACGGTAAGCCTGATTGTCCCGTCCCTAGCTTGCCTGATTAGCTTGGCAAGGATTTAAACTTGTGAAGCAGTCAGCTGCACTGAAATGAGATTGATGTTATCATCCGGCATTAGCGTTTGACTGAAAACCCAAATGGAAGTGGTTACCAATTTGATCTGAAAACCTAAGGGCATGATTTTTTTTCTTTACAGCAATGGCTAGCACTTTGTTAGCTTGTCCCTTATCAAGAAGCGACACTGTAGGACACAGACAGGTGATAACCCCAATCCATATGAAGATTACAGCAGCAGTGACACCACTATACGTTCGACAAGTGAAAAGAAATCTTAAAGTTGCACTATGCAACTTTCTGTCCACTTGAGGGCGCCTATTTAAAACAAAGGCATAGTTTGATGACGCCAAGTTTGAGCGCAGCATCTTAGGACATGTGGTCTTCACCTCACAGCCGGTGGAAAATAGGACTCTGGTAGAAATCATGTTTCGTGGATGCGGTTATTAACGTTACTGTAGTATGAAGCAGAGCAGGACCGAGTGTTGTGGAGCTGAGCACGGCCGCTGGAGCGATTGTTATACAAACACACGGCTCGCGAGCAGCTGGACTTTTATTATGACGGGACGGGACACAGTGGCCTGGCGCACACACTACTTCTGCTTTTCCGGTCATGATTATAAGGTGAAGCAGCTCTGTTTATCATATTAGATACATTTAAATGTGTTTAAAATGATATGACGTTCCTCTGTGTTCCACTATGACGTGTGTTTGCTCGGCGCTGCCGTGACATGTTCACACTGCTAAGAGAAAAGCGCTTCTGCAGAATAAAACCGAGGGTATGATATGACAGGCTATGAAACTAATTAAACGCTATTCTGAAATGTCCCGGGTCATTGGTTAAAATAGCAATTTTCTCAGAATTTACAAATAGTTGGAAACATTTGGGATATTGTAAGTACTCAACTGAACAAAATATATAACACTGGCCTAGTGGTTTTTAGATATTTTACTGCAAAAATACTACATAGTGCACCTGTGTTCTTTGTGAGCGGTGCTACGCAGCACAATGTGACTGAAATAGAAAAGTTGCAAAGAAATGTTTTTTTTCTTCTTCTATATTAAGATGAACATCTGATTCGATTGGTTCTTGGCTCTATCGAACGATTGTTGTTTGGTGTTTGAGATGTGGAAGACCTTGCAGTTGTTTTTGGAGGGCTGGTGCTTAAACAGACTAAACATAGACAAAATCCGGCATATGCCACGACAGAAACAATATTTATCTCCGAATGATAGTGTCATTAGGACATTTTGATAAAACATTACAAGGTCAAAAGAAGAAGGAAACATGCTCTATAATATGAATTTGCAAAATATTCACCATTTGCTCCCCCTCATGTCCTTCTTGTTCCTTTGTTGAACACAGAGTTTTGAATAATGCACTCATCTCTCTTTTCCAAGCAGTGTATTGGGACTGAGATGCCGCTCAGGTCTGCTTCATAAACAAGACTGACATTTTTTCTGAAAATTGCTTGAGGTTTAACTTATCTCCAACAATTGTAATTGCGTAGAAAGGTGCGAAAAGTATACTTAAATGTCTTGTTATCCGCTGAAGCAATCACTAAATGTTATCTTTTTGCTTTTTGTTGAACTTAATATAGTTTTTGAAAGAATTAAAGCGTCACTAACCGGGGTTTCCATTAGAGATTTGCGCAAAACGGTTGTGATATTCTAAATGTCGAATAAATAAAAAAACGGTTGTGAAATGTCGTTTCCATTAACCCATACTGTGAGAATTTTTTTCCCCTTACAATAAGTCCAAATCATGGCGACGGATTTTAGTAGGTTTATCCACTAGCCATTATTTTTTATTGAAGGAGACTTAGGTATATTATCCAGGCATTAAAGGGTTAGTTCACCAAAAAATGAAAATTCTGTCATTAATTCCTCACCCTAATGTTGTTCGACACCCGTAAGACCTCGGTTCATCTTCAGAACACAAATGAAGATATTTTTGTTGAAATCCGATGGCTCAGAAAGGCCTTCATTGACACCAATGTCATTTCCTCTCTCAAGACCCATAAAGACACTAAAGACGGCGTTACAAAGCCCATCTCACTACAGCGGCTCTACAATCATTTTATGAAGCAACGAGTGTTTTTGTGCGCAAAAAAACCCTAAATAACTTGTATAGTGACGGGCCGATTTCAAAACACTTTTTCCTGAAGCCTCGGAGCTTAATGAATCAGTGTATCGATTCATGATTCGGATCGCATGTCAAACCACATGTCAAAAACTATTCTCATCGCTTCATAAAAGGATTGTAGAGCCACTGTAGTGAGATGGGCTTTGTAACGACGTCTTTAGTGCCTTTATGGGTCTTGAGAGAGGAAATGACATTGGTGTCAATGAAGACCTTTCTGAGCCATCGGATTTCAACAAAAATATCTTCATTTGTGTTCTGAAGATGAACGGAGGGCTTACGGGTGTCGAACAACATTAGGGTGAGGAATTAATGACAGAATTTTCATTTTTTGGTGAACTAACCCTTTAATGGCAAGGAAAGTTCCTTATACTTTGGGGCAACCACGTAGTAGGATGTGTTTCTGGGTTTCTCCCTCATATCTGCTTCAAGGTCTTGATCATTTGCAGCATATCTTTGTTGTTTAGGATCCAGGATCCCGTAATTCTTTTGTCTTTTATGAGTTTAATAAAGAACTGTCTCATCTTCTATGCAAACATACCGTCGCCATCTAATAGTGTGATCGACTTTTATGTACGCCAGGTGACCTGCAAATATTTACATTGCAGTCTTGCGAAATATTCTTTTTTTCGAATTGCCTGAAAAACCACCTCATGCGAGCAAAAACGTTTTTTCGCTGAATATTTGAAGTAATTTAGGCATTTTGAATGTGCATCTCAACACAGTCTTTCCTGTTGACACATGCCGAGGTCTTTGTGGGACAAAGAAGCCCTTCTCTTTCAGAAAGAGGGGGCAAGAGGTGTTAAATTTAGATTCGAGCTTCACCTCTCCCTGAGAGGAAGAAGTTGATGAGGAAGAGTAGCGTGAGGGCAAGCAAGCTGCTTTGCACTGGTCTGTTACTGGGAGCTGTTGTCTGTCAGTGACGTGAACAGAGGGATGACTCACCATTGCGGGAGCTGAGGGAAGAGCGCACGTGTGTTTGTGTTTAACCCCTCACCTTAGAGCGAGCTGGAGGTAATGCTAAAATCTGCGGGATAAACCAGAGGGAACTGGTTTGTCCCTCTCTTCCTGATTTCTGTTTTTTTTTTTTTTTTGGTCCAGATGGGCGTTTGTTCTATTTTCTGAATTCATTCATGTGTTTTCAGTAGCTGGAAGTACATGAATACCATATGCACACTGTGGAGCTTCATTACTGTCTGTTTAATATGAAGAAGCAGCCTTTTGAGGGGAAGAGAGAACTAAATTTATGGCATCCCAGACTGCCGGGGGTTGGATGTGTTTTAGGAGCATTACATTAGAACTGGGAAACATAACACGGCCTTTTAACATCCTGGCGTTATCGTTTCTTTGTGTTCATTGGCGGTCAGCCTTGTAATACGCTCACGTTGGTTTGCGTACTTTTGTTTGTGTGTTCATGTCTTGATTACTCATGTAGGATGTTAGCCAGGAGTTCCACATTATTGATGTTCCTTCACTGTCTGACTAGCTAGATTACAGACAACAGTCTTGGAATAGGTGTTTCCTTCACCACCGCTTTTCTTTTTAATGACGTTTTCTGAGCAGCTAAATGTGGGCGTCTTGAAACAAGTCTCGCATTTTCGACTACCCCTAGAAGTGGTCGAAAGTGGACCAGCTCAAAATGCTTTAGGCCACGTTTACACCTGTATTTAGTGCCGTTCATTTGTGAGTCAGTCAACCAAAACGCATCTTAATACCAGGTGTAAACAGAGCCTTGGAAGAACAGCATCTGTGTGGCTGTTTGTTCAGATGTTCAGTACGCTGTGTGTATCAGCAGCATGTACGTGTTCTCACACAGAAGAACAAAGAGAACACAGTGGTTTGCCTATAAATCTTCAAAATTATTCTGAGTGTTGCTTCAATATATTGTGCATTTAAACATGCAAAATGCTTACCTTTAAAGGTGAACTATCTGTAGGGCTGTACTAGAATAATCGAATATTCGAATATTCGTTCGGTGAGGTGGCATTCGATTTTCAGTTTTGAGATTCGAATATTCGTTTTTTTTTTTTTTTCAACACGTGACTTCCGTCGCGGACTCATTCTCACTCATGCTTGAAATAATAATAATAAATTAAAAAACACACCGCAACATGCTTTCAATAAAAGCATCGTGCATTTTAAAGATTTAAATTAACAAAAAGTCAGAATAAGACAAAATAAATCCCTTATATAGAATAAAACTAATTGTAATAGATATTACATTTTGTGTCATTTTAAAAACAATTCATTTATTCTTATTCAACTGTTTATAAGCATGCTACCGTGTTCTTTATTTATTACAGTTCATTGAAATCACTGTGTGTTACTAATTTAATTTCTGTTTTGGGATTCATTTGTTTTAAAGAAAGGTTCGTTATTAATACCTTATTAAAGTTCTTGCTCTCAACAGACTTTGTGTTTTGTATCACTTGTGCACTGTCCGTTTTCGGAGCATAAACCTGCCCGTGTAATGCGTACCGGAAACTGTTCTATTTAAAAGATTATTAAATGTTTATTAATATTTAAAGAATGTGTGCCACCTGATCATATTGCACCAAATGCAACACTGCACTCCACTGGGTCTGCCACAACACATTTACGATGCCGAAGAGTGAAACGTGAAGTCGTGAAAGATGATACAAATGCAAACCGACACTATTATTATATATTTAGCCCCACCCACTGAAGCTTCGAATATTCGATATTGATTGCCACCTAAGCTTCGAAGCTCAAAAAATGGCATTCGAAACAGCCCTAACTATCTGGTGTAGTATTTTTGCAGTAAAATATCCAAAAGCCACCAGACTAGTGTCATATATATTGGAGTTGGAACCTTCAGAAAACTTTAACTCTCTTTTTCTTAAAATTGACTTCACTGCTTCTGCCGACTTCAAGCAGGTGTAGCTCAGTCATTTGTCTGATTTAAACTAATCATACATCTTTGCAGGGAATAAAAGATAATATTAATAGAGAATATCAAAATAACAATAACAGAGACTGGTTGGACTCTTGGCTTTTGCCAGCAAGCAGTTGTCTAGCGTCCTCCATGGAACACTTTAGTAACCACAGAGCAAGACCACTCAACAACACTCAAACAACATTGTAGGGGTGAGTAGACTTCGTTCCCTCGACAGCTTCAGTGTTCCTTCATCCTCTTCAGCTCATCATGAGTACTTGCTCTTGCATTGATATTGTTTGTGGTAGGTCACATCTGGCACTTGGTTTATTTCCATTCTGACATTCAGACGTCTTAAGTGCAGACAGCCACGGCCTGATCGCATACTCCAGGTGACATCACACACTTTGCTGTTGACTCACTGTATACTTGTTTGCCTTTTAGAAGGTTTGTTTTTTGTGTGTTTTTTTTTTTTTTGCACTTGTGATATTTTGGCGTATCTGAGTAGCCATCGTACAAACCTGCTGGACTGAGATAAAGGACAAAGCAGCTCAGATTTTAGTTTGTATAAAACACAAGGTGCAAAATATGTCAATCAGCATATAATATAATATATAATTTTTTTTTGTTTTTACATTTGCTCTCCAAACTGTCTAAACAACTATAAAACTATCCTTTTATTATATATATATATATGTATGTATGTATATGTATATGTATATGTATATGCATATATATATATATATATATATATATATATATATATATATATATATATATATATATATATATATATATATATATGTATATGTATATGTATGTATGCATATGTATGTATGTATATGTATGTATGTATATGGATATGGATATGGATATGGATATATATATATATATATATATAAGAAATGATTCTTAGCTGTAGGATAAACTAAGGATAAACAAGTTTAATACTTAAATATGAGCATAATTCATAGCCATAATTAATTGTCTTATTAAACACCACATATTACAATTATATCACTAATACTATTGATCAGCCCAATCCTGCTTTGCTAAATAATCATAATAAAATGTCGTACTTTTGATATTCACAGTCATATTTATAGATAGAAAGTGCATAATTACGTCAATGTTTAGACACTGTAAGCATGGTGAGTTATATTGTCTTTTTATAAATTGTCTACTTTTTAGGAAAAGTCAAAATCTACATACTAAACCATAATATGAAATTGACACATTTTTATTTTTACTATTTTTAAAAAAAAAAATTAACTTACATTTTTTTTAAATAAATTTTGAATTGCTGTATCACATTTATTTAATAATTATCTCATAATTTAAGTTATGCCATAACCAACTTTTGTCAATTTAGTGACTAAGTAGCTCATCATTTAACTTACAATTTTGTCAATTTCGAATTGGTGTAACAATTTTATTTCAAAATTGTGACTTTGTATCTTATCATTTCAGTTATGCCATAACCAACTTTTGTCAATTTAGACTCCAGTCATGACTTAATTCATATTTAATGTCATTATAACTTAGTTTCTCATACTGTAATAAACATGGCCAACCTTTTTATTTTTATTTTTTTATTTTTTTATGTAGCAGAAATAGGCTTGCATTGCGTACAATGGTAGTCTCAGTAGTTTGATAAATGTTGTTGGCTAATAAGACTATGCTGTTTCGCAGACAAGCTAGAAGTCTAAAATGCATATTTGTGCAGTTTTAACTGAAAACAACATGCAATAACACATCTTAAAATATGTCTGTGCCATTGTTTTGTCTGTTCAGTAATGTTTTTTTTGTCGAAGGCATGTTTATAAAAGCTACTTGAATGTGTTAATTGAATGCCTAATCCTGGTTTAATCTAAGCCCTGTCTGTGAAACCGGCCCTATAATTTTGAACAGCTAAAATGACTACACTAAGACTGCCAACAGTCAAACAGACTGCGTGGTAGAGCAGTCATTTATGGTTGTGTCTGATGTGTGCACTGGCACAGACATCCACTGGGTAATGTTTTTTAGGAGGCATTATAGTGCATTTATGCGTATGTGGGTGGGAACATTCCCTGCGAGTGGACATTTCTGTGGGTGTATTTATAAAGAGTTACTCACCGAAGCGACTCTGAAGCCAGCGGTGAGCTCTCAGTACCGTGACCCGATCCATTCACCCATCCAGAGAATCCCTTAATGTCACCACATTTAGATACAAAGTGGAGCTTTTTCATCAGCAACTGTGTGTAGAGCTCTTCCCATCATACATAAAAAGGCAAAATCACTCATTTGAGACTAAACAGAACGGTTGTTTGCCCATAGGTTAACATCAAAGAACATGTTAATCTTTGATTCGCCCTTATTTGAGACTAAACAAAATGATAGTTTACCTTCAGGCCGACATCAAAGAGCATGTTGGTCTGAAACTGATTTTCACCCAGAGAAGGCGAAGCATCAGGGATGCATTCATATATAAAATACCTGAATTTAAATTGATTTGCGTTAAAAATGTTTCATCATTTGACATTCAGGGATCACGCAGCGATACCACACCATGAATCTATCACAGTAGAAAATTTGTAGGCTGGAACAGTGGCCAATTATAGTTAAATGGCCATCATAGAAAAACATTTGATACCACAATTGACCAATCAGAATCAAGTACCTCAGAGGGCAGTGTAATAAACAAGTGATCAGGAGCCCGACGCGAAGCGGAGCGGTTTTACATCACTCTGAAGGGGTTTATTCTGCGATAACCGGCTGGGTGTACATTATCCTGCTTATTACACAGCTACTAGTCTCAAATAAATAATTATTAGACACAAAATATTGTCTTGAGATTAAATATTTTATTAGCTCTTATGCAAAGCGTCCACGAAGAAAAACAGCTCTAACCTGCTTTAAGCCTTTATCTATTGCTGAAGATTTGCCATATGCCCTTGCTAAATGTTGAAAATGAATGCTGAAAGGGTTAGTTCACCCAAAAATGAAACAAAGCCTATGATTTACTCACGCTCAAGTTATCGTAGGTGTACATGACATGCTTCTTTCAGACAGATACAATCGGAGTTATATTTAAAAAGTCCAGGCTAACGTTAATCCAAGTAGTAGTTGTAGTTGTTTGAAATCCATAAAAAATGCAGCTGTCCGTCAAATAACGTGCTCCACACGACTCCGATGGGTTAATAGAGCCTTCTGATTCAAATCGATGCGTTTGTGTAAGAAAAATATCTATATTAAAAACGTTATAAAGGAAACCTGCCTTGAAGTCTTCCATTGTAACCCACGGCTGTTTAAGCCACAAGATGGCGCCAGCGTTAAGCATAGAAGTAGTACCGGTCAGGATAACTCCAAGGGGGTAATCTAGCGCTCGGAAAGCGCTCCACCCCTAGGGGCGGCCATTGCTAACCAAGCCATCACCTGCTGTTAGCATCCCATTGACTCCCATTCATTTTTGAGTCACTTTGACAGTGAATAACTTTACATCTGAGACGTTTAAAGACTCCATTTGTCCATTGTTTATTTCTAAAGAAACATGACAATGTATAAAAGGCTCCATTACCTTGTATCTTACACTATCGCCCCGCAGCAGCTGTTTTTGTAAAAATAGGCTAACGATTGCGTCATAACCAACGCGACCCTGTCGCACAGTTGAGAAATTACCGTATAGACCTGAGGAGACGCTCACAGGCAATCTTTTACTGTCTATGAGACAATCAGGGGGACGTGGAGACATGTCCTGGAGACTAGTCTGATAAAGTCAAGGGGGAAGAATGGGGAGAAGCCCATAGTGAGCCAAAAGCAACGGGAGAAAATATTTAAACAACGTGATTCAGCTTTTGCTTTCCACATCTACTAGAAGACTCACAGCTGTCAGACAGGAGGCTCACGTCACATCTACGTCGTCAAGCTCAGTCTGAGCCTGCGCAGTTCGCTCAGCCATCAGGAAGTGAGTGCCCCTAGGTTGACTTCATTCTTTCGCCGTAGACGTCAATGGGAACGCTCCGTCCATTTCTTTTACTGTCTATGGATAACTCGTAGTACCCGGATGAGCGGGTGTTATCTGGAAATAACATACCGCTGGAATGCGCGAATCAGACCAATCAGAATCAAGTATTTCACAGAGCCGTGTAATAAATCATGATAACTCACGAGTTGAGTATTTGCACTAAATCTGCACATATTTGGCTTACACAAACTTCCCCAGCAAAGTGAGTAAACATAATAAGTAACCAAATTAGCTAGGTATTTGACTGTTACCCGCTACAGTCGATTTTTTTATTTTTTTATTTTTATTTAATTTTTTTACCCCTATTTGAAATTGGCGTGTGTTAATTTCAATACCCGGTCAGGTTACAAAAGAAAATATCATGCACTACTACGTCAACTTTAAATGATTATCGGCCAATATATCAACATGATGTGTTTAGTGGGCCTCATTCTAGAGGTCTTCACGGGTCCAAAAATTCGCACCCGAACCCGAAGAGACCCGCAATGTTCAACACAGACCCGACCCGGACCCGTCTATTATTTCAAAAACTGGACCCGGACCCGTGCAGATCCGAAAAATGCCAAAAATATATTACCCGGAACCGACATGGACCCGTCTATTATTTGATAGCTGGAACCGAACCCGCCGGGAAGACACAGACGCGACTGGACCCGATTGTCTCATATTACACAATATAACGTTACTGCTGTTAACAAGTTAATGAACAAGCTGCGAAAAATAACTTTGTCTCAGTCAGCCTACCTAACGATAGCCTATATAGCCGTTGTCTCCCTTCCTTGTACCTTGATTGTGATATTACAATATTCCTCATTAATTGTTCCAAGCAGGCTTAATTCACTCATTTCAGCAGTAAAAGTCAATTTTATTTCACAGTGACGGATTTATGAGTTAATTCGCATAATAACTTTGACTGTTTGCCCTTTTGAACTAATAACTATTGCTCGTTTAGTGCCATGGCCGCTTGCGTTACCATTATTTATTTGCCATAATCTCTCTGAGCCAAGTCTGACTAGCAGAACTTTAAGATTAAACAAGACGGTTCATTCATATTATTTTTAAAGTCATTACAGTCACTGCGGAAGCTCGGGTTGCCATAGAAACATGACACGCGCTTGAGACTGCACTCGCGCGTCAGCTGGAGCAACCTGAAATATGAGCCTTTTTTTACGCAATGTGAGCATCACAGAAAACATTTATGTGACAGTTCACCTGAGGTCTTGTTGCTGATTTGAAATATATTCTTGAGTACATTATTACTGCGCGCATGCATTAAATCCGCCCGCTTTCTAAATGGCTGAGAGAGCGCGCGCGCGTGCGCGCGCGAGAGAGAGAGAGAGAGAGAGAGAGAGAGCGCGCGAGAGAGAGAGAGAGCGCGCTTGTGTTTTTGTTGTTGTTGTGTATTTCTAAACCTCATTTCCCGGCTCACACTTTTCTTATCCTAATTTAGCAATTTGTAAGTTACACAAAACACAAGCCGCGCTGACTCTCACGACCAGGTGTTCTCCAAGTCCGATTGACGTATTACATAGGCTACAACATTAACAGACCCGGGAACCGAAGTAATAGATTGGGACCCGACCCGGACCCGGCTGACGATTTAAAAAATAGACCCGAACCCGTACGGGTCCCGGGTCGGATGCCGGGTCCACGGGTCTCGGGTTCCCCCTGAAGACCTCTACCTCATTCATAAAAACACAAGAACAAATATCTGTTTAAATTGCTTTTAAATCATTCATGCAGTAGATTGATTTAGGCAATTTACGTAACAATGCTTTTATATTCTGCTTGGGATTTATGAATGAACCTGATGCATTTGTATATGTGGGGCCTCTACAGAAACGTTGCAATATATATTCATTAATGGGTTCGCTCTCTTTCAGTTTCTCCCGCACATGCTTCATTCACTGCATCTGCAGTCTATAGGTTTTGGAATGAACGAGTCGATGACTCATCCCACTTTGCTGAAGCCTTTAGGGATGGAGAGAGAGAGAGAATGAGAGAGACAGAGAGGATGAGAGATGGTTTGGAAAAAGATCCAAGTGCTTTTTGGTTTATTTGATGGATAATCCTTCAACAATTAGCTGGGTGCAGGGTTCAACAAGCTTAATCAATACGCCTATTTTATATCCCACATGCACGTACACCTCTGCATGCCAGGTTGTCTTTGCATAACTCTTGGGGCGGTAAACACAGATTCCATGCACGGATAAATTTGTGTGGGCT
This sequence comes from Pseudorasbora parva, assembly GCF_024679245.1. NCBI lineage: Eukaryota > Metazoa > Chordata > Actinopteri > Cypriniformes > Gobionidae > Pseudorasbora > Pseudorasbora parva. Next base: position 14,631,738 of record NC_090179.1, read on the forward strand.
TTCCAATTTAAACAAGGGATTTATCATACCCCATTGAATACTGTCCAAGGAATGAGGATGAAAGCATATTATCCCAGTGAGCTTGACTTCCCCCAACCTTTCTTTCTCTATTGCGTTATTCTTTGAAGCATCAGGAGAGGAGACAGTGGGATGTTCGCCAAATCGAGTTTCTTCTGTTCCGTAAACATCGCTGTGGTCTTTTCCTTCCTCTGTGCATGCAGACAGACGTCACTCAGCCCATCGGGGTGTGATGGAGTGCTTGTTACACAGCTGTGAAGGATGCAAATAAAATATTTAGCATTCAAAAAAAAAGGCTCCTTGTTAAATTTCTCCATACTGCACAGAAGGCGGGGAGGTTATTAAATTATTACCGTCTAAGCGTAAGCTGTACTTTGGTGATCCTTCTATCTGTTTACTCGACCTGCATGTCACCTTCCCTAGATGCAGTCGGCCAACACTAGTGACTCTCTAATCCACTAATGGAACGGTGTAGGACCCTCTCAACAGGTGACAAACTGTTAAGAGGATAGAGCCTCCATTACACCTCAAGAAAGAAAGAAAGAAAATTACTTACAACTAATCAGACAACAGATAATCAGCAATGCCAATTTGGAGCTGGGTTAAAGTTTTTTAATTAGCAATTAGCCTAGATGAGGGGGTTTGTGGAATTGAGTTTGATTTGATTATTTCCAGGGCCAGTGTAATTAGACCCAGAGAGTGTGACACATTCCCAGTGTTTCAGGCTGGATTAGCTGCAACTAAGAGCAGTCATTCCTGGATCCAAGAGCACAGACTTGAATCCATTTGCACTGTCAAAGCGACTGGAAGTCATTTCCTTACTAGAGGTAAAGTTTTGAGGTGACGTAAAGGTGTGCTCATAATGTTGAGTTTTGTGTGGAACTTTATGAAACAATGACCATGAAGTTCATGTGATCCACTTCTTGATACGGTTCGAGAAGGTACACTTACAAACAGTACAGCGACTGGACCCCCCAAGTAGAGATTTTAGAAGTTCCACAAACTTTGGCTTTATGTAGGTTTGACTGTGTTTGCACGTGCTCTTCTTTTATTGCCATGTAAAAATGAAGACCACTGCATTTGCCAGGCTGGGCTAATAGCCTCGGACCTGTAGCACCCAGCCTAAAACCATGCTGCGTTTCCACCGTTGGGCCAGAAGCTCCACAACTCTTCACAAAAACCCAGCCGTAACACACCTCTCTGGAACAATACCACACAAACCCATCATTTCACCAACAAATGGAAGTTTTACCAGAAAACTAACCAGAAAGATGTCACTGGAATCTAGCAAGACTGCAAAACGAACGTGAAAAAAAAATGTCTGTTTATTGGCATTTTTGTCATTTACTTAAAGATTTAACACCCAAGCATTGATGCTTTTCCACATTTTTACAAGTGATACACCGACGATACACAAGATATACATCATAATGAATGTATTTGTATCAAGATGGTGCTTTAGTCTCACAGAAAAAAAGTGGCATTTTATCATTGTTTCTCAAAAGAAAGGAGTCACAGGACAGTATGTTTACATCACGTTTAGAAGGAATGATCATTCTACAAAATTTCCACCAAAAATACGACCTGAGGAACACTTTCTCCAGTGACCATCCCAAAAAAGTCATATTTCAGAAACAGAGGACGCTCCCTATTGCTTTATTTTGTGATATATGCGGCGGTAGATATGGATCAGACAATCGGGTAAAAAGAGACGTTAAATCTGGTTTCTTCAAGTGTACCATTTTTATTATTAAAAGACTATGTGTCATTTTTAAAAGACGCATAGTCTTTTGCATCGCAACCAAATATTTCTGCCTTCTGTTTGTGATCTGATGTGGATTCTGATCCACCGTATAAGTAATCTTAAACACTCGCTGCTGTCTGAAAGTGAGTTTTAAGCTCAAATGATTTTAAAGTCTGTTAGCTGGTATATGAAATCATCCACGACGCTGCTGTCTCCAGACTCAGAAAAATTCTGCTTTTGTTCGTAACCACTCCTCAAGCCGGACTGGCCCACTTTGGACCAAGGTATTTGGTGGGGCAAAAAACCCTGGCCGTTGGCCCAGAGGAAGCCCCGACGAGTCCTAATCAAGCCCAGAGCGTGACGGTGGAAACGCAACTGACCCTGGCACACACTAGCCCCACTTTTTGCCCGACGGTGTAAACACAGCTATTGTCTTGAAGGGCCGACTACCTGCTGGAGGTGTATCTCTCAAGTTCAGAAACTAGAACTAAGAAATGGAGTGCTCCATCGGGGCTGTCTGTCAGGATATCAACTAAGGATGAATTTAACTCAACTGACACGTCTGTCAGGTTGTAGTCTAGTGTTCCTATTCATCTTATTGGATTTCAGTAAAGCATTTACTGAACATCCAGAGAGGGCAGTAAAAGGGTTGTGTTTGCCATCAGAACTAGCAGATCTCGATGATGTTGGCTTTCGTTGCCAATCCACAAAATGTGTGTTTTAGAGCTGCAGAGTGATAGTTTCTGTTTAAACTTGTCGGTTCTGGTTGTGTTTGTCTGAGAGAGAAAAGATATAACGGCTGGTTATTCTCAGAACAGAATGGCCTGTTTGGAGTTATTCTTGGCTCGGTGCGTGTGTGTTTTTCTCGTCCTCTACGTGTTTGTTGATGTTTCCTCTAGAAGGCTGGCACTGGGGGTCCACGTCAGCAGAACAGCAGACCGCCCATGCTCTTCAGGATCTGAAATGAGAGGGAAAGAAATAGAAAGAGGGAGGGGATGTGGCCTTTTGTGTCTGATCTCTGTTTGTGCTTGTGCGTCAGTCTGATGTAAAAGTGTGGGTGTCTTTTTTTTCTTTCTGTTCTAGCCCATCCCCTTTTTTTCAACACCCAGCCCATCCTTCTTTTACCGTTACTGCCCATTCATCCTCTTACCTTCCTAGCCATCCCCTTTTTTGTACTACAGTCATTCATTCATTCATGCTTCTTGTCTTGGCTGCCGCAGACGGATACGATATTAGTATCTCTCCACGCCCCCGCCAAACCATATCATAAATCAGAAATCGATCATCTTACTCTAGGGGGTCTCTGATGTAGAATTGGATCAGGTTCCTCCCACGCTCAGAGTATTTTGCGTCTGAGTTGACCTGATGCAGGGCCGTTAGTCTGAGTCATTAGTCATCAATTAGTCTGCTTGAGTGTCTCCTAAAACAAGCTTCAAAGCCAGCACAGCACTCCACATCAAAGTGAAGAGCTAATAGTCCTCTATGCTCTTTGTAGTACTACAAGGCTTATTATAAGACAAGATAATGATTTTAATAGGATGCATTGAGTAATGTTATGCATGAGTAGTAGTGTTGTTGTTGTTTTTTAAATATTAGTATTAGTGGTTGACCAAAATGGTGTTTTAAAAGCTAATATTGTTGTCAAAAGTACCGACCACAATACCAAATCGGTACAGAGATGTTAAAAATGTGACTCTTTGAGAGCTGTAATCGTAAACACGAGAGACGTGAGATTGAGGAGGGGCCGTTTGTCTGACCAACCTATGGGAAACGGAGTGCAAGTTTAGGAAGTCCATCTATAAAAGAATTCAATATTTTTGCAATTTACTTTTTGGCCACTAGTGGCGCACTTTAATTTTTTGGTTCAGAATTTAGCCGACGCAAACAGAACACTGTGCTTCATCACTGACAAATGAATGACGTTAGTGTACGGCACGACCAGTGTTGTCTAGACGATTCCTAAATAAATGACCTTATTCTTATAGCACATACAGCATGACCAGTGTAGGCCAACTAATATAAATGCATAGCTTAAAGTCCCCATGTAGTCAATAAAATCAAAGTCCATATAAGACAAGTCATTTCACTCGGCGGCCATCTTTAAAACGCATCTCGGGCATTCAAGTACATCTCTTTGAACGGGGAAACTTCAAATTGTCAAATCTTCGCCAAGCTTAGTATTAAATTTCACATTTAAAAATGATCCAATGAAATCTGATAACAGCAGTCTCATACATTTTGAATCTTGACAAAAAACAGCAGTTTTCAGTCTGGACACAGCTAATGCACATGCACATCTCTCAGAACACTGCCAGTTTTTATAGCAACCGGAGCTTGTAACGGCAGCTGCAGTGATGCTTTGAATAATCAACGATTAGCTCTTTCATTTAGAAGGTGGAGCTTATTCACCATATTGGATGTTTAATATGCAAAAGAGCCCCGCCTCCAGTCACTCGCACCAGCACAGAGAACTCTGAGAACCACTCAGTCAGCTTTACTCAAGTTACTGTAGTAAATGCCACACAAAGGTATTGCTCTTTTCAACATCGGAAACATAATGGACACATTGACTACAATATCAAACAGCAAATTATGTGTTCCTAATGTTACACAAACCTCCGCGTCAGACAGCTGCCTATTAAAAATCAGCATCCTTAGAAATGCTTTGGACTTCATAGGATGCCATAGTTCATCATAACATCATGATACAGTACCCAATCTTTCATATCAACAGAAAAATATACCGGGATAACCTGGCTTTTCTTGAGACTCCCCTGCTTCGCAGCATAGTAGACCTAATAATGATGATATGCTAAAGCCCGCCCACGCATTTGACGTGATTGGTTACAGGGTAGTTTGTGATGTACGAAACACCAGCAACACCTGTCTTTTTTCACTGCAGTTTTAGGCCACATCCACGCGAAGCCAGAGCTTTCCCCATCCAATCTTTTTGCAAGAAATATCTGCGTACACACTCAAAATGATGTAGTATACATGCCAGACCAGTGGTGGAGGAAGTACTGAATCTCTGTACTTAAGTAAAAGTACAAATAACCAGAGGCATATTTACTTAAGTAGAAGTAGAAGTACTACAACGACAATCCTATTTAAGTAAAAGTAAAAAATACTTGATTTTAAATTTACTTTTAGTATTTAAAGTAAAAGTACTTGTATAACAATTTATTCTCTTAATGTCTATATTCTAATAATTAAAAAGAAGAAAACAGTATGGGCTGTGGCGTTTTAATTAAGTTAGTTTTGGGTTAATGTAGGCTAATTGTGATTCTCATCTGTTGCCCATTTTACATTCTGACTCACAATATCAGGGCGATCTGCAGAGTTAAATATCAATATTCAGAAGTAAAATTTTCATCAGCTTTGATGTATTTAAATCTTCATATTTATGAGGATTAATCTTAAATATAGGATATGCTTCAGCTTTCCTTTTATATTCTTAAATTTGATCAATAAATTAAATTAGAATAACGCTATATGGTTGTTAAATTAAATAATTTACACAAATTACTTTAACTGCATTAAATAATGTTATGAGATTGTTTTAACTATATATTTTAATACAATAAGAAACGTTGGAAAGAATGTTTAAACATGAAACTAAACTACCAGTAGGTGGCGGCAGGTCTTAATGAGTGAGTCATTTAGTCGGTTCGTTCAAACGGCTGATTTGTTCATGAATAAGGCAGTCGTGTACGAACAGCTCATTGAATAGTTGATTCAACCGATTTATTCAAACGCTGAATCATTCATTAACACACTATTGCTGTGAGATGCGTTGTGGTTCTGATGTGGAAATATGATCTGATCTTGGAAATATTTTCGCTGCTGTAATAGAACAAAAGCAGTTTATATTGCATCTGAAATGTAAGTGACTAATTTTAATTAATTGTTTATGGAACTGCCATGAAATCAGTGTCACATTTTCAGTCGTGATGGTATTCAGTAAAACAGCACTCTTGGTCGTGTCATGTGATGTTTTTTAACTGTATTATATGTTATAAAATATAAAAACCGTCACATATTTACTGCAGTATGTTACTGAGTTTCTCTGTATGAGCAGCATTGGTTTGTTTCCATTTCTCCTCGAGAGGCGGCACGATTGTCAACGGTGCAACCGTCAGTTCAAACATTAGCCTATTATCCATTAATTATCCAAACAAACCTTAATCTCGAGCCCTGAAACTGATCAGAAAATGTAACGAAACGTTGTAGAAATGTAGTGGAGTAGAAAGTAAAATATTTGCTGCAAAGTGTAACGAAGTAAAAGTAAAAAGTATGCACTATTGAGTCTACTTAAGTAAAGTACAGATACGTGAAAAATGTACTTAAGTTAAGTAATGAAGTATTTGTGCTTCGTTACATTCCACCACTGTGCCAGACCGGTATATGGCACTATAATTCTGCCACAGAAATACATTAAAAACAGAGAAGAAGAGTTTTGTGGCTAGAAGGTGTCCAGCAATGGTAGAATGTGAGGCAAAATCTCATGATAAAATGATAATTACCAGATTGTTTTGTATTACACCCACACCTACCCTAAACCTACTCTTACAATAATGCAAATACAGTAATTAAATGATGCAATAATGATGTGCGCGTACCCGTAGTTGTATCGGATAGTCTTTAAAGGGTTAGTTCACCCCTAAATTCAATTTATGGCATTAATGACTCACCCTAATGTTGTTCCACACCCGTAAGACCTCCGTTTATCTTTGGGAAACAGTTTAAGATATTTTATTTTAGTCAGAGAGCGTATCTAAGTGTATGCACACTTTACATCAGTTAGTTCATTAGAATCTCTTGAAGCATCGAAAATACATTTTGGTCCAAAACTATCAAAAACTACGACTTTATTCAGCATTGTCTTCTCTTCCAGTCTTCCAGTGTTTTCAAACCTCAAATAAAGATTCAAACGGTTATGAATCAGCGTATCGATTCATGAATCGGATCGCCAATGTCACGTGATTTCAGCAGTTTGGCACGCGATCCGAATCATGAATCATGAGGTCTTACGGGTGTGCAACGACATAAGGGTGAGTCATTAATGACATAAATTTGATTTTTGGGTGAACTAACCCTTTAACGTGCGATGACAATCACCCTTTCACAAAATATATGGATTGGCTGTACACACGAAAACACAAGGGTGTCAGTTTCAGATTTATCCATTCTGGCTTTAAAAAAATCTGGTTTCAGGATCTGTCTGGATGAAACGCTGATACGCTACAATTTTCTTTATAGCCAAGCGCATCTCCGTGTGGACGGGGCCTTTAAGAGAAAACACTCAACAATGCCGTTAACTTATGAATTTTCGTATGGTTTGTCTAAAAGCATATTAAAAACACCACATACATGTATATAAACAACACTTAACTTGATTTTTAACACAGGGTATCTTTAAATATGTTAATTTATCATGAAATGTGACCACATTAAGTGAACATTAGCACATGTCTAGGTAGCATTGAACTCTTTTATTTAAAAAAAAAACCTGTTTTGCATAACCTTTCAGAACACAGTTAATATCAAATATAAAACGCAAGAGTTATTCTGGTCGAAAGATCAGACATTTCTCTTTTTAACATGTCACCAACCCCATACACACTCATTTATACACGGAGACCCACTTTGACGCTGATTATAGAGCAGCGACGGCTTACGCGCGCCATAATTACTTCCAGCAAACACTCGCTGATTATGTGAGTTAGTCTGTTCATGGAGTGAAAACAGCTGCGATCCGGGCGAGGGGAGGATGTGAGCTGCGAGCTAATACAAAAGTGACACATGATGTAGAAACAAGAACCATTAAACCGCCCCATGTTTGTGTGTTTGTGCATCTGAAATCCTTGTGAAAGTCTGAGATGATATTTTTTTTAAACAGTTTGGCTGTAACCCAAGGTTTGGTAGATCAGTGAGGAGAGCAGGTCAGTGTGTTCCTCCATTACGCTACATCATTTTATCTCTTCATTGTGTTTCTCTGGTGTGGCTTGTATATAATATAATATAATAGTGATGCTGTTTCCCCGAAAGACAACGTCAGAGAAAGCTGTGGAAAATGTGTGACTTGAATAGTGATCTGAATGTTTGAACTCAATGGCCACTCGAAGTTCTGCTGCTGTTGGACTGGACTTAACTTAGAGGAGAAAATATTGTGTTATCAAGTTAACAAAACTGTACGTTTCAATTGCCAAGATTAGATATTCATTATCCATTATTTATTAGATATTTCCTGTCCTTTAGCTCAAATATTACAGCATGGTCATGGGTTCGATTCCCAGCAAAAGCCGATGTATATGTGTACCTAGAATGCAAGTCTTTTAGGATAAAAGTATATATGTAATAACCTAGAAATCTAGACGCACCCTAGCTGCAGCAAATCTAATCTGCAGCGAGTGTCGTCTAGCAGCTCTCAATACACTTCTGAGCTGTTAAAACCAAACTCTGGTCAGTCCAATCACATCGTGTATACAGTCGGTGGGTGGGGCTTAACATAATGACGGCAGAGTTGCGCTTGAGTGCTTCTACTAAACAGAGGCTGGCGAACGGCGATCTTTTGATTTGGCTTTGACTGCGACTCTGGAAGACTTGGCTTTTTTCTGAGAAAAGAACGGCACTGAAGTCATTCTTAAGAAGGGAAAATGTGTTCGGGGTTTTGCTGACCGGATACGGCGAAAGTTTAATCTTTCAACGAGCCCCGCTTCAAACATCTTGATGTGGGTCTGGCTTGTCAGGCTATATACTTAATGCATAAATATACAACAGTTTTTTCTTGTTCTTGAATATATTTGACATTTATTTCTGGTTCTCAAATCTGATTGGCTGAGAGCTTTTTCCAGCCATGCGATATTCCTCCAGTATCAGCACTGGAACTGTTTTACCGTTTGTATCACTCCGCTTAATATTATGGACATTGACATGAAGATAATACACTTGTTCAGTTGTATAGTTACATGCACTATTTATCATATAATATCATTATGCTCTACATATTACAATTAGCCTAAATGAAGCGACTCAACGTTCCTTCTAAAGTGATGTTTTTGAACCAGTAACAGAGGCTTGGGCTCAACTGTTAAACTATTACTCCTTTAGATTTGAATCTGTGGCAGAATGAAGTAGTTCTGAACAAAACAGGGTTTTTAAAGACACTCCGTTGTTGTTTCAAACACTTGGGTTGTCAAACTGTTATATTTCATGTTTTTGATTTAATATTTAGATAATCTAATCAATTATGGCAAAGATTTAAGCCCTTTAAAAGCACTTTTACTTGAATGTTGAAGTCTGTTGCTATATGCTATGTAGATTTTTTTTTTTAAATCCATAAATATTATATTCATTCCTAAGTATAATTGCATATTTAATAAAATAGTAAATTGAATTAATATTTAGAATGCCTATTTAGATTGAATGAATATTAAGATTGTTTTTGTTGTTTTTTTATATGTATGTATGTGTGTATACACACACACACACACACACGCGTACGTGTGTATTTGTGTATATATATATATATATATATATATATATATATGTGTATATATATGTGTATATATATATATGTGTGTGTATATACTACATAAATAATACATTTAATTAGTTTAGTTTATATTTTAAGTATAATTTTATTAAATATAATATATATTAAATATCAAATATATACGTTTTTGCCCTGCAGAATGGTGTAGTTAGGGTGTCTACTAGCAGAAGTTAACTTGACCATGCTAGCTAAAATATCGACCCCTTATAGTCTGTAGTTGTAGTGCCGAGGACTTTTACCTTTTACCTGTGACTGGCGACTCTAGTCTGGGGAGGTGGAGCTAGAAACCTTTGCACTACAGAGAGTAGGAAGAGGATGAAAAGCAAATACAAGCCCACACACACAATCCTGTTCTTCGTGGAGGACTGTTATTTTCTCTGTTTCTTTGCCCTTTTACAATGAGTGAAGGAACTTCACCTGCACAGCAGGACGGAGGTCTGTGTTTGCTTGTCATTTTGCGTTTGTGTGTGTTTGCGCTGTCCTTTGCATCATCCCGCTCTAACAAGCTCTCCGAGTCTTTTCTGAAAGTGAAAGTGTCAGATTGCAAAGGAAGGCATGAAAGAGCTGATCTGTAACAGGCTTTGCTGAGTCAGTTTTTCCTGGAACAAACCCTCCAGTGCTAAAACTTCCACAGACTCCGGCGTTTATCAGTGTTTCTTTACCCAGCTGAGTAAATTTCAGGACTTATTTGCATTGACGTTGTAAATATGCTTATCAATGTTTGGCCAAAAACTGAACTCTTATGATGTGGAAGTGAACTGCACACAGCTGTAATAAATATGACAGATTTTCCGACCTACTTTGTGTTTAAAGGTTACTTAAAAATGTATATTCTGTCATTTACTCACCCAATGACAAATTAGTGTCACACCACATGGCATTTTAATGTAGATTACACCATGACGTTTTTCCCCCACGTAAAAATTGCTAGCATATTCCTTATACCTTGAATACAAGTGTATCTTAATCATTATTTTAAAAACTATTATGAAAATATATTTTTTCAAAGAATATTTCATTTATGGTGGCGCCACATATGATTTCACCAATAAAAGTTTTCAAACAGATAAAAAATACTGTAGTAATACTAATAAAAACTACTTATTTTAATAGTAATAATACTTATAATATTAGTAATTAGAGCTACACGATTACTCATTATATCATTAAAAGATTACAATCTCAATTCCAAGTGATCTTGTTCCTAAATGCAAAAGATTCAGCTTTGTCTAAACCTTTGAGGGGTTCGATCACAGTGAACTTTCAGATCTGTGTTGGCGCTGCTGCTGAGCCAGAGAGAGCAGTTGTCATGTATAGTATAAAACAGCTTCAAAAACATCTTTTCAACCACACAGTATTATTTTTTTCTCTCATACAATAATTCAAATTATCACAGAAGCACTGGGATAAACGTTTGTAGTTCGGATATAAACACTGATGTCTATGGTAGCGATCAAAATAGAGTAACTTGAAGGTAACTTGATGCTTATATAAAGATTGGTTCTGTTACATCTTTACACCAGTAGGTGGCGACATGTGACTGTCAATAAATGCATTTGTCATTGAATCAAAGGGATTTGTTTAAAGGAACACTCCACTTTTTTGGAAAATAGGCTCATTTTCTGATTCCCCTAGAGTTAAACAGTTGAGTTTTACTATTTTCGAATCCGTTCAGCTGATCTCTGTATCTGAGGGTAGCACTTTTAGCATAGCTTAATCTGATTAGACCATTAGCATCGTGCTCAAATGACCAAAGCGACGGAAAATGAAAAGTTGTGATTTTCTTGACAGATATAGCTTGGAACTGTACTCTCATTTCTGAGTAATAATCAGGGAACTTTGCTGCCGTAGCATGGGTGCAGCGGCTCAATTATATTACACAGCGCCTGAAAATAGTCCCCAGCACGCTCTTTGTGCAAGCAGATTGTCACGTTGGTTATGTTGAAGGAAGTTTGCCTTTTTTTTTTTTGCCTATATTTTTGCTGCATAATAGGAAAAATATTGAAAATCTGGTCATTTGAACAAGATGCTAACAGTCTATAATCTGATAAAATTATCTATGCTAAGCTAAAGCTATGTTAAAAGTGCTACCGCCAGACCCGGAGATCGGTTAAGTGGATTAAAAAACGGTAAAATTCAACTGTTTAACTCTAGGGGAGTTGGAAAATGAGCCTATTTTCAAAAAAAGTGGAGTGTTCCTTTAAAAATGCTGATTCAATTAATAACAAAATAAATTAAGTCTTTGAGTAAGTCATTGAATCATTCATTCACATTTTCCTATTTCCTTTTTTTGTGCTAATTATTTCAAATTAATAAAAAATAAATAAAAAACGACGACATTTTAATAGCCTGCAGAAATTAATATTTTGGCTGAACCTCTAGTAAATGACATGTTATTTTGATTAGTTTTCTCGTGGGAGTATCGTCATCTTCATTTAAAAAAAAAATGTGATTCTCAGTTTGTTCAGAATCGTGCAGCTCTAGTAGCAGTAAGAATAATAACAGTTAGCATAATGCGATTAACATGTCTCAATGATTTGGTCGCAAATAGTTTTTTTAAAGTCTCTCATGATCACCGTGGCTGCGCTTATTTGGTCAGACATGAATAAAAACGACAATGTTGTAAAATATAATTACAATTTAAAATACATGTTTTTCATTTCAATATATTTTAAAATGTGATTTATTCCTGGCCTGGCAAAGCTGAATTGCTTGAACCACTGACTTAATATATTTATTGCTCACAATGTTTTCTCCACAGGTCCTGCTCAGGTTCCCATGATGTCCCCAAACGGTTCAGTGCCTCAAATCTATGTGCCTCCTGGATACGTTCAACAGGTGAGTCATTATAGTACTATGATTTTTATAGGTATGATATTTATTTTGGTTTGCTGAAAAGGATGCAATTTTCAGTCTAATTTACCTTTATGGCCCAAACCTGTTGAGGTTTTCTCCACAGGTTTGGGCCGTACAAACCTTCCTACCTAACAGTGTTTTCAGGCATCATGGGTGCTGTCGATGGGAAGGCTGTTCCAAACATTAGTCAGCAAAATGATGCTGCCTTAGGAGGCTTTCACACTAGAAGCACAGGGGAATAGATTAACTCTTTCTTCGCCTGCGTTTTGTTTTATTTTAGGTTGCCAGCCATTGCCAAGACCCATGGAGTATTTTGTTGTGTGAATATCTGAGCATGCAATATATCAAAAGAAAGAATAGTCCCTCTGCTTTTAAATGTTTCATTCTAGCTTCATGCTATCCTTTTTTTATCAACACTTAAATATGGGTAAGTTTAATAAAAAAGCAACAATTTGAAAAAAACATTTTTTGTCAAAGACTACATCAAGATCATATTCAGAGCGCTGATCAAACACAGAAGAAGGAGATCAAGTCCATCAACACCCCTAATGCTCGCAGAGTCCTGTAGCTCATCCTGGGTCCACATCTCATTCAGTAACATTAGGCAGTTTTGATTTATATGTTTAATGTTCATGATCACGTTATTTTACATATGCATCTGATTACATATGCATTTTGTTGCATCTTCTTTGTCTGTGTTTTGATCAGGAGATTCAGTACTCATTCAGAAGATGCGTAATAGTCCCCCAAAACACAGAAAATTCTTTTTGGCGAGGAAGCATTTTCTCACAAATAACGGAAAATTCTGTGTTTGGCAAGGAGCGTTTTCTCACAAATAACGGAAAATTCTGTGTTTGGCAAGGAAGCGTTTTCTCACAAATAACGGAAAAATCTATGTTTGGCAAGGAGCGTTTTCTCACAAATAACGGAAAAATCTGTGTTTGGCGAGGAAGCGTTTTCTCACAAATAACGGAAAAATCTGTGTTTGGCGAGGAAGCGTTTTCCCACAAATAACGGAAAAATCTGTGTTTGGCGAGGAAGCGTTTTCTCACAAATAACGGAAAATTCTGTGTTTGGCGAGGAAGCGTTTTCTCACAAATAACGGAAAATTCTGTGTTTGGCGAGGAAGCGTTTTCTCACAAATAACGGAAAATTCTGTTTGGTGGGAAAAGAGTTAAAGTAATCCCCACAATGGTGTATAATTCAACAAAGATGGCAACGTTTATCTGGCCAATACTGACCCAGAATGCTAGATCAGAGATCGGAGGGGAGGAAAAAAATGATCCGAGACCTAACCAAGACAAACCATGGGAAAATCTAACGTGATTTTTGTGATTTTCATGGTAACCTGAATGAGTGTCCCTTATTTTGGCTTCTTATTTTCCTTTTATTTTATTATTATTTTTAGTATTATTTCAAGAATAAAATAAATATATCGAATTGATATTGGAATCGGCAAATAGCCAAAGCTGCGGCATCGGTGTTGGAAGTGAAAAAGTGGTGTCTGGACATCCCTAGATTTATCTATTAGTTTTTAGGAAGAGCCCAAGTAAAGGCCCCAATATGCTGATTAAGTTCTTTTTTTGTTCTCATATAAGCAGCATTTTAAACAAAAAGCTGAGAAAATCTAATCAAATTTTTATCAAAGGCAACATCCAGATCAGATTCAGAATGATGATCAAACACATGGAGTAGATCGAGTCCATTAACATGAACAAAATAATATTTTTTTGTTCTTCCTTGTCATTTGTTTGTCATCTTTGCTTTAGCTGAAGTGAAGCAAAATAATGTTTCATGACAACATGATGAACCTGAGAAGATTTCCATGTCAAAGAAGGCGGACCAATTGTAGTTCGAAGGTGTTAACCTGCCAGAGTAAACTTTTCCTGTATAGTTGGGTTTGTTTCTGCTGGCCAAAATCAATTTCATTTTGGTCTGATTTTGTTCAAAATGACACTTGAGGTGTATCAGGGTCTTAATTTCTCTCTCTTTCCATGTAGATCATTGAGGAGAATGGAGTGAGGCGGGTGTTGGTCTTACCTCAGACGGAGTTTCATCCGGGGGGCCATTCCCCGCTTCACCACCCACCCCCTCCGCCGCCCCACGCCCACCTGCAGGCCTTCATCCCGCACCCGCACATCATGCACGCTCCTCCTCACCTCTACTCAGGCATGGCTGGAGGAACCGGGGATATGAACCCCCAGTACATCTCCCAGTACCACCCAGCACACCCCACCATCTACTCAGAGCAGGGTCAGTACACACACACACATACTTTTGCTTGCTTGCTTCAAAAATTGCGGACCCCATGCTGCACCACTGCTGACTCTACAGCTCTTTGACAAAAATACAGACTATATTTTAGCTGAGTTATGAACTCTCAGAGAGAGAAAGACTGGAAGCCTGTGAAATAATCTGCTGCCAGTAAATAGTAAGCATAACAAAAAATTGAATCCTGTTGGAAACACTGGGACTTACCAGAGACTTGGGATGTCACTTCACTAAAAATTGAACACAACCCTTTTTAATATTTTATATATTAATTATATTTAAATGTAATTATGTAATGCCAATAATTTAATAATTATTAATATTAACTTTACATTTAAAAAAAAAGCTTAAATCATTGTCACATAGTCTTTTTTCATTTACATATTGCATATGTTTTTCAGAGTAAACAGTCCTTAATAAAGAGAAAAATAAATAAACTCAATTGTTGTTTTATGAATAGTAATGGCATAATTAGTGCTGTTGCTTTAAACTAAATGGGGTATGAACTTAAATTAGAGCTGATATTGAATTTAAATATTAGATGAATACTTAATAATACATTTAACAAAAAATGTTGCTTTGGTAAATATCTGAAATAAATATATTAAGTTTTTTAATTTAATAAAACTAAATATAAAATGGAATAATAATAATTTCAATTTTGATAATTTAGCATAAAAGATCATCGTATAATATGAAATAAGTTTGTAACTAAAACTATATAAATATAGCATTAGTAGTAATATAAAATTATTAAAGGAAGTGTATGTAAGATTGTGGCCAAAACTGGTACTGCAATCACTTTTAAATGACTGTAGAGCGGTGTCTCCTGCTCCCCCTCCCCCTGACTCGAGGTTGCCAGATTGGCTGCAGGATCAGCAGGAACGTTTGTAGAGCAGCTGTGGTAACTAGAGCAGATCTGGCAACCCAGATGCCCAAACACTACTGACTGCGTGATTGGTCGATAGGTGGAGGGCGGAGCTTCAGGCCAAAACACAACATGACAACATCAACATCAGTTGAGGGCTACAACAACAACTTGTAAATGACAATATCCTGGCCGGACTACTGTTGTCAGTGATAGAAGTATTTGAAATGAACATGATTTCTTAATGTCTAGTGACATATCACAGCCATTTTATGATTAACTGAAATATATTTCTTACATACAGTTCCTTTAATAAATACTATAACAGTATAAAAAGTATAATAAAATAGCACTAGGTATTAAACTTAGGTAACAAACTACTATTGTTTTACATAATTATACGTAAACTACATTCCTTAAAGAAACTTTTTACAAATCTAAGATAAAAGAACTGATTTGGTTAATTAATTCCCAAAGGGAGGCGCCACAGCAGGATGATCATCTGTGCATCGGTTTTCAATAATTCAACGTTGCGCATTATCCCTTACGTGTCTCCCTGTTTTCCAGTTTCCTCAGATACTCACCCCCAACACGGACGCGCAGCATTTGCTCACAGAGATGAAAGGGCTAGCAAAACCTATGAGCGCCTGCAAAAGAAGCTGAAGGAGAGGCAAGGCGTGGGCGGAGGGGGAGGTGGAGGCTTGGCCCCCTCCAAAGACAGTCCCCCTCCATCCCCGCAGAAGATCCGCGGGACGCTGCCCTCAGGAGGAGATCTGCAGAACGGGCTGGGGGGTAAGGGCACAGAAGAGCAGGCACAGCCCAGCACTGCTGTCGCCGGCCTGGGCAAAAGCCCAGGAAGAGGGAAGGAGGCAGAGTCTGGAGGTAGAATATACTTTAGGGTTCCTAGAACCATTAGAATAAAGCAGTGAGGCACAGGATGCTGTGTGTTAGTGTTTTTAACACCGTTAAATGGTGTCGTTTGGCACAGTGTGAAGCGGAGTTAACAGTGTTAACTCTGAGTGTTACTCACTGCCTCTGTAGCTTTACTGCTTTTATAGAACAGTAGAATCAGCAATATTAAACATTAGTGCTAAAGAAATAATTACATTTATTTAGAGTTATCGAATGAGGTCCTTGTGTTTTATTTTACTTTCTGTTATGAATTTACTTAAAGGGTTAGTTCACCCAAAAATTAAAATTCTCTCATTAATTCCTCACCCTAATGTCGTTCGACACCCGTAAGACCTCCGTTCATCTTCAGAACACAAATGAAGATATTAGTGTTGAAATCCGATGGCTCAGAAAGGTCTTCATTGACACCAATGTCATTTCCTCTCTCAAGACCCATAAAGACACTAAAGACGTCATTACAAAGCCCATCTCACTACAGTGACTCTAAAATCATTTTATGAAGCGACGAGAATTAGTTTTTTTGCGCAAAAAAACCCCTAAATAACGACTTATAAAGTGATGGGCCGATTTCAAAACAAAGATTCAAAACGTTATGAATCAGCGAATCAATTCATGATTCTGATTGCATGCCAAACTGCTGAAGTCATGTGACATTGGCGATCCGAATCATCAATCGATTCGTTGATTCATAACCGTTTGAAGCTTTGTTTTGAAATCGGCCCATCACCATATAAGTCGTTATTTCGTTTTTGTGCGCACAAAAACTACTCTCATCGCTTTATAAAATTATTGTACTTGCTCTATACTATAGCTAAGATTTGTCTGGATAGTTTGTTTGAAATTAATCATGATTTGTAGTGAGATGGACCTTGTAATGACGTCTTTAGTGCCTTTATGGGTCTTGAGAGAGGAAATGACATTGGTGTCAATGGAAACCATTCTGAGCCATTAGATTTCAACAAAAAAAATCTTCATTTGTGTTCAGAAGATGAACGGCGGTCTTACGGGTGTCGAACGACATTAGGGTAAGTAATTATTGACAGAATTTTCATTTGTGGCTGAACTTACCCTTTTAAAATCAACTGTTCAGGATCCGTTTCAGACTTTTGAACATTAGCCTGATAGTGAGTGATAATGTGTAGATATACAGTCTCGGTGCATTAATAGGTTTGCATTTATCAGCTTTTTTGTATCAGCTTTGTCTCATCCAATCAGATTTCAGCACCAAAATTGTTTTACAAATTAGACTTTAATTAAAATCTCCAACTACATTTAATTAAAGATAAACGCACTTAAAACGACCAGGGAATTACATGTTTGGCTCTCCCTCATTTAATAACCAAATAGAGTTCCTCATATGTGATCACCGATGGAGGTTTATTAGGAAGTGGTTATTAGCTTTAACAGACATCCATGTCCCATTAAGTCATCTTTTTCCCGGGATGATCATATCTCGGGTTCCAGGTACAAGTCCCTTTAGGAGCCCATCGTGAGGTGTAACGGGGCTCCGGGGACGGGCCCTCTCTCTGGCCCGCGCAGAACTCGTCTCTGGTCTCATTAGCTCCCTCAGCTTTAGGCTGCAGCCGATAACATTAGCTGTAATTACTCCTGCACCGACTCAGTCATTTGTCATTGCTAACTAACTCCAGCCTGGAGGAACTCTGCTGCAGCTACTGTACGCCGACTAAACTTAGCTGGTGTATCTATTAATCCATTCATGGAAAATAAATGGCTTTTATGTGTTGAAGAGACACGCTTTCGAGTGTGAAGCCTTGCCCTCTTCTTGAATCAGTTTATAGTGGAGATGTCTTATCGAGATGTTTTTGTTTTGTTTTGTTATGCAGAACTGGACGAAGAAGCAAAGGCTCTTCAGGAATGCTTAAACTCCATCTGCAAGCCAGTGGTAAGGAGATGATTTTATTTGTTTGTTGATTTTTGTATTATTTATGTGCATATTCTGTATTTTAATTTCCTTAAAGGTGTGGTTGATTATGGTTTCACTTTTTAAACTTTAGTTAGTGTGTATTGTTGCTGTTTGAACGTAAGCAACACCTACAAAGCTATGACGCTCAAAGTTTAAAGATATAGGAGATATTTTCTTTTTAAAGGAACACTCCACCGTTTTTAGAAATAGGGCTTATTCATCTTCTTTCCTACATTTAGATATGTGGGAAATGCCTTTTTGTCTCAGTGCATGCATTGTTTTAGTTTGGCGGGGTCGCCGCTAGCTCAGCTTAGCATAATGAATGGAATCCTATGTTGCCAGCTAGCATGTCCTAAGTAAAAGTGATCAACCCCCCACCTAATTACTTCTTGAGATATTGATTTGATTGACTTGAAACTATATTATGGGGTAGCACAGGTGAAGCACTGCTACTTGGGCGCAGAGTAAAAGTGATACAAAACCGTAGATATATCACCCAACACATTGCGGTCGCTCATCAGCCGGAGGGCGTGAGGATGAGAGCCGTGATATCTCTGTGCCCAAGTAGCACTCGCGTATTTAAACTGACTCGTTAGGTTGTGGGTGTCTATAATCCGCCATGGCGTGAGCACAACTGGTTTTTAAAGGGAATGGGAGATGAGACTCTGATTGGTTTATTGCACGTTACACCCGAAACAGACCTATAACTCTTTAAGAAAATAGGGACAACCCTTTAAGTTAAACTAGCAAAAGTGGATTCGGACACGCCCTAAGTGCACTTGTGTCCTGCGCTTTAGACCACGTGCTTAGATCGTTCAAATAGGGCCCTATATAATACTTAATTTTAGCATTTACTCTCCCTTTTAAGTTCCATGGCCAAGCATGCTGGGAAACAGAAATCCTAGCCCGGTTCAATTGAAGTTGGTCTAAATTAAAAGAAACATGTTCATAAATCTCAAACCAATTAAACATTCAGATGACCTAAAATGTGTAAGTTTTGTAAACTCAAAGGAAAAATGTAAGTTCTAAATACTCATAAAAGTTCATCTGATTGCACTCATTTGTTTTATTTAAGTTTACCCTACTCAAACCAATTCATTATTTTGAGCATTAGGGTTTTGAGTGTGGTATAAATGTACAGATATGTCATACTGTTCTTCTAAGTGTGTAATTGGAAAGGCCTTAGTGCTACATTTGACACTCTTCTCAGTGAATAACCAACCACCTTCTGAAGAACTGTTCGACTGCTTGCTGCGTCAACAGATTTCTTAATGACAGTCATTTCCACGGTCTCAAAAACTCTACATCCATGCATGATTACAGTCCCCACAAGAAGACAGTAATGGCTCTCTGTAATGGGTCATTAATGCTGTATTTGATTTGATTCATCGAGGAAGCTAAATGGCCGTCTTGTCCCTGGTGGTGTGCCGGGCTCTGGTTTATTGGTGTTTTCATGAAACGGCGGGTTCAGTTTTGCCCAAATTGCTACAATCACTATAATAATAAGCCTGATCCTTTTTCATTAGACATTCAAAACCTTTTTCGAACATAATGTCCTAAAAAGCATTTGTTTTTAAATCGCTATAGCCCAGTTGAGATATATGAATAAATAATGGGGATACTCCAAATGTATTTAAAAAGACTATTCAAGCTTGCTGTTTATTAAAATATTTGCAGTAGGTACAGTAACTCACCAAACTAGTCACCACCATTGGAATGCTAGCAATATAGGGCAAGAGTGATTGCTTTTATTTATTGTTTATCTAGCGTTTTTTAAGGCTGCAGCATCATAAAAATCACCATTGTCAGATCTGCTTTCTCATTTTGTAATAAAAAGATAAAAAGACAATTTCGATGACATATTTTGGAGATTTCGAACACCTTCAATGCATCAAAATGTTACAAAGTTCAGACAATATGGCTGACATTAGAGTATCAGTGGGCTTAGAATGACCCGTTTTATTCCAAGAGCGCAAAACTTTGGCAGAATACCGACTGACCTCCATCCTTTATTCAAGGATGACTTCATTTGGACATAAAGTTGGCTAAATTCAGCCCAATAACCATTGTAAGGCTTCGTTCGAAGATTGTGAGAGAAATTTGGTGAGTATGGAATAAAATGTGTCGGTGGAAAAGTGGAGAGATAAATATTGTTCTTCCTTTTAGCTCCATGAAGAATAAGTTAAAGCCGCTACGAAACAATTTAAAGAGTTAGTTTTGCATAATTCCCCATTTTCCCTAAATGTTGATTTTCGCAAAGTGTGCTGACCTCAGTACTCATTAAATAGTATGATGTTGGCTTATTTTGCCTGCTCAGAATGACAATTCAGACAAATTTATGTAGATGCCATCAGGAATAGACTGATTATTTCCACAGCTCAAACATTGATAAAAGTGTAGAGGAGAGAACCGTGCCCCGCGAGGCACAGATAAATAGGTTCTTTTTAAGTCAGTTTCGGCTTAGTAATGCACGCTAACTCGAGCTATTCTTGTCTGAAAACCCGAAAGGTACATAGTCATGCATCCATAACTAAAGGAGACACTTGTTTCTCAACTGGAAGAAAGCTAAAAATAATCCCTCTTGCATAACAGGAGTTCTCTTTTGTTCCGGAGGGGAAGCGCCACATGTCATTAAAATAAACTAAAGTGTCTCTTTCCAGGTGAAACAAGCAGACGCATGTATTTCCCACATAAACAAGTCTGTTTAGTTACATTTTTAGCCTCTGAAATCAGTTGAACACAACAAAATGGGTTCCGCTAAATCAGACACATTTGGTTTGTCGGCTTGATCAGCTTCAACCACGCATCATCTTCCGTCCGTTTTCAGTTAAATGTTTTCCTTTTCATCTGCGTGTACATTCCCTTGGCTTTCCTTCTGCATCACATTCACTCGGTTTGCATACGCAGATCTTTGTTCGTCTGTCTAGAGGACGTGACCTGAAATTAGCCTAATTATTCAGTTGGTGTTGCAGGAATACTGATTGTCCTAGTTGTTTTATTGTCAAAGCAATACCAGAGTTACTCCAGTACTCGTAGTTGGATACTGTTTACATCAAAGTTATGTTTCAAGTGTTTATTATTTGACAGCCCAATGTTTGCAACAATTACGTCTCTTACATGTATTGTAAAATCATGTATTTAACATTACAATAGCACATTGTTAAAGGACAAGCCCTATTATGCAGGGCTTTCTCGAGACCAACTAGTCGGTCGAGCAACATTCTGACAAGTTAGTTATGATGATGTGTAGTTTAGCTCATCCTTCTTGTTTAATTTACAAGACGAGACTTGGGCCAGAAACCCATTCTATACAAGTTTGTAGAGAAATCCAGAGAATGCTCCTCCCTGATATTTCCTTTGATTCCGTTGATACTTCCATCTTTTATTCATGTTGAATTTGTTTGGACGTAATGGTGGTTAACACCAAAAATCCAGCTGTGAGTCTTTGCTTTAAAGGTCCCGTTCTTCGCGATTCAATCCTTCAAACTTTAGTTAGTGTGTAATGTTGCTGTTAGAGCATAAATAATACCTGTAAAATTATAAAGCTCAAAGTTCAATGCCAAGCGAGATATTTTATTTAACAGAAGTTCCCTTTCAAAGCCTACAGCGAACGGCCGGTTTGTACTACAGCCCTGCACTTCCTTCAGGAATGACGTCACTAGAACCGTTAGTTGACTAACCCTCCGCCCACAAGAACACGCAAAATAGGGGGCGTGGTCTCGTTGCTCTCCCACGTGGAGAAGAGCACGCATTCAGCGCTTGCATCTCCCCATTATGGTAAGAGGCGGGACCTTTCCGGGCAAAGTGCGCTAAGCTGCTGTCCAATCACAACACGGGAAGCCCTGGCCCAATCAGAACTCATTACGTGTTTCTGAAGGAGGGACTTCATAGAACAAGGAAATCATCAGGCCGTTTTTAGGACAGAGGAAACAGCGCTGTACAGATAAGTCAATTGTGTGAAAAATACTGTGTTTTTTTACACGCGAAACATGAACTCATGTTATATTGCACACTGTAAACATAATCAAAGCTTCGAAAACACGCGAAGAACGGGACCTTTAAAGTGCCTCTATTATGTTTTTTTCGAATATTCCCTTCATGCAGTGTGTGTATGCAGCTGTAAAATCAAATGTCATTAAATAGTCTCCCAAAAGAAAGAATTGACTCTGAACTGCATATACGACTCATTTGTAATTAAAATGCCTCTGCTTTATGCTTCACTAGAAAATACATTTGCATAATGCCCGCCTATATTGTACTGCCGTTAAACGTGACGACTGCTTTTCAAATCTTGAAGTTCACTCCGTTTCAAAAAACGCTTGCTCTTGAAAGATGGGTCAGTACCTAGTTTATTTAGACTAAATTGCTCCTCAGAATAACAACCTCTACGTATGAATAATTATTGATTGTGTATACTTTCTACCAGGCGTTCAAAATAAGTAGTTTTATGTTTTAGCCTATATTGTATACGTTTCCGGCTAACTAATGTTCTAACTGTCTTACTGAAATATTTCTGCTAAGCAGCTGTGGGCCACGATTACCTAAAACTGTGTCTATTAATGCCGATTGTCTGTCGTTCTTACTACTTTGAGTAAATATAAAGGACTGAGCAAAATCACATCAGTCATTCACGTTAACGCGGTGCTAACGTATACGCTGTTATTGATACAATTCCCACATGTGCACCACAATACATTAGAAATACACACATGGGTTTGTTGATGGACAATACACTTGCTAATGCTGATGGTGGGGAATTGCAGTTGAAACATCTCATAATATACCTCAAAATGATTAACATATCACTGAGAAACAGGTTCGCGTTGAATAACTAGTTCTTCCGATGTTTCATCATCAGATTCACACTCGGATTGATATGGTAAAATCAACGTCATCATTACTGTCTTTACAGTGTGTACAATCGCTGAGCTTTAGTGAGCCTCCGGATGGAGCTGTAGTTCAGTGATAATTATGCGCTGTATGCGGTACGTCTGGCCATGCTCGCGGAAAGGAGGGATTTAGAGAGATGATTCACCAATGATTCACCAATCATTGAAAAATGTGGTGATGTGCATTGTATATTATGAGAAAATGACATTTTAATGCATGTAAACCTGTTCTAGGAGATTTCAAAACAAATTAGTACATTTTGAAATAGCATAATAGCGGCACTTTTAAAATGTTTATTGTTTATTTTCAGAATGCAACATCAATTTAGAGGCATTTGCATTCATAAACTTGCGTAAAGTTGGTTTCAAGCCTAAGAAGTTTTGTCTAGTGATGCGCTATTGTTATTATATTGGTTTTTGGGTGAGATAACTATAATTTTCTTCATACTATGGGGTTTATACAAGTGATACACACGTAAGCTAATGCAATCATCAAACATTCAACAGCGTCTGAACCAAAACTGCCTAATATTACTGAATGAAATGTCAACTCAGGAGCTCTAGGACTGAAGCTTTGGGTGTGTTGATGGACTCGATCTACTCCATCTGTGTTTTGATCATCGTTCTGAATCCCATCCAGACAAAGTCTTTGAATTTTTATTTTTTTTTCTCAACTTTTTGCTAAAAATTCAGCTTTTTTTATTTATTTATTTTTTAATATAAAACGTACATGTATGTTATTTTAAAATAGTCATACAACAAAATATTCTGGGGGCCATGTAACTTTTGTGAAAATGATCAGAAATGAAGGTGCTGACTGTCAATAATTAATCATTTAAAAATGCTGGTTTGGAAAGACATAAAAAAAACATTAGCAATTTTTATAATTTAAATATAATCTCAAATAATAAATCCAAATAATGTTGTTATTTAAAAATTATTAAATAAAATAATACAGAATTTTAGCATTGGCAATCTTGTGTATATATATTAAACCATTTTGTTTGTTTTTTAATGCAGTTGTGGATGCAACGTTTTACATTTTTAAGATCTGTGCTAGTTCTGATTGAAGTTTAATTCAAAACTAGCTCTGTTTTCTTTATTACAAACAAGCTAAACGGTCGCCATCTTGTGTCATCAGGTGACAGACATCCAGGCCAGAGGGGCCAGTTTGAGTTGGGTGGCCCCGTCGCGGACAGACGAGCCCAAAGAGGGAGAAGAAGTCCCGGCCGAGCCCAGCGTCACATACGAGGTCTCGGTCTCGTACAACGGCAAGGATGGGAAGTACAAGGCCGCCTACAGGTGAGCTCATGCTCTGCTTCACTGCGGAGGAGGTCTAGCAGGATGTGGAGAAGCTGTGGGTGCATTTGAGGAACTCGCTGTTGTTTTTTTGTGGTTTGGCAGTGGTATTGTGAAGGTTATCAGCAGTTCACCTGACATCTGCAGCGCTAGATGAACCCTGAAGTTGTTTTGAATGTGTAGTGTACAGTCTGCAACATTAGTACTAATATTTTCTTTTGTTTGTCTTGTTTGTTTCAGTGGTGTGGAACTAAGTGCAACCTTACAAGACTTAAGACCAGCAACAGACTACCACGTCAGGTCGGTTTTGACTTTTAAAAGTACAACACACATGATCAGAATTTGCTTTACACATTCTTGTTTTTACAGTGATGCTCAGTCAAAACGACACTCACCCTAATCTGGATTTAAACCCGTGTAACACAGATGTTTTACGTGTAAAAAGTAAAAAAAAAAGTATAAGTGATATTTCTTTATAAATAATATATAGTTATATTAAAATGAATGTATATTAACAATAGTTATATTAATTTAAAATACAATAATTTGTATGATTATAATTGTTATAGTTAGTTATATTTGTTAAATGTATTTGTAGTTATATCAATAATATTGTTAGTTATAAGAATATTAATTCTTTATGAAAACATTAGTTATAGTTCCATATGTAGTTTATATATATTATGTTTATATTATATATATATATATATATATATATATATATATATATATATATATATATATATATATATATATATAATATAATATATATATATAATATATACACACTCATATTATACTCATATCACTATCTCATATAGTTGTTTATTATTAATAATAGTCTGGTTATATTATCTATTTTATATAAGTGATTATTTATAAATCATGTTTTTTAATGAATAATTTTTTAAAATATTAAAATGTGTATATTTTAAAATAATAGTGTTTGTCATTTGTTATTAATAAAGATTGGACAATTGTTTTTTAATAAATATTTTTTAATGATAGTTATATTTGTGTATATGTAGTTATAATAATAATAATATAGTTCAAAAATAATAATAATAATAATATTAATGATAATATAGTTATTTTATAAGAATAATACATTATTATATTTAAATTAATAAAAATATATAAGTTATATACAGCGGACAGGTACCGGCAGGCCAAGCGGACGGCAGCCCGGGCGGTTGTGGAGGCAAAAACTCGGGCCTGGGAGGAGTTCGGTGAGGCCATGGAGAAAGACTATCGGTTGGCCTCGAAGAGATTCTGGCAAACCGTTCGACGCCTCAGGAGGGGGAAGCAGTGCCCTACCAACACTGTCTACAGTGGAGATGGGCAGCTGCTGACCTCAACTGGGGATATTGTTGAACGGTGGAAGGAATACTTTGAGGATCTCCTCAATCCCACCGACACGTCTTCCTTTGAGGAAGCAGAGGCTGAGGGCTCGGAGGGGGACTCGTCCATCACCCGGGCTGAAGTCATCGAGGTAGTTAATAAGCTCCTCGGTGGCAAGGCGCCGGGGGTGGATGAGATTCGCCCTGAGTACCTTAAGTCTCTGGATGTTGTGGGGCTGTCTTGGCTGATGCGCCTCTGCAGCATCGCGTGGCGGTTGGGGACAGTGCCTATGGACTGGCAGACCGGGGTGGTGGTCCCTCTTTTCAAGAAGGGGGACCGGAGAGTGTGTTCCAACTACAGGGGGATCACACTCCTCAGCCTCCCTGGGAAAGTCTATGCCAGGGTACTGGAGAGGAGAATTCGGCCGATAGTGGAACCTCGGATTCAGGAGGAGCAGTGTGGTTTTCGTCCCGGGCGTGGAACGCTGGACCAGCTCTATATCCTTCACAGGGTGCTGGAGGGTTCATGGGAGTTTGCCCAACCGGTCCACATGTGCTTTGTGGATTTGGAGAAGGCATTCGACTGTGTTCCCCGTGGCACCCTGTGGGGGGTGCTCTGGGAGTATGGGGTCCGGGGCCCCTTGCTTAGGGCAGTACGGTCCCTTTACAACCAGAGCAGGAGCTTGGTTCGCATTGCCGGCAGTAGGTCAAATTTGTTCCCGGTGCATGTTGGTCTCCGGCAGGGCTGCCCTTTGTCACCGGTTCTGTTCATAATTTTTATGGACAGAATTTCTAGACGCAGCCAAGGGCCGGAGAGTGTCCGGTTTGGGGACCACGCGATTTCATCGCTGCTCTTTGCAGATGATGTTGTCGTGTTGGCAACCTCAGACCGGGACCTTCAACATGCACTGGGACGGTTTGCAGCCGAGTGTGAAGCGGCTGGGATGAGAATCAGCACCTCCAAGTCCGAGGCCATGGTTCTCAGTCGGAAAAGGGTAGCTTGCTCACTTCAGGTTGGTGGAGAGTTCTTGCCTCAAGTGGAGGAGTTTAAGTATCTTGGGGTCTTGTTCACGAGTGAGGGAAGGATGGAACGGGAGATTGACAGACGGATCGGTGCATCATCTGCAGTAATGCGGGCGATGTACCGGTCTGTTGTGGTGAAGAAGGAGCTGAGCCGTAAGGCAAAGCTCTCGATTTACCGGTCAATCTACGTTCCTACTCTCACCTATGGTCATGAGCTGTGGGTCATGACCGAAAGGACAAGATCCCGGATACAGGCGGCTGAAATGAGCTTTCTCCGCAGGGTGGCTGGGCGCTCCCTTAGAGATAGGGTGAGAAGCTCGGTCACTCGGGAGGAGCTCAGAGTAGAGCCGTTGCTCCTTCACATCGAGAGGAGCCAGCTGAGGTGGCTCGGGCATCTATTTCGGATGCCTCCTGGACGCCTTCCCAGGGAGGTGTTCCGGGCACATCCCACCGGGAGGAGGCCCCGGGGAAGACCCAGGACACGCTGGAGGGATTATGTCTCCAGGCTGGCCTGGGAACGCCTCGGGGTACCCCCGGAGGAGCTGGAGGAAGTGGCCAGAGAGAAGGAAGTCTGGGCGTCTCTGCTTAGACTGTTGCCCCCGCGACCCGGCCCCGGATAAGCGGAAGATGATGGATGGATGGAAGTTAAATACAACTATAAACCCAAAAAATAGTAACAATAAGTTATTATATAATTTTTGATATTCATAATAATATACTTAGCGATATAGCTATATTATATTAATAATTCTTAATACAATTCTTTATAATGTCATTATATTAAAATGATATATTTTTCAAAACAAAGTTATATTATTAATAATGAGTTATTAGTTATATAAGTATTATATTTGTAAATAAAAGTATTAATAGTGTCGTTATATTAATTAAAATAATATCTAGTTATATCAATAGTAATACAAATACAAATAATAATAATTATGTAGTTAAATAATATAAGCATGTTAGTTATAAATAACTATTCCTTTGTTTATTATTGGTATTTTTATAGTGTCTCTGTACTTATGTGTGTGTGTGTGTGTGTGTGTGTGTGTGTGTGTGTGTGTGTGTGTGTGTGTGTGTGTGTGTGTGTGTGTGTGTGTGTGTGTGTGTGTATTTAGGGTCCAGGCCATGTGTAACTGTTTACAAGGCGTCCCTTCAGAGCCTGTGAGCTTCACCACTCTGAGCTGTGAGCCAGATACGCCCAGCCCTCCGCGCAAAGCCAGCGGCACCAAGAGCTGCCTCGTCCTGCAGTGGAAGGTGTGCGGAGCGCAGATTTATTCACTGACATGTCAACAGTCCCACGGAAATGTTGTCTTGCATTTGTGGTGATATTAAACACATAACATTAAAACAATTACTTCTTCCTAGGCTCCGTGTGACAATGGTTCCAAAATCCAAAACTATATTCTTCAGTGGGACGAGGTATGTCATTTTTCATTATTGCTATCTCGGTTCATTTTTTCCTTCTTTTTTTTTTAAGCCCATTTTTAGGAACTTTATGGTTTTTTGCTTTATTTTAATGCCAATTAAATACATGTTTAAAACATTTCTTATTACTATTTGTTAGTATTTGTTGTGCTAAACTGAGCAAAATGTGCTCAATTATCAGAAAAATCGTCACTTAAAGGTGTCCTAGAATATAAAACTGTATTTACCTTGGTATAGTTGAATATTAAGGGTTCTGTACATGGAACTAACATACCATGAGCCTCAAACACCTCTCTTTCATCCTTCATATGCAAATCTTGTGCTTGAAAAAGACCACTGAAAAACCGGCGAATCCCAACATAACACCGACTGTGATGTATCCACTGAGATCCTTTAATATGTACGCCTCCCTACATTAGCATATAACCAGTCCATGTTCAAGGCCAGTATTAATGTGGACCTGCACCGAGTCAGCAGAGGTTATGCAGGTATTGTGAAGATGAGTTTGAGTGTGTGCGCTTGCGGTTACCAGATTTCAGTCATTTAAATCGCCCAATCAGATCTTTTCTGTTAAAAGAACACCTTTGACTGTAAAAACAATATGGGCGTTGTGTCCGTGACGGATTCTGAAGCATAAAGTAGAGACGAGCTGGCCATCGCCATCTTGCCAGTGAGTCATTGCACGTCACACCCAGATAACAGAAAATGGACAAAGAGGCCGGAAGTGGGCGGAGCTGAGGTAATGTCATGCTCAAAGTGGCCACGCCCTTAATTATGCAGAACTTTAAGGGTTTATATAATGTAAACGAATGAGTTATAAAAAAGTTCTCCCCCTCACAGTTGTCATGAAGGGCTAAATTAGATACACAGACCAAAATAAGAGTTTGTACCTGGAAACATGTAAACATGTTTTTTTCTGCTGTAAAGTTGGGAATTTTAACATGGGGCTCAATGAGATTCTGCTCCCTTCTGGAGCCTGTCCCTAGTGGCCAGTTGAGCAATTGCAGTTTAAGTCAATTCCGTATTGGCTTCAAGAGAAACTGGGGGAGGTTGCCGCTTGAAAAACATGCATTCTTTCCACTATTTTACTTAAACATGCTATCTGGCAACCATGTGCACGCGAGCTCTCTCTCGATCTGAAAACACCAATAAACAAGTAAGCTACATTTCAGCGATCTCCATTTGAGATGTTCTGCTTAAAGGGTCATGAAACCCCCTCTTTCAGCTCAAATCCACCTCGTAATCTTTTTGAAAAATGCTACTTAAATGGGCGTGCATGCCCGTGAAAAGAGGGGAGGGGGTGGGTGTGGCAGAGCGAGGCAGGGGAAGAAAGAGGGGGGCGAGCAACTGTCATCTATCAGTGCAGAGCAGTGGCCCATGCCAAATCTCAACAAAAATATGGGGTTAAACGTAACGAAATGCAGGATTTTTAAAGCTGGCAAAATTAAAGTCCAATAAAATACACTGACAACCGTCTGTTTGACAATTTAAAGTAACCGAATGCGCTACATATATTAGATTAATCGGAATTGTTTAAAATATAGAAATGCATACACAATTATTATTGTCATTTATAAATATAGAATTATGTTTGTATACACAGTATAAATGCATATTTTTTTAAAGAAAAAAAAAAATGATCGAAAAAAACAACAACCGTTATGTACATATAGCCGAGATCTAACTTACGCGCGTCCCAGAACGCCCATAATAAAGATGGACAGCGACAGTGAAGACTACAGTAAAAGCAGTACAGAGGGCTCTGCTGAGGTGGAGGACTTTTCTCCTCCTGAAACCCCAGGGGAAGATGGTTCAGATAGAAAAGTCCTCCGGACTTGGTACAGCATTGCCGGCAAGACGCAAACTGCGTTGCTGAGCAAAACCGAAGTCCACCTGTCTCCAGTTCTCGTAACTTTCATTCGAAAAATGTTTGTTACACACATAAAGCTTTGAGGTGTCGCAAGTTGATGGCCAACCAACCGCCCGCAGCCAGAGACTAGCCCTGGCAGCATCGCGGGGAAAGCCATGCAACACACCCGAATCTTTACACCAGTGAAACAAACACTTACGACCCATCATAAACTCCTCTCATCTACTCCGTGAACACGCAGACTGTCTCTTCTGTCATTTGAAAGAACCACGTGCTGTCATGAATAATTAAGAGACGGTGTCTTCTCATAGGATAAGAAAACTCAGTCTCATTAATAATAATGAGACACCGATGCGTCACGTAGCACTATTAGAGCGATGGTACGTCACAAGCTGTGACGTGGACGCAATGTAGTTTTTAAACCCGGAAGACGAAAATAGGGTGAAAAACATAAAAATTGACCAGATTCCCCTTTTAATTAAATCTAACAGATGCTAACATTATGTTCAATGATGTTCAACACACATACCTCTGTTAAAATCTCAAAAATTTAGCTGTAGGGTTTCATGACCCTTTAAAGAGTCATTCAGTCGGTCTATTCTCTATCTCGACTTACAAGCCGCTTGTGTTGTTTTTGTTGTGATTGTGTAAGCTGAATAACTGCACTTTTGTGAGCTACTGAAATGAGCCAATCAGAGCAGAGCTCAACATTATTATTCATGACTCTTCCAAATAAGGCACAAACAGAGCATTTTTATAGGGTTGTAAATGGACCTGTAAAGCCGTATCTGGAAAATGTTTGCCCTTAAATAAGCCACATACTCTCTATGAAGATATCAGAGAAAAATTTAACACATTGTTTCAACTCATTCTAGGGCACCTTTAATTAAAATGGTCCAAAAAGGATGCAATGTTCCTCAGCTGATAAGGGGTATATAAGACATTTTCCTGGATAATCATATTTTGTTGATCATGGAGTAACACCTAAATCTAACCCTACCCATAACTTCTCCCTCAAATCAGAGGAAAATGATGACGAATAACACTAATGCTGAAAGCACCAAACCCTGGTTGTAAGCCTAAATTGACATAAATTGTGAACTTGTCCCTGAAATCTGATTGGTTGATTGTAATGTTTGTTGTACTTGTTGAATGTTGGCACATTCCTGTTAAATAAGTGCTGTGCTCTGAACAGGGGAAGGGGACGGGTCAGTTTGAGCAGTGCTACTACGGCCCTCAGAAGCAGTACAGACTCACCAAACTCTCCACCGCTTCCAGATACTCCTTCCGGCTGGCAGCCAAAAATGACATGGGGGTCAGGTGTGTATCTGTCAGGACGCTCCACAGTATGACACTGTGAAATAAAGTGTCACCATTACTGTCATTTACCTGTGTTTTCCTGTTTGGGCAGTGAGTTCAGTGAAGTGGTCCACATCATGACGTCCTGCAGTGTTCCCGCTCCCCCTTTGAGCCCTGAGTTGATTCAGCCCGGGGTCACGTGGCTCTGTGTGCGGTGGCAAAGGCCGGCCGGCTCGCCCAAAGAGGACGACATCGGCTACGTGCTGGAGATGGAAGAGGAGGGCTCAGTGAGTGAGAGATTCACACACACACACACACACACACACATTCACAGAATCTTTTCTTCTCTATTGCGACGTGTACCCGAGTGAAACGGCTTCTTAAATGAGAAACTCATTTGGGCGGGACTTGATTTTGTCTGTTGGGAATTGATTGGATGGCTGTGGTTTGCTATTGGTGGATCTCATGTGAGTGACAGGTTGCCCCGCCCTCACGTCATCAGAGAAGAGATGAGCTTCAAGATGGAGGGGAAGTTATTTTGATTAAAGACTATGAGGCGCATGAGTTTAGAAAATAATAATTATGTGTACAGATGAATTATGGATATTAATAAATACAGCAAAAGTCCATATAAAAACATGATTTGCCTTAAAGCCAATGGATGAATATCATTATAAGCCTATACACACATACAGTAGACATTGAGAAGAGAAAAATGATTTTTTATCCCATTTTTTGTGTTTTGATGTTTGTTTGGGGCCTGAGAATGAGACATCCTGTGATCAGCGGGGTAATGAACAGCAGATGTGAAATGGTGATGTCCATAAAGAGTGAGTGTGTGGTGTCTGATGTGTTCTCATCAATGTGCGTCACAGGGTTACGGGTTCCAGGCCAGTTATGATGGAGACGAGCTGTCACACACGATCAGAAACCTCCACAGGAGCACCACGTACCGGTTCAGGGTGAGCACTCACACACTCACACACTCACACTCACACACTCACACCATCACCATCACCATCACTGGTTGCTTGCCTTTATGATGTTTTTTTTTTTTTTTAAATAGTTATTTTCTTGCTTTCTTTTTTTCTTCAGTTTGTTCATTCTGTCAGTCCTTTTGTTTTTTCTTTCATTATCAATTTATGTTGTTTCATTCTGTTTTCTTTTTCTTTATTTTGTTTGTTGGCTCAGTTTATCTTTCTGTCTGTTTCTATCTGTTTCTTTCTTTCTTTCTTTCTCTTTCTTTCTTTCTTTCTTTCTTTCTTTCTTTCTCTTTCTTTTTCTTTCTTTCTTTCTTTCTTTCTTTCTTTCTTTCTTTCTTTCTTTCTTTCTTTCTTTCTTGTCTCTTTCTTTGTCTGTCTGTCTGTTTCTTTCTTTGTCTGTCTGTCCGTCCATCTGTCTGTCTCTTTCTTTGTCTGTCTGTCTCTTTCTTTCTGTCTTTCTTTCTTTGTCTGTCTCTTTCTTTCTTTCTTTCTTTCTTTCTGTCTTTCTCTCTGTTTCTATCTGTCTGTCTGTCTGTCTGTTTCTTTCTCTCTGCATGTCTGTCTCTTTCTTTCTTTCTTTCTGTCTTTCTCTGTTTCTTTCTGTCTGTCTGTCTCTCTCTTTCTTTCTTTCTTTGTCTCTTTCTTTCTTTCTTTCTTTCTTTCTTTCTTTCTTTCTTTCTTTCTTTCTTTCTTTCTTTCTTTCTTTCTTTCTTTCTTTCTTTCTTTCTTTCTTTCTTTCTTTCTGTCTTTCTTTCTTTCTGTCTTTCTGTCTTTCTGTCTTTCTCTCTGTTTCTTTCTGTTTCTTTCTGTCTGTTTCTTTCTCTCTGCATGTCTCTCTCATTCTTTGTCTGTCTCTTTCTTTCTTTCTTTCTTTCTTTCTTTCTTTCTTTCTTTCTTTCTTTCTTTCTTTCTTTCTTTCTTTCTTTCTTTCTTTCTTTCTTTCTTTCTTTCTTTCTTTCTTTCTGTCTTTCTCTCTGTTTCTTTCTCTCTGTCTGTTTCTTTCTCTCTGCATGTCTGTCTCGTTCTTTCTATCTTTGTCTGTCTGTCTGTCTTTCTCTCTTGGTGCCGGTGGTGATTGAGACTCACCTGTTCCCAGCGGCCGTGAGATGAAGCAGGTGGTGCGCTGATGCGATCGGTCACTGTTCTCTGGTGTCGTTAGGGATGTGCTGATCTCAATCTCGTTTCCAAAAACAAAAGTGTATTAATGTGATCAGAACGGCTGCATGTGTCCTGATGAGAGGAGCTGATTACCTGCCGAGAGCTCACATCCCCAATTACTGCCAATTACTGTGACAGATGACATCACAACACCACTGTTTATTTCTCAACCGTGAAACACTTCCTCATCCTG
Source organism: Pseudorasbora parva (assembly GCF_024679245.1). Lineage (NCBI taxonomy): Eukaryota > Metazoa > Chordata > Actinopteri > Cypriniformes > Gobionidae > Pseudorasbora > Pseudorasbora parva. Next base: position 14,665,371 of record NC_090179.1, read on the forward strand.
CACTTTGTCAGGGGAAAAACTCTTTCTGAGTGAGATAAATGTGGTGGGGAATATAAAGGCTTTTGAAAGGCCCTAGGGATTTGCATTTCCTCTGCACCCAGTGTTTGGATGAGTCATAATGAAGCCTATTTTTAGGACCATTCAGATTTTTTTTTTCATTGTGGCATTTTGAATCATTAATGAACCCCACCCCCACAACACACACACACAGACACACAAATGTTCTGTTTTCTTTTAACCATTGCAGGTTATCGCCTATAACGCAGAAGGGAAGAGTAACCCCAGCGCTGTGTCTGAGTTCACCACGGCCCCTGACAGACCGGGCTGCCCCTGCAGACTCGCTGTGAAGGGGAAACCTCACCCAACCAGTTTCCGGCTGACCTGGGGTCAGTTCAGCATTCAGTTATGATCACACAAAGATTGATCCCTGGGCTGTGCAATATTGAAGAAAAATTTGATATGCAATATCTTTTTAAATAATGCGATATGCGATACGATATTGCTTTTTGTGTGTAAAATCGATTTAAATTATAGATTTTTTTAAATTATTTAAAAACATGAATGATACCATTTATGTTTCACATTCTTTCTAGAAAAAGAAAGCATCACTTCAACTTCTATTAGTGACTAGCCGTGTTTTAGCAAACATATCGTTCACGTTTCAGTGTGTGTGTGTGTGTGTGTGTGTGTGTGTCAGACAGCGTGTCAAGCAAGTCAAATAAGTAACAGTCCCAATCTATTCTCTGGTGTACGCATCGACCTAAAACATACACTTTTCACAATGTTGAAGTAGTCTATTAAAATCATTCAGATATTGTGTGCCGTTGCGGTATGCATATTGCGAAATGTACATTTGCGATATTCTGATAATTTCGATATATTGCACAGCCCTACTGAAAATCATCTGTCCATACTTTGACTGTTTTTGTGGATCAGTCACAAAATGGAAAAACACATGAATTACATTTTTTCTATGCATATCTTTAAAATGTTTGAAATGTTATAATGCATTTCCACCTAGCATTTTTTTCTATATACCATAACTTGTGGTTAAACATATGTGGAGGAAAACATTGATGCACCGAAATCATTCATCCAGAATGCTTTTGAACAGCCATTGGTGTGCACGTACATCGTGAAAAATATTTTTACTGAAAAACTACCATAATTTTGAACAAAATCAGGCCAAAACGAAGTTTGTTTTGTTTGTTTTGGGAGTGATGCCTTTAACGTCTTCTCCGGTTCATTTCTTCTGTTCAATCCCTCAAGGTTAGATGTCGACGAGTGTAAACATAAACACACTGGAGGGCCGCTTTATAGTAGAAAATGTAGTTGTACTTCTAATTGAATGAGACATTGACACTTTTTAAATTTTTGCTGATGGCTTTTAAACAATCTATAGTATAAAGTGCTATATAAATAAACGTAATGTAACTTTACTTGACTGGCGAATTACAGAGCGATGGCAAACAGATCCACATCGCTATGATCAGATGCTTTATTAAAGGCACAGTATGTAAGACTTTTGAATTAAAATTTCCAAAAAACACTTGAACACAAAAACACAAAACACACTTGATTATGTGTTTTGTTGACTTGTGTACTTGCATTAACCCAAATGTTTCCAAGAATGTTTAAATCCAGAGAAATAAGCTATTTAACCAGGACCGTGTCCGTGCGTCGCCTATCAGTGACATCATACCCGCGTTCCCCTCGATTTCCAGTTTTATTTTCTAGAAACTATGGAAACACTAAAGCCTTTTAATACATTACGTGTTTTATTAGACAGGTGAGCAACTATTTAGATTAACAGAAAGCTAATCATTGATATATAGCTCAACACGTTTAGTCTTATTGTTTAATGCCTGATATTGATCTATCTTACTGCAATGTGCAACAAGTGTCTCAAAGCAGCCACCAAGCGAACGCATTATAACATTTAACACACACAAATATGATAAAACAGTCTTGCGTTACCTCACATACACATGAGCTGAAGAAGCGGCAAAGCTCCACTGCTCTCGAGCCGTATATTGACCTTGACTCTCATTAGCAATCTTTACAGTGGCCTCGTTCTGCTCCACCCATACTTCAGTAACTTCATGAGCTCATCCATGAATATGATTTCTGCGTTGAGTCCCGTTGGATTATTTTCCACCGGCTGTAGAGGTGAAGACAACAATCCGCATGATTCCACAAAATCAAGGCGTCGTCAAGCTACATATTTGTTTTAAATAAGCGACCTCTAGTGTTGAAAATTACATATTGTGCCTTTAACTGTTGCTTTCTCACGTTGTCATTTACATAAGTATTAGCAACTTAAAGGAACACGGCGACTTTTTGGGACTCTCATTACACTCTCATTCCTGCATAATAATCAGGGAAATTTTCTGCCGTACCATTGGTGCCGCGGCGCAATATTACAGTGCCTGGAAATTGGCAAACTTTCGTCAACGTGACAACCTGCTCACACAGAGAGCGTGCTGGGGATTATTTTCATGCGCTAATATCATTGCGCCGCTGCACCCATGGTACAGCAGCAAAGGTAATTGATTATTACGCAGGAATGAGAGTACAGTTCCTAGGCATATTGGTCTAGAAAATCGCAACTTTTCATTTTCCGATTGGTCTTGGTACACGATGTAACTATACTCATCACAGCATGTAAATGGGAAAATGTTGGCATTATTTTGTCTCTTATTGAGCACTGTAGAGCTGTTTACCTCCAGTCTTTGTTCTAAGCTAGGCTAGCGGTGTATGTGTCAGACAGATTTATGGCACGTACAGAGATGAAAATAGAATGTATGGGTTTATCTAACTCTGGGGGATACGGGGAATAAGCTAAAGTACCAAAAAGTCAGCGTGTTCATTTAAGTTGCTAATACTTAGGATGATTTTTATTGTTTCTCCTCAGACCCTCCCAAAGACAATGGCGGCTCTGATGTGACGAAGTATGTGGTGGAGCTCTCTGAAGGGTTAAGTGGTACGTTCCACTGAGGTTTCCTGGTGTCTACACATGCTTCATTTGGTCCTGGCATTATTATGGTTATTTCATTGATTGTGTGTGTTTTCAGTTTCTTCTTGGAATCAGGTGTACAGCGGCTTGGCTATGGAGTGTGTTTGTGACGGTCTGAGCCCAGGATGTTCATACCAGACTAGAGTCCACTGCATCAGTGCGGGAGGCGAGAGTCCGGTATGTCTCACAAATCATGCCTTCCATACTCCTCTAATGCCAAGTTAAACCTTTAGTTTAAATTATATTGGCCAATGAAATGCACTCTAGAAATAGTGTCCCGCCGCTCTAAAACACTGAGCTTTATAGTACTAGCAATAAGTAGCAAATCATGGTTCATTACTGAGATAAAAATAAACACCTTCCTGTTTTAAATCAATTGTGTCAATACAGGAAAGAAAATGGTGAAGTCTAATGTACTGCCTTTATGGCAATCTAAAATATACTTGAATGTCATTTCTATTAACTTGTATGTCATTAATTTAAACTAGTGCTGTCAAAATTAGTGTGTTAACACATTTTTACAGTTTAATGTGTTAAAACTATTTAATGCAATTAACCCAGCATCCATTTTTTTGGCTAGCAGTACATTATATTCATGCAAATGCTTTTAAACATACATGCGCAACAGGAAAAAGCAAACGCGCTGTCAAGTCCTGTCTATGTGAAACTCACACGACGCACAAAAAGACGCACGCCAGTATCACCAGAAGCAAGATCTCTTTTGCTCTTGAATGAACAATAACACACAGAATTATGCCAAGATGTCTGTTTTGTCGAGTATTCTTATAAGAGCACAGCAACATGAAAGAGTTGTTAGAAAATCAAATCCACATCATGTTCGGCAGCAGCAGTCCTTAAAGTGACAGCAGCCTAACAAACCAGTTTCTGTGAAGTCAGTCGTCAATGTTCATCAAAAAACAAAGATAACAGAGAAAATTGCAGCTTTAATACGGATTAATCTAGAATTAATTAATTATATATGCAGTACAGACTGTTTGATAACTTAATTAACTTTGTTAGACAGGAATACCACAGGTAAATTAAGTTTGGTTTCACAGACCAGGCTTAAGTCTAGTCCTAGACTAAAATGCAAGCTTGAGCTGTTTTAACTAAAAGCAATAATGCATCATTTTTTTGTGTCAAGATGCACACCAGTAAGTTTTTTTTTTTCTTCTAAGGCACATTTATAAAAGCTACTTAAATCTCATAATTGAACTAAGGCCTAAGCCTGGCTTAATGTAAGCCCTGTCTGTGAAACCTGGCCATAATGTATTCTAAGTGCACACAATTTAAATTTTAGCATGTGAAAATTCTCTGGTGTTAACATTGCCCATTTCTATTGGAATGAACCCTTTTATTACCAGGCTGTAGCCCAAGACAAAGTTCTGTCATTCCACATAGCAGTTCAAGGTCACTTTCTGTCAACTTTTTGAAAAACGTACATAAATGCTGACAAGTTGAGCGATGGTTGGCATACAGTGGGGCAAAAGAGTATTTAGTCAGCCACCAATTGTGCAAGTTCTTTCACTTAAGATGAGAGAGGCCTGTAGTTTTCATCATAGGTACACTTCAACTATGAGAGACAGAATTAGAAAAAAGTCCAGAAAATCACATTGTCTGATTTTTAAAGATTTTTTTTGCACATTATGGTGGAAAATAAGTATTTGGTAACCTACAAAAAAATCATCATCAAGGGCATTGAAGATGAAACATGGCTGGGTCTTTCAGCATGACAATGATCCCAAACACACACCCCGGGCAACGAAGGGCAAACGAGTTGCTTTGTAAGAAGCATTTCAAGGTCCTAGAGTGGCATAGCCATTCTCCAGATCTCAACCCCATAGAAAATCTTTGGAGGGAGTTGAAAATCTGTGTTGACCAGCGACAGCCCCAAAACTTCACTGCTCTAGAGGAGATCTGCATGGAGGAATGGGCCAAACTACCAGCAACAGTGTGTAAAAACCTTGTGGAGACTTACAGAATGCGTTTGACCTCTGTCATTGCCAACAAAGGGTATATAACAAAGTAGTGAGATTAACTTTTTTATTGACTAAATACTTACTTTCCCCCATAATTTGCTAATAAATTCTTTTTTTAAAAATCAGACAAGGTGATTTCCTGGATTTTTTTTTTTATTCTGTCTCTCATAGTTGGAAGTGTACCTATGATGAAAATTACAGCCCTCTCTCATCTTTTTAAGTGGGATAACTTGCACAATTGATGGCTGACTAAATACTTTTTTGCCCCACTGTATACATAGTCCATACACTCAACACATAATAAAGATGTTTTCCAATATCACTGAAAACACTAAACACACGTACAAACACTAAACGCATAAGAGTGCAGGGCTGGCGATCCGGCATCACACCGCTTTTGGCAAGCGGCTGGTAATAATTGTTGTCTTCCGATCTCAGCTGTAATGGCATTATCAGCGCTTTACAGATGCATATCTGCATGCGGGACTTGCCAGCACACAGCTATGACTCATGTTGGCTGGTTTTCGCAGCCGTGAATGTGAGAGGATGCTCACATGGCCATTCTCTGCTGTCTGTGTCTCAGCCGGTGCCCACACACTCTTCTCCTCGAGGAGGTGGAACGCTACGTGCACCATTAAAGTGGACCGAGAGTCTATAGTCTTTCTGATTTCTCATTCTTGTTGTTTTCAGTGGACGGAGGCCTTGCAGGTCCAAACGCCGCCTGTTCCTCCTGGCCCATGTCAGCCGCCCAAGGTCGTGGGCAAACCCAAAGCAAGAGAGGTGCAGATACGCTGGGGTAAGCTTTGCCTTTGCGCGTGCGCTTGATGGCGTATAAACAAGTATTAGTTAAAATCATGTAATGTGTATATTCAGGGCTATTTTGGGGGTGAGGTCGTCGTGTTGTACCAATGTTGGGGAAAGTTACTTTTAAAAGTAGTGCATTACAATATTGTGTTACTCCCTTAAAAGTAACTAATTGCATTATTTAGTTACTTTTTATAGAAAGTAATGTGTTCTCTTACTTTGCATTACTTTTTTTCACCTGGGTGGGGCTTGGTGTGTTTTATTTTTTAATTAAGGCTGTAGTCCATAACTTTTTTTGCGCTCTAGCGGTTAATAAACAGAACTGCATGCATCTTGTGGAAGAACATTGCAGACGGAGCGACTTTTTTCTGTTTATTTCTATGGCGAGTCACGCAGGGACTGTGCTCCTCCGCAGCGGTTCCTACCTGACAGGTCTGAAATAGTCCCAATATAAACACTTATTATAAGTGTACCATAATGATTCAGGTTAAGACAAAACCATGGTTTAAAAAAAGGATTTATGTTGAAAATTCTCATTATATAAGTTTTGTAAATCATAAACGTGTCATGAACTGGCTTTACATTTTTTTTACTGTTGTCTGAGGTCAACTAATGATGTCCGTGTGGTTTTTACATTCAAAAACATCATACTGAATAAGTAATAGGCTATTTTCTACACTGGTTTTGAGGCTCTCTCCTGAACGCTTGGTTTTTTATGGGTGTGCCGCACAGGAGACTTGGAAGTAAACACCCATGGCTAGGATTGGAGAAGATTTGCATATTTTAATGAGCTTCAGCTCCGCTGTCAGTTCACATGAGAGAGAGGAGAGATGAGGGAGAAGCGGCAATCAGAATGATTCTCTCGACCACAGGGCTCGTAAACGTCTTTATCAAAAAACACAATGATTGATTTCTCATCCACCCGCGATTGATTGGACTATTATTTTTACATTACACATAGCCTGCAAGATCGGTCGATATAAGCGCGAACCGTGCGCACACATGGCCGCGCAAGCCGGGCTTCAAATATCAAGTCAAGATGTTATGAGATTCATCTGCCTGCCGGGCTTTGCGAGCCCTGGTCCATACGTGTCTGAGTCCAGCGTACTAAAGGTATGCTCTGTTAGACACGCACACATAAGCAAAACGATCTATAACAATGCAATACTATTACATATAAAAACATGTTTTACTCACATAAGTGTGTTGCACCATTCCTGTCGGATCCAAATCCAGCATTGTCCGAAGATTTGTTTACAAACGATCCCGCAGTGAACTGAAGTGAACATGTCTTCCCCACGTGAGCTGCAACTTCATTAAAAATAAAGTTCAACCACACATTCCTAATATTAGGATCCGAAGGAAGCTTATGCAGCGACTGTGTTTGTCCATATCCAGGAATAGCGCAATATCTTTCTATCTTCCTCGGCATGTTTATTGTTGTTGGCCAGCTAGAACGAGCCCTCCATGAGTCGGTGGGCGGGGCTACTGGATTAGACGCGCTGTAGAGGTGGTGTTTTGTAGCGCTATGACACAAGAAATTAAGCTCACGATCATTTTCTGGGCCTGGTGTCAATAAAAGCTTTTCTTTGACTAACAAGGAAGTTTTCAGCTCTGAAACGTAGAGGACATTCTTATATTACCATGACCTTTTATATATCAAAAGCTCAAGGGAAAGATGATTTCTCAATTCATCACCCCTTTAACAAGTTCTATTTTTGACCGACTTAAAGGCCTTTCACACCAAAAGTGAATTATGCTGCTTAATAATCAAAGTTCAAAAGAACAGCATTTAATTGAATTTTGTTTTGTATAAATGTTAAAGCTTTTACTGTTAATATTGGTCAGTTGAATGTGTCCTTGCTGAATATGTGGTGTTTCAGATAATGTGTGTTTAAGAGAGAATGATTGATTGTATAAACGCTTTCTCTCATTGTGTCTGTTAGTGCCCCCTCTGGTGGATGGAGGAAGTGCAGTGTCTTCGTACAGCGTGGAAATGTTCGTTCCCCAGGTGGAGGAGGGCAGGGAAGTGTACCAGGGCTCTGAACTGGATTGCACAGTGAGCAGTTTACTGCCAGGCAGGACCTACGGCTTCCGGATCAGAGCTGCCAACAAAGCTGGGGTAAGCACAAGGCTTACAAATGCCACAGACCACATATAGTTTTACGCCAGCTAGCAAGTTGTTTCATATTTTGTTTGTGTTCAACAGTACGGCCCCTTCTCAGAACGCTCCGAGGTCACGACGGGTCCAGGGGCCCCTGAGACGTGTCGGCCCCCTCATGTCACCTGTAAATCACCCACATGTGCCGTGGTCAGCTGGGAGGTGAGAATATCCCATGATGCAAAGTATTCTTACTGTATCAAGCAAATCTTTAGTAGCTTTGAGAGGTCAGGTTCATTTTAGCAAATTATTGCTGCTATTTATATTGATAATTATTACTGTGGTTATTATTGTTAACTTAAAAAATATATATATAAAAATGTGTTGCTTGAAATTAAACTACTAGAAAATGTTTTTTTAATTAAAATAAAATTAATAAAATTTGATTTTTCAAAATTTGATTTTATAAAATAAAATATAAATTAGAATATTAACAAAAACTATAACATTTTAATATCTATCTATCTATCTATCTATCTATCTATCTATCTATCTATCTATCTATCTATCTATCTATCTATCTATCTATCTATCTATCTATCTATCTATCTATCTATCTATCTATCTATCTATTTTTTTTTTTGCTTTTATATTGCATTTTGTTTACATTTGTTTGTTTTATTTTTGTTTTCTTTGTTTTATTGTGTTTTGTTTGTGTTGTTTTATTGTAGTATTGTAGTTTTTCACACATTTGCCCGTGTTTTGCACCCACACAGACCCCTCCGTGTAACGGAGCGGCGGTCTCAGAGTATCGTCTGGAGTGGGGGGCGGCAGAGGGCTGTATGCAGTTGTGTTACTCCGGTGCTGCACTGTCCCATGAGATGAGGGGGCTGCTGCCTGCCACCAACTACTTCTGCAGAGTCCAGGTGAGAAACACTGCTTATTTCTGATTTGAGCTGCTGTGATGTTTGTGCAACAAACCAGGAAATGTCAGTCTGGTGGCTAATAATGCTTTTACTTCTTGTAAGTGCAAAAAAAAGAAAAAATCTGCTTGATGATTCATAAACATTAGATGACTGTACAAGTGGCAACTTTTCATTGTCAGCGCCACCCAGTGGTTGAGAGACGGTGGGGGGGGGGGGGGGGGTCTGTGGGCTTTAAACTAGCTCTTTATTACTGTATTGAGGGGGTTTAACTACTAATCGGTGGCTGAAATGTTTTTCATTGGGACAGTTTGTAATTTTATATATATATATATATATATATATATATATATATATATATATTAATTATGTTGAATCCCTGACCGTTACTGACTGCAGATTTACTAGAGCGGTACAGTTCTAATTCACAGTCTTAGGAATGAGTTTGAAATATTGTTGTTACAATAATTACCACATAGTTATAATAAGTGAATAAATTATATCATTGATGCATTGAATTTTCTTTTACTGTGGCATGTTAGTCTCGATGAGTATTCTGCTGGCTCTGTAGAATCCACTAAACGAAGGTTAAAGATGAAAGGTTTATTTGATGTTCTCATGCCTGTTCAAACTGTTGTCCCTCACTTACACTGATATATGCCTATTAAGTTTTTTGTGGTTTGTTTGTTTTTGCTTTTCTTTAGTTTTTAGTTTGACTTTTTTCTTAGTTTTATTTTGTTTTTATTAGTTGTTTTGCTTTTTATTTAGTTGTTTTCTCTTTTTCTCTTGTATTTCTTTTGTATTGGGTTTTTAATGTTTTTTAACTACTGTTTGTTTTGTTTTCTTGTATTAGCTTTTGTTTTGTTTTTGTGGGGGGTGTTGTTTTTAATGTATTGTCTGTTTTGGGTTTTTTCATGTTTTTTTTTTACTACTTCTTGTATTTGCTTTTGTTTCGTTTTCAAACACCTTTGCTGTGTTTTTGCATTAAATGAAGGTTAAAGATAAAAGGTTAATTAGATGTTCTTGTCAGGCCTGTAGTCGAACTGTAGTCACTCACTGACTGTGTGTTTGATGCCTCAGGCGGTAAATGTAGCCGGTGTGGGGTCCTTCAGCGACGGCGTGCTCTGCCAGACGCCCTGCTCTGTGCCAGCGGCGGTCAGCAGCGTCCACGCTCTCCGCGAGTCCGAGATGAGAGTGGATAGCAGGGCCACAGAGAGGGGCGACGAGGAGGAGGAGGAGGAGGAGGATGAAGAGGAGGAGGATGAAGAGGCCACTCCTCTCCTCTACTCTCCTTCCACCTGCCTGGGGCTACGCTGGGAGGCACCATGTGATCACGGATCGGAGATCACGTCGTACCTGATCGACCTGGGAGAGAAACAACCCATCCTTACAGGGCCCGTAACCAAATACATCATCCAGAATCTGCAGCCCGACACCTCCTACAGGTACAACACAATCTCTGTTACAAAACGGTAGCAGCAGCGATTATACAGTGTGTAGCAGTATAGTCTGTTTTGCAAATGAATGACTTGAATGAACGATTCTTTAGATGAATAAAACACTCAAAAATCTCATTGATATACAGCTCTGGAAAAAATGGCAAAATTTTCAAAATAATTTTGCATCTCTGATTAAAATGAACATTTTTGATTTATTCTTCAAATTACTGACAACATTTCTTCCAAATTCCATATAAAATTGTCATTTAGAGTTTTCATTTACAGAGAATGACAACTAGTCAAAATCCAAATAAAAACATGTTTACTGTTCAGACACATTATTGATGTTTTTTATAGGAAGAGTTTAAAATTATTATTATTATTTTCTATTATAAAATATTTTTAATGGGGTTGGGTTTGGGGTTAGGTAGTGCCGAAACAAATGAATCGCACATCAGTTTTAGGTGAGAAATTACCCTGCCACACCTTCCCCTAAAAAGTCATTATTGTGTTAGCTGAGAAAAGCATTGAATAGACATTACAATAAGCCTCAGAAAGAAATCTTTTGATTCAACATTCAACAAACTTTTGTACACAAACTGTGGCCATTTTTTCAAAAGCTGCATCTGAACTGGCATTTAGGTCTATTTACATACCATTTAATGCAACTCAGAGGTAGCATGAAAATGAATGAAAAATGAAATGATACTCTATTAAACTAATACTGCCAGTAGTTGGCGGCAAGTCATTGTGTTAATAAGTGTGTCATTCATTCATCTGATTCATTCACTGAATCATTTGGTAAAAAAACACATGCATTCAGTAGTTCTGCTGTGGCCTTGTTTTGACCTAGTTGAAATCGAGCAAATTGATAATGGTAATTGATAATTGTAACATTGATAATGTTTCTTGAGCATCAAATCCTCTTATCAGAATGATTTCTGAAGGATCATGTGACACTGGAAAACAACCAAACTAAGACTGGATTAATGATGCTGAAAATAAATTTTACAATATATCACATATAAATCAGGTATTTTAATTTGTAATAATGTTTCACAGTATTGCTGTTTGATAAAATAAATGCTCTCTTTTTTTCTTTTTTCTTTTTTTTAAATCTGAATCGTTCCAAGCTATAATAAACCCAGCTGTGACTGAATGGATATTGTGTTTGTGTGTTTGAAGGATAAGGATCCAGGCTCTGAATAGTCTGGGGGCAGGACCCTTTAGCCACACCTTTAAACTGAAGACCAAGCCACTGCCACCTCTCCCTCCCCGTCTGGAGTGCACCGCCTCCAGCCACCAGACCCTCAGGCTCAAGTGGGGTGATGGCCCGGGCAAGGCCCAGCCCACCGATTCCCTACAGTACCATCTCCAAATGGAAGATAAAAATGGGAGGTGAGTTCCCAATTTGTTAAATTATGTTAAATTATGCCAGTTATACACTTACCATTCAAAAGTTTGGAGTCAGTAAAATGTATGATTGAGGTGATGTCAGCCCACCTTCAGAATTTGTAATAGTGCCAGCTGCTTACGTCTTGAAATATAACTTTTAGTTTTGACAAAAATGTGTATCTCCCAAGTTAGCAGTATGGCAATGGGACCTATAGTTAAAGGGTTAGTTCACACTAAAATGAAAATTCTCTCATTAATTACTTACCCTAATGTCGTTCGACACCCGTAAGACCTCCGTTCATCTTCAGAGCACAAATGAAGATATTTGTGTTGAAATCCGATGGTTTAGAAAGGCCTTCATTGACACCAATGTCATTTCCTCTCTCAAGACCCATAAAGACACTAAAGACGGCGTTACAAAACCCATCTCACTACAGTGACTCTACAATCCTTTTATGAAGCGACGAGAATAGTTTTTGTGCGCAAACCCCCCCGAAATAACGACTTGTAGAGTGATGGGCCGATTTCAAAACAAAGCTTCAGACCATTATGAATCAGTGTATCGATTCATGATTCGGATCGCATGTCAAACTGCTGAAATCACGGGACACTGCTGATCCGAATCATGAATCGATTCGCTGATTTATAACCGTTCGAATCTTTGAAATGGAGGTACCTGCGTTAGACTGTGTCCTGTCATAATGAAAGTCCCGCTGCTTGAGGCGTGTTGCGGTAATTTAATTAACAATCGCTCCAGCGGCCGTGCTCAGGTCCTCAACACTCGGTCCTGCTCCACCGGCTGTGAGGTGAAGACCACATGTCCCAAGATTCTGCGCTCAAACGTGCCATCATCAAACTACGCCTTTAGTTTTGGATAGGCGCCCTCTAGCGGATGGAAAAATGACATAGTGCAGCTATAGAACGCAGCAACTCTTAAAGAATTGTCATCGGATGCCCATTTCTCACAAGTTGGTATGGTTCTTAAGGGTCTTTGCGTATAAGTTTGCATACTTTGGTTCAAGTTCCTCAATGTTTGTGTAAAGCGACACACTTTTTTACCTCATCAAAAACAGCTGTTCACAGCGACCCATTTTGGTGCATGTCTCTTTAAATGATAATGATCTACTGTTCACCTCACCCCTTTCTTTTTGGCTGAGGCCAGGAATATGCTAATATGGGGCAGTCTGTCAGCGGTCGTAGGCGGAGCATGAGCAATGGGCTTGATTATATTGACTGTTTAGGCTCTTTGAGATTTTTTTATTTTTATCATTATAGGGTAGTTGTGTCCACACACTGCAAAGGTACATTTATATGCAAACACCATATAAAAGTGAATTTTGCATCCGATGAACCCTATAAAATGCGTATTCGAATAGAAAACTCTTACTAATATTTTAAAGTATAACTGTTTTTACTTTATTTTTGATCAAATAAATGCAACCTTAGTGAGTGTAAGAGAGCTTCTTTCAAATGAACACATTTTTATTTATTTATTTGAAACTCGCTCGGATTTGTGTGGGTCTGCCTTCATGTCTGGTTTGAAAATCCCTCTTTTGTTATAGGTGTGTAATATTGGTTTATAGAGTTCAGCTGTATAACATGTTCTCTCTTTCTCTCTGTTGTTGTCTCTCCCTGAAGGTTTATATCCTTGTATAAAGGACCCTGTCACACTCACAAAGTGCAGAGGCTAAATGAGTCTACCTCGTACGCGTTCCGCATCCAGGCCTTTAACGAGGCGGGCGAGGGGCCCTTCTCCACTGTTTACACCTTCACCACCCCCCTCTCCCCACCTGCACCCCTGAAAGGTACCCCATCCCGACTGCAGTAGCACTAGTGCCATACATTTCCATTGTAATTGCATTTCTGTAGACAAATTACACTGATATCAAAAGAAAAAGATCAGAATACTTGTTTTTAGGCATTAAGTATATACTTTGCCTGGCCAAAAAAAGCAGCTTTTTGGATTTAAATTGGCAAATGCTTAAGCGGATCATCATTGCACTAATTATGATGTTTCTAGCATGTTATATGTTTGCCCACAGTTCTTCAAATCCTCACTGGTGGAGTGTGTAGCTTTTCATTTCTTAAGTTACGTTGTAGGAAGACACATTATGGCCAAATTCCAAGATTTTGACCAAAAATGTATGCGCTTCTTGACGGAAATTAAATGTTGTGATGTTATTTCCATCAAGATGTGCATACTTTTTTTTAAGGTCTGTATTCAGAGGTGCCAATTCATGTGTGAAAATGATTCTTCATGCTCCCTCAAAACATTCTTTCACAATTTTAGCCTGATGGATGGATTTGGCAATTTCCTACATGACTGCTTAAAGGGGTCCTACTATGCCTTTTTACAAAGTCTTGATTTTGTTTTGGGGTGTACTAGAATATGCTTTCATGCTTGATTGTTCAAAAACCACACAATTTTTCACATATTTTACATTATTATAGCACATCTCTCCCCAGTCTGTTTCAAACAGGTCATTTGTTTCCTTTTTCGATGAAGCCCCTTCTTCCAAAATATGAAATGTTGTGATTGGTTAGCTGGTCCATGGTGTTATGATTGGCAACGCATGTTCTGAAAATGTCACGGCCCTTTCCATAACCATGAGCTCTACTCAGATATAACTTAAAGGGTTAGTTCACCCAAAAATGAAATTGATGTCATTAATGACTCACCCTAATGTTGTTCCTCACCTGTAAGACCTCCGTTCATCTTCAGATACAGTTTAAGATATTTTACATTTAGTCCGAGAGCGTATCTTAGTGTATGCACACTACTGTCCATGTCCAGAAAGGGAATAAAAACATCATCAAAGTAGTCCTAATGTGACATCAGTTAGTTAATTAGAATCTCTTGAAGCGTCGAAAATACATTTTGGTCCAAAAATATCAAAAACTACGACTTTATTCAGCATTGTCTTCTCTTCCGTGTTTCTCCAAAAAGATTCAAATGGTTAATGAATAAGTGAATCGATCAATGCTTCGGGTCAGCAATGTCACGTGATTTCAGCAGTTTGGCGGTTTGATACGGTATATGGCGGTGCATGTGATTAGTCAGTTACATGATTAGTCGTTTGACAACACTATAAGTACATCAAGGCTCTGTGATTTGACCTCAAATCTTTATACATGGGTTTGTTCTCCTCACCTCTATATCCTTGTCTCCCTTCAGCTCCTCGCGTGGAGCGCGTGGACGAGTCGTGTGAGGTGAGCTGGGAGACACTGCCACCTATGAAGGGAGATCCAGTCATCTACTGTTTGCAAAGCATGCAGGGAAATTCTGAGTTCAAACAGGTACCTACACAACACTATCATCGGCAATTTTCAGTTGTTCACCGAACACCAAAAAAACCCATTTCAAAATCAATCCAGATTCTCAATTATAATATCTCTCTTCACTGCGAGGCCAAAGCGTCTCAAATGTAGGGCTCCACTTGTAAGCACGTTACACAGAGGTCACGGCCCTCAGCAGGTGCGCTCAGCAGACAGCAGGTGTTGAGTCCAGCAGTTTGGAGGAATATTATTATAGCATAATAGCGATCAAGTGGTCATTACGGAGCGGCTTAGTGACAGTTATTATGGTTAATGTTAGGGACAAATCAGATCTAGCCACTGAAATTTGTGCTTTGATTGTACATGATCTATATTCTGACATCATGTTATGACAATGGCCTTCATAACGTCGGTTTAGCAAAGCCACCATAAAGGTTAAGAAGCACCAAAGTGCGGAATAGAATTAGTATGTTTGGTGCTTAAATGGATAGACTTTTGTTCATCTTTGAAACACAAATGACGATCTTTTTGATGAAATCCGAGATATTTCTCTCTCCATTGACAGCTATGCAACTACCACTTTGATGCTTCAAAAAGTTCATAAAGAGATTATACAACGAATCCATATGAATTGAGTGGATTAGTCCAATTTTTCTGATGTGAGATGGATTGAATTTTGACTTTTATTCACATATAAACATTCATCAACACAAACATGAGATATGGTAAAAGGAAACTCAAGCATGTTCGCTTGACGTGTGAGAACCAATGAGGTTCATTCTGCACGTTTGAGCTTTTGTAAATCACTCAACCACTCAATTCATATGGATTATTTTTATAATCTCTTTATGAACTTTTTGAAGTGTCAAAGTGTTTGTTGCATAGCTGTCAATGGAGGGAAAGAAATCTCTCAGATTCAATCAAAAAGAAGAATGTCCCAGCTGCTGAAGTCTTTCTTCTGAAGTCTTTTGAATGAGGAACCAACCACAGTTTTTGCTATTTACTGAAATAACTTAACTTTAGTAACTGAAATTTCAGTAGTGCTTTATTCAAAACATTTAACTGTTACAATTGATCACCCTCATGCGTGAGAATATTTTAGGTGAGAACATTGGTGTCAAACTTGTCAGAGTAACATCTTGAGGTGCCATGTTTTGATGCATAAATTTAAAAGAGATTTGACGACTTGAAATTTGGTCTGTCCTACAAAGCATAATACTATACTATTATGGTACATTAATAAAAAAAAAGCTACAAAATATCTCCTTTTCTGCATCTCAATCAAACAGTTTTGGACAGACATGGGGAATAAATAAGAATTCATTTCAGGGTAAACTCTTTAAATTTGGGTCCTAAGGGGCCCGCTGGAGAGCCGGGTAAAAACAGCACCTAGTTGTCTGTAGTTGCAGTGTTGAAATAATAATAGTAACTGGCACTGAAAATATTATCACTGCACTAAAGTATGACGGGGCCCAACAGATCTATTTGATTTAACTTGAAACCACTCTAGCGTGAGCTCCTGCGCTGGCTGGCTGTGAGTGACTGTAGAAATGAGTGTAATGGAAGGGTAAAGCCGTCTCACTGGCTCTGACTCATCGCCTCCTGCTGAGAGACGCTGTAGGAGACCGCAGGCATGATGAGAGGCTTGTATGTTTGTGTTCATGCAGCCCACACACACGTGCTGGACTTCACAGTGTATATTTATATAGTATTCTTATTTTTGCAACATACTTGTTTGCCATCCTCAATAAACTCGTCCACAGCGCGACGACTCCGATCTTTTTGGAGTATTGGTTCCTTGCCACTGCCGCCTTTGGCTTGGCTTGCTCAGTCGGGGACACTAAAATTATGATCCAAGTCATTCAACTAAAACAAATTAAATTAATTTATTAGTTTTTATTTAATTTTATAATACTGATCTGCCAACATTGTCGCTCGCTATATGGTATATTAAAATGAGCTGATAACATCACTGTTTTCTCCAGAACGACTGTACAGCCAAATCAAATTTTGTTGCAATATTGTCCTGTTTAACACTGAAGCTGCTTTAAAACTATCGTCATTGTAAAAGCGCTATATAAATAAAGTTGATTGATTGATTACTTAAAATGTTCATCTTCAATCCTTTCAGATCTACAAGGGCTCAGCCACTTCCTTCCAGCTCTCCAACTTGAGCTCGTCCACAGACTACCGGTTTCGCGTCTGCGGCATCCGGCAGTGCCAGGACGCCCCCGAAATCATCGGGCCCTACAGCTCCACCGTCATCCTGCTCCCACCTCGCATCGACACCCCCGCGGCCTCCGGCGCCGCGGGGTCCAAAGCAGCCGAGGCCCAGAAGCCAAAACGCAGCCTGACGGATGAACAGTTTTCTTTCCTCATCATCGCCCTCTTGGCCGTGACCTCCATCCTCATCGCGGTCGCCATCCAGTACTTCGTGATCGAATGAGCCTCGCGTCGCGTCGCATCGTCAAAAACGAGTTTGACGTGTTTGTTTTTCTTTCTTTACTTTTGTTCTGGCACAAGCGCGGAGGAGCCGCTTGAAGGGAAGGATTGAGAAAAGGAGGTTGTAGAATCACTTCACCCAATCTGTCGTTCTATCTCTCTCGCTCGCCTTCTGCGCACGCTGCCGAAAGAACGCCGCCCCCCCCTCCCGACGGACTGGGGTGGGGGGGGCGATTTATTGAAGGATCAGCAGCGAAGCTTAACGCTCGTCGCATACTCATCATACCACTTCATTTATTTGTTTAGCTGTAGTCTTTATGTTATTTATACATATAATTTCAGTTAAACTGTCGAGTGTAAGATTCGTTCCAAAGCTAGCTCGGTGGGTGCGTCGCTCACCGGTTCGCATTGGGCCTGGGACTTGAGGGCCAGTGACTACACCGTCAGCGAGGGGGTCCCGCGCGACCCCCGCGGAGATAAAGTCTACGGCGTAAGGAAGGAGAGACCGATACCGCTCGAATTAGCGAACGTTGATTTAGCACTTTCCTCAGAACTTTTTTTGATGTTCAGAATGTGTAATGGATGCAAAAATAACTTGAGAAATGTTAGTATATTTTTGTACAGTATGATACGAGGACCTGAGATTCTGGCTTATAGTACGGGGATAAGACTATGACTATGAATACCAAACTAACTCAGCTTAATAGTTATTTTTACTATCATGTACGTATACTGTAGCTTGTTTTTACAATCAAGCAGCTGCTTTGCTCCAAATTATTGTCGTTCAGCACAAAAATGTACGCTTTCTCGGAAACCTTTCCTTCAGTCGTTACTTTTGCACCTTAGTGAGAAGAGAAAAAAAAAACTTATTGAATGCGTCTTGATCTTGTGATGCGTTTTATGGATCATGTTCTCCAGTTGTGCAAGCCCTCAATGTGTTTTGGCTGTTTTTAAAAATGTAGTACCACAAAATTTGTTCTTGAAATGGTTAATTCTGATAATAATCTTGATTTTCAAAAGTCATATAGTATTTTCTTAATTTCTCTATTGGTAGGGGGATTGTTTAATTTTAGAAACCAAATTATTGCGTTGTGTTATCCTTTACTTTTAGCAATATACTTTTTTTTTTATGTAATCTCGAGAGTATTGAATATATGACTAAATATTGATTTTCAGATATCTTTTGGTTTCGTTTTGTTTTTCTCCTTGTTTAAATCACACATTTGAACGTTATTTTTTTACATGGAAAATAAAACCTTTAAGTTAATTCTGTCCAGCAAAGAAATTAAGAAATGCGCAAGAAACAAAACGCAAACCGCAGTAATGAATTGTGTTAATCCTACATGTACTTCCTGTGAATCGAAATCTTTGCCTTTTTCTCTGTGTGTTAAAGTCTTGTGACTGATCGTCAACGCTGCGTGACGACAGCATGGCGGCCCGGTCGTGGGGTTTCGTGTTTTGTGCTTTGGTTATGGGCATATGAGTGCTGTCAGCAAATGTTAACAGCTACAGGTTACCTTGCAAGAAGTCTTGGATGAAAATGAATTACATGATTTGGTCTAATAGATATCCTGCAGATGTCTTCTGTTTGTCATTAAAGAATCAAAAATCTCAAATTCCTATTTTTGATAGTGATATTGTAATTGCAAATTGTGCCATTTTAACATCTCCCCACCATGATAGGCATTTGGCTATTGGGAGAAAGAAAACTACAAAAAATCAATAAAATATGCACAAAAAATGAGACCATTTTTATGTAATTTTAATGTTTGCAGTTACCTCATACACCGTACATTCCAAAACAAAAATTTGTTATAGTATACATACTACCAGACATATCACTTTAAAATGTTATCAGATAGGAAATGTATAATCATAAATATATATATGTATCTAAAGTGTGTCTGTATAGTCATGATATCTACAGACGGATCCATGCACAATAAAAGATTTATAATTCTTAATTGTTGTCTTTTACTGCATGTTGCCAAATGTATGCAGATCACTATAATATTCTTTTGAATGGTAAATTAATTCTCAGAAAAAAAACAAATAAACCATGGTTTATACGCAAAGAGCCGCCAGGGTCATTGGCCTAGAGATCTCGCTCCAGACAGAATGTCTGTTAAATTAGATTATTTTTCAGCACTTCTATCAAAGGTTAAAACATATTAGATATTAAGATGATCTAAATAGTTTTTCTCTGTAAAGTGAATACACCTGGCACACTAGAAACGTCTTCAGGGGTCAACATATGAATAAAGATTGTGTTGGACGTTGCCAAAATTAATACTAATTGCTTATCACTTGTAAATAACACAATAAGGTCATACCTGGTAATCACTATACTTTATAATATTCTTGTTGAAATTTAAGCAAATATGTATTTGAAAAGGTTTGATATGCTTGGGTCATGTTTACCTAATGATTACCTTAACTAATGATTTACCTAATGAAAAAGCATATTGCTTCAGAAAACGTGTAATGCTACTTTTATGATATTTATAAAAACGCTTCTTGAACATTGTGCAAAATATCTCCTTTTCTGCATCTCAATCATGGTTCTGGACGGACATGGGGAATAAATTATGATAGAACGTTCATTTTAGGGTAAACTCTTTAAATTTGGGTCCTAAGGGGCCTGCTGGAGAGCCGGGTAATTGTCTGTTGTCTAGTTGTCTGTAGTTGCAGTGTTGAAATAATAATAGTATCTATTATTGAACATATTATCACTGCACTATAGTACGACGGGATCTGACTGTTTACCTAATGATTTCAATTTAAAAATCAAGTTCAAAGTTTTATCCAAATTATTACTTGGATAAATAATTACTGATATGCATATCATTTAATTAATACTAGTAGACAACTTATTTCTATTCACACATGAACCAGGATCTGTTTAGCATTTAAATGCACACATTGACAGCCAAAGCCCCTCCTCTCTCCTCCGTCCCTATCTGTGCTCTGTCTCCACCTCCTGTGATCTCAATATTTAAGAACTGGACTAAGTGATATTCTGCATATGCATGTAGAAAAGAGGTGATGCTCTCATCTCCTGCCGCAAAGCCCCAAATACAACCTCTTCAACTCTTGTCTGTTTCATCTCCTGTTCAAATGCACCACTCGTTTGGTTCCACCTTCCTTGAGGTTGTTTTTGGGCTCTTATTACAAATGGACTTTCAGTGAAGGAGTCATCATCACCCTCCTGTAAAGATCTTTTTTGTACACTTAATTCTTGTCGAGCGACACCTGCGGACTTGCCTCGATATGGAGGAGTTTATGGAGGACCACCATGGCGGAGACTCTCTCTTCCCAACCTCCACCCTCATTCCTGTCACCACCATTTGCGTCCTGCTCTTCATCGTTGGCGTAACCGGCAACACCCTGACCATCCTCATTATCCAGCGCTTCAAGGACATGAAGACCACCACCAACCTGTATCTCTCCAGCATGGCCATCTCAGACCTGGTCATCTTCCTCAGCCTCCCCTTCGACCTCTACCGCCTTTGGAAGTACATACCTTGGGTCTTCGGGGAGCTGGTGTGCAGTCTCTCGCACTACATCAATGAGGCGTGCACCAACGCCACCATCCTCCACATCACAGTGCTCAGCATGGAGCGTTACCTGGCCATCTGCTTCCCTTTCAAAGCCAAAGCTGCCATCACCAAACGGAGGGTTAAGTATGTCATCTTGGCTCTGTGGGGCTTCGCCCTACTGTCGGCTGCGCCGGTGTTCTTTCTGATGGGCGTGGAGTACGAGAACGAGACGATGCCTGACCCAAGCACCCGGCAGTGCAAGCACACGCGCTACGCCATCGACTCTGGGCTGCTGCACACCACCATCTGGGTGTCCACCACCTACTTCTTCTGCCCCATGATTTGCCTACTCTTCCTGTATGGATCCATCGGCCGAAAGTTGTGGAAGAGTCGACATGAGCTTCATGGACCCAATGCGGCAGCCAGACAGAAGGTTAATAGGCAGACCGTAAAAATTCTGGGTGAGTTGGTCTTGGGAAGCATGTAGGCTGGAATGCACTACACGGCTTTTGACATTGGAACTTTTAAAAATTTACTGAGAAAAAGTGGCTATTATACCTTAAACGACTGAAGATCACACACTACCAGACTTTCTGGTGATTATTAAAACTCAATGCAAAAAGATGCACCTTGTTGCTAGGAAAGTGGATGACAAATTAAAACATTGCTCTAAAATCGCCTCAAAATATCAAGCATGTTTGATCCTTCCGCTGGATGGAATCATAGTCTGTAGCAGGGGTGTCCAAAGTCGGTCCTGGAGGGCCACTGTCCTGCAGAGTTTAGCTCCTGCTTGCCTCAACACACCTGCTAAAGTTTCTAGTATGCTTAATAAGACCTTAATTAGCCTGTACAGGTGTGTTTAATTGGGGTTGGAGCTAAACTCTGCAAGACAGTGGCCCTTCAGGAGCAGGATTGGACACCCCTGGTCTATAGCAACAAATCTCATTTGTTGAGTCTCACGAGTCTAATCCCACACTACACATTATTCCGAGAAATCTGTTAGCTCCGTTAGTCCAAAATCTCCAGACTGGCACTGACATTTGGCAACTAGTGCCAGGGCTATAAAATCTAGTCCAAAGTCGAGTAATTTTTTCCAGCTTTTAGGAATGAGTTGAATTGAGTCGAGTTCAAGCAGAGACCGGTGTCGGAGTCAGAGAGACAAGAGAGTCTGAGTAATTCAGAAAGTGAAATATATTTCCCTTTAGCATGAGCGAAGCTTGGTTCCATGTCAGTGTTGTAGCACTTAAGCTCGAGTTTGAGTCAAGACCAAGTCCAAATGTATCGCAATAGACACGGCTGGGCGATAAAACGATAACAGAACCGGCATGGAGTTATAAAGTGGAAAATGAGTGCCGCACTGAGTGAGGAATTGTTAATAAAACGGGGAAACAAGTCGAGCTGACTTGTATGGCAGATTTTTGGATTTTATAAGTCTGACCATAGTCAGACCAATGTCGCCTGCAAATTATGCAAGACCGTTGTCCCAACCAAGACCGGTAATACCACAAACTTGTTTTACCAACTTAAGTCTTTTGTTTATACTTTCGTTTGACAGTTCTCCGCTGACAGTGCGTGCGCCTCGTCCATTTGAGGAGGAATTGTTTATACTCGACACACACTCACCGTTGTGCTATTCTTTAAAACGACATGGAGAGGTAACGTCACTGCATCAGTGCCTTATGACAAAGCATCTAAACGGTACAAAGAAATAACGGAGGCACTGCATCTTACTGTTAAGAGATAATTAAGAATTCGTTGTGGTTTTAGACTTATGTTTTTAATTTTTATTTTTTGAGTGTTTTCCATCAGGTTGTGTTGACATTTCTGCCTTTATAACTGAGGGGATTATAATCAGATGAAGGTTAAATTTAATATAAAAATATTTAAATGTAATATTTTTCTCCTGGTCCTTTTTTTAAATAGGTCATAAAAACACCAATAATTAACGATATCGACCGATATGAAACCCTTATAACGTGACAGTTTTCAGACATATCGCCCAGCCCTAGTTGTAACGTTGTTACGTTTTAACAATGTTAAACTTCATCATATCGCTGATAATCCGCGGTGTAAAGTGAACACACACACACACACACACACCACCGCGTGTGTCAAAGCAGATGCAGAAGTGAAGTACCGTCTCTTCACCTGCACAAAACGCCACAATGCAGCTTTTCTAACGTTTTTTTTTTTTTAGGAAACCTGTGGACTCAATGTCCTGACAGGCTGGACACTATCATTTTCCATGACAATGATCAATTTAAATAGAAAAACTACCGAAAATACACTGATTACTACAGAATACCAACCTATTCTGCACTGAGCCAATGCAGAGCTTGGCAGACGACTCCCTCTCGTGACGTAATATGACGCGATGTTGAAAAAAACAGCGGTTTTACAAACAGCCAACAAAACGGCCACTTTATCTGCAAAATTTGTGCTCTTATGTCTTTTAAAAACATTTTAAATCCTGCATTACCTTTTCATATGGCATTTTCATACAAGGTTATATGTTTATCTCAAAAAAAATTTAACCTGCAATATGCTCTTTAAGCAAGAGGACACTTTTAAATGTTTGTAACTTTGGATTTCTGTCATTCATCTAATTTATATAATTTTCCGAAATATATTTGCCTCAAATTGAAGTTTTGAAATCTATAACTTAGGCTGCCTATCTTGTGTTGTTGTCATGACCTACCCAACTAAACGTTACCAAGGTGAGTTTGAACAACTTGTTCTAGCTCGGTTTTAAATTAGAAAAGCTATTGAAAAAATACATGAAGTGAAATGTTTTTTTGTCCTTTAAAATTAATTATATGTGTACGCCAAACTCCCTTTGTTACTTCAGGAGGATGATGAGAGGGGAAAAATATAGATTTTTTTTTCGTCATTTACTACAAAGGTCATTTTAACACAAAGCATAATGTTATAAATGTGTATTACATTTTGTAAAAATGTTACTGTGGAAACGTTTCCACCGTCTGCAAAAGGGTCCATTAATAACTATGTAGAAACGTATTTGCAATTTAAATGAATGTTGTCAGCCTAATGGTGTGAGATGAAGCCTAAAAGACCTTGGAAATGTGTAACATCTATTCATTAATCATGTTCATTTATTTTGGGTTAGTGACTGTGGCAGTTTTATGTTTATTAGAAGCCTTGATAAATCAGTGTCAGTAAGCGGCCACCCATAACATGAACTTCTTATTCCTCTATTAACCCCGTACCCCATCCCTCTCTTCTCCTAGCTGTTGTTGTATTGGTATTTGCCATATGCTGGCTGCCTTACCACATCGGTCGGTTCCTCTTCACACACGTTGATGACTACCACTCTGCCCGCCTCAGTCAGAACTTCAACGTGGCCTCCATGGTGCTCTTCTACCTGAGCGCCTCCATTAACCCCGTCCTCTACAACCTCATGTCCAACAAGTACCGCTCTGCCGTCAAACACCTCTTCCTGTTTCCCCGCGGGGGCCGCCACGGGCCCAACCGGAGGCATGATGACATCACCGCCTGCACGGAGACGTTTAACGTGGTCAAAGAGACCATGATGACACGGGCTGACTCTCAAGAACCCCTTCCATTTTAGAACTTTTTCCAAATCTCGAACAACTGTGGATTCTATTACACAAGTGCATTTTGATTCCGCTTACCGATTCCTGTGTGCGCATTTTAATGTTGTTTTAAACCGTCTAAGTGCAAGACGACGTGAAAGAGCATCCAACATCCAAGTGTGCACGCTAAAAGTGGCCTTTCCGTGTAGTTCGCCAATTCTGAAATGAGTTCTCTTGCGCTTGGATGGGCAATAGTTTTGTCTTAAAGGAACACACCACAGTTTTTAGAAATAGGGCTTGTTCATCTTCTTTCCTACATTTAGATATGTGGGTAAATGCCTTTTTGTCTCAGTGCATTGTTTTAGTTTGGCAGGGTCGCCGCTAGCTTAGCTTAGCACAATGAATGGAATCCTATATTGCCAGCTAGCATGTCCCAAGCTAGCATATCTCTGCGCCCAAATAGCAGTGCTTCGCCTGTGTGCTTCCCCATAACATAGTCCCAAGGCAATTTCTGCCGAGGAAATCATCTAGTCTTAATCTGCATCGCAATTTGTACTCTTTGTGAATACGCAGGCCACAAGAAGTAATTTGGTGGGTTTTTTTGTTTGTTTTTGGATCACTTTTACTTGGGACATGCTAGCTGGCAACAGGATTCCATTCATTATGCTAAGCAAAGCTAGTGGCGACCCTGCCAAACTAAAACAATACATGCACTGAGACAAAAATGCATTTGCACACATATCTAAATGTAGGAAAGAAGTTGAATAAGCCCTATTTATAAAAACGGTAGAGTGTTCCTTAAAGTGAACAAAAGAAAACGCACATGTAACAGTAAACTGGATCCGGGCAGCTCTTAAAGTGACAGCAGCCTAATAAACCTGCTGTTGTCTGTCGTTAATGTTAATCAAACAAAAGAAAAAGAAAACCACTCACTGATATTGACTGAATAACTTGTAACCTTTCGCATGCAAGTTTAAAACATTCTAGCTGAGCCCCCAACGTGTTTTATGATATACTCACCCTCAAGTTCTTCCAAACCTGTGTGATTTTCTTTATTCTGCTGATCACATTTTGAAGAATAGGAACTTAACAGTTGATGGACCAACTGTGTTCAGCAGAAGAAAGAAATTCATACAGGTTTGGAAGAACTTGACAGTGAGTAAATGATGTGAGAATTTTCCTTTTTGGGTGAACTATTCGTTTAAGCTTATAGTCCCAGACAAAAATGTATGTTTAAAGGGTTACTTCAGCGATTAGCATATGGCTTTGTGTTAGAAACTCTGGAGTATATTCAAATGATCGTGCTTCCCCCCTCATATCCCCCTGAGACAAGAGATTTATGCATTTTAATCCTGGGAGGAATTTTTGGCCTGAGGCTAAAGACTACAGCCAGCAGAGGGAGGTATTTCTGCATGTTTTTAACTTAGACATGGGGGATGGAGATCACACACACAGCTCAGCTCGCAGCTACAGGCGCTCATGTAAACGGAGCGAAGCAAAGTGAGTGTTTCAACTTCTCAAATTAATTCCTATTAAAAGTTAAGCTTCCAAAGGCATGAACTGAAAACACGCCAGACTGTACAAGCGCTGTGAATGTATGCCGCGAGCGCAGACGCGTTTACCTCAGCTCTCATCACGAGAGATCATTCAACTCATTAATGACAGTAAATGTAATCTGACTCCTGCAGCGTTAGTGCTGTGATAGTCGCGCGGCGACTCACTCATTATATTGAACAGACACGTTCAGTTTTTAATTGTAGTGTCTTCTCCAACTCAGTCACAGTGATTCAGTAGGTGGCTTTAGGAGTGGCCTCACAGGGCAGCGAAGCATTCTGGGAATTGTAGTCTTTCATCCCCATGAGACAAAAATACATTTTCTGTCTTTTCTCAGTCTAGAAGGCACCAAATTCAAAAATAATTTCACATTTCTACTACATTAATGGCCCAGTTTAAATACAGATTCATCTTCCCAGCGCTGAAGTACCCCTTTAAGCGAATTTAACTGAAATCAACTTGCTCAGACTATTTATCTTAAAATATATCAGTGTTTTGTCTACAGGATGGACACCAATAGTTTTTAATATAACAATTAGCCTAATGTATAATGATACTGTATATTGGATTCACAGATTAATTAAAAACATAAAAGATTAAAATCTCCTGATACGCATTCTTTGTTCTTTATTTTCTATAAGTAGAGTAAACCAACTTTGCAGTATTTTCACGAAATTCATTAAAAGAAGGTACACGACCAAAAAGACTTGAACGCACATGATGCTGTAAACACAACTTCACACCTCGTAAATACTAACATCAGGAGGACTTTAAACACACCATTAATCTATGCTCAGACTGTGAAAACGGGACTAAATGTTGGATATATAAATGTTTGACTTATTTATTTTTATTTTAGATAATTGTAATCAATAAGCAGAATCGGAATGACAAAAATTCAATAGGCCTACCCTTTACAGTACCATCATCCTGGCTAAAGAGTAGTGCAGGAACCTGGGAGAAATGAAGAAAGTGTGGGCTTATTGGATGAGAGCTGACAATTGGTGTGACCGAACAGAAAAATTAGTGGTTTCAAATGCATAATATCACAGCTTACACACTAATAATTTATCCCTTTGGTGATAGTAATCATGTTGTCTAGAATAGATAAATTCTGTTATGATAGGTTTCATATAAATCTACTTTTGTGACTAGAATGATTTGGACTTTTTGATTGGTTAACAAGCCAATAATACCGAAAGCAAGTGTAACCATTGCAGACACGCATATGAACGCCATTTATGGAAATCGAGTTGATAAATCATTCTTTACGTACCTGAGATGTGACAGCCTTAAGCCACCTCTAGTGTGCTTTATTTTAAATTTAAGTTATTTTATGTCTTATATAAATCATCCAAATCTTTTAAATTAATATAAAACTTGTTTACCAGTGCATGATACAATGGGGATTCTTAATCAACCGCGGCGTGCGTTATGCTCCATAAGTGGTCTCAATGCTGTAATGTTTTGTAATTTGATGTACTTGTGTCCACAAAATGATTATATTCTACCCTGTTGGATGCCGTATTGTATTGTTATCATTAAATACAATAAATTGTATTACTTTTACGAATGGAAAGAAGTTTTTTCCCCTCCAATTTTTTCCCCTTCATTTTGATGGTAGTGGTGTAACAACTTTGACAACAAAGATACTAAGAGAACCATTATTTTTGTATGCTCAGATATTAAGCACTATTGTTATTTTTTCCAGTAGTAATCTAAACAGAACGTGAACATAAAACTACTTTATTTTGACATAAGTAGACTACAAAAAAGTGCAAACCCTGTTTCCTTCCTTATTGCTGTTCAAACATTTGAATCTATTTTTTAAATCGGTTTTGAATAATGATTTTACGATCTTTTTGTTGTTGTTGTCATCTTTAAGTGGGGCTAGTTACATTCCTTTGTATGAGTTCAATTTAATAGATCCAGATAAAGCTTCGCGTAGATGCTGATGCTGAGGAAAATCTCTAATGTTTTCCATAAAGCAGTTGTCTACAATAGCAGGGATTTTCCAGTAGGGGGAGCCACTGTCTTATGTGCTTGACCAAAGAAACATTAACAATTTGGAGGTGAGGACAATATTTGGTATTTGTAAAAATAACTGGTGTTGGGCAAACATTTAATCGCATCCAAAATAAAAGTTTGTGTTTGCATAGTGTGTGTGTGTGTGTGTATATATATATATATATATATATATATATATATATATATATATATATATATATATATATATATATATATATACATATACATATACATATACATATACATATACATATACATATACATATACACACACACACACACACAGACACAGACACAGACACAGACACAGACACAGACACAGACACACGCATGCATACATACATACAACTGATGTAGAATTATGCATGTATATATTTAAGAAATATTTGCATGACTATACTGTATATATTTATGGTTTATATAAATAATACTTAATAACGGGTGGAGTATTATTTATACAAACTATATAAATAGTCATGCAAATATTTCTTAAATATATACATGCATATTTATACACCGTACACACACATTATATAAACACAAACTTTTTTAGATCAGATTCATCAATTGCCCAGCACTAAAAATAAGATGAGTATTAAATTGAATGACTAGGATTAAATAAAATGTTTATTTAAAATTATATTTAATAAAATATTATTAAATTTCTAATTTATTTTAATTAACAATTTATGGATTCAAACTAAAAGAAAAATGATCTGCAGTATATTTGGTTGAGATTATATAATATCATACACATTCTGTTTCTGCCAGTACCTCTTAACTTGATTGTAGTTTAGTTTTTTATAATAAACTAATTTACCAATTGAGTACCAATTATCGTCCAGCTGTTTTACTGCCTGCTTTATTTCCCTTTCTAATGTCACAATAGTGTGTCTTTACTGGTGTAAGATCATCAGGTCTGATCCCACATGACTGCAGTATCTGTTCAGAGAAGGCACTGAGACGTTATTTCCTCCATCAGACGAGCATGCGTTTGGAATGTCCTTGGCTTCCTTGTGGCCTTGTTCCAGACACCTTCAGAGCACTATTATCAGGACTCAGCCTTGTTTTGTTCCTCTTGATGCTTTGCTCTGAGCTAATCTCGAGCTCCACAGGACATGAGCTCACTCAGCTGTGGCCATGTTTATAAATATGGGTATAAAAAGGGGAAGGAAGAGGTCTTTATTGCTATAGAGTCAGAGAGGAAAAGAGCTAGGTCACCTTGTAATTAAACTGACCACTCAAAAGATATTTTTGATAAATGGACTCTAGCCCTTACGCTGTGTCTAAACCCCTGAACACCATTGAGAGGACTATGAACAAAACGCTGTAGACCCAAATAAGTTGGCAAAACAAAAAAACAGAGGCAATTGGTTACATCAAATATTTAGTTAATAAATGTAAAGTTTAAGTAAAAATGTTACTTTTTTTATTTTTTTTAATTGCTTTTAACTTCCAATGTTTGCAGAAGCTAATTCATACATTTAATATTATCAACTTAAAATATTTTTAATAGTGGAAACTTGTAACACAATATGAGTTTAGCATAGTATAGCACATACAGCAATATAGCACATTTAACATAATTTGTTCTCAAACAAAGTTCATGCTTAGTAAAAACCCACAAAAACCCAACATACAAAAACTTCTAAACTTAGCAAAACATTAAACTCCTCTTAATCTCTACTACTTCAATCTTTCAAAAAAAAAAAAAAAAAAAAAAAATATATATATATATATGGCATCGATCACACAGAACTCATTTTTGCAGTGAGAGATGTCTTTTTAATAGATTTTTGTTGGCTGAGAGTGTTATGCGCGGTGCTTATTGCGCCCTGGGCGCCTCGCGTTTTAACCGTCTGCTGGGCCTCGCAATTTAGGAGCGCTCTGAGATAAATTTAAAACAATGAAACAATTCAGATTACTTAAAATGTGTCAGTTTAGTGAACTCAAAAGAAAAATAAAGTTCTGAATACTTATAAAGGTTAATTTGATTGAACTAAATTTAAGACCAATAATTATTTTGACCATTGAGAAATAATACAAAACCTGTGTACGGAGGGAAAAAATCCCCCAAAGTACAAAAACTATCATATATATATATATATAATTTTTTTGTTGTTGCCTTATTTCAGTTTAATTCATCACAATGAAGAAAGAAACACGATTTCTTAACATTTTGTCACAACTTTATTTATTTGTGTTCAATCAACCTAATTTATTTAAAACTGAAGTTTACTGTTCTGGCCCTGAAGCAGTTATAAAAAGGCCTTATTAAACATTACTGTGTGTATGTTAACACAATGGCACTGACTGTTAAGTTAAAGCTACACTGTGTAACTTTTTTAGTTTATTCTTAGCTAAAAACACGTAGTTCTTTCAAAAATATATGTGCTCATTAATGTATATTTAATTCTTTCAAGTAATAAAGTTTTCTCGTAAGTTTATAATATCCCATTGAAAATACATACGGGTGAGGGGTTCGAATGCCGGTCGCCATGTTGCCCCTCCATCTTGAAAGTACATTAGCCAAAGAGGGACATACACGTAAATTCAAGCTTTAAAGCTACACTGTGTGATATTTTCCCCCATCTAGCGGTGTAAAGGTATATGACCATGCAGTGAATAATAGTTTCTGTTCCTCTCAATTCTGATTTCATTTGAACTCCTACGGTGGCCGATTTAGTCCAAGATTGACATGGCTTCCAGTTTGACCTCGTTCATGACTGCCATCGAGTGTTAAAACGCTAAAGCGAAGCTTGAATTTACGTGTATGTCCCTCTTTGGCTAATGTACTTTCAAGATGGAGGGGCAACATGGCGACCGGCATTCGAACCCCTCACCCGTATGTATTTTCAATGGCATATTATAAATTTACGAGAATACTTTATTACTTGAAAGAAGTAAATATACATTATTGAGCACATATATTTTTGAAAGAACGAAGTGTTTTTAGCTAAGAATAAATTAAAAAAAGTTACACAGTGTAGTTTTAACATTTTCATAAGTAACTGTAATTTCACTACCGCTACATTAAAAAAAAAAACTACGGATTAGAGTTACATTTATTTTGTAATTACGTAACGCTGTTAAATGTAACCAGTTGCTCCTCAACAGATCTCCTATGGTAAAGTCTCCTGGATTAAACTTCTCAGAGGACTAAAGTTGCATGGATTAATAATTTCTTTATTTAATTAATGCACAAGATGGCCGGCTGATTGGAGAAGCACCACTATCGTTACAATTCAAATTAATTATTCATCTGACTGACATGTTTTCATGCTTTGCTTTGTTGATCTGTAACACACACACACACACACACACACACACACACACACACACACACACACACACACACACAGAGAGAGAGAGAGAGAGAGAGAGAGAGAGAGAGAGAGAGAGAGAGAGAGAGAGAGACTCTTCATATTCCTCTATCACATGCTTGACATATGAACTGCACTTCTGTGTAAAATGCTTCCTCCCTCTGAAGAAGTACTGTAGTGTTTAGGAAATAAACATGATATTATAGCTATCATCTTATATGCCAACTTCCTTTAATTAGCATCATTACAGTTCCATACCACATTTTAAACCAGGTTCATCGTGGACAACCTCATCATAGACAAACCCATAAGCCATACATTAAAGGGGTACTTCAGCGCTGGGAAGATGAATCTGTATTTAAACTGGGTCATTAATGTAGTAGAAATGTGAGGTTATTATACTAGACTGAGAAAAGACAGAAAATGTATTTTTGTCTCATGGGGATTAAAGACTACAATTCCCAGAATGCTTCACTGCCCTGTGAGGCCACTCCCAAAGCCACATACTGAATCACTGATCACTTTCTCACCATCGCGTTCATTTTCATAAAATCAGTTCAGTTAGAGAACAGACACTATACAATTAAAAACTTAACGTGTCTGTTCAATATAATGTGATTTAGCTGCTGAGGAATAAAGAAATAAAATGCATAGCCTAAATCTCAGGGGGATATGAGGAGGGGGGCGCACGATTAAACTCCAGGGTTTCTACTGAAACAAAGCCATATGCTAATCGCTGAAGTAACCCTTTAGGGCAATATGGTGCATACATTGGCCTCATCATAAGTTCTTAATATATCAACAATGTTCTTAGGTAATTAAGAAATAATATTATGTTCCATTAATGTAGCCTACTGACAGTGTTGACAAAGGTCCAGCTGGAGCCAAACATTCAGATAGGCTATGTAAATAGAATCATGAAACGGCATTAGAAGAATTCCCCAAATGCAAAAAAAAAAAAGAAGAAAAAAGGAAAAAGAAATCACATTATACAGACTTTTTCAGAGCACTTATCAACCATTAGACTTTTTCCCCCACCATAGCACGCGTTGTAGCGTGGAGCAATTTTGTTTAGTTTTTCCCTTAGTTGTAGCGGTCTTAAACATATTAAAAAAATGTCAAGATTCATACCACAACTATTTACAGAAACTATTACACTGGATGACGGAGTTGACATGTTAAGGCTGTGACTGCCGAGACTTCAATATTGTTTGTTTAAAATATTAAAAGAGTATTACTTCCTGGACAATGTTTCCTACTGTGAGATCCACAATGAGTAAGGAGGTGCGCCCATGACACTGCCTGAATTATTAATTTATTTATTCAGAATTATTTTTAAAAATCCTGACGGAGTTGAAGCAAAGTGTGGACTGTTAACCATTTTTTTAATGGAAAATATAATTCAAGGTTTACTTTTTGTATCGTTTGATATCTTAAAGATCTCCGCCTATTAATGTAACTGTGTATTTTTTTTTTAATTTGTTGCATTTCTAAACACTTTGTTTGGCACTTTTACATTGTGGCATGCTGACGGATTATATTACACGCATTTTCAAGTAAAGAGTGTGCTTGTAAAATAATACTAAAGAAAGTATTTAAAAGTATAAGCAATTATATCCTCCGTATACAAATCTCCTTTAGATGTAACATTTTAAGTATTTTTACTTACTTTTTAACAAATATATGGCTTTTGTGTTTAGGACATGTGTTGTCCCTTATCTCAAGAGTCAGTGAAACTACTTCATGAAAAATTGTAAAAGTAATTGTCATGAAACTGGTTAAATGTGTTCTGGGGATTTAAAGGGCTGGTTCACCCAAAAATGAAGAGTCCCATGATTTACTCACCCTTGTCCTCCGTATATGACATTCTTCTTTCAGATGAATACAATCTGAGTTATATATAAAAAATGTCCTGGCTCTTCCAAGCTATGGCAGTGAATGGCTGTTTTTGTTTTGAAGTCAAAAAGTGCATCTATCCATCATAAAAATGCTCTACATGGGGGGTTAATAAAGGCCTTCTGAAGCGAATCGATGTTTGTGTGAGAAAAATATCCATATTTAAAACTTAAACTGTAATATCTACGCGCATTAACAAAAGACTTGTGTATGCTGTGTCATACACTAGAACAAGTCTCTCGTGAACGCGCGTACGACAGTTAGCGGAAGTTAGAGATTATAGTTTGTAAAGTTTTAAATATATTAAGATTTTTCTTACACAAACGCATGGCTTCGCTTCAGAAGACCTTTATTAACCCCCTGGGGCCGTGTGGAGCACTGCACTTATGATCGATAGATGCACTTTTATTGACTTCAAAACAGAAACAGCCATTCAACGTCATTATAAAGCTTGGAAGAGCCAGGACATGTACGATTGTATTTGTCTGAAAGAAGAAAAATGTCATATACACCTAGGATGGCTTGAGGGTGAGTGAATCATGGGATTCTTTTCCTTTTTGGGTGAAAACCTTTTGACATCTTTAAGCATTTCCCCCAAATTATTAAAACAAAAGAAATATAAAAGAACCACTTCAACAATTTTATTCGCATTTTCGAAATTGTATTTGCATCTTCCCTAAAGTAGCCTGTTTTTACCGAGATAGCCCATCATCGCACATAATGCATCAAAACTCTCAATTCCAATGTCAAGCGCGCGCGGCATGCTCACATGCATCATTCAAACCTCAAATACTGACTAGGCTGATTGACAGGCACTGGGTTTTGTGCACAGCCAGTGCGTTTGTCATCATTAGTCATGAATTAGTTCTGCTTTCAGTTTGATATTAGCCTACTGAGAAAAGTGAGACGATCGCGATAAAACGCAGATTTGCTGCGCAGCTCATTTGCGCTCTCAACGCCTCACGGTTTCTCTTCCTTTGTCGTTTGCGTTTTGAGGTGTTCGCAGATCTGGGAGTTGCTGACTAAAGAAACAGAAAGTGAAGTGAAGCTGCTGTTAGACTGGAGAACAGAGAGACGCATCTCCACTCCGCTTGGATACAGAAGATCAACGCGGATAAACGTGTTTGAGGATGGAGGTATGATTTTGTTTTATGTATCTATTACTTTTTGCACCGGGGTCCTGATTTTTTTTCTTCTTTTTTTTTCAACTGCGTAATTGAAATAAAATACTAACAGCCTAAAAATCCATGTCGCTGTATGGTATTCCAATTGACTTGATAACAGTAAGAAATTAAATCAAATGCCTGTCACGTGCGTTCGTATTGACATTTAAGCAATAATATAATTTCCTAGCAGCACTGTTATGAATAGTAATACTAATCATTTGTTGTAATAGTTGGCTATACTTTCTGTAATATGTATGACATTTCAAACTGCATGTGCTTTAATGACCTGTCAAGCTTTGTTTACAACAATGTTTGTTCATTTCAATACTTATTATTATAAGTATTATAGAGTTATTATAATGTCTTGCCTTTTACCGTTTTACTCTTAAGTTATGGACAGTTAGAGGGTTGTTGCTTATTCATAAGACTCCCTCTGACTTCACCCTCCTGGAATTTTTTCTTTATTTACTTATTTTAATTTTTTTGTTCAGAGATAAAAAATAAAACAATGCTAGGAAATTAACGAAAGTTTGTTTTTAGGTTAGACCTTAATAATTTAATTTGGACCCAGATGTTCTCCGAAATGTGTTTAACGGTAAATCTCAGTTAGTTCACGGTGGTTGAAGTGAGCTGAGCAGATAAACTAACAGGCACATGCTGGCAAAATGACTGCTCAGACTGTTTTAACCCCAAATTACCAGTGAGGAAGGAAGGGCTGTCTGCAGAGTATCTCCCTCTGTCTGTGAAAAAGCACAAGCTTTGATTTTCCTCTTAGCCACAAGCATTAAAGTTCCTCACGTGGCACGTGAAGTTGGGTTGTTACTTCTGCAAGTGTAATCAAAGAGCATTCAACTCTTTTCTTGGAGTTCATCTTAAGGCTGGTAAAAGGGATGTGAAAAGAGGAGGTACTCCTGAGGTACTACTTTCTTATCCACAGAAAATACATGCATTCAGTCGAAAGCTTTTACTCACTCAAATGGTATCATAATCGTAAGAAAGGCTTTTTATAAAAAGGACTGGTAAGTATGTATATGTGTATATATATATATATATATATATATATATATATATATATATATATATATATATATATATATATATATATAATATTTACACTCACCTTAAGGATTATTAGGAACACCATACTAATACTGTGTTTGACCCCCTTTCGCCTTCAGAACTGCTTTAATTCTACGTGGCATTGATTCAACAAGCTGCTGAAAGCATTCTTTAGAAATGTTGGCCCATATTGATAGGATAGCATCTTGCAGTTGATGGAGATTTGTGGGATGCACATCCAGGGCACGAAGCTCCCGTTCCACCACATCCCAAAGATGCTCTATTGGGTTGAGATCTGGTGACTGTGGGGGCCATTTTAGTACAGTGAACTCATTGTCATGTTCAAGAAACCAATTTGAAATGATTTGAGCTTTGTGACATGGTGCATTATCCTGCTGGAAGTAGTCATCAGAGGATGGGTACATGGTGGTCATAAAGGGATGGACATGGTCAGAAACAATGCTCAGGTAGGCCGTGGCATTTAAGCGATGCCCGATTGGCACTAAGGGGCCTAAAGTGTGCCAAGAAAACATCCCCCACACCATTACACCACCACCACCAGCCTGCACAGTGATAACAAGGCATGATGGATCCTTGTTCTCATTCTGTTTACGCCAAATTCTGACTCTACCATCTGAATGTCTCAACAGAAATCGAGACTCATCAGACCAGGCAACATTTTTCCAGTCTTTAACTGTCCAATTTTGGTTAGCTTGTGCAAATTGTAGCCTCTTTTTCCTATTTGTAGTAGAGATTAGTGGTACCCGGTGGGGTCTTCTGCTGTTGTAACCCATCCGCCTCAAGGTTTTGCGTGTTGTGGCTTCACAAATGCTTTGCTGAATACCTCAGTTGTAACGAGTGGTTATTTCAGTCAAAGTTGCTCTTCTATCAGCTTGAATCAGTCGGCCAATTCTCCTCTGACCTCGAGCATCAACAAGGCAATTTTGCCCACAGGACTGCCTCATACTGGATGTTTTCAACCTAGGCTCATTGGAAATACGTGACTCTGCCTACATTTTTGCAAAACCTGAATTATGTACCTCCAGGTACGTTTACCTGCACTTACCGGCGCTAAGTGGTAATATTTTTTCTCCATTCCAACATGACATCATGACTGATCTCAGAGAATTAATATTTATAGCCTAATTTTACATTTTGGAGTAACTAATGCCGCTCCTACCCTAAACCTACCAACTCTCAACAATATCAAACACGTAACAGGCAAATAAATGTACAGTCACATGTATTTATTACAAAAACTGACCAAAAAACTGTATAAAAGTATTAACTCATGTTTCATTCCAAGTCTTCTGAAATCATACGATATCTTCATGTGAAGAACAGAGATGATCTTGATGTTTTAGTCGTTAAAATGATGATTGCGCTCCTTTGCGAACAGAACACACACGCACTCGTTCATTCATGTTTCTAATTCAAATGATACACAACAAGTTGAATGACGCGATCGGTCACGAGACACACGAGAGCCAATGGCATTTTACAATCAAAGCTGACGTAATGACGCAATTGGTCACGAGACACACGACAGCCGATGCTGTCAAAGCTGACGTGACGTTTCTTCCGGCGGTTATATTTGAAATTTATTATTAATCTTTGGCGGATGGAGTCGACGTTCTGATCACTTGGGGATTTTCTTCACACATATTAATCGTTTGGCCTCGGAACACTTGGGATACTTTCTGAATAAATTGTGCCTGCAGTCGTATCTACCTGTTATATCCTGTTTTTTATAATACACAAATGGGTAGGTTTAGGGAAGAGTTTGAGTCACGCTTTCAAAATGTGTCTGAATATGTGTGTGTGTCCACAAGGTAAATGGATTTATAAACATACTAAATTGTTTTTTTGAAAATGTAAAAATGCAGAATGTTTCTTGTGATGGGTAGGTTTAGGGGCTGTGTGTGTGTGATGGGTAGGTTTAGGGGCTGTGTGTGTGTGATGGGTAGGTTTAGGGGCTGTGTGTGTGTGTTGGGTAGGTTTAGGGTCTGTGTGTGTGTGATGGGTAGGTTTAGGGGCTGTGTGTGTGTGATGGGTAGGTTTAGGGGCTGTGTGTGTGTGATGGGTAGGTTTAGGGGCTGTGTGTGTGTGTTGGGTAGGTTTAGGGTCTGTGTGTGTGTGATGGGTAGGTTTAGGGGCTGTGTGTGTGTGATGGGTAGGTTTAGGGGCTGTGTGTGTGTGATGGGTAGGTTTAGGGGCTGTGTGTGTGTGTTGGGTAGGTTTAGGGTCTGTGTGTGTGTGATGGGTAGGTTTAGGGGCTGTGTGTGTGTGATGGGTAGGTTTAGGGTCTGTGTGTGTGTGATGGGTAGGTTTAGGGGCTGTGTGTGTGTGTTGGGTAGGTTTAGGGGCTGTGTGTGTGTGTTGGGTAGGTTTAGGGGCTGTGTGTGTGTGATGGGTAGGTTTAGGGGCTGTGTGTGTGTGATGGGTAGGTTTAGGGGCTGTGTGTGCGTGTGATGGGTAGGTTTAGGGGCTGTGTGTGCGTGTGATGGGTAGGTTTAGGGGCTGTGTGTGTGTGATGGGTAGGTTTAGGGGCTGTGTGTGCGTGATGGGTAGGTTTAGGGGCTGTGTGTGCGTGTGATGGGTAGGTTTAGGGGCTGTGTGTGTGTGATGGGTAGGTTTAGGGGCTGTGTGTGTGTGATGGGTAGGTTTAGGGGCTGTGTGTGTGTGATGGGTAGGTTTAGGGGCTGTGTGTGTGTGATGGGTAGGTTTAGGGGCTGTGTGTGTGTAATGGGTAGGTTTAGGGGCTGTGTGTGTGTGATGGGTAGGTTTAGGGGCTGTGTGTGTGTTGGGTAGGTTTAGGGGCTGTGTGTGTGTGATGGGTAGGTTTAGGGGCTGTGTGTGCGTGTGATGGGTAGGTTTAGGGGCTGTGTGTGTGTGATGGGTAGGTTTAGGGGCTGTGTGTGTGTGTTGGGTAGGTTTAGGGGCTGTGTGTGTGTGATGGGTAGGTTTAGGGGCTGTGTGTGCGTGTGATGGGTAGGTTTAGGGGCTGTGTGTGTGTGATGGGTAGGTTTAGGGGCTATGTGTGTGTGATGGGTAGGTTTAGGGGCTGTGTGTGTGTGATGGGTAGGTTTAGGGGCTGTGTGTGTGTGTTAGGTAGGTTTAGGGGCTGTGTGTGTGTGTTGGGTAGGTTTAGGGGCTGTGTGTGTGTGATGGGTAGGTTTAGGGGCTGTGTGTGTGTGTGATGGGTAGGTTTAGGGGCTGTGTGTGCGTGTGATGGGTAGGTTTAGGGGCTGTGTGTGCGTGTGATGGGTAGGTTTAGGGGCTGTGTGTGTGTGATGGGTAGGTTTAGGGGCTGTGTGTGTGTGATGGGTAGGTTTAGGGGCTGTGTGTGTGTGATGGGTAGGTTTAGGGGCTGTGTGTGTGTGATGGGTAGGTTTAGGGGCTGTGTGTGCGTGTGATGGGTAGGTTTAGGGGCTGTGTGTGTGTGATGGGTAGGTTTAGGGGCTGTGTGTGTGTGATGGGTAGGTTTAGGGGCTGTATGTGTGTGATGGGTAGGTTTAGGGGCTGTGTGTGTGTGATGGGTAGGTTTAGGGGCTGTGTGTGTGTGTTGGGTAGGTTTAGGGGCTGTGTGTGTGTGATGGGTAGGTATAGAGGTAGGGGCAGTGTAGGTAGAATGAAACAGTGTTGATAAACACGCTAAAAAGCGATTTTGCGTCTTTATAGCACGCCAAAATGGCAAACGAATTGGCGTGTTATACACACGCCATTTCATGAGATCAGTCTGTGAATGGAGAAAAAATATTGCCACTTTGCGCCTCCGGTGGACGTTTCACCCAAAACAACACATTCTCACACCCAACTCGTCACATATG
Source organism: Pseudorasbora parva (assembly GCF_024679245.1). Lineage (NCBI taxonomy): Eukaryota > Metazoa > Chordata > Actinopteri > Cypriniformes > Gobionidae > Pseudorasbora > Pseudorasbora parva. Next base: position 14,704,695 of record NC_090179.1, read on the forward strand.
GATGCTTGACCCGGACCCCTTGTCGTCACTTTTTTAACGAACTGGGCGTACCTTCATCGTCAATTTTCGACGCGCTGGGTGCTCCATTCATTTCAATGAGAAACCTTTGGCGTCTGGGTTGGATGTTTTTCCCTTTTCACACCATTCTTTGTAAACCCTAGCAAAGGTTGTGTGTGAAAATCCCAGTAACTGAGCAGATAGCTTTCTTATAATCCACACATGCAAAATTGATGCAATTGATTAATAATAATTAACATAATTCATTGTTTTACATATGATACAAGTATTTTATATTATTTAGGAATCTAGAACGTTTTCATTTTGACAATTTTATACTTTAAAGTCTAACTTTATATATAGAGAGGCTATTGTTTTCATTTCATCATGCTCTTAATGATTTATGTAATCTTTTTGAATGTCAGAAAGCCAGGTTTTTCCCAAATATCAGTCATCATTAGACCAGAACACATTTTATCAGAGAAAAGCTTGGTCCATAATTCATGATGTTCCAGATCTCTGCCTAAACCAACTAAATTGTGTTGACCCAAATAAACTGATTTATTTTGGATGAACTCAATTACATTTGTGTGTAAAAACTAACTAAAGGTAATTTTTTCTTTTAGTGTAGTTGTACCCTGTCTGAGCGAAGTCAGTAAGTTTTAGATTAAGATTAATATTTTCGGGAAAAAGAAAATCATCTCCGGGTCAAAATGACCCAAACACAAAAGAGGGGGCTAGAGAGGTTTTATTGTACAGCAGGTTTACTTTTCACATAATGTCATCCAATCCAATTTCAGATTTTGTGAAAGTTCTGTTACAAACACTAAATATTGCAATCCGAAAACCTTTGTTAGATTATATGTGCATTGCATGTAAGTTGAGCACATGTACTGTGTTTGGAACCAGAGAAAGCCACCGCTCTTATTACCATGCTTGTAGACAAATATATGTCGATTAGAGAATTTCACATCTAATTGCATTTTTGATGTGTGCTTGAGATTCACGCATCACTCTTGCAAAATGAAATAGGCTTCAGTCATGTTTCTATTAAACATGGTATAAATGCATTGATTAAAGTCTAGATATTACTTCCACCGACATTCATGGCCAGTGTTGAGGAAAGTTACTTTTGAAAGTAATGCATTATAACATTGCGTTACTCCTTAAAAAAGTAACTAATTGTGTTACTTAGTTACTTTATGGAAAGTAAAGCCTTACATTACTTTTGTGCTACGTTTTCTCACCTGGGCTTGCTTGTTTGTTTTTTAATAACAAAATTTTTATTTTTGGCAAATGTAAATGCCCTTTCACACCTGTAACTTTGTGTGTAACTTTTTTTAGTTTATTCTTAGCTAAAAACCCTTAGTTCTTTCAAAAATATGTATATTTACTTCTTTCAAGTAATAAAGTATTCTCATAAGTTTATAATATGCCATTGAAAATACATACGGGTGAGGGGTTCGAATGCCGGTCACCATGTTGCCCCTCCATCTTGAAAGTACATTAGCCAAAGAGGGACATTCCCATAAATTCAAGCTTCGCCTTTGGCGTTTTAACACTCGATGGCAGTCATGAACGAGGTCAAACTGGAAGCCATGTTAATCTTGGACTAAATCGGCCACCGTAGGAGTTAAAGCGAAATCATAATTGAGAGGAACAGAAACTATTATTCACTCGATGGTCATATACCTTTACACCGCTAGATGGGGGAAAATATCACACAGTGTAGCTTTAAGTCTCAGGCTGAAAAAAATGCAAATTCACACGTTTCCAGTAGTGGTCGCATCTCTTTCAACTGTGCTGTGCACCCATTCTGGATCAGAGAAAAATATGACTCAAAACGAGAAGAAAGTTCAAAACGAATTGCTTAAAAAAAAGAAAGAAAAAAAAGAAACAAATGTTTATCTAAAGTAGGATTTTTGTGTATTCGTATGGTTGAAATCTATAATCGAAGCTCAGCAGCAAAGACACTGGTTAATATAGTGAGATTAAATACATAAAGTATATCTGTGTTTTTAAATATATTTAATTATTGCAGGTTTGTGTAATATTCTGAGATTACATTTATTCATTTTGAGGAATAGGCCTACTGTAACTGCTAAGATGAGTAAATGCATGCTTACATTTACAATCCAGATTCCCAAAATTTGTGACACTGCATATTTTATTCACAATAAAATATAAATAACATATCACATGTTGAAAGTGAGACATTTTGAAATGTCATGCCAAATATTTGATTCATGAAATCAAAATATATCATTTCATGAGAGCTACACATTCCAAAAAAGTTGGGACAGGCAGCAATAAGAGGCCGGAAAAGTTAAATGTACATATAAGGAAAAGCTGGAGGAACAATTTGCAACTTAGTAGGTCAATTGGCAACATGACTGGGTATAAAATAAATAACTATTAGAGTCGCAGTGTCTCTCAGAAGTCAAGATGGGCAGAGGATCACCAATTCCCCCAATGCTAGTAAATATGCGAGGCTTCAGTGAACCATGTTGAGGAGATGCTGTGTGTTTACCACTGTGAAATCTTCTGCTTAAGTCATTGGGAAACAACACGATACCTTGATTGTCCTCATGCTGTAGTCATGCATCAGAGGGGTAAAAGGCATCACATATGCACAGTTTGGTGTTTGTGCTTCCATTGTTAATATTATTCTAAAATGTTTTGTGCTCCGAGTGTGTTCATTTTTAATGTCTGAAAAGTTTACATAGATGAGTGAGAGTTAGGGATGACAGAGAGAGGAGATACAGGCAGGATCATTCCCATGAGGAAAAGCTCTTTATGTAGCACAAGTGCAAACCAGGCAGCACTGTTGCACGCTATGGTATTTTCTCATATTTCATATTGCGTAAGAGCATGGGCACAGGCTGCTCCTACTGTAATTAAAAGTATAGGTTCATTATATAATCGTGCAATTAAAATCATGGACAAAAAAACGATTCGATATCATCACTGTGCTATTCTTAAGAAAAATAATTTAATGAGTTTTGATAGTTTTATTAATTTTAGTTTTTTAAAAGTATCGTATAAAGGTATTAATCATCCGTTAAGTACATTTGTGGAGAAACTGAACAGCAGTAGAGTTATGAGAAGTATACACACCATGATTGTAAAACTCCACACTGCAGGACTAGTTTTGGTCAGACAGCTTTTTCTGTTAGAAGCTCTGAGCTCTGGAATTTATTGCCACCTGATATAAAAACTATTCCTGACTTTAAAATGTTTTCTTCCAGACTTAAGACATGGTTAAAGATAAATCAGAATTGTACTCACTTATAATATTGTGATTATTTTGTGTATGTTTGGAAGTTATAGAGTATTATTGTTTGAGTTTTATTAATGTATGAATCAGTTTTTAGATACTTTTTTGTATTTATTGTTTTTGATCGATAAAGGCCCTTCTAGGGACAAGTGTTGCAAATTAGCCTTTGGCTATATACACTGGGATACAGACATCAGATTGTTTAGTTTAAATGATCTATGTTGGTGGTGGTATCTGTCCCGATCAAATAAATTATATATAAAAAAATCATATAAAGAGAAAAGCAAGAACATATGAGAAAAATGAGGAAAATCCCACATGCCATTATGCTTAGAGAGCAGGGAGTCCCCTCTGCTTGAATGGGGTTGGATCTTCATGTTGTGGAAGAAGGAAAGAGAACAGAGTGTAAATGAAGATGTAATAAAGTAGAGTTTGCCAAATATAAGGGCCACGTTATGTTAAGTAATATTTAGTAAGCCAACAGTATTACAAGTGCTATTGAAAGCTGCCACCGTTAGAGAATGTACACCGCCTCAAATACAGTTATTATGAGAACAGCTGTTAATTGCTATAAATATAGAGGGATGGAAGTTTAAAGAAACAGTTAATGAAAAACAAATCTGTGAAATTTATGGTAAACAAATATGGTGGCAACATTTAAGTTTTACAGATTTAACTTAAATTTACAGTAACATTTTTATATTTTTCATTAACTAATATAAGATGTATGTCAAGGTGTATCAAGGTTTGTATTCAGTTTATATTAAGGGAACTTACTGTTAACCGTTGACAAATCTGTATGACTTTCTTTCTTTGGTGGAACACAAAAGGAGCTGCCCTGTAGGCTTGCTACGATAGAAGGTGTTGACGATTTTACTGGTGTTTAGCCGTACCAGTTACAACACTTGCCAACCGTAACACCATTGTAACTTAGTTCACCAGACTGAGTCATCTGACCAATCAGAGCAGAGTAGACGAATCACAACAGACTGAGTCATCTGACCAATCAGAGCAGAGGAGACCAATCACAACAGACTGGGTCATCTGACCAATCAGAGCAGAGAAGACCAACCAATAGTAGAAGACTTTCAAAGTCATTTAATAGCATAATAAGGGCACTTAAAGTCACAAAACTTCAACTTTGAATAATAAACAGTTTTGAAGCTGTGGACATGTAATATATAAAGAATAAACATCCTGTCCAGCTTATCTTTACAATCATACAACTTGTCTTAATGCATTTAGCTTTGCTGTCAAACATTGGCTTTAATTCCTGTTGTCCAGCGTGTCAGTAATGCTCCCTCCTGTCAGGCCTCATGATGTGCTAGCTGTTTATCCCATTGCGTTGAGTGATGTAACACACAGAGAGCCTTTGTAAAAACACAAGCTGTGTGCCTGAAAGGCCGGCGAAGGTAGTGGAAAAGCGTGGCATTACAATGATGTCAAATTCAAACGCTCATGTTTTCCTGGACTGGCTGAGGGAGACTTGCATGTCTGTTCTCGTATTAACGAATATTACTCGAGTCTTAGCCCACAACACCACTCAACCAGAGAATCAGCCCAAATTACTTATAAATTAACTTCAAAATCCATTCTCTTTTCTTTACCTCATTTGAACATCTTTTCCGTTTGTGTGTGTGTGTTGTTGTTGTTGTTGTGTGTGTGTGTGTGTTCCATATTTTCCCTTTTACCCCTTCTAACCTCATGACCCCAATGGGTTTGAATCTTGGCTGAACTCTCAAAGGTGTGTGTCCATGAATTAGAGAAAATAGCATTATGTGCATCATGTGTCTACTGATAGTGTTCACTCTTTGACAAAGACTCTTTTTTTAACGAGTGCTCCACTGTGCAGGACATCATTGGTGTACCAAGAGGTCAGCTGTAAAATGTTCTAGCACATGATTAGGAGCCTTACGAAAATACTGTGGTGGTGCAAGATATCCAATGGTGTGGAGTTTGCATGGTCCTCAAAGATAAGTCAAAGAAGGGTCTACCACCCCTTACGAAAGGAAAATATATTATATATTCATGCAATATATTGCAAAATATACAAATGATTGCCGCTTTCAATATATTGCAATATATTGGAAAATATTAATATTAAATCCCATATATGTGAATATACAGGGAGTTAAGAATTATTAGGCAAGTTGTATTTTTGAGGATTAATTTTATTATTGAACAACAACCATGTTCTCAATGAACACAAAAAACTCATTAATATCAAAGCTGAATATTTTTGGAAGTTTTAGTTTTTAGTTTTAGCTATTTTAGGGGGATATCTGTGTGTGCAGGTGACTATTACTGTGCATAATTATTAGGCAACTTAACAAAAAACAAATTTATACCCATTTCAATTATTTATTTTTACCAGTGAAACCAATATAACATCTCAACATTCACAAATATACATTTCTGACATTCAAAAACCAAACAAAAACAAATCAGTGACCAATATAGCCACCTTTCTTTGCAAGGACACTCAAAAGCCTGCCATCCATGGATTCTGTCAGTGTTTTGATCTTTTCACCATCAACATTGCGTGCAGCAGCAACCACAGCCTCCCAGACACTGTTCAGAGAGGTGTACTGTTTTCCCTCCTTGTAAATCGCACATTTGATGATGGACCACAGGTTCTCAATGGGGTTCAGATCAGGTGAACAAGGAGGCCATATCATTAGATTTTCTTCTTTTATACCCTTTCTGGCCAGCCACGCTGTGGAGTACTTGGACGCATGTGATGGAGCATTGTCCTGCATGAAAATCATGTTTTTCTTGAAGGATGCAGACTTCTTCCTGTACCACTGCTTGAAGAAGGTGTCTTCCAGAAACTGACAGTAGGACTAGGAGTTGAGCTTGACTCCATCCTCAACCCGAAAAGGCCCCACAAGCTCATCTTTGATGATACCAGCCCAAACCAGTACTCCACCTCCACCTTGCTGGCGTCTGAGTCGGACTGGAGCTCTCTGCCCTTTACCAATCCAGCCACGGGCCCATCCATCTGGCCCATCAAGACTCACTCTCATTTCATCAGTCCATAAAACCTTAGAAAAATCAGTCTTGAGATATTTCTTGGCCCAGTCTTGACGTTTCAGCTTGTGTGTCTTGTTCAGTGGTGGTCGACTTTCTGCCTTTCTTACCTTGGCCATGTCTCTGAGTATTGCACACCTTGTGTTTTTGGGCACTCCAGTGATGTTGCAGCTCTGAAATATGGCCAAACTGGTGGCAAGTGGCATCTTGGCAGCTGCACGCTTGACTTTTCTCAGTTCACGGGCAGTTATTTTGCGCCTTAGTTTTTCCACACGCTTCTTTCTTAGCTTTCTTAGTTTTTCCACACGACCCTGTTGACTATTTTGAATGAAACGCTTGATTGTTCGATGATTAAAAGGATGATCCTGCCAAAGGAAAGGAAGTTGCCTGATAATTATGCACACCTGATATAGGGTGTTGATGTCATTAGACCACACCCCTTCTCATTACAGAGATGCACATCACCTAATATGCTTAATTGGTAGTAGGCTTTCCAGCCTATACAGCTTGGAGTAAGACAACATGCATAATGAGGATGATGTGGTCAAAATACTAATTTGCCTAATAATTCTGCACTCCCTGTATTGCATGATATTTTCAAATATTTCGCAATATATTTTTGTTTCGTAAGGGACGGTACTTTTTAAGCAGGGATGTAAAACCCGGGGGGAAAGTGTCCATTTTGTACTCAAATTCAACTCAATGGAAGTTTCTCAGCTGGCTAACTGGAACTTGCTAACTAGTTAAACCTTTGGCAAAACAAAAAGATACTGGAAAATGGGGAAAAAGTGGCAAAATCACTGTAATCCATTGCCTGGAGTGGTTTGCTATAATACTGTAATTGTAATGCATTGTCTGGGTATTTTACGAAACCAGGCAATTTTGGTTTTTCTATGATATCCTCTTGCACCAATTAAAGCCCTTCCAAAGGAAGATGATAACGTGAGAGATGACAGGTGTTGTGTCTGGTGCTCTGACGCAGCTCTCAGCTCATCAGAGTGGTTTTGCTGTTGGATTTGGTTGCTTGTTTTGCCATAACAATAGGAAATAATAGGAAAACCTTTAAGTTTTTTAGTCTATGTATTGGTGCATTAAAAACCCACCTATGTGAAAAGTACTTGCAGATAATAAAATATTAATGAAATAAAAGGGCACTTAAGTTAACTTCAAGACAGTACTATGTTGATCATGATTATTATGTATGCTGACTGTTTCTTAATGCAATTAAAGGGTTAATTCACCCAAAAATGAAATTGATGTCATTAATGACTCGTAAGACCTCCGTTCATCTTCAGAACACAGTTTCTACAGACATTGTAGAACAAAGGTGAATTGCACTTATTCAGTCATCAAAGATTCAATTATTGTTGTGCAGCAAAACATATACCTGCACTGTTACACACCTCGGGTCGTTAGCGACCATACAAATTTATAATAAAAATAATAATGGGAAAACAGGTATTCTTTTATAATTATACACATTTTTCTTGTTGTACAGTTTATAATGATGAATCCGTAGTGTTTAATATGGAGTCAGCCTGCAGCTATAACAGCTAAAACTCTTCTGGGAAGGCTTTCCACGAGGTTTAGGAGTGTGTTTATGGGAATTTTTATACTAATGTTATAGAAGAGCATTTGTGAGGTCAGGCACTGATGTTGGATGAGAAGGCCTTGCTCAGCATGTGCTGACCCCGCTCTGTGATTTTACATGGCCTACCACTTCGTGGCTAAGTTGCTGTTGTCCCCAATTGCTTCCACTTTGTTATAATACCACTAACAGTTGACCGTGGAATATTTAGTCATGAGGACATGTCATGAATGGACTTATTGCACAGGTGTCAACCTATCACAGTACCACACTTGAATTCACTGAGCTCCTGAGAGAGACCCATTCTTTCACTAATGCTTGTAGAAGCGTCTGCATGCCGAGGTTCTTGATGTTATACACCTGTGGCCATGGAAGTGATTAGAACACCTGAATTAAATGATTTGGAGGCGTGTCCCAATACTTTTGGCAATATAGTTTATATGAATTATAATATATTTATGGTATTTACATATTACATATTTAGTAATAACTATACATTGTTGCATAATTACCTGCAACTTATCCTAACCCTATATGTAGTTGATTTTTATTACACATTACGCAAATGCAATTACACTATAACACGGACACCTCAAGATAAACAAGATATTTTAATCTATCATGCTTAATTCAGCTTCATAATGCAAAACTGTAATTCTTTTCATAAGTGCGATTAATATGCTAATCTAAAGAAGATACAATTTTAGATGATTTAAAGGTGCCCTAAAATGATTTTAAACAATATTTTAAATTGTTCTCTGATTTCTAAATAGAGGGTATGTTAGCCTGACAAGCCAGACCCACATCCAGATACAAACACAAGATACAAGATACAAAGTGGAATAACAAACTTGTAGCCAATCAGCAGGTAAGGGCCTCTGGTGAGACGAGAGGCTCAGTGTGTCATTATTCAAAACACGAGTCACACGGGACGGACATTAGCCAAGATAGAACTAATATATGCTGCTTTTGCTTGAATATGCTCGTGTGCCATGTTCGCTTGTTTGTCCATTTGTGATCGTATTGTGGCTCACTTCAGCGATGATAAAGACCCGTTCATTTCCACACCGTATGGAGCATCTAAATCCCCTCAGTGTTTCAAGCGTCAGACTCAGGTCACAAAATGTGTCTAAGATACTATACTCCTAATATATGTTTGTTTCCTCTTTTCATCTTTATAACCCATCCGGTCATAATTGTAATATGTTGTTAGCTGGACTATCAAGCTTGTATACTAACGTTATCGAGTTGTTCATAAGAACTGTTTGTGTTTTTGTGATCGCTATAACTCTAATCTTGTCGTAACTGTAATGTGTTGTTAGCTGGACTATCAAGCTTGTGTTCTATCGCGTTGTTCATGAGAACAGTTTGTGTTTTGTGATCGCCATTACTCTAATCTGGTCATAATTGTAATATGTCGTTAGTTGGTAGTGCTCGTGTACTATAGAGTTGTTCATGAGAACTGTTTGTGTTTCTGTGATCGCCATAACTCTAATCTGGTCATAATTGTAGCTGGACTGTCGGCTCGTGTACTATTTGTTCATGAGAACGGTTTGTGTTTTTGTGATAGGGTTGACTTTTTCATTGAATATTCGACATGGATTAATTACACACAGTGTCGTGCAAGTAACTTCCAAACTGTAATATATTATAGATTACTTATTACTGCTATTTAAAAGTAATTCTTTACATTACAATATTACTGTCTCAGAATTGTAATGCGTTACATTACTCCTGTATTACTTTTGAGTTACTTTAACCAAAATAACTGCAGAAGTAGCTCTTACCATTCTAAGATGTAGGCAGAGAGCATTTTACATCCAGTAGAAGGAAATATGATGAAGCATAATGACTGTGGGCTATGCAGGATAACGATAGAGAAAAAAGTGAAAGCTGCAAGAAATCATGACAGACAGAATCACAAATGATCCAATTCTGTTATAAGTATTGTAGAGGTAAAGATTATCTGGCAATATCTGGGAATAGCTTAGGTCTGTATCATAGACACAACAGTACTGTGTGTAAACTCTATATTATGACATTATGCGCATTTGTTCTTTTCTTATTGTTGCGACCTCGATAGTTCTTTTGGTTTTAGACAATGGTTTCATTTGACTAGCCTACGTTCTTGTCCTTATCTCTGATAAACTCTAAGCGATGTGCATCCATCTCGTGAATGTACAGTAGGGATGTGACGGTGTGGAAATTTTCCCACCGGTTAATCAAAGTGTGATGTGACAACACCGGTAATAACGGTATCTGGGCTCTGTGCGGCCAAGCAGATTTTAGTTTCCGTTTAGAATTAGCCTATTATTGTTAATGAAAAACACAACACAATGGCAAACTCCCTTTAATAGGCACCAAATCTTCCGCGATCATCTTGTCTGTCAGCTCAAGATCTGACTCTTTTTTATTTGAACGTTCTGTTCTCTAACTGAACTAAATTACTTTATTACTACGGACGCAAGCGTTTTTCTGAAAATGTACCGAGTAAAATATTTCTGAAAATTCATTAGTAATGCCTTACACTACTGCGTTACAGCAAAAAGTAATAAGTTACTGTAATGTATTACTTTTGTAATGCGTTACTCCCAACACTGGTTACACACAGATTCTGTCGTTGTCTGGGTTACGTGTGTGTCGGGCGGAGCTATCAAAATAGGGCCGAGACCCTTTTCGGGGGTAGGGTCTTATGCGTGATGTTATGAACATGACTTAAGCGTGATGTTATGAAGCTTCCCGTCATTTCTGCGTTCAAATCGGTTCAAATGCAGCGCTGCCTTCCCAGAATGCTTTGCTGAAGCATTGAAGTCACTTGATGTCACCCATAGGAAGTGGAGCGCGGCGCGGATTATAACGACATAAGTGTTCACGGACGACTGGATCTGCATCTGAGCGAGTGTTTATGGGTGTGCATTTCCTCTCGCTCTAGTCACGCGCGCACACCCTACCGGGAGAAGAGCCCGTACGGCCCATACAAGGACCTTCCGGTCTATTAATGTCAAGCTGACCCATACTCGAAAAAAACTCTCCGAAACTTGTGAGAAACCGGAAGGAGTATTTGTAAAACAGAAATACTCCATCAAACGTCGAACATTATTTTTTGAAACTTTGTCTATGTTTAGGATGGGAATCCAAGTCTTTAACAGTGTAAAAAGCTCAGTATGCATGAAACAGCATTTCACCCCCCCCTTTAAAGATCCCAGCGATTGCCTCACATGTGGTGTTATGTTTAAAATAGCCTGTTTTTCCGTGGTGTTTTTCACAAACAAGAATTACATATGAAGGAGGAAATAATGGTGTTTGAGACTCACATGAGATGTCCATGTACTGAACTCTTTTTATTTAACTATGGCAAGGTTAATGTACCCAAAAATGAAAACATTGTCGCCATTTACTCATCCTCATACAATAACTAATTATCAATTAAAATGGTTTTAGATTTTATGGTCATTAAAATTATTAAAATTATTGTCCGTATAGAGTTATGTTAAAAGCAAATAAAGCCACAGGCCTAAAAGTGAGTGTTTCCATAAGAAGTTAACAGTATTGTATGCAGCACAGTTTGTTTCAGTGTTTCTCATTCAACAAATTACACAAGATCTTTCTCCACTGACATGGTTTTGCTCAAGGATCACTGACCCAGACCTTCACAAGCCATTCTGTGGTTCATTTCTCAGGCCACAGCACCCTAAAATAGAGCTTTCTGTACTCCCACTCCCAGAGTCAGCCCATAACTCCCACCCATCCTACAAACTTATCCAAACATAGGGTTAAAATCATCTCTGGCTTACTGATTTACTGCTCATACTTGGTGTGTTGTTTTGTTCAACACATTTTACTCTTTTAATCGAAGCTAAATGTTTTGACAAAATCAGCTTGATATAATAAATAAATGAGAGAATCGTTTTTACTATGAATTTTTACTATAAATGAACATGGATGGTATATCCCAGAGAGCTCCATTGTGGTGTTTATTTTCTTTAGGGGATCTTTTCCAGACTCACAATTCTGACTTAATAACTTATGATTGTGTTTATATATATATATATATATATATATATATATATATATATATATATATATATATATATATATATATTATTTTCTCTCAGAATTGTGAGAAATAGACACTTTCGTGCAAATGTCTCACAGACTTTTTTCTAAAAAATTATGAGAGATAAACGTGCAGTTGTGAGTTATAAAGTCTGAATTGTGAGATGAAAAATTGACTTAAATAAATAAATAAATAAATATATATATTTATATATATATTTATATATATATATATATATATAATATATATATTCTGTGACGAAAATAAGTTTCCATTAAAACCAACAAGGGTGGGTTAAGAAAAGAAAAAAAACATCAAACAAATTCTTGACCTATTGTTCTCGTTGTGAAGTTTACCCTTTTTACAGTGGCTTTGTTTTCAGGGGACAGGAAAGAGTTAACAATTATGGGCGCCAAAATAATGAGTCAAGGGGTGGGTGGTCTCGGGGGGATTCTGCTTATCATGGGTGAAGAAAATGAAGGAAATGAAGGGAAGTGGATTGGGGGAAAACACGTCTTCTTTCTGTGCGTGTAAGCACAAATGTTTGCCGTGGTATTCAGAAAGCGTGTGATATTAAGTGAGCGTGTGTGTTTTTGTGGCTGGAGGAAGCAAAGTGAGTGGGGTCATGTACTAGTTAAATAAAGAGTGTTATTAAAATGTGGAAAGTGTGTATATTTGGGAGATTTGTGAAGAATGTTGTGGGAGAGACACGTTTCTGTTTGCGAAGCTTGGCAGACGTACACTGAGAGAAAAAGGCAAGTGTGTGATTAGTTCTTGCCAAGAACTAGTGCTTTGAAGCATACTCTGCAGCCATGACCAATGGTTTTATAAAAACGTTCTTCACTTTTCAATGAGACACTGATATATTCCTCGTGATGAGAAAGATAAAGACTTCCTCAGGCTGTGAGTGTGATGCTGGTCAGCTGGGTTGCTGATAAACTCAGAGTAACCGTCTTTGTTCTTTGATGCACACAGTTGATGTGTCCTGAATATAATAAAGTATCAAAATATATACAGTGAATTAAAAAAAAAGAGAAGCATATTAACAGTGTGCTAAGTGTAAACCAACAGTCATATGGAGTGGTTAATGAAATAGATTTTTCAATAGCGGAAAAAAACTAGGCATTTGCACCTTTATATCTCACAATTGCAAAATTGCATTTTCTCCCTTATAATTGTTTTTTTAAAGCATTTTTGTTGTTGTTTGTATTCCTCAATCAATTCATTATATAAACAATATAACAAGAAACAAATATATTTAAAAAAAGTCTGTTTTCCCTTTTTTTTTTTTTTGTAAAATTTGTATAGGGTCAGTAACGACCCGAGGTGTGTAACAGTGCAAGTATATTTTTGCTGCACAACAATAATTTAACCTTTGATGACTGAATAAGTGCAATTCACCTTTGTTCTACAATGTCTGATTCATAATGACGAAGTGACGTTTCACTCGTAGTCACTGCAGGCCGAAAACAAAAGAATAGAAATAGTCATCAGCAGCACTTGAAATGGCTCAGTGATTTACAGGCACTGTCACTGATGCTGGATCTGTGAAAAAACGGTCAGCAAACAAAATTAATTTTGAAAATGTTGAAAATGATAGTTTTGAGAATATGCTTGAGATGGCGAATATGAGCTAAATGCTGAATGTGGTGTGAAATGAGCTCTGATGAGGACAGTGATGATGGAATAAAACATCTGCTCAAACTGAACCCTTACAAGCTCAAAAAGAGAACAAAATGTTTTTCTTTTCTTATCACGACAGGTAGAGATCCATCTATAACAGCTCCTGAATGTTTTCTCCCGACCAGAAAAAAAACGATGCCTTCGAAGTCTTCGATATTTAATGTCTTCTTCTCAAGAGTCGGGATGAATAACATCCAAAACATCAAATGGACCCTGTGGACAAAACGGAAAATAAATAAAAAATACAATCAAATTTGTGAAGTGATTTCCTGATGATGTCATTTGATTAAAGGGTTAGCTCACCAAAAAATGGTGAAAAACTCAATAATTACTTACCCTTACGTTCGACACCAGTAAGACCTCCGTTCATCTTCAGAACACAAATGAAGATATTAGTGTTGAAATCCGATGGCTCAGAAAGGTCTTCATTGACACCAATGTCATTTCCTCTCTCAAGACCCATTTAAGACACTAAAGACGTCGTTACAAAGCCCATCTCACTACAGTGACTCTACAATCATTTTATGAAGCGATGAGAATAGTTTTTGTTCGCAAAAAAACCCCTAAATAACAACATATAGTGATGGGCCGATTTTAAAACAAAGCATCGAACGTTTATGAAACAGTGAATCAATTCATCATTCGGATTGCCAGTGTCACATGATTTCAGCAGTTTGGCAGTTTGACACGCGATCCGAATCATGAATCGATACGCTGATTCATAATCGTTCAAAACTTTGTTTTGAAATCAGCCAAGTTGTTGCAGCCCTCAACTGATGTTGATGTTGTCATGTTGTGTTTTGGCCTGAAGCTCCGCCCTCCACCTATCAACCAGTCACAAAGTCAGTAGTGTTTGGGCATCCGGGTTGCCAGATCTGCTCTAGTTACCACAGCTGCAGATACAAACGTTCCTGCTGATCCTAAAGCCAATCTGGCAACCTCGAGTCAGGGGGAGGGGGAGAGGGAGACACCGCTCTACAGTCATTTAAGAGTGATTGCAGTCCAGGTTTGGCCACAATCTAACATACACTTCCTTTAACATGGAAAAGATACCTTTTATCACATCGCGTGTAGTTAGGACATGCTGTAAGACTATTTCCCTGAAACTCCTGCAAAAACGTGAAGAGTTCTAACAGCCGTGACTTTATCACAATTTGCGACTTTATATCTCAAAATTGCAACTTTTTTCATAATTGCAATTTTAAATCGAGCATTTTCACTTTAAAAAGATCATAATTGTATCTTTTTATCTTGCAATTATGACTTTGCTTCTGACAATTTGTGACTATATCTCAGTCGATACTTTCTCACATTTCTCACTTATATCACTTATAATGGAAATCACAGCTATTTGTACTTTCAGATACGGACTACATGCTGCAGAAAGAGAGCGGTAATGTGTTTTCTACCAAACATCGCCGGCATCTCCACCACACCCCCCGTCTCTTTGCTTCTGATGTCACCATTTTACTTTTGAAAGGCCTTTCATTTTCCAGTTGCTGTTAAGTACGAAAACATGTCTAGTAAAAACAAGCACATGCTGAATTTGGAGCCCATTCTTGCGTCATGCTTGTCTTATGTAATGGAGCCATGTGTAAAACGAGCAGTAGGGTGTGTGCTTCCTCGCTCATGTGCTTCACTACAGGCCTTCTGGGATCCTGTGTCAATAATGTGAGATCAGGATACTGTACATCCAACAAATAGTCTGAGGCTCTGCTTCTCTGTTTGCAGGAGGAAGCTCCAGTCAAGCCATCAGTGGCTCAGCTGGCTGGAAGACTCAAAGGTCATGCACTGCCAATTCCTGGAAACATGGAGGTAGTGGAACATCTGACGTCTTTCTGTTTGTCTCTTATTGGTTGTTCCTTATCGAAATTCTAGTTAATTCAACACACATTGAGGAAAGGTTCAGAAACAGCAATGTGTGCCGCTGAAATTTCATAATCAACACAGCTCCACTTTCCTGCAGTGATCATGTATTATATAGCCTAGCTTATGTTACTTAATTGCAGGTCAAATTTATGAGAAGACCCCCATGTTCTCTGGTGATAAACAACCAAAAAGATGAAGAACAAGAACAGGTGTGCATGCAACTTTACTGACATATCAAATCTTCAGGTATTTGTGTGTAGGCGGAGCTCCTAAAGGGACATGGTGGTGGGGGAAAAAATTAGAATGGAAGGAAAAAATATTTTCAAATCTTTTGCGTTTCCTCACAAAACCTGCTGTGTTCGGAGTGTAGGGTAAACACTTCCTGTTCAATGTCCCGCTGGCAATGTTTCAAAAAGATCAGTACGTAAACAATGGAACGGTTCCTAGAGTTTTATTTTGAACTTGGACTTTAAGGGGTACTTCAGTAGCCTGACAAGCCAGACCCACATCAAGATGTTTGGTCTGGAAACTCACCATTGACAGCTCAATCCGAGGGGCGGGATAAACAGTTGTCTTGCAATCTCCCTCTGCACGCAATAGGATAGCGCTACAGCCAACCAGAGCAACGAAGGTGAAAAAGAGCTTGTTGACAGATTAAACATTCGCCGTATCCGGTCAGCAAAACCCCATACACATCTTCCCTTCTTAAGAATGACTTCAGTGCTGTTCTTTGTTCTTTTCTCAGAGAAAAGCTTAACTCCAAGTCTTCCAGAATCGCAGTCAAAGCTGATTCGAAAGACCGCCGCCGTTCGCCAGTTTCTGTGTTTACTAGAAGCACGCAAACGCAACTCGGCCGTCGTCATTATGGCCCCGCCCGCCGACTCTATACACGATGTGATTGGCCCGTCCAGAGTTAGAGGAATACAGCTCAGAAGGGTATTGAGAGTTCCTAGACTACACTTGCGGGCAGATTAAATTTACTGCCGCTAGGGTGCGTCTAGATTTCTAGGCTAGATTCCGTCCTTCGGATGAGACGTTAAACCGAGGTCCTGACTCTCCGTGGTCATTAAAAATCCCAGGATGTCCTTCAATAAAGAGCAGGGGTGTAACCCCGGCATCCTGGCCAAATTTGCCCACTGGCCTCTGTCCATCATGGCCTCCTAATAATCCCCATATCCTGATTGGCTTCATCACTCGGTCCCCTCTCCACCAATCAGCTGGTGTGGTGAGCGTTCTGGCGCAATATGGCTGCCGTCGCACCATCCAGGTGGATGCTGCACATTGGTGGGGGTTGAGGAGATTCCCCCCTTCTATGTAAAGCGCTTTGAGTGCCTTGAAAAGCGCTATATAAATCGAACACATTATTATTATTATTATTATTAGGCTAGTACTTCAGTGCTGGGAAGATTAATCGATATTTAAACTGGGTCATTTATGTAGTAGAAATGTGAAATTATTTTTGAATTTGGTGCCGTCTAGACTGAGAAAAGACAGAAAATGTATTTTTGGCTCATGTTGATGAAAGACTACAATTCCCAGAATGCTTCGCTGCCCTGTGAGGCCACTCCCAAAGCCACCGCTACTGGGTAACTGGATATTGGATTACACACGGCACCGCCCCTACTGTTGTGTTCATTTTCTTAATAATAAAATAATTTAGTTCAGTTAGAGAACACACGCTACAATTAAAAACTGAACGTGTCTGTTCAATATAATGTGAGTGAACTGAGCGAATGTCACAGCACAAACGCTGCAGGAGTCAGATTACATTTAAATCTAAAAAATATGGTCAGTTCTTAATTCAAGGAGTTTAGTAAAGTTGGAAATATATTCACTGATTTGAACTTCCCAGATCAATAACTTGTGAGCTAAATGTTGTTAAAACACTTTAGACAATGAGCTACAACCAAATTTTCCTCAAAATGAACCTTATAATATGAATAGATCTCTATGGGCAGGCGGGAAAAGTCTTATTAAGTTATTAACTTCAATGTTACACCCTGTAGTGTCCCCTAATCTTGTTTACACATCATTGCTCTCCTAGTATAACCAGAGGGAGAGCGGTGATATGTGAACTGGATTTGGTGACATTGCATTACAGTTAGCAGAATATTTTTATAATAAAAAATCATAATCATGATGCAAAAGCAAATTTCATCAGATTAAGTATTGCAGTATGACCAGTAGGAGACTAGCAAGCCAGACCCACATCAAGATGTTTGGTCTGGAAACTCACCATTGACAGGGCTCAATCCGAGGGGCGGATAAACGGTTGTCTTTCAAACTCCCTCTGCACGCGATAGGATAGCGCTACACCAACCAGAGCAACGAAGGTGAAAAAGAGCTTGTTGACAGATTAAACATTCGCCGTATCCGGTCGGCTAAACTCCGAACTCATCTTCCCTTTTTAAGAATGACTTCAGTGCCGTTCTTTGTTCTTTTCTCAGAGAAAAGCTTAACTCCAAGTCTTCCGGAGGCGCGGGCAGAGCTGATTCGAAAGACCGCCGCCGTTCACCAGTTTTTGTGTTTACTAGAAGCACGCAAACGCAATTGGCCGTCATCATTATGGCCCCGCCCACCGACTCTATACACGATGTGATTGGCCCGGCAAGAGTTAGGGGAATACAGCTCAGAAGGGTATTGAGAGTTTTTAGACGACACTCGCGATTAGATTAGATTTGCTGCCACTAGGGTGCGTCTAGATTTCTAGGCTAGTAGAGACCATTGTGTAAATGTAATATGGAGACACTACACTGTCTAACACTGAGTTAATGACTTTAATGACTTTGTAGAAACGCTTTTTGGGTTTTGCACTTTGCAGGTGGTCCCTTTGGACTTGAGTCACTGGCCTCTCATGTTATGAGCAAACGGCAACCTCCCGCGATCTCGCTTGAAGCCAATACGGAAGTAATGTAAACTGCAATTCATCGACTGGCCACTAGGCTCCAGAAGGGAGCAGAATCTCATTGAGCCTTATGTTAAATAATGTTGTCTTAATGTCTTAATGTCCCAACTTTACAGCAGAAAAAAAAAAACATGTTTACAGCCTGGTACAAATAGTGGTTTTGGCCTATACGGCTAATTTTGACCTTCATGACAACTGTGAGGGGGGTGAATTTTTTTAATAACTTATTCGTTTACGTTATATAAAGCCTTAAAGGTCTGCATAATTAAGAGCGTGGTTACTTTGAGTGAAAGGTGGATAGCCATTTATCTGCCGTCTATAGTCATTGCGTCACCTAAGTTCTGCCCACATCCCGCCTTTTTGCCCATTTTCTGTTATCCGGGAGTGACTCTCGATGACGTGCTCGCAAGATGGCAACGCCCAGCTCGCCCCTACTTTAAGCTTCAGAGCGGCTTATCGAAATCCTATGGGTGACGTCACGGACACTACGTCCATATTTTTTTACAGTCTATGGTTATGAGGTTCGTTTTGAGGAAAACTAGGTTTAGGAAGTAGGAACTCACAGCAGATGTTTTACGAGAGAATGCAAAAGTTTTGTGAGGGAACGCAAACGATTAGAATTTTTCCCCTCCATCCTAAACCACCATGTCCCTTTAAGGGCTCTTTAGTATGTATTAGAGTTTAGATTCTCTACCCGAGCCCGAGCCCGAACCTGACCCGAACCGACCCGTGGGCCGGGTCGGGCTGAGATTTCCCTGCACTATCCTCGGGTCGGGTTGGGCCGGGCCCGTGATCAAACGTTTGTTTTTTTAATCATTAGCCTACTTTACTAGTCTAATTGAGTGGGCAGAAAGCTATGCTATAATCAGAAATTATATATATTTAGCAAAGTAAGAACTAATACAACAACTAGGAAACAAATGTGTAGGCTACAAAGTTGCACAAGTCAGGATTAGTGTAAAAATGCGTGTTAAACTCACAGCTCGAGCAGTGATGAAGCGCAGCATTATAAACAGAAACGCTCTGTGTCAAGAGCTGCTCGCGTCAACACTGCACTTTGCTTAATTAAATATCTTCGAATCGTTTCGTTTAAAAGTGGACATTTCAAGCTTTCTATATGCATATTTGTCATGTCTGTGAGGCGAGTAGCCTGCTGAGTTTCGGTTTATTTATGAGACGCGCGCTCCAGTTCATGAGATGAAATGAAAGCAATCACTCCCACGACTTCACCTCGCGATTGTAGTCTGCTATTTGCTTTTTATTTATTAAATCCAGGCAACTAGCCCAAGAAACCTTTTTTAAAATTAAGATACAATTTAAACAAAACGAAATAAATGCTTTCTACAAAACAAAACTTAATATTAAACTAAATATAACCACCAAAATCATTTCTGACCCAGTCGCATCTTTTCACTCATCATAATCAGATGAAATGTAAAAATAATATTATAATATTTAAACATAAATATGAAGGAAAAAACACATTGTTTAATGGCTACAACAAAGTAAGCTACAGATAAATGTCTGAGCTGGATTTGAGCAAACATCAGTTTACCGGTGAGCGGATCATGAGCGCGCGCCTGCGGATTATTGAGCGGAGTCAAGTCAACTCTATTTATAGCCTATAGCGCGTTTACAATGATGATTGTTTCAAAGCAGCTTCAAAGTGTTAAACATGAAAATATTGCAACAAAATGTAGTTTTATCATGAGCTCACCAGTCCGCTTCGCTGCGCTTTGCTCATTACAGGCTCGTTCTCGTCTAAACGCCCACGTATTGAACAATGGTCGGGTTTAAATCGGGCTCGGGCTCATAATTACAGTTAATGTGTCGGGCCGGGCCGGGCTCGGACACAACGTGCACGGGCTCGGGTAGGGTCGGGCTTGATTTTTTGAGCCCGATCTAACCTCTAGTATGTATGCCATTTTGCAGTGGTGAAAGTTAGAAGGGATTTTTTTTTCATGCCATACTGTATGGCAATATGAATTATTGATAAATATAGTTTTTTTATCAGTATAAATTTGTATTAATACAGAACAGAAGTTCAGTTTTATGGGGCTGAAAACTGATAACTTTGTATTTGTTTTGTATAGCATATAGGGGCCTGGAAACATTTTCAACAAAACTGGTTTTAAAGTACAAGTTTTTGAAAATTAGACTGTTATATGTCTCCATTTAAAGTACAAAAACACAAATTTGTGAAAACAGTGACATCATGCACATGAATATTACGTGTTCAGCATAGACAGTAAAAGAAATGGACAGAGCGACCCCATAAACTTCAACGGCGAAAAATGAAGTCAACTAGAAGCACTCACTTCCTGATGGCTGAGCGAACTGAGCAGGCTCAGACTGAGCTTGACGACGTAGATGTGACGTGAGCAACCTGTCGGACAGCTGTAGGTCTTCTAGTAGTTGTGGAAAGTGAAATCTGAATCACGTTGTTTAAATGTTCCCGTTGCGTTTGGTTCACTATGGGCTTCTCCCCATTCTTCCCCCTTGACTTTATCAGGCTTTATGTCTCCACGTCCCCTGACTGTCTCTTAGACAGTAAAAGATTGCTTCTGAGTATCTGGTAATGGAGCCTTTTATTCATTGTCGTGTTTCTTTATAAATAAACAATGGACAAATGGAGTCTTTAAACGTCTCAGATGTAAAGTTATTCACTGTCAAAGTGACTCAAAAATGAATGGGAGTCAATGGGATGCTAACAGCAGGTGATGGCTTGGTTAGCAATGGCAGCCCCTAGGGGTGGAACTAGTGTTCCCCTTAGTGTTCAGTCTATAGGAGTGTTTCTTTACAAAGTGGCATTGCCACCTACTGGCCTGGCAGCAGAATACAGTGATTTTAGTTGCTTTTGCAAATTCGTGTGAACAGGGATTGCTTTGACAACTTTGTCGTCTGAATGCAAAACTTTTTCCAAAAGGCAAAGAAAGAACGTTTCAGTTTATAATACATGTCATGTAAACTTACCCTAAGATTACTGAGTTAGATATTTGGGTATGTTAACACAAAAACAATGTAAGTTTTTTATTCTGCAAAAACGACTGAAAACGCTTTATTCTGCCTCCAGGCCAGTAGATGGCGATGTGACTTTGTAAAGAACACATAATACACATGTCACCATTTTCACAAATTCATGGTTTTGTAGTTAACAGTGATGGTAACGGTATCCTTTTCAAAAACTTGCAGTTTGAAAGTTGTAGAAAGTGTCGTTTAAACGCCCCATAGTAATTGAGTAACACATTCAGCCCTGCGCCCCGCACTTGGGTCCAAATTTGCATATGTCATAACTATTCGAAAATGCTGCAGAGCTGAAGTGGAACACACCTTGCTAAACTTTAGGCCAGTTTTATAGTAGCAAATGTGGAATGGTCTCATCCAATATGTCTTTAAAATAACTGATTTTTCTGATACAGAAGTCGTCTAACTCTCCTCATCCTCCCAAGATGAAGTTAAAGAATTCACCCCTCATAGAAAAACTTCAGGTAAGATCTATCTGCTTGATTATCCATTTCACACAAGATCTTTTGCCGCAATCCAGGCATCCTGTAACCTGTGTTTTTCCAAACTTATACCCGTGAAAGTGCACTGGAATGGCCGTTAAACCCGTGACTTCACATGAACTCGTACTAGATCGATGTACTCCCAGTTATGAGACGTCACATACCCCACGAAACAACAATGCCAGTGTCTACGGATGCTGTGTTTATGGAAGTTATACATTAAAAGCCAAATAGTTTATTAAAATAAGGTATTGCGCTAATGTTATTTATCTACAAATGTTATGCATTATCAGTTTTTCTAGCTTTAGTTTTCAGTCCATTGAGTGCAAGAATAAATGATACCAAATTAATTTCCAAATATACAAATAACGTAAAATAAAAGGTATAACAGCTTCTCTTGCCTTATGCGCCATTTTCTCTCTCTCAATTAAGCAAGGAGTAAGCACCTTTGGCACCTTTTGTACGGTCCGCCATGCTATGTTTACATCCAGCTACCACAATTCCTCGCGCTCAGGCAGTTTGGTGTGACTTTGGCCTGGGACGCTACAACGTCTTGAGTCGTGGTTTGCAGTCATAACTTACGGGCTCATAAACCTTCCTGGAACGCAGCATAAGTTTCAGCCAGTTTGCACACATTTATGATTTGCATTTGAAAGATACCATCCTAGCTGTATTGTGCGGTTGCTTATCAATTTCCTGTGTCATTTCCGAAGACAGCTTTCATACTGGAAGAAGGAAATCTGATGCAACTTGCATCATAAAGCTATTTGTTGTAAATATATAATGTAAAGCAACCTGCATGCAGGGAATTGTTTGATTTTTCTGTGTATTTTAAGTGCATATGCTGAATTTTTTTCTCTCAATAGCCCACTTTAGACATTCTTTTAACACATAGTTGCAAAGTTACTTACAGCTACTTGAAGTAGTAACTAGAAGTGAAATAAAATGCAACCTTTTTTGTGAAAGCCCAATTTGTTGTCTAACATTCAACACTAAAATATTATAGTGTTTTGTCTGTGCCTGCTGTCACATTTATGAAGCTACACTGTCACCTAGTGTTGAAAAAGTGCTGTTGCAAGGGCATATCAGCATTAAGGCCAAAAGGTGGCTTACCATAATACAGTATATGCAGTATTGTGTACTATACTGTAAATAGAATTCAAATGCAATGAGTGTATTTTGAAGAATAAATTAGAAGTAAAATAATATCAAACAAATGTACCATTTTCCTTAAATCATAATTTTATAAAACTGCCAAAATGTAAAAACTTGACACATGAACATATTTACTAAAGGAAGTTTATATAAGATTGTGGCCAAAACTGGTACTCCAATCACTTTTAAATGACTGTAGAGCGGTGTCTCCTGCTCCCCCTCCCCCTGACTCGAGGTTGCCAGATATGCTGCAGGATCAGCAGGAACGTTTGTAGAGCAGCTGTGGTAACTAGAGCAGATCTGGCAACACGGATGCCCAAACACTACTGACTGCGTGATAGGTCGATAGGTGGAGGGCGGAGCTTCAGGCCAAAACACAACATGACAACATCAACATCAGTTGAGGGCTACAACAACAACTTTTAAATGACAATATCCTGGACGGACTACTGTTGTCAGTTAGCCTGACGTGGTCATACTCAATTCTAGTCAGAATATGAGTCTGAAACTGCTCCATTGGGCTGTGATTATGGGGCGTGTTTCAACCGAACCAGGAAAGACATCAATTGGACAGACCGACAACCAATCAGAGCAACGAAGCCACGCATTTGTTGTCAAATGTCAACAGAGCTCAACTGCACTGTGTTGCCAAGTCCGCATTTTTTCCCCCGCTGGTTGTTTGCCATGTCTGCTTGTTGAAGCGACTATTATGTGATATATAGACCCATGAATGCAAATTTTAGCAGGCAACCTTGCCAAAATAACACAGTGGCTCTCACAGGGCTGAGTTCGGCTGGCATCCAGGCTAGTTGTCAGTGATATATATTTGAAATTAACATGATTTCTTAAAGTCTAGTGACATATCAGGGCCATTTTATGATTTATTGAAATACATATCTTACATACAGCTCCTTTAAAAATACTAGGTGGTATACAGTATAAATTATGAAGTTTTAATTATTGCAAACAACGTTTTTATGCAACTATTCTGCCTCCTAGTGTTTAAAATGTACTACTGCATGGCCAATACCTGCAACTAAACCCCCCACAAACAGCATCTCTCTTGAGAGGTGTCTAGTTAGTCAGTTTGACCTGTCATTGGTCCGTGGAAGACATCTACTTATGAAAGTGACGGGTCTGCACTGTCTCCTCCAATTGGCTGAGACACCGAGTCTAATGAGATAAGAGCTTACCCCCTGCAGCTGAGAGCTGAGCTAGACTCCACACAGCAGACACTGGGCAGTCATGGGACAAAAGGGTTGCCGTTTCTCTCTCCTCCTGTTCTCTCCTGTACAGGTAGGGATATTCATTTAGGATTTTACAGTGCAAGAGAATCTTAAGCCTCTTGTTTTTTTTCTGTGGTGTTTTAAGTTGCTGTTTCTTGAGGTGCATATCTATTTCACTTCCGTCATATGGATATTAGCTTGATAAATCACCTGATCATTATGATTTAGATAATTTCTTAACTTTTTAGTTTGTTGAGATTAGGCTGATTTATTTTAGGCAGCACCAGTGTAATATAAACTAGTCCTAATCTGTGTCCAATAGTGTATGGAAGAGGTTAAACATGGGTAAGACACAGCATCTGTGTAGTCAAGATAAATTATTTTAAGAACTTAGATACTAAATGGTCTTATAAATGTGTATTTTAATTGCCATTCATTTTTACCCCCCCCCCCTTATTTATTTATAAATAAATAAAATAAATAAAAATAAATTCTACTGACAGTGTTGTACTGTCATTCATTTCTTAACTTTTTTTAAATTTTATCTTAACTAATAATATAATATAATATAATATAATATAATATAAAATAAATAATACAAAAATAGCACCAGCTCAAGGCAAGTCGAGTTCAAGCCCTATTTAACAAAGTTAAAAGTCAACAAATAAAATTAAAATGTAATAAAATTAATGTATTAAGAATATATATATATATAATATATATATGTGTGTGTGTGTGTGTGTGTGTGTGTGTGTGTGTGTGTGTGTGTGTGTGTGTGTGCATATATATGTGTATATATATATATATATATATACACACACACACACATATATATATATATATATACACACACACATATATATATGCATACACACACACACACACACACACACACACACATATATATATACATATATTCTCAATACATTATTTTATTACATTTTAATTTTGTTTAACTTTGTTAAATAGGGCTTGAACTCGACTTGCCTTGAGCTGGTTCTATTTTTGTATTATTTATATTTTATTTATATTTATATTATATTAGTTATATTTATTTTATTTTTATATTTAGTTTTATTTAATTTCAGTGATTTTGTTTTGTACTTTTGTCTTTTTTATTAATAGTTTTCTTTGATTTGTATTTATTTGTTTTGGTTTATTTCGTTTTAGTTATTTTAGTACTTCAAGTTAAACAAAACCCCCCAAAAATGAGCAAGTTGCTTAGCAACTATATATGAAACAAAATAAGTTTAGTTTTTTTTTTCAACATATATTTTATTTCAGTTAACGTTTATTTGTATTGTATTGTTTTAGTGTTAATAATCGTGCCTTTCCTCCATCATGTCTTTAGCACCACACTGCCCTCTGTGCCACCAAACATACAGTAGTTAATAATAAGTAAGGTAATTGTTCATATAATTCCCACAACTGTATGTGTGTCTCCTCATTATTGAGTTGCATAATATTTATATCTGCATGAGATCATTCTCTGCTCTCCAGATATCAACCTTTAAAAACCCATATCAGTTGACCACTATAGCTTTGTCTCTATTAAAGCACATTTTTAAAACATTCCTTTCTTTTCTCTTTCAGGCAAATCTTGCTCTTTCTCCAACTGTCCTGCTCTCCCCACCCAAAAGCCCAGAGTCTAAACAGCCACCCACTGCGTCCTGCCCCATCAGCCCCTGCAGCTCTGTGAGCTCCGCCCTGCAGCCCATTCATCTGTCCTGTGAAGATGAGGCGCCGGTTAGCTTCGAGCAGCCGGTCGAGGGCACACCCCTGCCCAACATCAACAAGGTCAACTGGCTTAATATCACTTTTAATATCAAGTGGAACAAAACACATTGTAATAGTTTTCTTCACTCTTGTTTGGGAATGTATCTGCAATGTGACACAAATCTGTCCTTCAGAATGAAAATTTGGTTCATGTAAACAAAGTGACATTCACTTACATTCAGTACAAAATGTTTACACTAAGTAAACCATGGCTGACACAAATTCCTTACTTCAGAACAGTGGAAATATACGCTCCTACAGCGATGGTGAAAAATAAATAAGACGGGAACAGGGCCGTACCCAGGATTTTCTAAATACCGAGGTCCAAATATGAATTTTGGAGGGTTTGAAAAAAAAACATTTCCCTCCTTTACATATGCATTTTAAGACATAAGAAAATCAAAGAATCAGCTAACTGTAGCTTTAAAACCATGTCAGTGTGCAGTATAAATTATTTTGAGAAGACAACAGATTTTTATAAATGAGAATCTGGTTAAATGTTGCAAAAAAATTAGACTCCAAATTAGAAAATCTGTTTTGTTGTTAAATTGAGCCAAAGACGACATATGTGTGACTCCGTCTTTGAAAACCTAGCTGAAGTTAACTTTTGTGATTTACATTATGTAAAGAACATTATTTGAACAAATAACCTTGATATATTTAATGTTGAATGAGTAAGATCATGTCAAAGATAGAAATCAATGTGAAAATATAACCAATGAGTGATATCAAAATGTGATGCTCCTAATCTCAATATTAGATTATGAGACTTTAGCCTGGATTTCACAGACAAGAATCACATTATGTGTAGCAATTAGGAATATATTGTAGGCTTATGCTTTTTCTATTCTGAGCACAGTGGGCTACCTGCTCTTTCTGTCTCATCACCATCATCTTCTCTCTTTCTTTTTTCCCCAGTCTCCTTCTCTTGCCCTGTATCTTTTCTCTTTTCAAAGCTGAGCTTTGTTTGAAGCAGTCTTTTCATTTTCGTCTGTATCAGTAAAAACAAAGTTGTAAATGTAAATTTACTAAAGGCTTCCAAGATAACCAGGTCAAGAAAACGTTATTAGTTTGCATCCCTGATTATTAAGCGCTTTCGCGGTTGTTCGAAGCGCCGGTTGGTGGTTGTGGCATTTGTCCCGCCTCTCCTCCACTATGATTGGACATTGATGTTCACCCAAAGTTGAACTGTGGGCGCTCAACGCGTAAAAATGGACAAAACCTGCCAGCTGTTGGCGCTATTGAAAAGTGCGGCGCATCCATTGGAATGGCTAAATGACTAAATGATCTCGCCGGGTGAGGCGAGAACACCTGTTTGTACACGCTGCCTTAATAGGCTATTATTTTGCAACTTCTATTATGTACACCTCAGAGAATTACCGAGGTCCGGACCTCGGGGACCTCAATGGTGGGTACGGCCCTGGACGGGGGGAAGATGCAAAGATGTTTCACAAGAGACTTTTGCGAGAAAATGCAACGTTGCATGGGGGTTACGCAATACTTTTGCGAGAGAATACAGATTTTCTTGGGGGAACGCTATACTTTTGCAAGAAAATGCAAACACTTGCAAGTGAATAACATTTTTGGGGGAGAAACGCAAAAGCGGTTCTTTTGCGAGAGATTTCTACGTTTCATTGGAAATGTAAACGTTTGCTAGAGAATACAGATTTTTTTAGAGGATTGCTATTTTTTGGAGAAAATGCAGTTTCAAGAGAATACAGATTTTCTTGGGGGAACGCTATACTTTTGCTTGAAAATGCAAAGTTTAATGGGGAACGTAATAATTTACTGTGAAAATGCAAAGGTTTTTTTTGGGGGGGGGGGGGGGGGCAATAATTTTGCGAGAGAATGCAGGAGATTATGATGATAAAACAGTTAGAGGAAACTGGCTAGTCTGGCTTTACCAAACAGTAAGGAAAGCGCTCTAGTCAAACTGTAAATTTAAAGAAACGCTATTGGCTTTTTCAAAAAAGGGGAGGAGCTGCTAACAGCTGGGAGCCGTTTCAGAGTGAAATCACGTCAACACATTGAATAATGTGGGGCGTTTCAAGGCACTTCAGTGGGCCTTTAAGAATGACTTCAGTGCCGTTCTTTTCCCAGAGAAAAGCCCAACTTCAAGTCTTCCAGAGTCACGGCCAAAGCCGATTCGAAAGACCGCCGTTCGCTAGTTTCTTTGTTTACAAGAAGCACGAGAACCTGTCGCAACTCTGCCAACATTATGTTAAGCCTGCCCAGCGACTCTACACGATATAGAGTTTGCTTTTTCCAGGTCGCAAGCCAACAAAGAGTTGCTAGACGTCCTGACTGCAAAGTAGATTTGCTGCACTAGGGTTTTCTCACAAAAGCATTGTGTTCCCCAAGAAAATCTGTATTCTCTCACGATAAGTATTGCATTCCCCCATGCAATTTGTATTCTTTTGTACAACATTTGCATTTTTTCACAAAAGTATTGTGTTCCCCCATGAAACTTTGCAATTTCCTCTCATCTTCATTTTTTTCACCATCACTGTGTCCCTTTAGGAGCTCAGTACATTTCCACTGTTCTGCCGTAAGGAATTTGTGTCAGCCATGGTTTACTTGTACTGTACTGAACGTAAGTGAATGTCACTTCTTTACCTGAACCTAATTTTCTTTCTGAAGGACAGGTTTGTGCCACGTTGCAAGTATGTTTGGCTCTTGCTAAATTATTGCGCTCCCCCATGAAACTGCATTTTCGCGCAAAAGTCTCAAGGGAACGCAATACTTTTTCAAGAAAACAGAAAGTTTTACTCCCAGCTAATTTTTTTGTTCATCCCTATTTAAATATATTTAAACCATTTCTGTCACTATATTGTTATACGTATATGAATTTCAAACATACTGTGACAGGATTAGGATTGAATCAGTAAATAATTACTGGCACTTCGCAGGGCTGCAAACACGTATACATATATGACCGCAAGGGATAAATTAACTTGAACTGGTAGTTAAAAACCTGGATTTGTTGCAGACTAATGTGAAGGGCAAAACCTGATCTCTTGAAAGTTCAGCAGTAACCTCTTAGAGTCTTGCTGTTTCTCAGCGAATCTCTGATGTGTGCAGAACGAGATCTGATGACACCAGTGAGAAGGAGCAGGTCCCTTTGCGTGCATCCAGTTATTGTGTGCTTAAGCTCTGCGTAAGCCTATAGAGACTCTCCATGCACCGCCCGAGTACATAACAGGGTTTGAGAACTGTAATCCAATCAGGCCACTTCTGCATTTCACCATCTGTACTTCTCCTAAGGGCATTCACAGCAGAATCCAACTCATGACTACTTATGTTAAATAAGTATTTAGCTGGTGAATAATGCTATATGGCTATGCAGTATACATACCGAACACACTGCATTGAAAACTAATGCCATTTGGCTCAACTTAACCTTACGGTTTCAGTGTGACAAAAGAATGGGTAGTCAAATCAACCGCGAATTTGAACTTTTCTTTGACCTGAACCATTCGGAAATGTTTATCATTGCATATTTTATACTGCATCATGCAGTGTTCTTAAATAGGGTTAATGTGATTTCACCAAGTACAACATGATCCTGTATCAACATCTTTGTTGATCCTGGAACAACATTCCAATCAAACTGAGGGACAAGTTTACAGTTTATGTCAAGTTTAGGCTTACAATCAGGGTTTGGGTGCTTCTTCATCAGTGTTATTCAACATAATTTTCCTCTGATTTGAGGGAGAAGTTATGGGTAGGGTTAAGCATAGGGGTAGTTGTAGGGTTAGGACTACATTTTAGGACAGCAATGCTGTCTTATTTGGGAAAATCAGTGATCCTTAGATAGGCTGTAACAGGGAACGTTCTCAGGACTTTGGCTAACTTTCTGGAAAGGTTCTCTCAAAATGATGAACAAAAGTATTTCTAGTAACATTGATAAAATGTTTGTTCAAACATATCCGGTCCTTAACAATGTTCTCAAAACGTTAGCACACCATAGTTTTTTTATTCATAGATTAAAAAAACGGAAACGTAACTAATGTTACTAGTTTTCAGAAAGTTTATAGAAGACTGAAAATGAATGTTTCAATACTGTTTGCAAAATTCTAAAATGAAATGTTCTCTTAAAATTTGCATAACAAAAATAAATAAATAAATAAATAAAATAACGAATGAACTTATACACTGTAAATTTTTTTTTGATTTTTGTTGGTTTAACTTAAAAAAGTAAGTAACCTTGTTGCCTTAAAATGTTGTGTTTATTGAACTTAAAAATTTGAGTTGATACAATGAAGGAAATTTGTTCAGTAAATAGAAACTCAAAATATTTTGGTATCTGCACCACATAAAAAATGTGATAAATCATGAAAATAGCACTATTTGGCATGTTTCACTGCGTCATCAGAAATAAAACACACACAATTACCCAATATGCTTACAAAATATTTTAATAATATTTTAATAAAGGTTGTCGAATCTCCAAAAATGTTCATTGTATTAACTCAAAATTTTAATTACAATGAACTCAAAATTTTAAGGCAACCAGGTAACTTTTTTTCGAAATATTTTTTTACAGTGTATTTACATATATCCTGTATAAACCTTCTAATATTTAAGCAACCGAATCAGATCTAATGATGCCTTATTTGCAAATGTATTTGATCTCTTTTGATCTTATCTGACCATAAAGGTTTGCAAAAAGGTCATCAGGATTCAGGTTGTTTCATTATCACTGAATTATTTTCAGCAATAAAAACAGTCAGACAAACTGATATTCACCTAAAATACAATGTAGGAGACAAAACCTGCACATGTATTTTACAATTTGTCAGCAATGAAACGGCTCAACTCTACTGCAGTATAGTATTTACATACAGTAAATATATTTAAAACAAAAAAAAAATTTGACTTTTTTTTGCCCCTGATGTAGTGTACACTGCTGTATCAGTACACTAGGATTATATTCTATACATAGTTACTGTAGGTTTTCAATGGTTGCTCTGAGTTCAGGTTTAACGTAAAACTGCTAAATCCTACTTTTGTTGTATGTCCTTAAAATCTAGTATAATCCAATACTGGAGAGCTGTCAGTCAAGAGCAACACAACAGCAAAGCCTAATCTTAGGGATCATTTCAAGGCATCATATGTGCGCCGCGTACACACAGGCTGTGCCAGAAGCAAGGCAGGAACATTATACTGCCTTCTAACTACGATAAATATGTATCTGTCACAGAAATTCATCCCAGAATGCATTGTGACAGGCTCAACCAGGATAATTGACTATAGTCAAAAAGTATGTTGATTATAAAGTTGCTTTTATTCTACTTAGTACTGAAAAGTATTGATAAAAATAGTTCAGTTTAATTAAAAATAAATAACTTTTTATTTATCAGTTTTACCACACTAATCAGGGTGTAGGGGGTCTAAATTTCAGTAGGGTGACCAAATTTCCTGTTTTCAAGTCTTGTCCTGGCTGTTTTTTATAAAGTGATGAAAATGTCCTGGTTTTAATGGATTGACATTAATAAGGCATCTTTGAGTAAACTTCAAGTATCATTGGAGTATCTCATTGCAGGGCAGAGTGTCCTGGTTTTTGCTAATCAAAATATGGTCAGTGACAAAATAAATTACAGATTACTGGGGAACCCATTTATTTTTTCCAATGAATGACTCGATGCACTTAGTCCTGGCAAATCATAAATATTTGGTTACAGCCTTCATTTTACCCAATATTTGTGTGTTCTGATTTTGTGTATTCATTCCACAGAGTCGAGCTAGGCTGTCTTTCAAGCGACGGCTTCCCACACGGCTGCACAGGAAGTCAGCCTGCGACGAGACAAAAATGAACGAAGGATATGACTCTCCATTTCAGCCACATAATCAACAGCAGAATGGGGATGCAGGGGAATTGATCAGTGGGCCTTTGCAGGAGAATACAGCAGATAAAACAGACTCTGCTCAAGCCATCGATGACCCACAGGAGGAAAAAGACAGGACAGAGCACAGAGATGTACCCCAAGAAAATGAGTGGACTGAAGTAACCCACACAGGAAAAGTGGAGGAAGTAACTGGAGGAGGATTTGAACCTTCTGACTGTAAACAGGCCCAAGAAGAAGGGGAGAAAGTGACAGAAGAGGGCTTGGCAGAAGTGCTGGATGCAGAGAACAACTCCGAATAGATGTAATGGATCCAAAATGGATTATTTTGCAAGATAAGCATTATTAATGAAGTTTCTAAAAAACACACTCCAGGATGGATGAAGATCGACAGTGTCTGGTTCCCAGGACTGGATTCTTCTCTTTTAGGATTGTGGATTTGAGGACTTAATATAATGCTAAAGCAAATAGCACACAAAAGTTTAGACTTTATGAACTCATTTTCATGACAATTTACGTTTTGGCGTGTTGGTGGTGAATTTGTATGATCTCATTTGTTTGTTTTCGTGTGATTTCGTATGAACCTGGAAACTTGTTTTCACACAAATCCCCTTGTATTATTCATACGAATTTTGCCACCAATTCGCCAACATTTTAATAAAATTCAGAGTTTTAGACTTATCATCTTCAGATCTGAAATATAACATGGTCAGACTTGTGGCTTTAGCTGTGGTGCATTTCTAGATTTCTCCAAGGCCCACTTGTATTGTGTATGAAACATATTTCATACAAATAAATTTCTAATAACTTTACAAAAATTTGAAGCTTATTATAGCTTTTTTTGATTACAAAAAATATTATCATTTTGACTTTACAGTAAACTGCTAGGTGTCTGCTTTCAAATGAGACCATAATTATGCTTTTAGTGAAAAGGATTCACAGACTGTATTTGTTTTAGTCTGAGTATGCATTTCTTAGGATTTTTTTCAAAAGTTGGGATTCAGCTTAACAGGTTAAATAGTTACATTTTCTCATGAGCTTGGATTGGATTTGAGTTTTCATTCATACCGTAGGGTTATTCATACGCCTCAATATTCTTGCTTTCATATACTGTACTTTCTAGTAAACTTATATGTTGAATTCTTATTTGCTGTTCATAAAATGAGAACGCTTTCAGCTTTAGAGAGCATTCTCCATTTTTTTAAAGCTTTTTTCGAGCCTTTACCCTGTATGAATATTTATGTTAGTTTATGACTTGTGACAAGACAAATATCACTGAAATAAGCGCTTTAAACTATCTCTCATGCCTCTGCGGCAGGCCTAGGCTCTGTAAATAGCAAAAAACAGATACACTCTGTAAATGATTTTTGAGTGTTTAGGTTTGCTGTCATTGGAGGACGTTTGGAGAGTGTGTAGTTGTGAAATCAGAAGACACTGCACTTTTACTTTCTGATGGTTGAAGTTTTCTTTTTGTTAAATCCTGCAAAGATGCAATGAGCTAAATACAAACAAAATATGGCAGAGATATTGCAAAAGCCAAATTTACAAGCAGTCTCCATTGCTATGCAAATATACTTTATTTTTAAATGAAAAGCCTGAGATGTATCACTGTGACTGCAAAGCTACTGTACTGTACTGCAATGACCTTTTATTAGCCATATAAGACTGAATAAAGAGCTTTATTTACAAAGAGCTTTGCTTTTTTACTGTATTTTAGGGTTTGTAATGGTTCAACTTTAACAATATATTGCTATTTTTATCACTATAAAAGTATTAGTTCACCAGAAATCAAAAATTGTCATCATTTACAACTCTACCTTCTGTGAAACCCAAGAGTTATTTAGCACAATGGCCTTTCAATACAATGAAAGTGAAAAATACCAAACAAATCACAAAAATTAAGGTTTCAGGTGAGAAAGTGCCTACATTTTCTTTGCTGGCTGAATTCAGTGCTTCAAAAAGTGCTCAAAATGCACTTTTAGTGTCCACAAGGGGGCCGGAACACACCTGTATTTACTATAGAAAAACTTGAATGCCAAAACTTTTGGTTTCGTTGATGTAAACAGGAATCACAGTCGTCAGTGGAAGACAATACGACCTCAGCAAATCCATGCTCTACACTCTTCCTGTATGTAACATCCCTACTAGTATTTCTCCAGTTTCGCTTTAATACCCCCACACACTCCTCACAACTGGAATACGAGACACCCACTTGGAGTTTACCTGTATTATCACTATCTGCCGCATCCATCTTAAGAAGAAACCTGGAATCAGCGTATTTATTATTTAAATGTAACAGCAGTGAACACGGCATTGCTTTCTAACCACAACCCAAGCCCGGTGAAGCCACTTTACACACACTCAGTTCCGGGTGTTATCACAGGTTGTGTGTTTGGACAGTGCACAGTATGGAAGGGAGAGCCGCGATAGAGTTGAAGGAATTAGTTGTCTGTGATACTGACAACAATAACGTCAACCAAACGATTGAGGTAAAGTGGCAAAATGTTTCTTTTATCAATTCTTATATAGCCTAGTGTTATGTTCATTGACTAGTTTAGTTTCTTACGGTGTCTGGGCAAGCGCGTACACGTTCAGTAGCCTACAGTACAGCGTGTAGCTACAGTGTAACTGACGGGACTTGCATTGCTATCTTCGTTTGATCGAAGGATCAATGAAAAAAAGGCGTTAATTTTACTTATTAATTCTGTACAAAAAGGCTACTGTAGTTGTACATTACTACTTAAATGCATACCATACCTGAACGCTTACTATATTCATATTATATATGTACATTGTATTCCGACTTTGTCCCCAGCTGAAAAGTATTTAAGCAGGTTTTAGTTGAGCTAAGAGTTAATATTTGTTTGTCTCCCAGCCTTCAGCTAGTTCAATGATTCTCCAGAAAACTTAAAAAACCAACAGTCTATAGACCAGGTTTGAGACCAGCTAACATCATCAAACCAATTTAGGCTGGTTTACAGATTTATGACAAGTGGCCAAAAAAAAATCATATTATGTGCATAAGTGACATGACACTTTTTTTTTCTTATTTTATAAAAATACATTAGAAATGCAATTCATACATGACTTACTTGAATAAAGGAAATTAGAGCAACGCACACACACACACACACACACACACACACACACACACACACACACACACACACACACACACAGTGTCAAACTTTTTACTGTTTTTGAAGAAGTCTATTCTGCTCACCAATATGTGTATATGTATACACACACACACACACACACACACACACACACACACACACACACACACACACACACACACACACACACACACACACACACACACACACACACGTTGTTTTTTTGTGAATTGTGGGTACTTTCCATAGGCGTAATGGATTTATACCATACAAACTGTAAATGTTATCCCCCTACACAGCCCCTAAACCTACCCATCACAGGTAACATTCTGCATTTTTACATTTTCAAAAAAACATAATTTAGTTAGTCTCATCCAAAATAAGTTAGTTTACATTATATATTATATGTATGTACTGTTTATAAATATTATGTATATTTAAATACATACTCATGCATGTGTATATATTTTTACGAAATATTTGCATGCATATACTGTATATTAATTTATATAATTAATAAATTATATTGCATATTAGTATTTTAGATATGACAAAATTTAAATTAAATGTAATAATTATACACAGTACACACACGCATACATTATGTAAACACAAACCTTTATTTTGCATGTGATTAATCGCGATAAATCGTTTAACAGCACCATGTATCTATATATATCTGTATCTGTGTGCATTCAGGGGGATATAAAAAAGAGACACACACTCTCAATTTATGTATAGGTGTTTTCACACATGATCGTTGGGTGTAGGTAATTGGGAAATGATTGTGCCATTGTTTTTGAAATGTTTGAAGCAACATTGACTCATCTTCCTGTAACAGGCTGTCTGTAAGTTTACCCACACAGCTTAAACATTGTGTGTGTGTGTATGAAATGTTTACATGATGGTCACATGAGTTGTTTCTTAAAAAAGTGTATACATTTCAAAATCATATGAAACCAATACGATTACATAAAATACATTTCTAAGAAACCTTGGCAGGTTTCGTTTCCTTCATTTTAAAAGATGTACCCTTTTCTTTATCATGGACTGTAGCAACTCATAATGTAATAACTGCACATAATTTAATAAGTATTACATTATATTATTGTATTAAAGTGTTCGTAATGTAATCATTTTCTAAAATGAAATTTAAAAGTATTTCTCACGAAGTGTTGCAAAACAATTACACGTTTTGCTATACACGTTTTTTTTCCTTTGTGTGTATTGGAAAACACACAAAAAAGATGGGAAAAAAGCTAATTTGACACAATTTCACATAAAACTGGGCCGGACAAAATTACTGCCACCCTTAAATTAATATTTGGTTGCACAAGCACACCCTTTGGAAAAAAAAAAATACTGAAATGTTCCTATAAATTTCCTCTTCCTATAACCATCAGTAAGCTTCGTACACCAGCTCTCACCTCTTCTTTTGCAAACTGCTCCAGGTCTCTCATATTGGAAGGGTGCCTTTTTCCAACAGCAATTTAAAAATTTCTCCACAGCTGTTAAATGGGATCTAGATCTGGACTCATTTCTGTCCACTTCAGAACTCTCCAATGCTTTGTTGCCATCCATTTCTGGGTGCTTTTTGAAGTATGTTTGGGGTCATTGTCCGCTGGAAGAACCATGATATCGGACGCAAATCCAGCTTTTGGACACTGGCCCTACATTGCGACCCAAAATCCTTTGGTAATCCTCAGATTTCATGATGTCTTGCACACAGTCAAGGCACCCAGTGCCAGAGGCAGAGAGCAAAGAATGTTCCTAGCCATGTCGCTCTAGATTAGAAAACCACAACTGTTAAATTTTCTGTCGGTTTTTGTACACAGTATAACTATACACATCACAGCATGTAAATAGGAAAATGTTGGCGTTATTTTGTCTCTTATTGAGCAGTAGGATAGATGGAGCCGTTTACCTCCAGTCTTTGTGCTAAGCTAGGCTAGCGGTGTGTGTGTCAGACAGAGTTATGGCACGTACAGAGATGAAAATAGTATGTATGGGCTTATCTAACTCTGGGGGATTCGGGGAATAAGCTAAAGTCCCAAAAAGTCAACGTGTTCATTTAAAGATACTCTCATGCCATCCTGGGTCTATATGACTTTCTTCTTTTGAAATGATATTATTAAATATCCTGATGCTTCCAAGCTTTATAACGGGAGAAGTTGAATACAGAAGTTGGTCTGGTGGCGAGATATTTCACTTTATAAAGTTTTAAATATTGCTTTTTTCTTACACAACCTCATCACTTCGCTTTATTAGCCCCTGGAGCCGTGTGGAGTACGTTTATGAGGGATGGATCCACTTTTTTGAGCTTCAATGGACCCCGTCACTGCCATTATAAAGCTTGGAAGCATCAGGATATTTATTCATATAACTCAGATTGTGTTCATTGGAAAGAAGAAAGTCATACACACCTAGGATGGCTTGAGGGTGAGTAAATCATGGAGGAATTTTCATTTTAAAGTGAACGAATCCTTTTACTCTCCCGATGGCTACGTGCTTGTAACAGTGTTTAACATGCCGAAGGAAACATGTAAGCATTCAGGGGATGTGTCTAGTCGTGTGGACTTGCTTTGCAATCATACTCCATGTTTCCGGTATCAAAGAAATATTTTGTAAATAGGAAAATGTTGGTGTTATTTTGTCTCTTATTGAGCAGTAGGATAGATGGAGCCGTTTACCTCCAGTCTTTGTGCTAAGCTAGGCAAGCGGTGTGTGTGTCAGACAGTGTTATGACACGCACGGAGATGAGAATGGTATGTGTGGACTTATCTAACTCTGGGGGACACGGGGAATAAGATAAAGTCCCCAAAAGTCGGTATGTCCCTTTAATAACAATATAATAATAATAATAATAATAATAATAATAATAATAATAATAATAGTAAATATTGCATTTCTCAGGTAGTTTAAGACTTCCAGATTTAGTTCCCTTCCAGTCTGTTACAGCCAGCTCTCAAAATGCAACAAAAAGGAGACCAGATGCTTGAGTTCTTAAAACATTTATTTTAAAGCAAAGAAAAACAAACATAACTATAACGTAAGTAAAGCAATGTATCAGGGCCGGGCAGGACACTCAGCATGGCACAGGCCGTGGAACACCATGCCGGAGACGCCCAAACGACGCTCACACAACAGCCACGGTTATTTCTGCGTCCAACACATATTGTGCGTTGGTCACGCCTCCTCCATACGGCACCTAAAAACACACGCATAGACTGGGACATCACAGAATCGGTCACCTTCGACGAATTGGGCATGGATTTAAGAGAACAATCTTCGAGTGTAATCTAAACAAGCCAATGGACACTGGCATGCGGTTCACACATTCCAGACAGTTTTTTTGCTTTCTTTGCTTTCTGCTTAGGAGCCAAACAATTGCTGTTGCTAACAAAGGCTGCCATTGTGTCTATGAGTCTGCTCCTCATAGGACACCTCTTCAAGTGGTGCGGGTGAGACAGTGTGGACAGTGATGGTCGCAGTCACACGAGAACTGAGGCAATATACCCACAGCTGGTTTCACAGCTTTCTGAGGTTGGGTCTGCATGCTGTTCTGCAGACTTTTTTGACAGAGTTGTGTCTTCAACTTGCACTTTTTTATATAGCCACGATCATCTCCCTGTTTGCTTCAGCACCAGAAAGGGCATCTCCCTGCATCTTTTTCAAGACTTTCTGTTACTTTCTGCCCCTGGTTGACGGTCACGTTTGCTGTCTCTCGTGCTTGGGCATTAGGCACGCTGAGGTGGCATTCAGGGATGGTACATGAATGGGGACATGACCATTGCAATGTTGCGGTCTAGACTCGAGAGCTTCAGATGCGGTGGAGTCCCTCCCCGATCTAGTGCGCCTTCTGGGGAACTCACAGTGGTGACCTGAGAATGACAGTGAGTCAACCATCCTTGGGCCCCTCACTGCTCAACCACACCGCAAGCCATGGAGCTTCCGGGAGAGCGGGCTGGTCCTTCCCATGGGGTACAGCAAATTTAATTTAAAGGATTAGATTAAATTCAGTCATTAATTACTCACCCTCATGTCATTCCAAACCCGTAAGACCTTCGATCATCTTCGGACCACTCCATAGACAGCTATTTAATTACCACTTTCAAGGCCCAGAAAGGTAGTAAAGACATATTTAAAGGGTTAGTTCACCCCAAAATGAAATTGATGTCATTAATGACTCACCCTAATGTCGTTCCACATCCGTAAGACCTCCGTTCATCTTCAGAACACAGTTTAAGATATTTTATATTTAGTCTGAGAGCGTATCTAAGTGTATGCACACTATACTGTCCATGTCCAGAAAGGGAATAAAAACATCATCAAAGTAGTCCATATGTGACATCAGTCGGTTAACTAGAATCTCTTGAAGCATCGAAAATACATTTTGGTCCAAAAATAACAAAAACTACAACTTTATTCAGCATTGTCTTCTCTTCCGGGTTTGTTTTCAATTCTCAAATAAAGATTTGAACGGTTATGAATCAGCGTATTGATTCATGATTCGGATCGCCAATGTCACGTGATTTCAGCAGTTTGACAGTTTGACACGCGATCTAAATCATCTGAAAATCTGCCATCAAGTCATACTTTAGTACTTTTTATGGGTCTTGAGAAACGAAATGTCATTGCTGTCAATGGAGGCCTTTTTGAGCCATCGGATTTCAACAAAAATATCTTTATTTGTGTTCTGAAGATGAACAAAGGTCTTATAGGGTTGGAACGACATGAGGGTGGGGTCTTAATGCTAGAATTAAAATGTTTAACCCTTTAACAAGCACAGTGTGAAAAGTAACACTTTATATGGGTTAACACTACAGAGTTAACCTAACACTTTAAACGGGGCCTGGAAAATATTTTTTTTTTTTTACACTTGCATAGTTAAAAATAACACTAGGTGTTCACCATTAAGTGTTTTTTCCCATTCTCATACACCAAGTTAGTGTTGAAACTACATGTGTGTCAATACCAAAATATTTCCACACTAATATAGTGTTCATAAAATCCCTGATTTGTCATTAAATGTTATCTGCATTGAACTGCGTACCACATGCACGCCAAAACTCATTTTGGGGTATACATTCCACGAGATTGCACACTCGTACTGTTTATATGCATTTTCGTGAGATCGGGCTCCAACTTACAATACCTCTCCACTTTAAATACATGATACTCTAAAAAATGCAATACCTTTTCTCTGGGCGACCAACGTGTTTTAGAGTGCATAAAACCCAGTGCTAGTAACTTTTGATGATGAACTGTGCTATAAAGGGTTTGTTCACCCAAAATGAAAATGTCATCATTTACTCACCCTCATGTGGTTCCACACCCGCAATACTTTTTTGTTCATCTTTAAAACACAAGTGAATATACTTTAGTGAAAATTGAGGGATTCTTGTCCATCCATTGAGTTCAAGCATCTACCACTTTGATGCTTCAAAAAGTTCACAAAGTGATTGGAAAAGGAATCTATGAATTATTGACCATTTAATTCAAATTTTCTGATGAGACACGGTCATTTTATATGATAAACAGGTGGAATTTAGGCTTCACAAACAGTGATCAGCACACAAACAATTCTTGAGGAAGCTCAAACAATGCTGCATAACACAAGAACGAAGCTCACTTGTTCTCATGCTTGAGTTTCTATTTACCGTTTCTGATGTTTGCATTGATAAACATTTAAATTCAATTTATTCATCATATAAAGTGATCAAGGGCCAGATTTACTAACAGCTTGTGCCAGCACAAACCCTCTTTTGGTGTTAAAAAAACTACTGTCAGGATTTTAAGACACGCAATGATAAATTAGCACTCAAAAGGAGTGGACGAAGTTATTATTGCAATTTATTGCATAATGCATTTGTAGGAGTTTTCCACAATGGGAGGAGAGTATTTAAATGACTCAAGCAAGGTGATTTAGAAAGGTTTGCTCATTGTGTTTGTGCCATTTAAAAAGCATGTCTTAAACCAGATGCTAACTGGTAGATTGTGCTGGTCATTCTGGAAATAATCCGCCTACGTCGAACTTACAAATGCTGAGAAATGTAAATACATATGAAAATGTATATAATTAAGTGGTTAAAGAGTATTTCATACCTGTTTAAACACTGTCCGCTCTCCGTGGTCACCCACCATTAATCAAAATGGAAATACTCTGCAAGGAAGGACCGGAAATAGGATCCACTCATCACCAGTGTCAATTATGTTAACTCGCTGTAATAACATTGACTCAGAACTCTGAGTTACACTGCAAGTGTTAATGTCATTTAAATCAATACCAGAATCAACACTTTTTAACTAGGGCTGGGTGATATACTAGTTAATTTTTTTTTATATTGTTCAGTATCAATAATTATTGACATTTTGTATAACCAAAACAGTTTGATATTTGATTTTTTAATTTATTTAAAAATCCGCATTTTATCCACATTATTTAGGCAAACAACAAATTACAGACGCTGGTCATATAATTAGAATATCAATAAAAAGTTGATTTATTTCACTAATTCCATTCAAAAAGTGAAATTGGTAAATTATATTCATTCATTACACACAGACTGATATATTTCAAATGTTTATTTCTTTCAATTTTGTTGATTATAACTGACAACTAAGGAAAATCCCAGTATCTCAGAAAATTAGAATATTACTTAAGACCAATACAAAGAAAGGGTTTTTAGAGATCTTGGTCAACTGAAAAGTGTGAACATGAAAAGTATGAGCATGCACAGCACTCAATACTTAGTTGTGGCTCCGTTTGCCTGAATTACTGCAGCAATGTGGCGTGGCATGGAGTCAATCAGTCTGTGGCACTGCTCAGGTGTTATGAGAGCACAGGTTACTCTGGTAGTGGCCTTCAGCTCTTCTGCATTGTTGGGTCTGGCGTGTCACATCTTCCTCTTCATGATTTAGGTCAGACGAGTTTGCTGGCCAATTAAGAACAGGGATACCATGGTCCTTAAACCAGTTACTGGTTGCTTTGGCCCTGTGTGCAGGTGCCAAGTCCTGTTGGAAAACGAAATCTGCATCCCCATAATGTTGGCCAGGAGCAGCAAGTATGAAATGCTCTAAAACTTCCTGGTATACGTCTGCGTTGACCTTGGACCTCAGAAAACACAGTGGGCCAACACCAGCAGATGCCATGACATCCCAAACCATCACTGACTGTGGAAGCTTTACACTGGACCTCAAGCAACGTGGATTGTGTGTCTCTCCTCTCTTCCTCTGATTTCCCTGATTTCCAAAAAAAGGCAAAAATTACTTTCATCAGAGAGCATAACTTTGGACTACTCAGCAGCAGTCCAGTCCTTTTTGTCTTTAGTCCAGATGAGATGCTTCTGACGCTGTCTGTTGTTCAAGAGTGGCTTGACTCAAGGAATGTGACAGCTGACACCCATGTCTTGCATACGTCTGTGCGTAGTGGTTCTTGAAGCACTGACTCCAGCTGCAGCCCACTCTTTGTGAATCTCCCCCCCATTTTTGAATGGGTTTTGTTTCACAATCCTCTCCAGGGTGTGTTATCCTATTCCTT
The DNA here is from genome assembly GCF_024679245.1 of Pseudorasbora parva. Taxonomy (NCBI): domain Eukaryota; kingdom Metazoa; phylum Chordata; class Actinopteri; order Cypriniformes; family Gobionidae; genus Pseudorasbora; species Pseudorasbora parva. Next base: position 14,747,269 of record NC_090179.1, read on the forward strand.
GTACACTTTTTTTCTACCACATCTTTTCCTTTCCTTTGCTGCTCTATTAATGTGCTTGGAAAGAGCTCTGTGAACAGCCAGCCTCTTTTGCAATGACCTTTTGTGTCTTGCCTTCATGACTAGGATGATTTAAAAAAAATTAATGACATTTTAAATTTGTGTTTTAAAAGCTATAACAATATGTCAGTTTATAATGTAATACATTTCTCATGATGTAAAAATTATTACATTATGAGCTCAGTATTTTACCACGGTTTGAGAAAATTACTACATTACTTTTTAAATGTTTATGCAGTTTGTACATTATGTGCTGTTATTACTTTGAGTTGCTCCAATGGACTCTTTTATGTCCAGTTAGTGGCTGTTTTCTAAAGCTATACTTTAAAATACGGCAACTGTTCAGAGCAGTGTTTTTCTCTTAATATATTTGTATATTATTTTGTAAATTGTGATGCACTGCTGTGCAAATGTTCACCAGGTGATTCCAGGAAATGGAGTTTACCAACCCGGATTAGGGACAGATGAAGTTTCTCATCTTCTACAAGAACCACAGGTAAATGCCTCTTAAACATAACTTTTGATTGGTGAAGAAATAAATGATCTGTATTTACTTCGGCAGATGCTTTTATCCTAAATGACTTGCATTGCATTTAACTGGGTATACATTTGATCAGTTCCTGCATCCTCCAGGAGTTGAATCCAGGATGCCGTTGCTAGTGCCATTCTCTCCTGTTTAAAATCAATGAAACTAAGATGTGCCAAAACAAAGCCATTTTGACATCATAAAATATTTGCAATGTATGTCAAAATGGTTTTGCTTTGCTAGTTTCTTTCATTCAACCACATAAGCTAGTCCTACCACTTTGTCTCACAATGAAATGTGATATGCAATGACTCAAATAATAAAAATGCATACCTTGTTGACAAATGCAAAAAGTGTGCCACTAATATAGATACAATATGCAGTATTTTCACTCATTATTCAAGTTGGCTTCACTTGATATGCCCGTACACTTTTGTACCTCATGCAGAAAAGAAACCGCAAACTGATCCTTTAGTTTACTTTGACCTGTCTGTGTTTTCAGGTTGCAGCACACAATAGGGAACAGCACACAGTGGATGGCGTTGATCGCGATATTGACTCTCCAACTGAAACCTCAAAGGTAAATCTGAATACTATATGGTGTGTGGGGTCATTGATAAATAAAGCTTCATACCTTTGAACAACACTGAGATACAGTAAGGACACCTTGTGATTGCAGTGGCGAAGGGAGCTGCAGAGCCTGAAGGCAGACCTGAATGAGGTGGTGGTGTGGAAACTCAGACTATGGATGGTGATATTTCTCATCTTCTTCGTCATCACTCTGGTTATTGGGATCTCAATCATCGTGTGTCTAGGTACAGATTCTTCATTCATTTTTATTGTCTATTATTAATGTTATTGATGTCACTAGTGCAATTTGTTATGCAGCGTTGGCCAACATTGATGGTCATAGTGGAGATTTGCTTTTAATGAGCCTACTAGTTTGATTAAACCATCAAAATATGAGTAATATACAGTAATCCTAGATGTTAAATAGGAGGGAAGAACATAGCACTCAGTGTGGGTAAGGTATTTATTTGGCAAAATAATTTGGCAAAAAGGCAAACTACAACTACTTTTATTTGCTATACAAAAATGCATAAAAAAAAGCTCACAGGAAAGCATACATTGACAGCATAATCAGTTATTAGTATTTCATTGGTTCTCTCTTGTTTTTGCATGTGTTCATAATTTGCCAAATTTTGATGGCCTGGTCAAAAGTTGGCATGTTTCATCGTGTTATCACATATTAAACAAAAGACTCCAAACACAAATTAACCAACTTTTAATTTGAATATTTGAATAAAGGGTGAAGACGTCAATTTTTCTAGGCCATGAACATTGCGTGATCTTTTGCGTGAAGCATTTAATCTGCAGTTAGCAGATTTTAGCCACCTAGTAAAAAAAAAAAAAAAAAAAAAACGGAAACTGAAAGTTTACATGTAGACTCTAAACGTAAGAAAAAAACATCAAGGAAAAGGTAATTTACCTTAAACCTTGAAGACATTGTGAACACTTCTTAAGGTGTGTTACCGCAATGTTGTGTTCACATTCACATACTCGTAATTACAACTTGTAAATTGAGAATTTTCAGAGAGCTCCGAATTTCCACATCACCACTGTACCATCTGACCGCAGCAAATTCGTTTTGGCCCTAGGTTTAGGCGTTGATGGTGTTGCCATAGAAATGCATAATTACAATTCGAGGACGTGATCAGATCCAAGTAGTTTTTTTAAACTTTAATTTTAAACATGAAATGTTTTTTTATTTTTTTAAAGAGTTATACCACATGACATTGTACAACTTTAAATAAAATAGCCTTGTCATAAAAAAGTCAAATTGTGATGTAATGCACAACTTACTGACCTTGACAAACAGGCTGTGTCCGAAATCTGAAAAATGCCACCTCAGAGGCTGAATTCCAAGGCAGGAAGGCATTAAGGCACGTTCAAATCCAATGTTAGCTTCAATTCCTGTCTCATGAGATACCTTCATCTGATGGATTTTTAAAGGCAGCATAGATGCATCCTTCACTGCCTTTGATATCCCACAATCCTTTGCCCTCTATTCTGTGACAGTTGAGCTAAAAAGCAAATATGGCCTCTGAAAGTTATGTTTGTTGGTCAGTTTATGTGTAAAGGTAAATTTTTGACCAATGTTTTCCACTTAATTTCTAAAGAGAACTTATTACTTTAGTGATTAAATGTGTTTAGTTATCACCAAAGCCTCTCTATTTTGCTGTAGATCATTAAACTGTTGCACTGCCACAAAAGTCTTGTGAGATTGCTTTATGCACAAATGCTGCCAAAGTCGTTGCCTGATAAGACAGCTGCCTAAGTTTTTAAAAGCAGCTCAAGTCATAAGGACTGCAGTGTTCCTCTCTACCTGTTTTTCTGCATGTTAGTCGCACCACATGACCACATGGTTTACCAGATCATCTGAAACTAATAATAGTGTTATGTCATTGATCCTTACGTCATTTCCGCCTTACGGCAGGTCATGACAGATTTGTAATGTTCTCCTGCTTCAAGTACATTAGAGCATATTTACTCATTGTAGCCTCACCTTCCTGTACTTAGCTGACGCCAGTCGGATCTGGCTTGAACATCTGACTTTAAACTGATGTTTAAACTTATGATGTCAGAGAAGGCTTCCTCTATACATTCTCAATATGTCAGCTGATTCTAAGATGATGGAACCATTAAATAAATCATCTTTAATAATAATAATAATAAGCATATTGTACTGTTTTACCAGCATAAACTTCATCATGACCATGTCTTGATGTGTTATAAATTGAATTGGATAAGTAATGCCTGTATAACAATCTGATTCTGAGTGTCTTTGATTGTTGTTTTTATTGTAACCCTCTGTGTTTTAAAGTTAGTGACGACGATGGGGATGAAAATTATGAAAAATCATCATTTGTGGTGGAGCGCTTCTTCAATGGAAATTTTACTCTGGACAACAGCAGTTTCACTTTATTTCCTCTGGACCGAGAGGCTCTGTTAGAGCAGCTGGAACAGCAGGTAATAATGATATGACCATTACTTGACTTTATGCCTCCGAAGTATGCTTGAGAAACCCCTTTACATTATGTCAAAAACACCTAACTCCACTTGTTGGAAGATGTGAGAGATTTGTATGATTGTTGAAATCAATTTATGGATTTAAAGATATATCAGTGCGTTGGTTTTACATGATTTAATTGTGTACATCGGTCCCACGTGAATCAAATAAGTTAAACAAACATAATTTGTTCATGTAACTGCAACATCATGAAATTAATAAATTTTAAGTGACCAAATTAGGTAGTTTCAAAGTTAATTTTATAGGGCTCCCTTTCATGATTCAGACATTAATTAATATATTCATTCACCCTCTTACATTTCATATATTTTAAAGCAGCACTTGGTAACTTTTGCTCTCGGGGTCCCCCTACAGTTGGGAAAAAATAATGTCCTCAACTACTGTCGTAAGCTGTCATCCTACAACAGGGGATGCCATCGCGCGTGCATTTGTTGAGATGACAACCCTGATAGCCCTGAACTAGTAATGCGCGGTTCGTCTCATAACCCATGGACTTCGTATGTCTATTTAATGGTCGCGGGTGCGGGGCGGGTTGTAAAAATATATACAGTGGTGCGGTGCGGGCCAAATAACTTCATAAAAGTGGCGCCGCGGGTTGGTGCAGCAGCAACAGTTCCCCTGAACACTGCAGGAGGAGTTCACATGCAGGTGTTCTTCTGGCGGCGCGTGTGAAATGTCTTCATTCCAGGTACAGTCACTGGCATTTGTTTCAGCATGTCATATGAATATAATTTCTTGGGTTTTATTTTTTTCAAACGCCAAATAATCACGATGCTCACGTTTACAAGCCAGCATCATTATAGTAGTCTCGGGCACGCCTCCTTCAGCTCACGCCGACGAGCAAACGCTGGTCCAATGTTGATCCTCGTCCTGCCTTTAATCCCATCACTTTTTCGTTTCCTCTTATTGCTTTCCTCCAACAAAACCTTTTCTTTCTTATGTGTCTGTGCTGCTTCGGACATGACTATATTATCCGACGAACAAAGCTGGGCTCGCACATCCTAATGTAAGGAAGTGTGGGTGTTGGTGGAAGTGACGTATATGCCGTAAAGCAGTCGAATTTTGTGGCTCTTTTTGTTTTAAAAACGATACAGACCCCATCAGGCTATGGCAGACGTGTCATTCAACCTATTGTAAGTCGATTTATCATCACAAGAGTCTTGGAAATATATTATGAAGTTTAAAAAGTTACCTAGTGCTGCGTTAATGTTACACAACTGAATTATATACTGCACTAGCTATATGACAAACTTTTAGCTAGCAATAGTACACATTAGCATCTTAAATGCTACACATTAAAAGCTCCTTCATAAAAGCTGTAATGACATTAATTGCATTAGTCCACAGCCTAAGCAAATGCTCCACTCTCCTCCACAATGGTAACTCACTGTAATTTAAATTGTTCTAATGATTCCAACATAATTGAATATGAATCTCTATTAAACAGGATCAAGTCTCCTCCTTTCTCATTTTGCTCAAAAATACATAAAATAACACTTTTATATATAATAACAACATTTAGTCTTTCTTGATTTGGCCTTATGCAAAACATGCTGGGAACTAACAAGTGCCGCCCAGTTTCAGTTAATGCTACACAAGCCATTCGTGTAACACAACACAAACGTATTAAGTATGACTTCATTTTGACTTATATTTAAGTGCATTGAACACAATCAAATTAAGTTTGGACAAAATTTATAGCAATTGTGTTGCTTTAGCTCATTTTAATTAAGCTATTTGAACAAGCAGTTAAATATTTTTTTTCAGTGTATGCATTATTTCATTAATGTGATAATTTGTTTTATTTAAATTTTATGTGGCGTTTTTAAGAATGGTAATGAATGGTAATTATACCAAATGGCTGACTCTGGCTCATTTATAGTCTGGTTTCTGTTGATTTCATGAACAACAACAAAAAAAGATTTTAAAAAAAATTAAACGAACAACTATTATGCAGTACAGCAGCAACTTTGAAAAGCAGCAGTTTCATTTTTTTTTTTAAACAGACATGAAAAAATGTCTGATGACTAAGACTATTACAATGTGTTGCACTAAAACCCCCCTCAGAAACACCTTGAGTCATTGTGATTTATAGTTCACATAGAGGCTAAAATACTGTCATCCACAGAGTCATTTACTCAGCTTCATGTCATTCCGAACCTCTATGACTTTTTTCTTCTGTGAAAAAGAATTTGTTTCAAGAACTATGAACATGAGCAATGCTTTCACAAAAGGAACATCGTCGCTACTTCTTGATTAAATTCTCAGTTTCTAACTGATTCACCAAGAAGAGCTAGCACAGATTTCAAGAAAAGATAAAAATTGTTTTTTGTGTTCCACAAAAAAAAGAGGTTCAGAACAACTTAAGAATAAGTGAAAAACAATGTAATTTAAAAAAAATGAACTAACCCTTTAAAGGGGCTTTTGAAACACAGCCATTCCAAAGAGAGTTATTATCAGGGCGCACTGTTTCTGAAACTCCTCTGTTGTAGTCTTGAGTTTCCTCTGGTAACAACCAGGTCTCATTATTCCTTATTTAAAGGCCTAATTGAGTTGTGTGTTGAAACCATAGTCTATAAAAAAAAATAAAAAAATAGACGGAGTGTCTGTGATGTCTGAAGAGCAGTTGTGAAGCGTAAAGTTGTGACGAGCTGGCCGTTGCACTCTTGGCTGCATCATCGAGTGTCACACCCAGATAACTGAAAATGGGCAAAGAGGCGGGAAGTGGGCGGAGCTGAGGTGATGTTATGACTAACAGACAGCAGACAACTGGCTATCCACCTGTCACTCAAAGAGGCCACACCCTTAATTATGCAGAAATGTAGGGCTTTATATAATATAAACAAATGAATTTAAAAAATAAATAACCCCCTCACAGTTGTCATGACGGGCAAAATTAGACAAATAGACCAAAAGACAGTATGTACCAGGTTATAAACATGTTTTTTTCTGCTGTAAATTTAGGAATTTTAACATGGGGCTCAATGAGATTCTGCTCCCTTCTGGAGCCTTTCTCTAGTGGCCAGTCGATGAATTTCAGACCAAGTTACTTACATATTCAAGAAGTCCTCGCTGCAGCCTGTAGCACATTGACGTACTGGATCAGATCCAACACGTAATGGATGCGCGGTGGTTTCCATGCATGCGCGGTGGTTTCATTCACATTTCTATGACGTCATGTACGCATGCGCAGTAGAGTTTTGGGGACATCATTGAATGCACAAGAGAGTTTTACTGGATAGATAAATACTCAAACCGCTCGCGCAAAAATAATGATTAATAACATGCTCACGCCATCAGGACACGTTTTGCATTTTTCCTTGAATGTGTAAGCTACTGGTATTTTAAAGTTCTTTTACAGATAGTGTTGCATTGTACCATGAGGATTAAAATTACAGAGACAATTAGGCTACTTGACTCATGTTTCCTTCCACTCAACAGCAAGTATGATCAGAATATATTACAATTTTAACTGTTTTGCATGCATGTACAGCGAAACTAGGATAATTTAAGCATCACATTTATGAAAAGAGTATTTATTCATCAATTAATTACTTAATACTATTTATCAGTACTACAACTACACAGTTTAGAACATCATCTATATACAATAATGATCATACATTAAGACTAGCGCATATGCATTATAAATTAACCCAGAGATTGATATGAATGATGTCGCCATAAAGATCCACCATCCAGTACGTATTGGATCTGATCCAGCTACGTCATCGTGCTACAGGCTGCAGCGAGGGCTGTCTCTACATATTGGCTTCAAGAGAAACTGGGGGAGGTTGCCGCTTGTTTGAAACTCATGTTTATGGAATGGGGCGAGACATTTCCCAAACATGCTTGAAGCGGTTGAACACACGGATCCAGCCAACCAGTCAGAGCACATTGACTTTTTGGAATGAGGGGATTGATAGAGACTGGAACTAAAGAGTGTTACTAGATGAGAGGTGCTGCATCAATGTCAAATATGTGAAAAATGTTTCAATCATGAAAACTGGTCTTCAAAAATAAATAAGTACTCTTTAAAAGAAACTAAAAAACTTAAGGCCGGCATGCACTGTGCGATTGCAGCAAGGTCACCAACACGCAGTGTACAAGTAGATCTCGCAGGCAATGTAAAGCCAAAGCTCATGATTTATGTACTCACATCATATGGCCTGGTCCTCGAGCTCTAACTTATCTGCTTGCACTATACGTGTGAAATATGCAATTATTATTATTTTTATTATTATTAGCTATTATTATTGGGGGAAGGCTTTCTTTTATTATTAATATTTTTAAGCATAGACTTTCCTGCCAGCCGGACTGAGTGCCTGAAGAGCTGCTGCGTTACTGGATTTAATAGGGGAACACATTTATATGAGGCTGATTTTGACCCCGGGGAATTACATAAAGCAACTTTGCCTGTGAACGCTTTATATAAATACAATATACTGTAGGTAGGTCTAAATCCAGGTTATCACGTATCACTTATATCAATGCTATATATATATATATATATATATATATATATATATATATATATATATATATATATATATATATATCGTCATTTCATCCAGCCCTAAAACTTGTGTAGTTTTTGTCAGTGTTTATACAGTTATCCAGAGATTGACATAATATGGTAAATATTTAATTGATGAGTTGTCAATTACAGTATAACGATGCAATATACTTTACCCCAAAAGTCAACACAAAATGATAATGTTATCTGTAAATCCAAAGGAAAATCAGGAGATGGATATCATAGGCATAAACATATACAGTCCTGAACAAAATCTTAAGATCAGGGGATTCATTGCAAGTTTTACACATTTCGCACTTGTGGATCATAACCGGGTTGTAAGTGCTGCTTCAAAATGCCAAAAGAAGAAACAGGAGCAAGAGACAAAAAATAGAGAGTAGGCAATTTATTGAAAACTGCATTTAAACTCAAACAGGCCGTTCATCAGCTGATCAAAAGTTTAAGACCATAGCCCAAAAATAAACGCACAACAGTACTAAAAGTGTCAAAAAAGGACTCAGTAGTGAGTAGCCACACCGTTCTTGTTGATCACTTCAAAAAATCGTTTCGGCGTGCTTGATGTGACTGTTTCCAGGAGGCTGGTGGGAACGTCGCTCCATGTGGTGAAGATGTCTTCACATAGGGCATCCACGGTCTGGAACTGACGCCCATTTTTGTAAACTTCCCTTGCCATCCATCCTCAAATGTTCTCAATGGGATTTAGATCAGGGGAACACACAGGATGGTCCAAAAGAGCAACGTTATTCTCCTGGAAGAAGTCCTTCGTCAGGCGGGCTTTGTGAATTGCAGCGTTGCCCTGTTGAAGACCCAGTCATTACCGTACAGACGGGGGCCCTCGGTCAAGAGGGATGCCCGCTGCAACAGATCCACATAGCCAGTCGCCGTTTGACGCCCCTGCACAACCTGAAGCTGCATTTTCCCATTGAAGGAAAAAGCACCCCAGGTCATGATGGAGCCTCCTCCACTGTGCCGCGTAGAAAACATCTCAGGTGGGATCTCCTTGTCATGCCAGTAATGTTGGAAGCCATCATGACCGTCCAGGTTAAATTTTCTCTCGTCAGAGAATAAAACTTTCTTCCACTTTTCAATGTCCCATGTTTGGTGCTCCCTTGCAAACTCTAAACAGGCAAGTTTGTGTCGTGGGAGGAGACGTGGCCTTTGAAGATGTTTTTTGTTCTTGAAGCCCTTCTCTAGCAGATGACGTCTTATGGTTATTGGGCTGCAGTCAGCATCAGTAAGGGCCTTAATTTGGGTTGAGGATCGACCAGTCCTAAAATTAAGTAAATACTGAATAAATGCCTTAATAAAGTGAAAGTGAAAAAGCATGTGTAACAGTGTAAATTAATTATCAAGTAAACTAATAAGAGGCAACCGGTGTAATTTATATGTACACGCAGTTGGTTTGGAAGATGTGTGTAATATGGTTTATCTATTTTGCAACACCAACTGGAGGGTAAGCAACAGCCAACAGTTCGTTGAAAAAGCTAGTTTGAAAGCTACAGAACTTAAAGAGGTCCTTCTTTTTGTTTTCTTTCTTACTGCATTAAAGATGAAATAGTCTGTTCTTCTGTTAGTTTTTTCACGCAGCTGCAGGGATTGGAAAAGACACTGAGTTTAGGACAGTTGGTTCGTAGCTCTGCTTCAACTGTGCGATTTTCCCCCTCATGAGGGGCGACCAACATTTCTGCCATGCCAGAAATTCATCTGACCATCCGACAGTGTATAAGCCACAACTTGCATTTCTACTTTCACTTTGGCAGTGTGTTCCCCCCAGTGCTTTTCCTGAGAGGCAGAGCATTGCATATTTGGGATCTCATTTATCTAACACGTCTGATTTGTTTGATTAGTGAGACATCCAGGAGTAGAATGGAGAAACCTCTGCACTGCTTAAAATTGATTCTTTAATTTGATTACACAATCTTTCTGTCTGTGTCTGTATCTCCCTCAGATAACAGAAGTCTACAGTTCTTCTCCTGCGCTGGAACGGTACTTCTCCAATGTCACCGTAAACTCTTTCCAGTGAGTCAATTTCACACTCCATTGTCACATTTTACACCTTTTGTTTACTTGTTTGTTCATACTGTAGTGTGCCTTTTAAACTTTGTCCACACATCATTTGTGCATACCACAGTCTTTGGTGTGGCCCAATCAAGCCTATCACTTTAATATCATGTTAAAGTTGTCAGAAATGAGTGTTTAACCCCTTGTTTTAAAACAGGAACACTACAGCCAAGTTTAAGCTACAGTTCATGATGCCTTTAGAACATGAGGAGTTGGTACGCTACACTCTGAGCCTAAAGATGGTTAAAAATGTGCTTCGCCAACACTTGTATGATCAGGAACCTCCTTATATCATACCAACATCACTCAGAATGGAAGGTGAATACATATGTCGTCAACACAATTCATAGAAATAGAAGTATGGAAATTATATAGTGACAAATTATTTGTTGCAGTAAATCATACCGCACTACCAAATACAAAATGAATATGTTTTGGTTTTATTAGTAGATCTAACTATGATTTTCTTTTGTTTTTCAGTTGGGTAGATAAATAGAACATAAGCTACAAGATTTACAAGATCAACTGTCTGAAGATTAACCACTGGTTCCCTCACATTATTTCATTTGATTGTCTTTTGTACACTTTAACAGATCTGTTAATAATAGTTCACCCAGAAATTAAACTTCTGTTGTTAATTTTTCGCCCTCATGTCGTTCCAAACCCCATAAGACCTTCGTTCATTTTCAGAACACAAATTAAGATATTTTTAATGAAATCTGAGAGTGTTCTGACCTCACATTATTATGAACGAAGGTCTTAGAGGTTTGGAATGACATGAGGGTGAATAATAAATGACAGAATTTAAATTTTTGGGTGAACTAACGCTTTAATAATCACTGGTCATATATTGTACATATTGTATATATACATATATAAAAAAATATTTTTAGATTTTTTTTAAACATTTCATAACACTTAATTGAAACAAATTTTGTAAAACAGTATTTTTTTTGCTTTATTATTATTTTTATTATTATATTTTTACAATAGATAGATGTAGCTCCTGTTTAAGGGTATGGGGTTTACACTTATTTCACAGTTTAAGTCTAAAATGATAATCTCAACACTGATTATGGAAGTCATTATGGCAACTTCCTTGTTGCTCCAGGATGAATTTCTGTAAAAATGTGTGTACTGTAATTTTATTCAAACCTAATAAACACAGGTCATTTTTTTAATCCTTGTGGAGCAATTTTTATTTTGTTATGCAGTGCAATAATGGGACAGTTTTAGTAAGAGGTCTCCAATCGTTATCGGACTGATCATAGCTACGTATATATAGTTGGATTGGTGGTTAAATCAGATGACGAAAAACTTGCAAGACAATTATTCTATGCAAATACAGTAGGAAATTTCATGCAATTAATTATGGAGGATGTTAAATGTGATGAGATGATTGACAAAGCGCAATTATGATGAAGTAGTGAATGACCCAAAGTTGCACAGTTGCAAAGTTATTGTTCTGCTACACACCAAAAATGATGTAATTTCTCTTTATAAAAAGATTACATACTTTTAGGGCATATAGGTAGATGATTTGAGACGCAGGGAAAGTATACACTGAAAGAATGTGCGCTTGGGTCCAAAAGTATTATTCCAATTAATCGTTCCCATAGAGATTTATAAATACAGGTCCTTCTCAAAAAATGTGATAAAAGTTCATTATTTTCCATAATGTAATGATAAAAATTAAACTTTTTCATATATTTTAGATTCATTGCACACCAGCTGAAATATCTCAGGTCTTTTATTGTTTTAATACTGATGATTTTGGCAAACAGCTCATGAAAACCCAAAATTCCTTTCTCAAAAAATTAGCATATCATGAAAAGGTTCTCTAAATGAGCTATTAACCTAATCATCTGAATCAACTAATTAACTCTAAACACCTGCAAAAGATTCCTGAGGCTTTTAAAAACTCCAAGCCTGGTTCATTACTCAAAACCGCAATCATGGGTAAGACTGCCGTCCTGACTGCTGTCCAGAAAGCCATCGTTGACACCCTCAAGCGAGAGGATAAGACACAGAAAGAAATTTCTGAACGAATAGGCTGTTCCCAGAGTGCTGTATCAAGGCACCTCAGTGGGAAGTCTGTGGGAAGGAAAAAGTGTGGCAAAAAACGCTGCACAATGAGAAGAGGTGACCGGACCCTGAGGAAGATTGTGGAGAAGGACCGATTCCAGACCTTGGGGGACCTGCGAAAGCAGTGGACTGAGTCTGGAGTAGAAACATCCAGAGCCACCGTGCACAGGCGTGTGCAGGAAATGGGCTACAGGTGCCGCATGTGGTTTTGAGGATTTACAGGTTTTGAGGTGCATGCACTCAAAAACCATCCCAGATCCAACTACAAAAACCACCGCCATCCTAGATCCAACAACAGCAACCATCGCCATCCCAGATCCAACTACAAAACCCCCCACCATCCCAGATCCAACTACAGCAACCCCCACCATCCCAGATCGAACTACAAAAACCACCGACATCCCAGATCCAACTACAGCAACCCCCACCATCCCAGATCCAACTACAACCCCCCCCCACCATCCCAGATCCAACTACAGCAACCACCACCATCCCAGATCCAACTACAGCAACCACCACCATCCCAGATCCAACTACATCAACCACCACCATCCCAGATCCAACTACAGCAACCCCCACCATCCCAGATCCAACTACCGCAACCCCCACCATCCCAGATCCAACTACAGCAACCCCCACCATCCCAGATCCAACTACAGCAACCACCACCATCCCAGATCCAACTACAGCAACCCCCACCATCCCAGATCCAACTACAGCAACCCCCACCATCCCAGCAACCCCCACCATCCCAGATCCAACTACAGCAAACCCCACCATCCCAGATCGAACTACAGCAACCCCCACCATCCCAGATCCAACTACAGCAACCCCCACCATCCTAGATCCAACTACAGCAACCACCACCATCCCAGATCCAACTACAGCAACCCCCTCCATCCCAGATCCAACTACAGCAACCCCCACCATCCCAGATCCAACTACAGCAACCCCCACCATCCCAGATCCAACTACAGCAACCACCACCATCCCAGATCCAACTACAGCAACCCCCACCATCCCAGATCCAACTACAGCAACCACCACCATCCCAGATCCAACTACAGCAGCCACCACCATCCCAGATCCAACAACAGCAACCACCACCATCCCAGATCCAACTACAGCAACCACCACCATCCCAGATCCAACTACAGCAACCCCCACCATCCCAGATCCAACTACAGCGAACACCACCATCCCAGATCCAACTACAGCCACCACCACCATCCCAGATCCAACTACAGCAACCACCACCATCCCAGATCCAACTACAGCAACCACCACCATCCCAGATCCAACTACAGCAACCACCACCATCCCAGATCCAACTACAGCAACCACCACCATCCCAGATCCAACAACAGCAACCACCACCATCCCAGATCCAACAACAGCAACCACCACCATCCCAGATCCAACTACAGCAACCCCCACCATCCCAGATCCAACTACAGCAACCCCCACCATCCCAGATCCAACTACAGCAACCCCCACCATCCCAGCAACCCCCACAATCCCAGATCCAACTACAGCAACCACCACCATCCCAGATCAAACTACAGCAACCACCACCATCCCAGATCCAACTACAGCAACCACCACCATCCCAGATCCAACTACAGCAGCACCACCATCCCAGATCCAACTACAGCAACCCCCACCATCCCAGATCCAACTACATCAACCACCACCATCCCATATCTGAGTGCAATGTGAGTGCAGGCCAGTGGGAGAGTACTCAGGCACAAGACAAATTTAAAGAGGAACATAGAAAGGAAGTGCACAAGAAAACATAGGAAATCACAGCATCCTCCCACCTTCAGAATGAATGTATCGATCTGGAGAATGGAATTGATGCTGTCCATAAATCATTTCATGGTACCAGCATACCTCTGCATGTTTCAATGGGAATCAACATGTTTTCCGTGAATCCACAGAGTGCCAGGTGAGCATGGAGTTGGCATGTCTGTGTTGAAAGCATATCAGTGCATACACCTTAAATCAATAACATACTGTTCATCTTATGCTTCCTCTCTGAAGATACACTTACTGAGATGGGGAACAGCAAGTGGCTTGGTGTAGGGTTAAAAAGGTTTGCCTTGATCTGCAAAACCTTGCCAGCAGCAGCCATGTACAGTACGTGCCTTGTGAAAGTATTCGGCCCCCTTGAACTTTACGACCTTTTGCCACGTTTCAGGCTTCAAACATAATGATATGAAACTGTATTTTTTTGTGAAGAATCAACAACAAGTGGGACACAATCATGAAGTGGGATGAAATTTATTGGATATTTCAAACTTTTTTAACAAATCAAAAACAAAAAAATTTGGCGTGCAAAATTTTCATCTGACCCGAGCACCTTCTTCCACATGTTTGGTGTGTCTCCCAGGTGGCTTGTGGCAAACTTTAAACGACACTCTTTATGGATATCTTTAAGAAATGTCTTTCTTCTTGCCACTCTTCCAGAAAGGCCAGATTTGTGCAGTATACGACTGATTGTTGTCCTATGGACAGTCTCCCACCTCAGCTGTAGATCTCTGCAGTTCATCCAGAGTGATCATGGGCCTCTTGGCTGCATCTCTGATCAGTCTTCTCCTTGTATGAGCTGAAAGTTTAGAGGGACAGGTCTTGGTAGATTTGCAGTGGTCTGATACTCCTTCCATTTGAATATTATCGCTTGCACAGTGCTCCTTGGGATGTTTAAATCTTGTGAAATCTTTTTGTATCCAAATCCGGCTTTAAACTTCTCCACAACAGTATCTCGGACCTGCCTGATGTGTTCCTTGTTCTTCATGATGCTCTCTGCGCTTTAAACGGACCTCTGAGACTATCACAGTGCAGGTGCATTTATACGGAGACTTGATTACACACAGGTGGATTCTATCTATCATCATTAGTCATTTAGGTCAACATTGGATCATTCAGAGATCCTCACTGAACTTCTGGAGAGAGTTTGCTGCACTGAAAGTAAAGGGGCCGAATAATTTTGCACTCCCAATTTTTCAGTTTTTGATTCGTTAAAAAAGTTTGAAATATCCAATACATTTTGTTCCACTTCATGATTGTGTCTCACTGGTTGTTGATTCTTCACAAAAAATTACAGTTTCATATCACTATGTTTGAAGCCTGAAATGTGGCAAAAGGTCGCAAAGTTCAAGGGGGCCGAATATTTTCGCACGGCACTGTACTTCTGTCTGTGTACTGCAAAATTGGAACCCCTCAGTCAGTGAAATTCATCTACATTTATGAACAGTTATCTACAGTTTCATATTACAGTTGATTGGAAAGAGTCATTCTTCCGTATGCAGGAGTTGAAAACAGACATGATGAGGCTGATCTGGGTGACATAAGACCACCAAAAGATGACCAAAAAGTCAAGGTCCAGTATTTTCTAAAGAACAAAAAGTTGTTCTTCCTGAACATTTGCGGCTTCCATCAGTGGAAAAGGAATACCTGAGGCATCTTATTTCAGAAGAGATTATGTGCCAGCACTGCCCTGGGTATTGAGTGACCCAATACACAAAAGGCGAAAATCCTCACCAGCTCACGTATTGTTCATGGTAGTTCTGTGATGTAGATTAATTTTTTATTTTAAATTTACTATGGGAGATTTGGTCTATACTTTAAAAAAATCATTCAATGTTTTGGAAACTGTACTGTGAAATATTATTGTGATTACTGTGACATACAGACAGCCTCGTTTCCTATAACAGAGTGTTCATTTACACCAAGTGCAAATAGCCTGCCTTGTTGGCAGTTGTTATGTACATTAACTCTGCCCACCATTGTCTGTTTAAGCCAGACAAAACTACAAAAAGCTTTGTGTGGTGGAGAATAAAGGCGGATGGCATTTGGCTCGAGTTTAAATCTGCTTTTCAAACTCAAAATTAAGAAAAATTAGAAAAGTGGAATTTTTCAGGTATTTAATAGTATGTGTAATAGTAATGTGATTCCTTTATCAATATAACATTTAAAAATATACATATTAACCTTCAATATAAAAGTTTTACTTTACAGAAGAGAAAGGTGTGTCGACCAGCAGATGGAGACAAAGATTATACACATCATTTCACTGAAAATTTGTATCTGTAAAATATTACCTATTTTGTATATGATTATCAATTGAAGTTTTCACCTAAATATAATAATTACTTTGTTTTTCACGTTTTCCTCTTGGTGGAAAGCATTTTTAAAGCCAACAACAAAAAGCGGTGATGAGCCAGTCACTCATTCTTAATTCAACACATTAAAACGAGGTAATTCTTTCAATGAAAAGGAACAGGAATTATATTATTCTCATAGAGAGTATTACTTATGTTTACTAATTTCTTGCTCACTACAGCCATAAAGCTGGATGTGTCAAATGCGACATAAAAATCAAGAAAATGAGAATAAATATGTGATCACATTCCAAAAGCTCTACAGGTAGGTTTTTCTTATAACCCCCCTGTCCTGATTAATGCCTTACTCTGTGTTTTTATATGACTGACATCTTGTAATTAAATCTAGGCCTGGTTTCACAGACAGGGCTTAGGTTTGGCCAGCTTTAGGCCTTTTATTATTATTAATTATCAATTATGAATATGCCTTAGAATGTAGTTGTTTTTTTGAGACAAAACAATGGCATTGATATATTTTAAGATAAATCAGTGCAAGTTGCTTTCAGCTCAAACAGCTCCAAGATGCATTTTAGTCTGGGACTAGCTTAAGCGTCTGTGAAACCGGGGGATTGTGTTATATATAGCCTAGTGATAACTTGAACGGATGAAAGAAATTAGATTAGATGATTGCAAGGCCAGATTGAACAGATGGCTGCAAATACATTTTTACATATTTCATTGAATACTGTACTAAAGAGTATTTCTAGATGCATCTATCCTGTAGCTACAACATCTACAACTTTCAGTTTGATTAGTAAAGTATAGGCCTACTTATGTAGGCTATTTTCGTGTATATTTAATGTAAATAGAATTACTTATATAATGTATTGTGTTAATTACACTAAAAGGTACAAGTAATTGAAATGTAAACTAATATTATCTGTATTTTGTTTCATTCAATCGAAGATCATTAATTTAATAGAACAGCTTTGGCTCCATAGTTTGCTTTCATTTAGGATTTTACAGCAAACGTTTTAGAATCAACAAAGCCTAATTTGTTTGATTTCATAATTAGATATTATTGTTGAATAAAATTAATAAAACAATAATGGCAAACACTAAGGTATGCAGGCCACAGAGCATCAAAACATCATCCAGGGAAAAATATATATTTTCTGAGCATAAATCTAGTCTAATTATAATTTGTTTGTATAAGTATATTTATATTTGTTTATTGTAGTCGAATATATGCAGTCACTAGGAGATGGGTCCGTATTCCTGACAGGGAAGGATGAGAAATGTGTGTCCTGATATTTTTTTAATGTTTTGATTCGGTCAGACTCTTATTTTGAAATGAACTTCAGCGCAATCGAGCGTCACCCGGAAATACTCTGAGCAGCCTCTCTGAACATGCTTTACTGTAATGTTTTATTGCAGTTGGTTTCGCTACAAATGGTTTAATTACGGAAACTTGGATGGATTTAAGTCGCCTTTCAGATTTTTAAATGATTTTGCTGGCTTCGTAAGTTTACATAAACTGTTTGTATCGTGTTTTTGATCTGAAAAATAACAGCTGTCTCACTCCATGTGTATTTTCAGTGGTTTAAACGGAAATATTTATGGATTATTATTCCTGCCTTAATCTTTAAATTGACGTGACTTTATTACTTTTCGCAAAATATTTGTATCAGAGAGCTGTGTTTGCTGATAACTGTTACACTCATAAACGACCTCCTGTCATCATCACACCTGTGAATAACACTAATAATACAATTTATTTATATCACGGGTGTTAAAGTATTATGATGTACTGTTATGACTGTATGCTCTGTTAATATACATGTTTAAAAATACCACCCAGGTGCTCCTCTATAAACCAAAATGGGTAAAAAGAAGGGGAAAGACAGAAGTCCCAGCACTGAGACACCAGGTAAGTTACATGTGTGACAGCTGCCTGTTGTGTACAATGAAGTGATTTTAATCATGAAACCTCTCACATGATTCTCCTGTTGCTTTATAAGGGGTTTCCTGCACTCACATCCGTAAAGGAATAGACCAGAGCTTACTGAAGAAAGCTGGTCTGAGTCTGAGCTCGTGCCAAGACTGTGAGCCGATCAAGCCTGTTGAAGAACAGATCCCGGAGGATGAAATTGACAGAGAAGGTCCAGCTTTGTGGATGTGCCTGAAATGCGGCCACAGAGTAAGTGAACAGGTGACTTTGACATGTTGCTATTGTCCAGCCTCACATATACTCAATATTGTGATCCCTGTCAGGGCTGCGGGAGAGCGGAGAATCAGCATGCGATCAAGCACTACGAAACGCCTCGATCCGAGCCACACTGCTTAGTGCTCAGCCTGGATGTCTGGAGCGTCTGGTAAGTGACACACTTAAATCAATTAATCAATCAATCAACTTTATTTATATAGTGCTTATAAAACACATCCACTAGTGAATAGCTCTGAATAGTCCCAGCAATCAAGTAATCGGTCGATTATTTTAAAAATTAATTGAGTATTTGCATAGGTTTTTTTGTGGTAATAAAAAATATAGACCTAGACAAAGACCTAATCCTTAAAAATGCTTTAAAATACATATATAATATCAAAGAGGCTATAATATTTGGTTTAAATAAAGTAGGGGTGTCCCCGAATAAGGATTTACACATTCGAATCAGAATTGTCGAATCTCTCTATGGTCGACTGATAGTCGAATCACCTATGTGTGTGTGAATGGGTTGGTCAAAACTGCCTGCCAACTGACAGATGAACTGTCAATGGCTTTCTTATTTAGGTGTAAATAAAATGTAATATGGTGGATAAACATTCGTAAAACATTTTCTCATAAGATTTTAAAGCCATGGCCCGTGATTGAAATACAGAACATCCCACAAATACAGGTCCTTCTCAAAAAATTAAAAAAGTTCATTATTTTCCATAATGTAATGATAAATTAAACTTTCGTATATTTTAGATTCATTGCACACCAACTGAAATATTACAGGTCTTTTATTGTTTTAATACTGATGATTTTGGCAAACAGTTCATGAAAACCCCAAATTCCTATCTCAAAAAATTAGCATATCGGTCGGATGATATTAGCATATCATCCGACCAATAAAAGAAAAGTGTTTTTAATACAAAAAAAGTCAACCTTCAAATAATTATGTTCAGTTATGCACTCAATACTTGGTGGGGAATCCTTTTGCAGAAATGACTGCTTCAATGCGGCGTGGCATGGAGGCGATCAGCCTGTGGCAGTGCTGAGGTGTTATGGAGGCCCAGGATGCTTCGATAGCGGCCTTAAGCTCATCCAGAGTGTTGGGTCTTGCGTCTCTCAACTTTCTCTTCACAATATCCCACACATTCTCTATGGGGTTCAGGTCAGGAGAGTTGGCAGGCCAGTTGAGCACAGTAATACCATGATCAGTAAACCATTTACCAGTGGTTTTGGCACTGTGAGCAGGTGCCAGGTTGTGCTGAAAAACCAAATCTTCATCTCCATAAAGCTTTTCAGCAGATGGAAGCATGAAGTGCTCCAAAATCTCCTGATAGCTAGCTGCATTGACCCTGCCCTTGATAAAACACAGTGGACCAACACCAGCAGCTGACATGGCACCCCAGACCATCACTGACTGTGGGTACTTGACACTGGACTTCAGGCATTTTGGCATTTCCTTCTCCCCAGTCTTCCTCCAGACTCAGGACCTTGATTTCTGAATGACATGCAAAATTTGCTTTCATCCGAAAAAAGTACTTTGGACCACTGGGCAACAGTCCAGTGCTCCTTCTCTGTAGACCAAAATGGCTTGACCTGGGGAATGCGGCACCTGTAGCCCATTTCCTGCACACGCCTGTGCACGGTGGCTCTGGATGTTTCTACTCCAGACTCAGTCCACTGCTTCCGCAGGTCCCCCAAGGTCTGGAATCGGTCCTTCTCCACAATCTTCCTCAGGGTCCGGTCACCTCTTCTCGTTGTGCAGCGTTTTTTGCCACACTTTTTCCTTCCCACAGACTTCCCACTGAGGTGCCTTGATACAGCACTCTGGGAACAGCCTGTTCGTTCAGAAAAGTCTTTCTGTGTCTTACCCTCTCG
Organism: Pseudorasbora parva; assembly: GCF_024679245.1. Classification (NCBI taxonomy): domain Eukaryota; kingdom Metazoa; phylum Chordata; class Actinopteri; order Cypriniformes; family Gobionidae; genus Pseudorasbora; species Pseudorasbora parva. Next base: position 14,767,822 of record NC_090179.1, read on the forward strand.
CTTGAGGGTGTCAATGATGGCCTTCTGGACAAGACGGTCGGCAGTCTTACCCATGATTGCGGTTTTGAGTAATGAACCAGGCAGGGAGTTTTTAAAAGCCTCAGGAATCTTTTGCAGGTGTTTAGAGTTAATTAGTTGATTCAGATGATTAGGTTAATAGCTCGTTTAGAGAACCTTTTCATGATATGCTAATTTTTTTAGATTTTTGGGTTTTCATGAGCTGTATGCCAAAATCATCAGTATTAAAACAATAAAAGACCTGAAATATTTCAGTTGGTGTGCAATGAATCTAAAATATATGAAAGTTTAATTTTTATCATTACATTATGGAAAACAATGAACTTTATCACAATATGCTATTTTTTTGAGAAGGACCTGTATATAAAATAAGCTTTTAATAAAAAAATTAAAAAAACCTGCCTAGAGAGGAAAAGAACACTTTGAGTGTGTTTACATGCACGTTCTTAAAGGGGTACTTCAGCGCTGGGAAGATGAATCTTTATTTAAACTGGGCCATTAATGTAGTAGAAATGTGAAATTATTTTTGAATTTGGTGCCTTCTAGACTGAGAAAAGACAGAAAATGTATTTTTGTCCCATGGGGATGAAAGACTACAATTCCCAGAATGCTTCGCTGCCCTGTGAGGCCATTCCTAACGCCACCAACTTGATTACTGTGACTGAGTTGGAGAAGACACTACAATTAAAACCTGAACGTGTCTGTTCAATATAATGAGTGAGTCACCGCGCGAGTATCACAGCTCTGAGCACTAACTGCAGGAGTGAGAGAAATGAGGTAATCGCGACTACACTCGCGGCATACATTCACAACGTGAGTTCAGTCTGGCGCGTTTCAGTTCATGCCTTTGCAAGCTTAACTTTCATAGAAATTAATTTGAGAAGTTAAAAGACTTACATTGCTCACCATAGCTCCGTTTAAATGAGTGCCTGTAGCTGTGGGCTGAGCTCCCCCTGCGAGCTGAGTGTTATCTCCCATCCCCCATGCGCGGATTCAAAACATGCGGAAATGGCTCCCTCTGCTGGCTGTAGTCTTTAGCCTTTGGGCAAACATTCCTCCCATGATGCAAAAATCGTCAATTTGCATCATAGGAGGACTTTTTCCAGAAATAAAATGCATAAATCTCTTGTCTCATGGGGATATGAGGGGGGAAAGCACAATCATTTGAATATACTCCAGGGTTTCTACTGATACAAAGCCATATGCTAATCGCTGAAGTAACCCTTTAAGCCGATTGTGCCTAAAGGGGGTCTCACAACGGACGCGAAGCTCAGGCTACCTCAGACGTGGCGCTATCTTGCCACCAGATGCGCACATTATACACGCAAGCTCAATTTCGAATTTTGCTTCTGACAGAAGAGCTGCACGATGCGTGTATCTTGTAGCACAGGGTGAAATCAGTACATTGATGATTTGAGGGAAATATTATATAAATTTAATATAAAACCTATTGTGCGGCGCTCTGTAGTGCGGCAGGATTTTAAACAACTTCCTGAGTCGCCACGGACAAGCGGCGAATGCCGCCGCCGGTATGTGTACACTCATTGAGAAAAATGTTCGAATTTTAAAGGAGCGGTGCTGGGGCGAAGCTCAGCGCCCTTGAGGGGGCCACACACACCGCGGACGTGAAGCTTAGCGCCGCGCCCGTCTTAAAAATATCCTCTTTTCATAACACCTGCGAAGATTTGATTGTGAGATTGGTGGTCGAATCTGGCTTCGCATATTGATGCATTGAATCTTCGACTATTCGGGGTCACCCCTAAAATAAAGTATCAAAACAAGTCATCACGTGTACATTATGTGTTTTATTCGATGCCTGCAGAGTCTGTTGTTGTTACACTTTACAACAGATCAAACCCTTGTTTAATTCTGTTCAAGCAACATTTATATCAAATTTGTACTTAATCTTTAATATTTCTCCTCTTCTTTTACAATAGAAATGCTACAGGCACTGTAATTCCTTGAACAAAAATATTTGGACCTCAAGACAGGCAAACTCAGAGCGAGCGTTTTTATTTTAAAATCGCAATGAACAGTTTCATATTTAGAAACGTATTGATGTATTCTCTTGTATTGGCATAGGTTTATAAATTACTTGCCTTACAAATCTGGTGAAACGGCGGACGTTGTGATGGAAAAACAAATGCACGTTATAAGCAAACCAAACTCCGATCATATTCAGAGATGGAGTTTGACGTGTAAATGAAGCGTATATTAAACCTGCGGGGAATATATGCCTTTGTAAATTCAACATAGCATTATGCTATGTTTTTAAATTGGTTTTAATACATTGTGCAGCCTTCGAAAATTGTATAATAATGCGGTTCATGGATTCTTGTCAGTGGAAAGCACCACTTCTGGTATTTTGTAAATGGAGTCTAAATGGATTCCTTCCACTCCTACAGTGTGAATAGAAAACCTAAAATTGAACACCCCTATCATCCTTATCTTCACTGAAACGGGGTAGGTTTGTTTGTTTAGACTAGGGCTGCACGATTAGTTGAAATCGTACCACAATCGCGATTCGGCTTGTGCACAAAGCATAAAGGCTGTGATTTTAATTATCTAAATATATGCACAGTGTGTTAGTGAAGAGCAGCTGCGTGATCAGTAGTAAACAAAACTCTGCCTACAAGCACTATGAGTTTGAGTCGCTTATAATAGGCATTTGACAAAGCAATATGCGTCAAATGTCTTCACAAAATAGTAATGCGAAGCATTCATAAACCTGTTGTCCAACAAAAAGCAACGTTTATTAACATGTTTTAACTCCCTTCATATCGTCATTCGAGTGTTTGAAATGCCCTTTTGTGAGCTGATGTGGATTCTTATCAAAGAATGAGGCAAACAATGTATTTTTTTATAGTATTCTGTACAGTGAAAGAATAGTATGTTGATTAGCACTGCATGATAAAATAGGTTACTTTATTATGAAAATACCTGAGAAGGCTTGAAGAACTCAAATGCACCATATCTAGTCCTGTGTTTATTGACGCAATTTTAACCAGACTCAAAAGGCCTAGGCCCAAATCGTGCAGCCCTAGTTAAGACATTTTACCTTCTGTTTGATGTGCCGTCAAGGTGTTACATCTGTGATGATGAAGTTCAGTATTCCAGCACGGGGCAGCTGGCACAGCTGATCACAAACATAAGAAAACAAGCGCTGACGGATCCTGGAAAGAGCACCTCTAACAAAAGTAGGTGCCAGACAGTTTTCAGCCATGTCTACTACTTATATAATGTCATTAGCAGTTTAACTTTTTTTTGAGTGGCTGATGTTTAAACAAACATGTATTTATGTTCAGAATATTAACAGAATACAATATGTAATATTAACCTGTTGCTATAAAAAAAAAAAAAAACTATACAAGCTTCGGTCGTGAAAGTTATGACAAATGAGTATATTAAAGCAGGATCTTCAACCTTGATGGATAGAGAGACAAAACAGACATCATAGTGGTATTTGAACAAACTCAGGGTTACAGGATTAGTTTTGAGTTGACAATCAAACGAGTCCAATCAGGCTTTGTTGGTACAATGTCAGATCAGGTTTGAGTTCATGGAGTGTGTGACATCATCAGTACAGTAGCGAACAGCCAATCACATGCTGTGGATCAGTGACACTGCTACTTAAGAATTTAAACAAATTTGCAAAGCAGAAGTGAAGAGCGGTCTATGAAAGAGAACAACTAAATTGAAAAATCCTGTCACAGTGGAAGTAAAAGTTTTGAAGTTTGTTTATATAGTTATAATATATAAATACATATATATTAGAGAGAGAGACATTGGCTGCAGGAGGACTTTTTAAAGCATTTCTTTCCGTGTAAACTGTAATTGAACCCTCTGTTGCAGGCCCTTGTTCTAAAATATATTATTCTATATTCTGTATTATTCTAACAATATATTATTGTTTTAAAATATTCATTTGTTTTAATGCATATAGGAAGAAAGCTGCATCTATATATTTTGAAATGCCTTTTTAGTGACACTGTAAATATATTTAGACATTTTATGTTGAAATATTTTGAAATTACCGGTAGTTTACTAAAGGCACTGGTTTCATTTAAAAACATACATTTGCCTGCATATTCTGCAGAAAGTAAGAAGGAAGAGAAACCTGCAGATCAAACACTGAATGAAGAGAAGGAGAACAAGGAGAACCAGAAGAGCAACTCCAAACATGATGACAGTCCCAAAAGACAGAAAGCAGCAGCAGCAGCAGCATCAGGAGGGAGCTCTGGTGTTGTGTGTGTCAGGGGTCTCAGTAATCTGGGCAACACTTGTTTCTTCAATGCAGTCGTGCAGGTACAGAGTCAGAGTTTGAGACGCTAAACATTGCTGCATGTAAACAAGCTCTGCAAACCCTGATGTTCTTGTCTCCCTCTCAGAATTTATCACAGACACAGCTTTTGCGAGAACTGCTGAACCAGATTTCAGATGAGAAGAGCTGCTTCATCACACCATCATCGGAGCTGGTACTAATGCGGACCCTCGTTATGTTCAGTTTATGCTGAAATCTTCATCCAACGGCACATTTTCTCATTATGTTTTCAGGAAGCTCTTCAGATCCAGCTGGAAAAGCCCGGGTCGCTTACGCTGGCTATGTGTCAGTTACTGAATGAAGTCCAGGATACTAAGAAAGGTGTTGTGACCCCTAAAGAACTCTTCACACAAGTGTGTAAAAAGTAAGTATCCAAACAAAAAATGTTCCCAGTGCCGCAGCTTCATATAATAAGCGGAAACACCTGCATGTCCAAAATAACTTTTATTGCATGTATTCGTTTGCTAGTTTAGTCATGACATGATCTGTTATGTTCAGCTTTGATCACAGGGATAAACTAAATTTTTCAATATATTCAAAAAAGAAAATGGTTATTTTAAATAGGAACAATATTAAACAATATAACTGTTTTTACTGTATTTTTGATCAAATAAATGAACCCTTTTTGAGAAGAGACTTCTTTTAGAGATGGATAATTCTGGATAAATTGAGAACCTTTCTGAATAGACAACTAAACAAAATAACATAATTTACTAGAGGCTTTGACAAGGTATTAATTTCTGAAGCCTGTTGTTGGTTTGAATGACTCCCTCATAAAGACTTCACTTGTTTCATTATTGGATGAATCAGCATTTTGTAACAAATCTCTTGAAAGATTCAATGACAAATACATTTTTAACAGTCACTTGTCGCCCCCTACTGGTGTAATGATGTAATTGATACAATCGTTATTCATAATTACACCGTCACTTTCAAAGGGGTATTTACTCGATTTTGATCGTAGACATCATCCGAACTATAAACGTTTATCCCAGTACTTCTGTGATATTATTGTAACAGAAATAATGAGTTTCACACATACTCCGTGTGCTGTGCGTGTTGCGTTGCGTGTGCGTTGCAGGATCCGCATGCCCTGTTGTGCTTTCACATATGCTGCGTTTGCAGTCCGCAACTGATCCGCTGTTGCATACCACAAACACAGCATTTATTCATTATTTTTTATTTAAAATCCAAAAGTTGTTACTGAACGTGGCTCGTCAGAATTGCACTTCTCTTACTCTTTCATAGAAGTCAGATTAACATACTACATTTAAACAACATTTTATTCAATTAATTAATTCATATTTGTATAGCCTAGTACTTTAGATTTAGCTCACACAAGTGGCAAAACATTTAAACATAGGTTATAGCCTAAAACCTCAAACATTTTAAATTAGAAACTTACAATAAGCCATTCAAAAACAGCCGACTCGTCTTTTCTTTCGTTTTTAAACCCTTTTAAAAGAAATCCTGCAGGTCATAAAGAATTTTGTTTTCCCTCCAAGAAAGGAAAAGTGCTATCAATTATGGCACTTTTTTACCTAAATGCCAGGTAAGGTGTCGTTTCCTTGCTTAACTTGAGAAAAAAAGCCATGTGTTGACTTTGAAACAAGAGTATATTTTAAATTATATGAATCTGTGGTGAAATTACTAGATTTTCGTGGCAGTACATGTTTATTTTAATGCGAACAATATTCTGTCGCTTTATGCAGCAGTGCAGCACAGCAAAAAATAGACTCGGTGCAAACGATCGGTGCACTGCTGCAGACGCAACGCTCCTGGAATGGACTGACGGACAGCATCCACATGCAGTGTGTAAGCTGTAATCCGTTAACATTGGTACGGAAAGAAATACGTGGCACGGCCGTGAGAAGTCAAAAAGCAGTGGCGACGCAGATTTGAATGTTCCGGTTTGATTTTTGTCAAAGGTTTAATAAATACAGACGAATCACTGGCATTTAGGAATTGGATCGTATGTGTTTGAATCGAGATTGCGATCTTTTAACGATTAATCGTGCAGCTCTATTATCTGTGGTTTACAGAGCTCCACGCTTTAAAGGCTTTCAGCAGCAGGACAGTCAGGAGCTGCTGCGGTACCTACTGGACGGCATGAGGGCAGAAGAAATGAAAGTAAAAACCTTGTCTCTTTATGTACCTTTGCTTTTTCATTTAATTATAAGGAATTTATGAGACATTTTAGCTTAACCGTGTCCTGCTTGTCTGTTTTCTGTAATTTTCAGAGAGTAAATTCTGGAATTCTGGAGGCTTTGAAAAACTCTGGCAAAAGCTTAGCGGCTGAGCAGATGAAGAAGGTTATTAAAGGTACAAGTCATTATCAGATTACCAGAATGACAAATTATATATTATAATGGAATGATTATGTGATGGGGCACTTTTTAGGAAATACTTCTTAGCAAACTTTAGTCATAATGGTGTCAACTTTTATCTGTGGATCCGACTGCAGAAATACATAGCTGGTTGAAAATTAAGGCAAGATTAAACCCAAAATGTGTTAATCATAACATGAGTAATATTAAGTGAATATTTTGTACTTTCTCCTGCATACTTTTCACCAGAGTATGAGAAAAACGGTGCACCCAAGAACTTTGTGGACCGAGTGTTTGGTGGAGAGATGAGCAGCACAGTGATGTGTAAAGAGTGCAGAACTGTGTCTTTGGTGACAGAGATGTTTCTGGATCTTTCTCTTCCTGTAGCTGATGAGGTAAAATGCTCATAGTTGCTGTTGTAAAGTGTGAGCATGTTTTGGGGAAGTGAACTAATTTGAGTCTGTCCTCCAGGCCTACAGGAAGAAAAATCAGAAGAAGGTCGCTCAGTATCGCAGTAGTGTCAGCGACGATGGAGATCAAGACAGCACAACATCTCTGGCCAATGGGAATGAAGACATGCTTACAGGAACAGGGAGCAAGTACCAGCAGAAGAAAGCCAAGAAACAGGCCAAGAAACAGGCCAAGGTAAAGACACACATTGGTTCAGATGGTCAAAAAAGTGAGAATAACGGTGTTTAAAAAAATACATTTTTACATCCATCATTATTTAATCCAAATTACATCCATGTTATGATTAGATTTTAGGGATTTGTTAATTGTTTTGGTAGATTTTTTAATGACGTTTGAGTAAATATTAATTTAATTAAAACAAATGATGTATAGATCACCATTATATGAGATGAGGAAATATATGTATTATTCTTTAATCTTTGGTCAATTAAGAGATGTTTTAACTCCCTTATTTCTGTTTCAAACCCTATTAACAGCCTAGGCAGTGGATAATAGATAATTACAAAAAATGGGGTCAATTTTCAATAAGTATTGTGGAAATTTTTATTTCATTAAAGGGGTCATGAATTGAATGTCATGAACGTGCGTGCCCGCACGATTATATCCACCAATTGTGCGGGCCATGTAATAGAAAATAACATTTGGGTGGATATGAGAAATCATTGTGTTTGATTGATAAAGACATTTTGCGAGCTGCTTCAATGCAGAACACCCATAAAAACCAGGATCTAGTCTCAAAACCAGGGTAGAAAATAGCGTGTGTTCATATTATTGTAGTTATTTTAGTTTAATTAATATTTAACAGGGTTTTCTCCCTACATGTTTCCAGATATTTTTTCACAATATTAAGTAGAATCCAGACAATCCACGATACACTTATTTTTCGGCTTTTGTATCCATAGAATCAGAGGCGACAGCAGAAAATAGATAGTAAAGTCATTCTGACCAATCAGAGCACAGCGAGCAACACCGATCCAGCAGACGGCGCTGATCAGAGTTTGGCAGTAAATGGCAGCACTGATGTGGAACAAGTTAAAAACAGCCAGGAACATTTTATCCTTGATAAACCCTCTGCAAATTCACAAAATGAGGATGATGATGATGATGATGAGGAACCTGAGCAAGAACTTCCCACTGCTGGCAAGAGCCGCTTTGCTGCCGAAGACCAGACCTCTGAAGATGTGTCTTTGGAGGGAGACAAAGTGGAAGATGTGAATGAAATTGAGGAGGATGACTGTGCTGACCAGCTTTGTGCTGAAGAGGATCAATTAGTAGAAGAATTGAATATTATGTCACTAAAAACAGCTTCAGAGGGTGAAAGGGAGAATGGAGAAGACGTCTCAGGTGATGCTAAAGAATACACTGTGGTGAATCAGGACCCTGAGCTCGCCTTTCACACACTGACCACTAGGGTGTTGCCAGAGAAGCAGGAGTGTTCGGTGAAGTCCTGCCTGTACCAGTTCACTGAGGTGGAACATCTCACAGAGAACAACAGACTGATGTGTGTCACCTGTACAAAACGCCAGTCTGGACCTAAAGCCTCAGACGGTACTGTGCTCACCCTTTACAAAATTTACTATATATTAAAGGAACACACCACCTTTTTTAGAAATAGGGCTTATTCATCTTCTTTCCTACATTTAGATATGTGGGTAAATGCCTTTTTGTCTCAGTGCATGCATCGTTTAAGTTTGGCAGGGTCGCCGCTAGCTTAGCTTAGCATAATGAATGGAATCCTATGTTACCAGCTAGCATGTCCCAAGTAAAAGTGATCAACCCCCCACCTAATTACTTCTTGAGATATTAATTTGATTGACTTGAGACTATATTATGGGATAGCACAGGTGAAGCACTGCTACTTGGGCGCAGAGATATCACTTAACACATTGCGGTCACTCAACAGCTGGAGGACGTGAGGATGAGAGCCGTGATATCTCTGCGCCCAAATAGCAGTGCTTCGCCTGTGTGCTTCCCCATAATATAGTCCCAAGTCAATATCTGCCGAGGAAATCACCTAGTCTTAGGGTGCATTCACACTTGTCTAGCCTAGAAATCTACACGCACCCTAGCGGCAGCAAATCTAAGCTGACCACGAGTGTCGTCTAGCAGCTCTCAATACAGTTCTGAGCTGTAAACGCCAAACTCTGGTCGGGCCAATCACATTGGCCCTCATTTATCAAAAGTGCGTACACCAAATTTCCAGCGTACACCCAAACCCACGGTGACTTTGAGATTTATCAATATGGACGTTGGCGTACGGCACGCTCAAATCCTACGCCAGCTCAGGAGGCGGTGTACGCACGTTTGAGTTAGTGGGAAAATGCGCAGAAAAACAATTCCTAACACCACAAAACGTACTGGCAAGATATGCTATATGACCCACTGTTAAAAACCACAACAACAACATTCAGTGCTTATTTTTGTGCAACATGAACGTCAATGTTTAATTTGTGTGACTTTACCAAAGCGTTTGATTTGTAGGCATATATTCCTCCAGTCGCGAGCCTGTGCGCTTTATCTGACGGTTCAGGCCCGCCTGGCCCGGCAGCTGCGCACGGACTGGGACTAAAATAATTCAGACTGACAAAATAATAAAAATGACCTTCTTCTTTTAAATAATAATAAAATCAATAAAAACAACATTATTCTTCGAAATAACAAGCGTCATTAAGAATAATAATCATAATAAGAAGAAGAAGAATCTTACAAATTGTCATGTAATTATTAATGTGAATGAATGGTAGTACTCCACATCACATCATCACTGTCGTACACCCCAATACATGTGCCATGATACGAAATTAAATGCTAATTGTTTCAAAACATGTTCTGTAAAATAATGCATTGTGATGGTAATTTCTCATCCGAGCAGCGATTTAAACTGCTGGAGTGCGGTTCTCAACCCCCACACTATTAACAGTACTCGTAATTTGGGTCCATATTTTGTTTTTGTGGGTGCCTTTATTCCCACTCTTTAAACTCCCAAATAAAACAATTTCGGGTTTTTTTTCCACTTCCCTTGTGATCTCGATGGGCGCGTGCGTCTCAATCATCTCACTAGTTCAGAAGTCAGAGCATTGATCAGGGAGTGAGCCCATTGACTTATGTCCTAGTCACTGCCCTGACTAGTGGACTAGTGAGATGATTGAGCACGCCCGATCTCCACGTCGGAGAAGTTTCGCTTCTTTGCCGTCTTCCGTGTGTCCATGGCGTAAAATGAGGGAGTGGGGGAGGCGGAGACTTGAATATATAGGGGCGTGTTATTCTAATGACGATCGTTTTCAGCCGCCACATTTATCAAGGGCAAGTATTGCGTACACCTGAATTGCAGAGGTACGCACAGCTTCATAAATCAGACGGTGAGAGGAGTGTAAGCATAATCTTACGCCAACATATACGCCCGTTTCTACGCAAGATTGATAAATGAGGGCCATTGTGTATAGAGTCGGTCGGCGGGGCTTAACATAATGACGGCCAAGTTGCGCTTGCGTGCTTCTTTTAGTAAACACAGAAACTGGCGAACGGTGGTCTTTCAAATTAGCTTTGACCGCGACTCTGGAAGACTGAGAAAAGAACAAAAAACGGCACTGAAGTCATTCTTAAGAAGGGAAGATGTGTTCAGAGTTTTGCCGACCGGATACGGCGAAAGTTTAATCTTTTAACTAGCTCTGGTTGGTTGTAGCTAGACATGTGCCGATTTTCGATAATGCGATTTATCACGATAATGAATATGCACGATATTGTTATCGTGGGCACTTTAAAATATCGTAAATAATGATTTATTAACAATTTATAATTTTTTTTTATAATGCATTCAAGAATACTTTGCCCATCAACCGTATAAATGCTCAACACCGCTGTATTCTGCGTCAAAGGGACACGCGCTCAGATATAAACAAGCCCAACGTGCGTTTGCACATGACTGAACCGGTGAAGGAGACGCGCTGCTGAAGTGCCGCTCAGTGACAGCAGAGGGCGCTGATGAACTGCAGAATGCAGCCGGTTACCCCGGAAACCAGCAAAAACCCAAAAAAACGTGTGTAGTTTTTAAAACAGCCATTCGTTTTTGTAATCTCAATGTTGTTCATCACAGCACCAAATACTTAATACTTAAAGACTTAATAGGCTATTTGTTTTCAAATTTAAACCTTTTTATGTTTTAATCTGGACTACAACCCTAATGATTAGAACTGTTCTAATTATTTGTTATTGTTCAGTAAAACTTTAAGATACGACTTCATTAGTTAACATGTTAATTCATTATTACCAAACTGACAATGAAAAATACTTATAAAGAATTAATCATTCTATGTTAATTTCTTAGTTACTTTTTAATAACATTAAAATCAAAATAACTTTTTTAATGGACCTAAGATAAAACTAACAATGATCACTAACATTAACAAAAATATTATACTTTCTGTACCAAATGTAGCTGTTGCTCATTCTTAGTTAATGCATAAACTAATGACACCTTATTGTAATTTGTAAGCCTACCTGTTGTTCTTTATAGCCTAATTCTTGCACTTTAATCTGTTTGAAAATTGTACTTTTACAGCTCTGAAAAAAATCAAGAGACCACATAACATTGATTTCTCAATGAGGGGTCTCTTATTTTTTTTTTCAGAGCTGTATATATTTTTGGTGCATTATTGTATTTAAACATTCAGTTATTTTTGTTCTTACAAAAATAGTTCTTAAAGCTGTTATGCTATGGCAACACTTTTTTTTGCAACTTATTTCAATATCGTGATAATATCGTATATCGTGATAAAATTTCATCAATTAATTGCAACATGAAAAATTGATATCGGCACATGCCTAGTTGTAGCGCTATCCAATTGCGTGCACGCCGTGCAGAGGGAGTTTGAAAGACAACCGTTTATCCCGCCCCTCGGCTTGAGCCCTGTCAATGATGAGTTTCCAGACCAAACATCTTGATGTGGGTCTGGCTTGTCAGGCTAACACTCGTTATGTTTGGTTCGTATAAAATCCGAACCCTGGTGCGCACCAAACAAGTGGACTGAGACCGCTAAAAAGATGGGTGAACTCTGGTGCGGTTCAATTGATATATGTACGCAACACAGACCAAAGACATGTAAACGAACCAAAAACAGGACGTAATGTCACAAGGTGCAACGCATAGTCGGCTGATTTGACAACGCGGAAAAATCGATCAGTGTATCGAAAATGAGTAACGTTAACGTTAGAGGGCAATGTGGAGCAACGAGGGGGTAAGTGCCTAATCAATATTTGGTCCGACGAGCATGTTTCGAAAATGCTAGAAAAAACGCACAAAAAGCATACCTGGTTCTTCTCATCAAAGGACCCGTGCTGCCCATTAGTCGGTACAGACGACGGAACTGCCGTCTCTTTTGCAGCAGATTTTCGTTTCTGCATACAACGGAGGAAATCCTGCTGCTGTTTTAAATGTCTTTAACATTTTATGAGCTCTTCATGAGTTCTCAGCATTATTAAAAAATAATGCCATATGTACACGCATAAAATGATTACGTTTAATCCAGCACACAGCATTGTTTTGAATGTTCAGTAAGCGAGCTCCTACGTCATATAAACCAACCTATCAGGTTGTGACCATCTCCCTATGCCTTTGGTTCTGTAACTCTAGGTTCGCTGTTAAAAATGCCAGTGTGAACGCTAAGTGAACCAGGACTATTTTTAGTTTTTTGGTCCGGACCAAACGAACCAAACTAACCGAACTACAAGTGTTGAATGCAGTAATTAGGAGAGGGTTTTTTTTTTGGATCACTTTTACTCGGGACATGCTAGCTGGCAACATAGGATTCCATTCATTATGCTAAGCTAAGCTAGCAGCAACCCTGCCAAACTAAAACGTTACCCTAAAAACGTTACCTTTTTTTACCCTAAAATTTTAAGGTAATATATCAGTAATTTAATGACACATTTTAGTTACATCATGATGTTTACATGATGCAAGTTAACAGATAAAATATATCTATAATATATATAATATATACACACACACACACACACACACAGATCAGGCATAACATTATGACCACAGACAGGTAAAGTAAATATAACACTTTTTACCTCTTCATCACAGCACCTGTTAGTGGGTGGGATATATTAGGCAGCAAGTGAACATTGACCTCAAAGTTGATGGTCTGTATCTATCAAAAGTGATCCAAAGAAGGAACAGTGGTGACCGGCGACAGGGTCATGGGCGGCCAAGGCTTATGATGTTCGTGTGAAGGCTGTCCCGTGTGACCCAGAACTGGACCATGGAGCAATGGAAGAAGGTGGCCTGGCCTGGTTTTCTTGGGCATCACATGGATGGCCGGATGTGTGTGTGCCTGGGGAATACATGGCACCAGGATGCACTATGGGAAAAAGACACCAACACAATATTAGGATGATGGTATTCATAATGTTATGCCTGATTGGTGTGTTTTTATATATATATATATATATATATATATATATATATATATATAATATACACATACACACACACTTGCATTAGTTATTTTTGTGTCTAGTCTATAAACATGCAGATACACAGACAGACAGATTTTTTTCCAAAAAGCATTGAACATTGACTTGAACACAAAATGTTAAGTTTATCATAAACCTCAATTGTGACAGCAGTGTTTCTAAACTGATTCAGGTGGTAAGAAAGCTGTTTACAGAGATGCACTGAAGCAGATGCTGATCTCTCATCCTCCAGTGGTGCTCACACTCCACCTGAAGAGATTCCAGCAGGTAAAACACCTCGGTCACCCTGTCCCAGACCTCACACTGATAAACTCAAGGGGAATCTGCATTTAGACCCTTGTTATTTGCCTGTAGGTTGGATACAGTGTTTGTAAGGTGAACAGACATGTGCAGTTTCCTCAGATCCTGGACCTTGCTCCTTTCTGCTCTTTAAACTGCAAGGTGAGCTATTGATCATTTATTTTCAAGTAATGCTGCATGATTCCGGATGAATTGAGAACACTTTTGTTTATAAATTTGTTTTATTTTTTATATAGAGACTATGATTCTCCCACGATTCTAAACAGACAACTAGACAAAATTATTCACTAGAAGTTCTGATTGCTGTAGTCTATTTTTTTAATTTATTCAAACTTTAGTCATTTTTAAACCTACTGGTGTAGCGACAGTGTTTGGTAGTAACTGATTACATGTAATCTGGATTATGTAATAATTATTAATTAATTAATTATTACATGTAGTGTATATGTATGAAACAGCTTCACGAACAAACAGTCTTGTCAACCACACAGCATGATTATTTCTGTTACAATTATTCAGATGATCACTGCGATAAAGGTTTATAGTTCGAATGTAAACACTGATGTCTACGGTGGCGATCAAAATTTAGTAAATCAGATTTTAATAAGTGGCTGAATTATTGTAACAAAAATAATCATACTGTGTGGTTGACAAGACGGTTTGTTTGTGAAGCTGTTTCATACATATAGTCTACATGGAATAAATAATAATTAATTTTATCAAAAACAATTATTTTATCAATGAATTATTATTTGACTTATCACTCAGCGAGTGTATGTATTAACCATGTATTACTGTCTCTGGAAGGCTTTTGCCTGTCAGGCTAAGTCTACACTAATCCGGATAAATTTAAAAACCGAGTTCTCTCTCCGTATCGTTTTCAATCGTTTTCCAAAAAATGTTCATCTACACTGAAACGTCTGAAAACGCTTACATCCCCGAATATGTTCACATCATTATTTTTTGTCAGCTGAACCTCATATATTTACTTGAAGTAACCCTTAGATTTTAAATTAATACGTTGGGTCAATAATAATTTAAATATAAAATTAAGTTTATGGTTGTCTAATATTGGTTAATGAATAAAACTAATACAATTTTTAATCTTTTTAAATAAGTTTATATTTTAAAATTGTATTTTAATTAATGTTTTTTAACTACATTATATAATAGCTTTTCTTTGAACTCATGAATCCCAGTTTGGGAAACCCTCGTGTAATGTAACGTTTATTGCACGTCATGTTGTTGTTGATAAAGAATGTAATATATCTTATATTTCTCTGTATTTTTATATCAATATGGTACAATATTACCCTTTTCAAATCAGTGTGATAAGCGAGTTGGGTCAAAAGTAATCTAAAAGTACTCTGATTAAATTACTTTAAATGTGTAATGAAATGGATTACGCCAATAATTACAATTTTTGTGACTGACTACAATTTGTAAGTAATTCACCCAGTGCAACGATGTCATTGATGTAATCTTTACTTAAAGCGTCAAGCCACTTACAAAATCTGATCTACTACTTTTTGATCGCCACCGTAGACATCAGTGTTTACATTTGAACTTTAAACCTTTATCGCAGTGATCGTCTGAATTATTGTAACAGAAATAATCATGCTGTGTGGTTGACAAGACTGTTTGTTCTTGATGCTGTTTCATACATATACATGGAAACTGCCCTCTGGATCAGAGAGATCATGTCCGCTGATCATGGGCTTCTTGTCAAAGGTTTCGACTTGTTGTAATTTACAAATAAGATTATGCGTTTATATCGTGCAGCTTTATTTTCTCGTCATTTCTTGGGTTTTAGATTTGGTGAACACCCAGAGGAGCAGTGCATCAAACCCTGTTTGTGTTTTTTTAGGGTGTGAAGGAGGGCGAGACACAAGTGCTGTATAGCCTTTATGGCATAGTGGAACACAGCGGCACCATGCGGTCCGGACACTACACGGCCTACGTTAAATCACGACCCTCCACGCACAACTATGTAGAAAACGGGTCGGCTGCTGATTGTGAGTATCGGCGCTGTTGAGTCCAAAATTGTGATGAGCTTTATGAATTTTTATGAGTATGCAGTAATGTTGGAGACATTTTTTGGAATCAAATTGCGTTTAGCTGGAAACCAAGTGACATTATTATAATAGTTATTAGTTTCCAATCATCCTCTCGTTGCAGGTAATGCTGAGGCCAGTAAAGGATCATGGTTCCACGTCAGCGACAGCAGCGTCCATCCGGTTACAGAGGCCAAAGTGCAAAGTTCCCAAGCCTACCTCCTGTTCTACGAGAAGATCTCATAACCCATGTGAGGACTGAGCTTCAAAACAAAGGGCTGCTGGTGCTTCTTTCCGACTGCTGGGACATCCTGTTAAAACAATGCAAATGGATTGAAAACTTTGAATCAAAGTTGTTTGTATGAGCATCTTCTTTTCTTTTATTATTTCTGCTGTTCAGGGGAAAGTTTTGATTCATGCAGACAAGATGCAGAACTCATTTTTTTAATTGAAGTTAATAATGCTCAGTGGAGCAATGAAATGTTTTTCTTACCTCTAGATCATGGTAGCATGGTTAGAGGAGGCTTTGGAGTGGTCATTTCCCTCATACAGAATTGATCAAAGTATCTTGAGTGACCCGCAAAATCTTCCAGGACTCTGCTGCTACGAGAAAGTCATTTTGAGTGATTCTCATGAAGAAAAGTCATATTTCACCCCAAAACCATAGGTTTAATGTGTGTATTTTTATCCCACCCATGACAATTAAAGGGATAGTTCACCCGAAAATTTAAATTACTATGAATTGTCCATTTAAGTACATATCCCCACAATTCTCGTTACTGTTAGGTCATTTTGCCATTACAAATCTTCTTTTTAAGAATGTAATGCACTAAATAATCAGGTACACATTTTTAAAGTTCTATCAGTGTCAATCAAATCCAGTACAATAAATAATGTTAACGTACAGTGCTACTTGAAATAAGTAAGTAAATAATGGTTTTGAAAATGTATTTCATTTTCTTTATTCAAAATTTATTTTGGGGTGAAATAAGAATTACGAATATGACCAAGAAAAGACTTCACATTCATGAGATTCATACCATTTTAACAATTGTAAAACCGAAATATATATTGGTTCAGAAATAGCCTATATATTGGAACAATTTTATATTGCATTAAATACCTTCCTGTCTGCAGTATAATGGCATTCGCATTCATGAGTCCTGAACTTCAATGTGAAATTTAAATATATGAACAGATTCTGAACACTGGTTTTTATTTAGTACTCACTCAAGGGAAATGTAGATTGAAATGTAGATTGCTTCTAAAAATGAGTGCAAGTTTGGTTTAACCAGAGTCGATTCATCTGAGCTTTAAAAAAATCATAAGTAGGCCTAGAACTTTCTCTCAAAGCTAATGAAAGGCTATTCCACAGATTCCCACCATGAACAGACACAGTCTGTCCAAAGGCGCACGGTGCGTCTGTGTGGTATTAACAGGTCACCTCTAGTATAGCTCGCGTGATCCTTTCTGAACCATCTTTATATTTAATAAAATCATTCAATGGTGGTGGTGCGAGGGAGTGTAGGACCTTGTAGATCAGACAAGCTCTTTTAAGATCTTTTTCAAGATATTACAGTGATGGTAAGAAATGTTTTTTTAAAATCAATTATTTTAAAACTTTTTTTATAAAGATTTTCGATGGTTTTAAGTGTTGTGAGACATGCAAGAGACCAACTAGTCATACAATAGTCCATATGAGAAATTATCATGGAGTAAAAGTAATTTTTAGCGGCAATCATGATTAGATTATTTCGAATATGTTTAAAATTACGATAATTGAATTTAATGACTTGTGCCAATTTTTTACATGACACTTAAATGACAATGTTGGATCTAGGGTAACCCCGGGTAGCCTACTTAAATTCTGGAACAAGATCAAGTTCTACTCCATTTATAAAAACATTATGATATAAATCATATTTAAATATGATTATTTATAGCTACTAAAGTCGAAAACACCCAGTAAAAAGTTACATTTTGATTTGTATATCGACCAATACACCAACCTAACCAATTAGATAAAACTTCAGGGCCACTACCTAATAATCTGGAGGGACATTCGCCGCTCCAGTTTTGTGTTTTTTCTATGGCGGGAGTTTAGAACTGAGCACGCAAGGGAGCGGTCTCCACGGTGACCATCTAAGCCGGAAGTGGTGGGCTTTCTAAGGTAAGCAACAATAACAGAAAAACAAATGGCATGTACTCCGCATTCAGTTAATACAAACGGACTTTTGTCATACATTTGTAATACAAACGGACACACTCCGCATTCAGTTAATAAAAATTGATGAGATTGCCATTTTAACGACGGTGCGTGCTATTGCGTTTGCTCTGATTTAAATTCCGTGCTTAATAATGCCGTGGTATTCTTTGAGAAGTTTTTCAGCTAACATATATATATATATATATATATATATATATATATATATATATATATATATACAATATGAATATAAATAATGGGGTCAATGGTAAGATTCTGTCTGTCTGTCTGTCTATCTATCTATCTATCTATCTATCTATCTATCTATCTATCTATCTATCTATCTATCTATCTATCTATCTATCTATCTATCTATCTATCTATCTATCTATCTATCTATATCTATCTATCTATCTAGTGATGTCTAGGCCAGTGGTCTGTCCTCTGACTGTGGGGGCCACGGCTCCTGAGTCTCTGTCCGTCTTACAGAGGCGTCTTCAGACAGCGGAGGAGCAGACAGAGGAGTTAATGAGGAGTCTGGGCTCTTTAGGAGCGTCTGCAGATCTGCTGCCTGTGAACTCTTCCAACAGGAGCTCCTCTAGGCTGCTGCGTCCGGTCAGTCCTGTCAACATCCACCAGGCCCTGAGTGCCGCAGGAGAGGGCTTGCTATGGACGCTGTGTGAAACGCTCGTCGCACGCGTGTGCAGATTAGAAAGTGTTTTGCACACTCTGAAACTCACCATCTTCCGTCTGGAAATGAACAGAGAGCTTAATCCGTCTCTCACAGGTCAGCACGGTTTGTTTTCAATGGTGCATGTGTGTGAATTTAAAAGTGAAGTATGCATCAGCAACATATTAATGTATGAATATATTGACGTGCATTTTAAGATTTCATTTTAAAATTGTTTTAGGATTACATTTAACAATGTTATTAAATTATTATTATTATTATTATTAAATATTTGACTTTAAGAGTATTACATGACTCTAAATATAAGAATAGGATAAATGAACACACACACTGCTGGGTAGTAACTGATTACATTTAATCTGGATTATGTAATCAGATTCCAAAAATAAAATACTTGTAATTATATTACATTTTAAAATATAGACTAAAGTTAATTTTTATTGATTACATGATTACCTGTTATTCTAACAATAGATTATTGATAATTATTAGTTGATTGATAGTAAATTATTGATAATTTATTGATTCTACTTCTTTGCTATATTCAGGGTTTCCGCAGGTCTTAAAAAAGTCTTCATTTGACCTTCCACAATTTAGCAGGAGCAGAAGCAAATTGGAGCAGAAAGTCTTTAATTTAATATCATGAAAATATTAATCTTATTTAATATGATCAAATTAGGGCCCTATGATTTCTGTGATGCAGAAAATGTGTACGGAATTGCATAATCCATTCATAAAAACGCAATTTACTGCATAATGCAGAATGTCAGAATTTGTTTGGATGAATAAATCAAAAGTAGGTCAGGTTACTTAAAAGGTTAGTTCACCCAAAACATTTAATTCTGTCATCATTTACTCACCCTAATGTTGTTCCAAACCGTCATCATATAAAGCGATCGAGTGTCTTCTGCAAATTTGGAATATAAACCGCTCGATTCATGTGGATTCGTTTTATGATCTCTTTACTTTTTGAATCATCAAAGAGGAAGTTGCTTAGACTGTCAAAGGAGGGAGAGAAATATTTCTGACTTCATTAAAAATATCTTCATTTGTGTTCTGAGGATGAATGACAGACTGGTAAAATTTTTTATTTAACCATTACAGCAGAAAATTCCAGAAAAATTTAAATACAATGAACCATAAAAAAACTGATTTCATAGGGCTCTAAATTGTACAATTAAATTGCATGTACTGCAAAAAATTATGTGCTTCCTTAGTATTTTTGTTTTCCAGTGAAAATTCAAAACATCCTTAGATCAAGATACATTTAATGACATGCAGAAATTAAACCAAATGAAGTGAGTTTGTGCTTAAAACAAGAACAAATATCATAGGGTGGTTATACAATATAATGTTATTGAGTATGAAAATTACTTGCATTTAAATTAAGTTGATTTTATGAACCCACTGGCATTCTTCTTGTTTTAATCATAAAATCACTTTCACAAGATCACAGGATTTCCCAAAATTTCTTATCATAAACTGAAGGCTATTAAAAAATAAAATAATAATAATTAAACCGTTATGGAGACCTGTTGGAAATTATATTTACTTTGAAGTGTGCAGACATACATGCAGGGAACATATTGATGTTTTATGTTCCCTTCAATTTATTACTTACATTTTCTTTAATTAGTCATAAAAAGGTCTTAAATTTACTTTCATAAACCGTGCATATTTGACATTTCCCTTTTTTATAAAAGCACATCGCTTATATCTGTTCAGAAGGTCTTCCAGGTTGGTGGAATAGAACACACAGATCAGCCACTAGTCATGTGACTATCACTGAAACACAGCATTTGATCACTGGATTTATAGAACAAGTGTTTTCTCAACATCGCAACACTGAATATCTAATCAGCACCTGACAAACACATTAATATTATTTTAATGATCACTACAATGTGAGTCATTTAACCATGTGACCACCTAAAAATAGTCTTTGGAAGGCTTTTGTCTTTCAAGGTTTTACTGATTTATGTCATTTGTAAATAATTTATTTCAGAAGAACAATTCAAAGCATGAGTACAAGTTTTATCAATTTGTATTCTAATATAACATTTGGTAAGATTTTAAATAGAGAGTGGAGTGATAGCGGACCAGCTGTGTGTGTGCATTTGTTTTGTCTGCATTCATCTGTGGCCACAGTTTTCAGCCCCGCAGGAGACCCGTTTGTAATTTCCCCTCTGTGTGTAGAGTGTGTTCAGGAGCGATTAACCGCCCTGCAGGAGCAGCATGAGGAGGAGCAGCGCTGTTCACGGCGGGAGCTGCTGCGTTTACAGGATGGGCTGCAGAAGGCCTGTGAGGAGAGGCAGGAGGCGCAGCAGGAGGTGCTCAGACTCAGGGAGGCACTGGAGGCTAAAGTAAAATAGCTTATGGTCGCATTATGAATGACAGCATGCAATATTTGTGCTTTTAATAACTCATTTGTCACACAATAGGACTTTTTTAAAAATGAACTGCAAAAAAGCTAGAAGGTGTTAAAACAACCTTTTAGTTAATAGTTACCGGGTTAAAGGTGCACTATGTAGTATTTTTGCAGTAAAATATCCAAAAACCACTAGGCCAGTTTTATATAATTTGTTCAGTTGAGTACCTACAATATCCCAAATTTTTTACAACTATTTGTAAATTGTAAGAAAATTGCTATTTTAACCAAGGAGCCGGGGACGTCTGAAGGAGTCGCCTGTCAATATCGTCATATCTGCGTTACCCTCGGTTTCCGGTTTTATTCTGCAGAAGCGCTTTACTCTTAGCAGTGTGTACGTCACAGCCGCTGAGCGAATGCACAGAGTAACGTCATAGCATCCTTTTAAACACACTTAAATGCATCTAATACGATAAACAGAGCTGCGTTACCTCATACTCATGACCGGAGAAGTGGAAATGGCGTCGTCGACTGTGTCCCGTCATAATAAAAGTCCCGCTGCTCATGAGCCGTGTGTTTGTGTAACAATCGTTCCAGCGGCTGTGCTCAGCTCCTCAAAACTCGGCCCTGCTCTGCTCCACACTACAGTAACGCTAATAATAATCACATCCACCAACATGATTTCTGTGTCCATCAACATGGCTGTGAGGTGAAGACCACATGTCCAGCGGATGGAAAAATTACATAGTGCAGCTTTAAATGGTGGCCATTTCTAGAAATAAAATGTATATCTACCATTCAAAAATGTCTTATGTTCACCAAAGATGATTTATTTGAAACTGTAATATTATGAAATATCATTACAATTTAAAATAACTGTTTTCTTTGTGATTATATTTTAAAATTGTATTTATTCCTGTGATCAAGGATGAATGTTCAGCATCATTACTTCAGTCTTCAGTGTCACATGATCCTTCAGAAATCATTCTAATAGGATGATTTGATGCTTAAGAAACATGTCTGATTATTTTTAACAGTTGAAAACTGTTGTGCTGCTGTTTCATATTTTTGTGATTCTTTGATGAATAGAAAGTTCAAAACAACAGCATTTATTTGAAATCAGTTTTGAAGTATTATGTAACATAAATGTGTTTACTGTCACTTTTGAGCAATTGAATGTGTCATAAATAAAACTATTAATATATATAATTATATCATTAATTATATAATAAATGTAATTAATTATAATATTATAATTCATTTTCAGCAGAATGTTTTAATATTTTTTGGTTAAACTGATTAATCTTAATGTCAGAAGTATCCTAGTAATGTCAATCTCATTTGATAGTTCTTGACCTGAATCTGTTCACAGAAGGAGGAGCAGATGGCGCAGGAGACCGCAGCACACTTGGAGGCTGAGCAATCCCACAATGCACTGCTGCTGAGAGTGGAGGAGATGGAGAGAGTGGTGGAGAGGGAGAGAGGACAGGTAAACTAAAGGAAAGAACTAGAAAAGTTTCACAGTAAAGCATCATTTACTGGGATCTCACTTCCATATTTAAAAAAAAAAAAAGACTTGTCTGATTGAAAATTATACTTTGAGAAAATAGAGTACCTCAGCACACCAACTAATTCCCATAGCAACACCCTAGCAACCACGCATAACGCCCTGGGCTTGTTTTATAATAAAAAAAAGCCAAATTTAAACTATCTGTTCATTATTCATGGGTGTCTTGTCAGGTGGAGGTTCTTCAAGCAGACTGCCTTGCCTTACGTACTGACGGACAGGCAAACAGGGCGGAGCTAAGGAAAAGGGAGGAGCAAATTCTGGACCTGGAGAGAGAGTGTCAGCAGCTCCAAAACCATTCCAGTCAGAAACACTGAAATATGGACATTTAATCTTTGTTTATGCTGCAGTTAGCTGTGATTCTGTAAAACTAAAGGTTTTGTTTCTTCTCAGGAGTGAAAGAGACTCTGATATCACAGCTGAGCAAAGAGATCAAGGTACGGGAGCATGTGGTAGAGCCGCTGATGGCAGTAATGACACGTCTCATGATGTTCGTGTGTGTTTAGAGTGTGAAGACGGCTCTGCAGAAGCAGCAGCAGGAGAACAGCAGACTCATCAGAGACGGACAAGACCTCAGAGCAGCTGCAGATCAAGTTCAGGTAAACGCATTCACAATCTGTTTAGCATTATAGAATTATGTTAGCTCCACAAAGCCAACATACTGTACAAATTTAGATTAGAGCAGTGGTTGTGCAATTTAGTTTGGTGATGTCCCCGTTTGAATTGAAAGTAGAAAAAGTTTTGGCCGCCCTCTCCCCCCATAATCTGAATTTCTTGTAAATATTAAAGTATGTATTAGAATATTAATGATTTAATAATATTAAATTATACAGTATTATAAATATTATATAATTATATAACTTATAATTAAATTATAATTATTTATATTGTTTTGAATTTTGATATAAAAAAGGGAAAAATACCGAACTACAACATTAGCAGCTATGTTAAAAGTTTTAATTGAAATTTTGCTCGTGATTTCTTTTCACTGTTTTATTTGTTACTGGACAAAAAGTTACTGGAAAATAAAACTGAATTAACTGAGTTTTTGTGAAATTGCTTACATTGTTCTGTTTTTCTTAGTTTAGTCTCTTTTACAAAAATATTCATAGAACTTTTCAATTATTAATATAGCCATTGAATAAATATTATGAATAATAAATTATTATAAAAAATTATTTTTAATAAATTAGATAAAAAAATTAATGGTGACTGTTGGGAACAGTTACTTTTAAATGTATTACTAGTAGTTGCAATGTTGTGTCACTTGCAAAAAAGTAACTTATTGCATTACTTAGTTACTTTTTATGAAAAGCAATACATTATTGTACTTTTGCTTTACTTTTTATCACTTGGGCTGGACTTGTTTTTTTGTTTTTTTATAACAAAAAACCTCCAAAAGGTCTATTTTTGGCAAACGTAAAGGTGCTTTCACACACAAAAAATTAAAATGAACAAGCCTCAGGCTGAAGGAAATGCAAATTCAGACGTGTACAGTAGAGGGCACACACAGTTGCACACAGCACCTCTGCACTTACTCATGATTTCTCTCAATACATGGGAAAACGAAGCAACTTGTTGTAAATTTAAAACCAATGTGTTACTTTACACGTAACTTGAAAAAGTAATCGGATTACATTTCTTACGTCACGTTACTTGTAATGCGTTTCCCCAAACACTGAATAGTGATACTACATTGAAGTAGAAATATGAAAGAAATAACTCACCCAAAATAAATATCCTTTCATTTACTGCAAAACCAAATGATTTGATCATCTGTGAAGGATGAGAGGATGGTGGTTGTAACAGTCAAATGCCAAAAAGCACATACAAAGTACTATAACAAGATTTATTCAGATGATCTTCTGAAGTTATTTGAATAACTCGTGTGGTAATGTAGGTTTATACAGTCCATTTATATAGCTTTGTTTAGCCAACATCGTTTTTATTGATTAATTTTCCTGTTCTGGTGTAAAAATGTTTGTGCATGTTATGAATAAAGGTTAAAAGTCAACCTCTCTCTTTCTCTCAGGTGTTGAATGATAAGTTAGAGGTTCAGTGTTCAGAGCTAAGCACTGCACTTCACTCACTAACACTGAAAAACACTCGACTACAGACAGAATATCAGAACAACATCAAGGTATTTCAATTCAGTTTAAACAGTTAAAGGTGGGGTAAGTGCTATCTGGTAACCGTTGTTGATATTTCAAATCACCAAAACAAACACGCCCCTACCTCCAAAAAGGGTCTCGCCCCTATTTTGATAGCGCCGTCCCACACATACGTAAACCCAGAGCAGAGGCATCAACGGCTATGGCAGAATCTCTGTGTATCTAATCCAGGTCGAATATTTAATGAAAAAGTCATCCCTTCTATCACAAAAACACAAACCGTTCTTGTGAAAAACTCGATAGTACACGAGCAAGACAAACTAACTAACGAACATATTACAATTATGACAAGATTAGAGTTACAGCAATCACAAAAACACACACAAACCGTTCTCATGAACAACTCGATAGTACACAAGCACACAGTCCAGCTAACGACATATTACAATTACGACAAGATTAGAGTCATAGCGATCACAAAAACACAAACTGTTCTCATGAACAACTCTATAGCAGGAGCCGACAGTCCAACTAACGACATATTACAATTATGAGAAGATTAGAGATAGCGATCAAACTGTTCTCATGAACAACTCTATAGAACACAAGCATGACAGTCCAGCTAACGACATATTACAATTATGACTGGATAAGGGTTATATAGATCATGAAAAGAGTAAGCAAACATATATTAAGAGTATAGTATCTTACTTGTCGGAGACATTGTGTGCACTGATGCTTGAAGCACACACTGAGGAGATTTAGATGCTCCATACGGTGTGGAAATAAACGGGTCTTTATCATCGCTGAAGTGAGCCACAATACGATCACAAATGGACAAACAAGCGAACATGACACACGAGCATAGTCAAGCAGCATATATTAGGCTAGTTCTCGGCTAATGTCCGTCATGTGTGACTCGTGTGTTTTGAATAATGACGTGCACTGAGCGAGAGCGAGCGCTCTTCTCACCATCAATAGTAGACACGCCCCTTACCTGCTGATTGGCTACAAGTTTGTTATTCCACTCAGCCCGTGTCCTTTTTCTAAAACGGTTTTGAAATAAGACTTACCCCACCTTTAAATACCACTTTATATTATACATACAGATTATACATATACATTATAACTACAGATTAACCAATAACATAACAGAAGTTAAGGTTATACGCATTAAGAAGGATAAAAATGAAAACAAGGGCAAAAAATATGGCAGTAGTAGTGATCCTGAACAAAAGTTTGCTGATAGAGACCACATTTCTCTCTCACACACACACTGCTGCGCTTGTGCTGTTTCTTAAGGTGGAGCGAGATCGGGTGTCTAAACACCTTAAGGAGCAAGATCTGCTTTTAGACACAGCCAGGAGGAACATCCAGGCAGAACTACAGGGCACGATATCAGAGAAACTCGTCCTGCAGAAAGAACTGTGAGTTCCACACACATTCATGACTATAAATCATTCACAACTGGTGGATCGCGACCT
This sequence comes from Pseudorasbora parva, assembly GCF_024679245.1. Taxonomy (NCBI): domain Eukaryota; kingdom Metazoa; phylum Chordata; class Actinopteri; order Cypriniformes; family Gobionidae; genus Pseudorasbora; species Pseudorasbora parva. Next base: position 14,794,220 of record NC_090179.1, read on the forward strand.
ACAGCAGGGAAAAGATGAACGCTTCCTATGTCCTTTGTTGTTGACGTCAAAAGCCGTAGCAAACGCTACCGTATTTTGAATGAAATTCATCTTGAAGTCTGTCAGATTAGGCAGGTGGAGACATGTTGCATTAAAATGCCCTCGCGGGTCTGCTGTAATGTTAGTTAATGTAAATCAGGTTTTAAATGTTTGTAATCATCTTATTTTGACTACAAGGGAGGCACTGAAGATGGATCATTCCGAGCTGCAGCAGAGTTCCACCGTTTCCCAGGAGACAGCTGTCAGTCATCAGCAGATGTTGGAACGGACCATTCAGAGGCTTCAGGGGGAGCTCAGCTGTGCTGTGAGAGATGGAGAGACCCTGAGAGAAGAGAGAGATCACATGAAGAGTGAAGTGAGTTGAGTAGTAGTTATTTTGTGTTGGTGTCATTTCTCTTAAAGGGATACTCCACCGTTTTTTTCATTTTAAACTGTTATTTCCTTAACTAAGACGAGTTGATACATACCTCTCTCGTCTCAGTCTGTGCTCTTAATCTCTCTGACGTGCGGTGACGATCTGATAGCATTTAGCTTAGCCCACTAAGCCCAGTTCATTCACTATGGTACCAAACAGAGATCAAGTTAGAAGCGACCGAACACCTCCACGTTTTCCCTATTTAAATACAGTTACACAAATAGTTGAACGTTCAAGTATGGTAACACAAAATAAAACGTGCCGCTTTTCTAAGCGGATTAAAAAGGAGAACTATAATGTATGGCGGAATAGCACTTCTGAGAGTACTTCGACTCGGCGCAGTAAACAGTCACGCCTAAAAAATCCTCCCTCACATCTCCCCCTCACCCCTATTGATAAAAATGAGAGAGGGAAGTTGTTTAAATGTGTATGAATTAAACTGATAGTTCTGGCACTAAATTCTGATTGGACGAGGCACATTTGAAGTTATAATATTAATAATAATTATAACAATAATAAGTATTATTATTATTATTATTATTATTATTGGTGGTTGTAGTAATATATATTGGCATTAATATTGTATTAATATTAGTAATATTAATATCAGTTGTAAAATTAAATAAAATTCATACCAATATATTAGTATTATTAATTGTATTGGTAATAATAACAATGACAATAACACAAAATAATAGTTAATAATAGTTGTATTTATTATAGTTAATAATACTTTTAACACATCACACACACACGCACACGCACGCACGCACACACACGCACACACTACATAATATTTTGTAATTATTTACATAAGTAATTTGTCATCATTTTGATATTATTACTATCATCAAAGCAGTAATGATAATAATTATAATGCATTATGTAATTCGTATATATACAAATCATTATAATAAAAAATACACTCACCTAAAGGATGATTAGGAACACTAATACTGTGTTTGACCCTCTTTTGCCTTCAGAACTGCATTTAATTATACGTAGTTTTGATTCAACAAGGTGCTGAAAGCATTCTTTAGAAATGCTGGCCCATATTGATAGGACAGCATCTTGCAGTTGATGGAGATTTGTGGGATGCACATCCAGGGCACGAAGCTCCTGTTCCAGCACATCCCAAAGATGCTCTATTGGGTTGAGATCTGGTGACTGTGGGGCCATTTTAGTACAGTGAACTCATTGTCATGTTCAAGAAACCAATTTGAAATGATTTGAGCTTTGTGACATGGTGCATTATCCTGCTGGAAGTAGCCATCAGAGGATGGGTACATAGAGGTCATAAAGGGATGGACTTAAATTCTGACTCTACCATCTGAATGTCTCAACAGAAATCGAGACTCATCAGAACAGGCAGCATTTTTCCAGTTTGCAACGGTCCAATTTTGGTGAGCTTGTGCAAATTGTAGCCTCTTTTTCCTATTTGTAGTGGAGATGAGTGGTACCCGGTGGGGTCTTCTGCTGTTGTAGCCCATACACCTCAAGGTTGTGCGTGTTGTGGCTTCACAAATGCTTTGCTGCATACCTCGGTTGTAACGAGTGGTTATTTCAGTCAAAGTTGCTCTTCTATCAGCTTGAATCAGTCGGCCCATTCTCCTCTGACCTCTAGCATCAACAAGGCATTTTCGCCCACAGGACTGCCGCATACTGGATGTTTTTCCCTTTTTACACCATTCTTTGTAAACCCTAGAAATGGTTGTGCGTGAAAATCCCAGTAACTGAGCAGATTGTGAAATACTCAGACCGGCCCGTCTGGCACTAACAAAACAAAAAGTGCTTAAATCTCCTTTCTTTCCCATTCTGACATTCAGTTTGGAGTTCAGGAGATTGTCTTGACCAGGACCACACCCCTAAAGGCAGTGAAGCAACTGCCATGTGATTGGTTGATTAGATAATTGCATTAATGAGAAATTGATTCCTAATAATCATTTAGGTGAGTGTATATGATTATTATTATTAATAATACTTTTAATTATTCAAAATCTGCAATAAATAGATGTAGATTATCTTATCTCCCCCTGCTCCCGCCCCCACACTTCTTCACTTTTTCAGCCCATTGCTTTAATGAATGCTCTTTATTTCCAAATCCCAGATGAACTCTGCAGTCTTTTTGCTGGAAAAAGAGAAGAACATTCTTGAAACACAGCTGTCAGAGATCAAGGTATTGCTGACCAAATGGGAGGTCGCTTCAAGTCTTTCTTTAGCTCATTCAAGAGATCGACTCAGTTCATGGTTATAATATTCATTTTATTTTGCTGGATACATAATGGAGCTTATTTCACCTCTTCTACGGTTTAGGGTAATATTACACTAGCGATTACCATAATTATCTTCTTCCCCTGTGATTGACAGGTGGAGTTGACCACAGTGAACTCAGCACTACAGAAACAGAAGGAGGAGAACAAGGAGCTAATGGAGAGCCTGACAGCCATGGAGCATCAGCAGGTCTGAGATCAAAAGATCAGAGTCAGATGCACGTCAAAAGAAGACACGCTTGTAACTCTCTTTCTCTCCCAGGTAACTCACCGTCAGGTAGAACAGATGCTGTGGGAGTTGACAGACAGCAAGAACAAACTGGCCTACGAGAAGGGCAAGTTGCAGGTCTGTTACACACACACACACACACACGCACATGTCGTGTTTCCATGTTTTATGGGGACTTTCCATAGGCGTAATGGATTTCATACTGGACAAACTGTACATCCTATCCCCCTACACTGCCCCTGCCCCTAAACCTACCCATCACAGGAAACATTCTGCATTTTTACTTTCTCAAAAAAACTCCTTCTGTGTGATTTATAAGATGTTTTCCTCATGGGGACCTAAAAATGTCCCCACAAGGACAAGGATTTTGGATATTGCCATCTTTGTGGATGTAGGGACGTAGGGATTACCAGGTCTCTCTCTCTCTCTCACTCAGACACACACACACACACACACACACACACACACACACACACACACACACACACACACACACACACACACACACACACACACACACACACACACACACACACACACACACACACACACACACACACACACACACACACACACACACACACTTTGTATATATATGGAAAATTTGAGAAGGCAGCTGAAAGATTATCTGACTATACCAATGCATGATGTGAATCAAAGAAATATGCCTAATAATTATAATTAAAGGTTCACAAAGAGCTCAAATGAATACACATTGTTTAAAAGAATTAAGAATGCATGTATGCATGCATAGAGCGGAATGTCCTTGTATGGGCCGTACGGGCTCTTCTCCTGGTAGGGTGCGCGCGCGTGACTAGATCAAACGTTCCTGCTGATCCTGCAGCATATCTGGCAACCTCGAGTCAGGGGGAGGGGGAGGGGGAGGGGGAGACACCGCTCTACAGTCATTTATAAGTGATTGCAGTAACAGTTTTGGCCACAATCTTACATACACTTTCTTTAAAACCTGGTCCAGAAAAGGTTAGATGTGTAGTGTAATTTGCGTTGGAGATGAACACTACTAAAAAACAATCCACCTTCTTGAGCCCGAAAAACCAGAGTTTGGTCAAACTAATCTCAAAACTTACCTGGGTAGCAACTGAAACCGTGCAGCAGGCCACTCGCTTCTTATAAACATTGTGTGTTTATGTGTGTGTGTTTACACAGGCACGAGTGCAGCAGATGGCCGCTGACCTAAAGACATTGAAAGCAGACTGTACTCAACACGGTCAGACTAACTCTAAACTGCAGAACAGTTACACACAGGTAAACACGCACCCTCTGTCTAACAAACCACTGGTGTTTCACAAGCCGTATGCCGCTCAGGTGCGTGAAACCGTGTTTACACCAGACGCAAGTCGCGCGACACGACAAAAGCTGAAAGCAGAACCCGTTATAAACAGTGACTACACTAGATGTGGCGCAACGCAATACGACAAATCCCCGACAGTAAACTTGAACCGGTTCTGTTTCTGATGTAGTCCAAGCGCTTAGACTACTTCTGACACAAAAAGCAAATAGATTTGCAGACTGCTAATTTACTAAAGGGCTCAAATCATGAGGAATGCAATTTCTATCTGATACAGATATCAAATAGTTTGCTTTACTTCCTCCCCATCCAAAATTTTTTAAAATAAAAATAAACTAAGCAGCATAGATGCCTATTTGAATTATCACTAAATTCCTGTATATTAGATGAATGATCACTTAAAGTTAACATTTAAAAACACAAAATCTTTTAAACTGTACATTCCAATTGTATTCAACTTGTAGCATTTAAAATAACTTTTAGTTTTTATCATTGTATCTCTAAGAACTATAATTGACAGAATATACAAACAAAAATGTACTTTTCTGCAATGCACTTTTATTTTCATAAAAGCAAGTAAAATACATATAATGTCAAAGAGCAGCACAAATACATTTAATAGAATAAAGAGAGAAATAAACTTATTAAGAAATAAACTTATTAATTTGCTTACAATAATAGGGTTATGCCCTATGAATAATAGCCATATGAAATGTTTATTTTTTTATGCAGAAATTCTGTGTTGAGTGTTTTAGTTTTTCTGGTAAAGTAATGAAGACATAAAGCATTAATTTATTCTTATTCAAAGGAAATTTAAATAAACCCTTCCATTTTTTGCCAAAGATAGTGCTACTCAAAAGACTGTTAAATATAAAACATGGACGAACAACTGTGTGATTTATTACTTTTAATAATTATTGTATTGTTGTTATTAGTAGTAGTATTATTACATTACAGTTTTTTCTCAATTGCTGAAACCATATTTCTGAAACCTTGCTCCATTTTCTGAAAACATTAAACATAAAACCTCATCTTCAAGAACTATTTTCAAAACCTCGGACTCCTCTGGCAAAATGAACATTTTCCTCAAAACCAGTTTTTACCTGTGTTCAAAATCAAACACTGCTCTCTAATCATAATCAAATTGATCAAAATGATATACACTCTCAGGGAGAAGTACATTTTTATTCTCAAAACTGATTTAATATTGTTCTGTCATTGTCTTTTAATGAATTAAAAAGCATGTTCTATCATAGTAGCTCAAAATGGATCAGAAATTACTACTCTGCAGTGCTTTGCAATTTTTTGTTCTTCCTCCTGCTTCAACTCCTATTTTTACCAACTCGTTCTCATGAAATACGTATATATATATGTATATATATGTATATATATATATATATATATATATATATATATATATATAATAATACTAATAATGTGTTTGATTTATATAGCGCTTTTCAAGGTACTCAAAGCACTTTACATTGAAGGGGGAATATCCTCAACCACCACCAATATATATATATATATATATATATATATATATATATATATATATATATATATAGCACGAATTGTATTAATCGTGCGATTTATACGGCAAAATTAGTTTTTACACATTGTCACCCCATAGGGTAGGTTTAGTTGTGTGGAGTGTGTGCACATAACACCTTATAAAGTGCGTATTATATGCACACGAAAACATATGCACAAACTAATTTTGGCATATAAATCGCACAATAAATACAATTTGTGCTATAGATATGCATTTCCATTAGATCAGGCTGATTTTTACAGTCCTGCATCCTACAAACTTGTCCTTTGTCTCTGCGATACTGTAATTCTTTCTCTCTGTTAATATGAACCTGCAACCAGTCAAAATCCATTGAGCAGTCAGTACTGTTAACAAATGGAAAGCAAAATGTTCAAGGCAATACAATTTGTCAATTGTACAGTATACAGCCTACAATGGACTACTTATATTGGTTGTCTCATCATTTTAAAACAATTTTGAGTGGTTGTGTTCAACACTGTGTTCTCCATTTGTACTTGATTGTTGCCACTTGTGCATTAGAGTGCAGAATGTGTATTGAGAATGAGAATGTGTTTAGAGTTTTGCTGAGATATGGTTTAATTGTGTTTTACCATGTGAAATGGTTTAAGGTATTGACAACAGACTGCACAATTAGCTAAACGAGTTCAGGCAACAGAGAACTTTGTTTAGCCAATGGAAAAACTGTAAGACATCCATTATACTGCACAATAGTAATACAATAGTACATAGTACTATATGATAGTAAAATATTTCTGTGAAGTTAACTTTTATTTTGAGGGATTGCCGTGAACATCTTGAAGTTTCTGTACGTGTAGCCTAGTTTTTTCTTCGTCTCAAATTAAACGGTTAAATGTTCGTGAAGTGGTTCTCAGAGCAGCTTTGGAGATGATTTTCATGTGTTTGTCATCATATAGTAACACTCCGAGCGACTTTGTGTTTTTTATACACGTATCCGTGTGTCTGCACCATTCATTCACTCAGAGACAGGCATAACCTATTCAAATCGTCTTCCTGTGGTTTAATAATCACAGACACTAGTCCATCTCGTGATGTGATTTAAGTGTCTTATGTGCACTCCACTTATGTAGATCATTGGTGCGCATGCTTTTTGGTGTGAGCTGGAAACCTGCGGGAATTAGTAAAATTATGCACTAAACAAGCAATATGTGAGCGACTGGGACAAGTGAGAGGATGAGAGTGTGTGTTAATTCGGCGATGGAGAGAAGAGCGAGAACGCGCAGCTGTCATTTCTGCCTGTGCTGCTGGCAACAAAAACTGGCTAAGACGTGAGACTGACCGGCCAGCCCTGGCCAATCACACTGATTCCAATCCCTGGCCAGTTGATCAGTGCATCTCTAGTTTTTATTGTTTTATTTTTCATTTATTTAGAAAAATTCATGCAGAATTTTAATACTGGCCATTACGCACTATTCTAATGATGTTAAAATTCTGACTGAAACCAATAAGCTGATAATTATTTTTATGATATGGCTAAATATTTTAAAAACAAAACACACAATACAATTTTTAAATGCTACCAGTGAATGTTAAGCATATGGTATCGTTATAATGTGCATACCTAGACTCCTGACATCAGAAAACAAAACCTTATCAAATGACTGCCCACATTTAACAACGTCCATTCTGTGTTCATAATCTCGGTTTGCCAAATTACAATAAAGTAATACGAGCAGCAGGATAGAGGATCTCATTTCAGTGCTGATTGTTTTGTGCATCTGTCACAATGAAATGTGGCTTTGTAGAGGCTGTTATTGAATGCTGGATCACTTAAAAACTGCAAAATGGTGATATGAAACAAAATTATGGCTAAATGTTATAAACATACTACTGAATTCTTAACACTCGTTCTCAGATGCAGAGAGAAAATCAGACCCTGAAAGAGCAACTCGGTACACTACAGCAACAGCACAGAGACGCGGTGAGTGTTTCAAAAGCGAATTGAAAGCAATGGATTGTATAAAAAAAGTAATAATAATAATTATGATAGAGTGTATGTGTGTGTGTGTTTTTTGGGGGGGGGGTGTAACAGAATGAAATGGCGCAGACTGTGGAGAATGTTCTATCGTCTCACACTCGTCTGCAGCAGAACACACAAATGCTGCATGCAGAGCTGAGAGAAAGAGCACAGGAACTACACACGCTCAGGAGAGAGAGGTGTGTGTTTGTGTAAAAGAAACTAATGGGACACATGTCAGCAGTCTTGCACTTGTGACATGAATGCAGCGTTACATGAAAGCTTTCAGGTCCCTAACCCATTGTAGAAGTGCTATATTCACAGTCAGCCTTGATTCATTTATTCCATGAGTGAAAGTGTCATAATATCGGTGAAAAGTGAGTAGTGTTTAGCTGGTTATCAGGTCTCTTTTGTGTGTGTGTGTGTGTGTGTGTGTAAAATGTTTTGGGATGAAATGAGGAAGAAATTAAGTGCATCTTTAAGGTCACCATGAAGTCAAATCTTTATTTTTTATGTGATATTACAGTATTTATTATAAATTATTTATTCGTTCACATTATTATTATTATTATTATTTAATTCATGGTCCCTCATAATCTTTAATCAAAATAACTTCTCCCTCTTGAAACTCTCCCCTTCTCTGACGACGTGAGCGCGGGGCAACCTGTCACTCACATGAGATCCACCAATAGCAAACCACAGCCATCCAATCAATTCTCAATAAAAAAATCAAGTCCCATCCCGCCCTACATTTGTTCTTATATGAGAAGCCGTTTTACTCAGATATATGTTACAATTGGAAATAAAATGCAATCAAAACTTTCGTTTCATGCTGACTTTTCACCCAAAATGTTTAATTCTGTCATTAATTCCTCACCCTAATGTCGTTCGACACCCGTAAGACCTCCGTTCATCTTCAGAACACAAATGAAGATATTAGTGTTGAAATCCGATGTCTCAGAAAGGCCTTCATTGACACCAATGTCATTTCCTCTCTCAAGACCCATAAAGACACTAAAGACGTCGATACAAAGCCCATCTCACTACAGCGGCTCTACAATCATTTCATGAAGCGATGAGAATAGTTTTTGTGCACAAAAAAAAAACGACTTATATAGTGATGGGCCGATTTCAAAACAAAGTTTCGAACGGTTATGAATCAGCGAATCAATTCATGATTCTGATTGCATGCCAAAGTCATGTGACATTGGCGATCCGAATCATGAATCGATTCGTTGAATTCGTTGATTTGTTGTATATAACATGTTTCGCGTGTAAAAAAACAGTATTTTTCACACAGTTTACTTATCCGTACAGCGCTGTTTCCTCTGTCCTAAAAACGGCCTGATGATTTCCTTGTTCTATGAAGTCCCTTCCTTCAGAAACACGTAACGAGTTCTGATTGGGCCAGCGCTTCCCGTGTTGTGATTGGACAGCAGCTTAGCGCACTTTGCCCGGAAAGGTCCCGCCTCTTACCATAACGGGGAGATGCAAGCGCTGAATGCGCGCTCTTCTCCACGTGGGAGAGCAACAAGACCACGCCCCCTATTTTGCGTGTTCTTGTGGGCGGAGGGTTAGTCAACAAACGGTTCTAGTGACGTCATTCCTGAAGGAAGTGCAGGGGTGTAGTCCAAACCAGCCGTTCGCTGTAGGCTTTGAAAGGGAACTTCTATTAAATAAAATATCTCGCTTGGCATTTAACTTTGAGCTTTATAATTTTACAGGTATTATTTATAATCTAACAGCAACATTACACACTAACTTAAGTTTGAAAGATGGGAGCCAACAACTTACTGGTCATGCTCCTGCTCATTCACAAGAGACTGAACGTGATTCAATGCCTGATATACTCACAGCAAAGTTCTTTATCATTCTTTGCTTATGTGGCATTTAAGGTATTACAAGAAGTACAGCAGCAATAAGCACTGGTTTCTAAATTGCATTACTGCTTTCTTAAAGACGACTACGCCACCCAGAACTAACTCTGGGAAAAGCCCAAAGGGCACAAGTTCCGTTTCTCAGATAATGACCACGAGGCATGGGTACCATATATAACATTTATTGAACAATCAAAGTAGTCGTTTAAAATGCATTTCAATGAATCACATGACAGAGGGAGAATTCCACGACACCGCGCAACACCCGCGGCTGTAAAACAATAATCAAACAGACAATCACAACACCAGAGCCGGGGCTTACCACCAGGGCGGCAGGCTTGACACCGGGCCTAAATAATGCCCACAGTAACAATAATAATAACCACACGTGCTCCAAATCACACTCACACACTCCAAGGAATTCACGGCCACTCCACGCCACTCTGGTGAATAGTGAGATTAACCACACGGGAAAGGTCAGCCTGCCCTCTCCAGGCCCCAGCTCCAATACAAGAACAGGAAAAAAGCAAAAGACAAAAAGGTTACAACATTCAGACAAGTCACTAGATACAATGCTAAGCAGTCAAATATGGCGCTAAATGCAGAGTAATCAAATGCAAAGCCATTAAAGGCAACGTAGTCAAATGCAAAGCAGTGAAATGCAAAGCAATAACTGCAAAGACAACAAACACCAAACAAATGAATCCAAAACAAACCAAATTAATAAAACAAAAATAGAAACAAAGACATTACCAGAGCAACACAAACTCAATACCAAACATACATTTAACAAAATACAAAACAAATAAACAATAAAGAAAGAAAATAGACAGCAAAATAGAAACAAACCAAAAAAGGCACAAATTAATAAATACAACTCAAAAAAAAAAAAAAAGGAGTTAAAGCAAAACAGCAGTGTTGAATGTGCCAGCCATGCTGAAATCACGAGGTTACAGGATGCAGGCTGGAATCGAAACGGGCAGGCTCACAGAATGGTTTAAACTCCTAAAACACACAAAATAACTATAACCAAGTTACCTTTATAAAGGCCCAAGGGAGTTAAGAGTGGGTTATACATACCAGATTGTGCCAAACACATCATCTATCCGATCACAGGCAGGAATCACATGCAATTCACCAGTACAGCGGAGCAATGACGACAACCGTTGCGTTGTTGATCATCCGCGGGTGCAACGAGCACTTACCCGAACGCCAGCCCAACCAAAATCACTGTTAACAGACAAGCAACCGCTAAAGGAACATTCAGCATCTACCACATAAAAAAAGCCACGGAGAAAACTCATACATACCCCTCGTGTAATGTACCGAAACGCCGGAAGTGCGATCAGCAGAGTATGACGCGACACCCGTTTACCGTACCTCGCCTTATATATGCTCCACCGCAAATGTTACCGCCCAGCAATAATCTGCACTTCACCACACTTAGAAGTAAAATTAAGTTGTAAATACCATTGCAGTGATATTGTTAGTGAACATCCAAACATCGTCCACTCTGATGAGAGCGATGGTTAGATGAATATGTAAATATGTGCTGCACACCTTCCTCTCAATAACAAAATAAACACAACAAAAATGACAGGGGTGAGAAAACAGCAGTTTTCTCGATGTGAATCTGTTTGCACCAGCTCTGTGATCCACCAGCATCGTGTCGACAGATGAGATCATTACAATTACACCGTTATGATTTGATTATAAAGTATATTTAAGACTATAGACTATAAAGATCTGGCTATGTTAGAATAGTTATAGTTGTTTTTTGTCACACATTGGCATTACAGTACAGAGTAGCTCTTTCTTCATTATCCTGAATATTGTAGAAGAATTTGTTTCATGTGTCTCTGAACGGAAGAGAGGAGCGCATGTAAAAGTCACATCATTTTGATATTCCAGGCAAAAACATCCTGAGTCATTTACATAAAAATCAGTCAACGGTTTATGTACACAAACAAGTTAGTCAGGGGATGATCTTGTTTTTTTTTTTTTTTTAAGTTTCACTACAAGCGTTTGCCAATAAAAAAGCAATTAATACATGCAAATTATTACATATAGCACCTTTAAACATGTTTACTGTAAAGCACTTAACATGGAAATTCATGGAGCAAGACATTTGATTGTATTAAGATGAACTATAAAATGCACGCCACTTTTTTGGACTCTTTACAGCTTAAATAACACATTTGTGTAGAACAGTTAGTAAAGTGCTTTATTAATTTATTCATTTCTGGAGAATATCTTGCTGCATAGACTTCCAATTATAAGTGCATTACTGTAAATATGATTTTTGTTTGTTTCTACTAAGTCAATGTTTGTCTGTGCTTATCAGCATTATGTTGTGTGTGCTTGTCAGACTGCAGGCTATAAAAGAGATTCAGAGGCTTGAAGCTGAAGTAGAAAACCACAACGCAAGCAATAATGAGAAGGTAAAACGCACACAGACACACTGATGACCAAATAAATAAGAGATGCGTTTACATATTTTTACATGTTCACATTGAAGGTGGAATCTTTACAAAAAGTACTGGATGAAGCACAGCTGGACAAAAGGAAACTTTCCCAGCATTTGGAGCAGGCCTTACGGGAAAACCAAAATGCACAGGAGAAACTGAACACCCTCGGCGAGAGGTGAGGGAACATGAATATGCACAGTATGGTTTTAATTGCTGTTAAGACGTAATTCTGCATTGTTCATTTTTGCTACTTCATGAGGTTCATTAATGTCACTTCACATTAGGATGTATGTTATACTGTACTTAGAGATGCACCGGTATTAAACATTTTGGTCACACTTTAGTTTAGGGTCCGATTCTCACTATTAACTATGACTTTTGGACTTTAATACTTAGAAAGGTAGGGTTTAGGTTTAGGTATTGGGTAGGATGAAGGGATGTAGAATATGGCATTAATATGTTCTTTATTTGTATGTGTAACAAAGTTCGTATTGTGAGGAAGGAAGAGGACACGGGGGTCGGCTGGACTGTTGACGCTTCTTTTATTATCTTTCTCAGAACACAGCAGCACACTCAGGCATGTGACTTTTCTCAAACTCATAAACAATATCACTTCCGGGTAACAGCACTTCCGGCTTCCGGGTCAACTCAGTCTCTCGTGTGGGTGCGCGTCAACAGTCCCTCTCTCTCTCCCTGGTCTCTGGTTCCGCTGGCGTTTTATCCCCTCTCCGCGCTCATTACTGGAACAAGATACAGCTGTTATTAATCTGCGTCCAACCCACTCACTTACCGCTCGTCCCGCGGCTCTCTCTCCCGCTGCAGACCTCGCTGAACCACGCCCCCCTTGCCACAGTATGTACTAATAAACAGCTAATATCCTAGTAACATACATGCTAATAAGCAACTAGTTAATACAGAAAGAATATAACCCTAAACTAAAGTGTTACCATTTCTGGCTGATACTTTTAATCTACATAAATAAAACACTAAAAACTAATAGTTGTTTAAAATGCTACAAATTTAGGCATCACAACAATAAATTGTACAGTACAAAAAAATGTATGAAAAAATAATTATTTTAAAGGTGCCCTAAAATGAAAAATGTAATTAACCTTGCCATAGTGAAATAAGGGTTCAGTACATGGACATCACATACTGTGAGTCTCAAACACCATTGCCTTCTACTTCATATGTAAATCTCATTCCCCACAGAAAAATAAGTGCTTCTCAACATAACACCAACTGTGATGCAACCGCTGGAGATCATTAATATGTATGCCTTCAACATTTGCATCTGTCCAAACATGTTCGTTGTCAGGCGGAACTAGCGAAGCCGAATCATCGGTATCTGCAGATAAACAAGCGGCACTCGAGGATAGCGAAAACGGCAGCTCTCATGGACACAAATGAAATGTTCCAGGCTGTGCAGGAGACGTGAGGACTTTTCATACCCTTGCCACAGATAAAAAAGGTCACCAGTCATGGTTGATGTTTATTATAATTGGATACCGCAACCAGTGCCGTTTCTAGGCATAGGCAAACTAGGCGGTCGCCTTGGGCACCAACAGCTGGGGGGCGCCAGTGAGCCCCCGCCCAAACAAGATTTTTTAGTTATTTCATATATTTTTTATTATTAATATTTCGTACTTTTGCTATTTCGAGGCATTATGATTAGTTGCGATTATTGGAGTGAAGTCGCCATGGTGATAGTGGCGCTGCTGTAATGAAATGAGATCATGTAGAGGGCGGCAGGGAACGTCGTCATCCGTGCTTTAGTTTGATCATCATGAAAAGGTCAAAGCCATCAGGGGCTCAGTATCGTCAAAAGAAAAAAGAGGAAATATAAAAAAGAAAGCGAAATATACAGGTATGTTAGCCTATTTATTGGTTACTTGTTCTCTACTAAGCTGGTCGCTCTATCTTAACATTGAGCAAAACATTACACTGTATATTAGTGCTGGACGGACCACACGCCATGCTCATTTATTACAGCTGCAGAACATTATAGCAGTTAATTTGAATAAAAAAACATTACATCAGAGATAGCTGTTTAGTGTAAATTGATCAAGTAATACTGCCATAACCATGGGCGTCACTAAGCCCTTTTTTAAGAACTTATGCCTCAGCATGCCCCCCAACCCCCCTAACATTTGTGATCTCAGTGATAATAAACCTGGCTACATTATTGGATTAATGCATGTACAATATGGCCATGAAATAAGGAAATCATATTTGCTTTATAAGCTATAGTTTTACAAAAAGAGGGTGGGGTGGGGGGTGCAAGATATAAATCTTGCCTAGGGTGCCAGAAAGGCTAGAAACGGCCCTGACCGCAACAATTTAATTCAAAATCATTCGTTTGCTCGCCCCATTTCAAGCAAGTTTCGCTCTGTGACTTAAACTGGAGAAAGGGGCAAGTATATTCCTGAAAGCAGTAAGTAGTGATTTATCCACTTATTGACTGTTTAAACAATTTCTGATTAAATTGAAAGTTTCTTAGAGAGACCGCATTGTCTAGATGACGCAAGATGCTAGTAGAGCAACAATAGGAAACTACAAGTACCATGTATAACCAAAACACCGGATAGTATACTTGCTTTGGTTTTGTCGGAGGGAAAGAAGAGCGTTCGTGCTTGCGTTTGCCAGATTTTCTGTGAAAAGAACACGTATACTATCCGGTGTTTTACCTAAACATTTGCAATCTGGCAACCATATGCTCGTGGACTTGCGCGCGGAACATCACGCGCAGATGATCTGAAAACACCAATAAACAAGTAAGCTGCATTTCGGCAATCTCCATTTGAGATGTTCTGCTTAAAGTGTCATTCAGACGGTCTGTGTTCTGTCAGGACGGTCAGGACTCACGAGCCGCTTCACTGAACAGCTGAACTGCTGTGAGATGTGAGCTGCTGAAATAAGCCAATCAGAGCAGAGCTCAACATTAATATTCATGACTCTTCCAAATAAGGCAAAAACAGAGCATTACATCCTAGGGACAATTTATAGGGTTGTAAATGGACCTATAAAACTGTATCTGGACAATTTTTGCCCTTAATTAAGCCACAAACCCTCTATGTAGATATCAGAGAACAATTTAACACATTGTTTCAAATCATTCAAGGGCACCTTTAAGATATAGGATTACACTTAATTTAAAATAATAAATGAGAGTGCACAGTTAAATATCAAACACTGACTGATATAGTGGCAATATCAACTAATTTAATCAAGCCATGTTCAAATAAAGGGACCTGATGTGTTTTTTTTGAGTTCATTCATATTATACATGATTGCATCAGCAGGGAGGCGGAGCTTAAAGAGGCATGGGCAGAGATTCGTCGATTGACAGTATGTGTAGATTCCCTCAGGAAACTGCTCGACAGAGAAAAAGACTCTAGGAGGAAGTCAGTACAAAGGGTAATATTAAATAAATGTTATTTGTTTTTATGTAAATAAGTTGTCTTGCTATATAATTTCAATGTACATCACTTTAATCTACTTTATGCATAAGTTTGACTTTGATTTACACTGTTTTCTATATAGCTAAAGAAGACGCTAAATGATGCATCAGCAAAGTCAGGTGACCTCTCACAAGCCAATCAGAAGTTACATGAGAAGGTGTCTGAGCTGGAGAAACTGGTGTCCAATCAGAAGCCTCTGAACCACTCTCTAAGAATCAAGGTGTGTCACTTTAGCCATGGTGTACCTCATCTCTGTGCTGGATACAGAATCATTCTGTAATACCCCAGAACACACATAAACACAGTTTATTGTATCTTCTTGCCTATTCCAACAGGATTTGGAAGCAGAAATTGAAAGTCTCGAAGAAGCTAAGGATGAATATAAGAGGAGGAGTCATGAGCAGGTATGCATCCAAACTTCATATACAAACATTTATGCATTTAAAGTACTTCACATTCTGATTACTGAGAAAACTCCCTCTTATGGACTGAATATTATCATACTCCACTAGTTGGTTCTGCTTATCAGTTCCTGTGCGCGCATTTTAATGTGATTTTAAACCATTCAAATGTAAGAATACTCGCACACTGTTTTCTTCTTGCATCCAAAACGTGCGCACAAAAAGCCGCCTCTCACTTTCAAAGTCTTTAGCGTCTTTTTGCACTTGAACGGACAAAATAGACACAAAAATATGTTGGTTATGTCGTAAGTGAACGTGAACAATTGACAAAGAAAACACGTGTAACAGTATATTGGATCCATGCAGCTCTTAAAGTGACAGAAGCCTAATAAATCTATAATAATCTACTGCAGGATCTACCTCCCCCTTGTGGATTATCCACAAGGGGGAATGTTTAAGTGAGGGTACGTTACCACAACAATGTCCTAAAAACAGAAAGGTTTTTTTCGAAGCTTTTTTCACGTACAGATGACAATGCTTTCAAACAATCCCTGTTCACACAGATCCAAGAACACGGCTGTATTGTTTATGCCAGGCCAGTAGTTGGCGATGTCATTTTGTAAAGACTATGCTCCTACAGACTGAACCCATAATACACTTGACGTCACCGTTTTTACAAATTCACCTTTTGTATGGAGACGATAACAGCAGTTTTTAAAAACTTTCACTATGAAACCTGTTTTCAAAAGTGTGCATTTTTGAGCTCTCAAAACCCCACTGTTGTATAAATGAACAGCCAAAACTAATTATTTAAAAAAGAAATTTGGTTGAAAATGGTGTCGACAAATAGCCCCTCATTTCTAAAATGTTCACCTCTGTGTCGCAACACGCTTTATTTGCTCAATAAAGTAATGGCAAGAATAGGAAAAATTTAGTCACTTAATATTTCATACATTATAAAAATGTATAAAAATATTGCTATTTGAGGTTTATTTATTATATTCAATATTTTGTATAATGCATTTTACTTTATATATGTATATGGTGCTGAGCAGAGCACAATAATGAACACAATTAAATTACATATAATTAAAAATCAAATTAATTTAGCTACGGTCTATGTAGAGTGATTTTTTTATCTAATACTTTTATTTTATATTGTTATTCATAATTCTCATGAAAAAAATACATTTATGTATTATGCATAATAATAATAATAGAATAGACCAACCACAATTGTCGATATTTACCTTTTAAGACAGAAATTGTATTATACCAGCACTGCTTTAGTCATTTAAAAAGATAAAAAATTTGCTTAACAGTTGCATTTCTAAATGTATCCTCTTTAATGCACGGTTGATTCATTTTAACTACGAAAAAAAAAAATAACCTCCCTTACGTACATGCTGAACGTCCTGAGTCTTTACTCACAGTTTGTTATTTGTGTGTTTCAGTCTCAGTCTCTTCTGCAGATGCGTTCTGAGATGGCTTCTCTCCAGTCTGAGCTGCAGTGTCTGTCCTCCACTCAGCAGGGGGAGCTACAGGCCGAAAAAGATCTCAATCACACCCTACAGGCAAAATGTCGGGTCAGCGCTCTTTCTTTTCACTTTAAGGCCCCAATGAACTCATGGCAAAGTTCTTTTTTGTTCTTCGCTTTGAGGTAAAAAGAAGTGCAAAATACTTGAGCAGCTGATTCGGTTAGCAAACATCCAGATGGCGTTCAGGCTGCTGAGAGCGACTTTTAGATGAAAATGCAAATATGTGCTGTGCACTTTCCTTTGAATAACAAAATAAACACTCAACATTGACATTGGTGAGAAAACAGCAGTTCAGAAAGCATCTGATCATAATGATGTGGATGTGTTTGCACAAGCTCTGCAATTCGAGACACATTTATTATTACAGCTTTACAGTATTAAACATGAAAATCCATGTCAGTGTCTCTTTCATTTAGAATTACAACTATACTTTCTGCTATAAAGCAGCTCTCCAGTGTTTGTTTTCACTCGGGGACATCCGACCATGGTTCAAATTACACCGGGTACCAAAAGGGTCAGAAATATCAGTTTTGGGGGGGGGTCCAAGATTATAACTAGGTGGGAAAAAACATTTTGTCGTTAACTGAAATAAAAATAAAAACAAGGCATATATTACAAAAAAAAAAAAAAAAAAAAACGATAAGTAACTAAAACTGTAATGTGTTTGGCAAAAATAACTAAAATAAAATTATAGAGTAAATGTCCTTAGTTTTAGTCTTTGTCAAGGTCTTTCATTTTTTAACGCTATTTATTTAAAACATGCAGTGTATTTGTTCAGCTACATTTCCTTTCCCTGCTCTCCCTCCATCTCTCTGTCACTCATGCATGTGTGCCCACACACACACACACACACACACACACAGAACACCTCCCCTCCGTACACGCGTGTCTCCATGAGAATGAGCGTAAGTTCGACGTTGAAAGCAAGTTCGCGAAAGTTTGGCATCTCTTGAACACCTTTACACAATCACACATTAAAAAGTGGAATAAAAATATTTAAAATTCGGAATATAATTTTGTCAGTGTGTTTAATGTCGATCCAAAAAGCAATTGGGCCTTCTTTAGAAAGTTAACTAGTCGTATGTTTGAGGTAAAATGCACATTTTGGTTGTGGTTGTCGATGTTAGGGAATCAAGTTAGGGGTTTTGTGCTTTTGTTTGTGTACAGCACCTGGAAGAAAGATTGAAACGGCTCCAGGAAGAGAGGGATGTGGCAGAAGTGAGACTCCGGGAAGTTTGTCTGGAGTCCCAGCAAGTAAACCTACCCCATTTCCATCCATTTATACATTAGCAATACTACTAAGGACATACAGTATAATGACAGATGCTTTATTGTTGAGTAAACTATCCCTTTAAACTCAATCTGCATGCTGGGATATTTCCAGTAACGATCATCTCGTCCTGACATTGATGATCAAAACCATGTCAGAATTTAGATTGCCGCCTCCTTCTCTGATCACAGCCTGTGTTGAAATCATGCAAGCTCTCCAGAGGATGGGAATTTCTTCTGCCTTTGATTTGATTCCTTTGTTTCTATCCCGCTTCTCTGTTCCTCAGATCACAGAGAACATGGATGAGGACCACAGAGGGCTCCGCTCTGAATCGAAGAGCTTTAATGGCGAGGCAGAGCCACAGGAAGTCGGAGAAAGCTTATGGAGGTCGGGGAAAGACTGCACACTGTCTACTCCTGCTCAGGTAGCAAATGAGTCACATTTAAAATAAATGGAATTATTATATCTGTTCAAAATCCATTAGTAAGGGTCCTAGTGATCAATGTGTGATCAACTGTCCAGTTGCATCCAAGTTCAAATACTTTTTTTTAAATGCATTTTCTTAAAATTGTAAAATGATTTATTAAGTTATATATACACTACTGTTCAAAAGTTTAGGATCAGTGCAATTTTTTGAAAGAATTTGAAACTTTTCAAGCAAAGATGCATTCAATTGATCATAAGCGACAGTAAATACATTTATAATGTTAAAAAAAGTTTTGTTTTAAATAAATGCTCTTCTTTTAAACATTGTATTCATCAAAGAATCCTGGAAAAAATAAATAGCTGCACAACCGTTTTCAACATTGATATTAATAAGAAATGTTTAAGCCGCAAATCAGCATATTTAAATGATTTCTGAAAGATCATGTGCCACTGAAGACTGGAGTAATGATGCTGAAAATACAGCTTTGATCACAGGAATAAACTATATTTTACAATATATTAAAATAGAAAAAATAGTCTAATAATATTTCATAATATTAAGTATCATGTAAATGTAGCCTTGAAGAACATATTTTTGTTTTCAAAAACTTTCAAAAACAAAAAATCCTCAACCTCAAACTATTGAACACCTGTGTGTGTGTGTGTGTGTGTGTGTGTGTGTGTGTGTGTGGTTGTGTGTACACCAGGCATAACATTATGACCACTGACAGGTGAAGGGAATAACATTGATTATCTCTTCATCACAGCACCTGTTAGTGGGTGGTATATATAAAGCAGCAAGTGCAAATTTTGATCTCAAAGTTGATGTGTTAGAAGCAGGAAAAATGGGCAAGCATAAGGATTAGAGTTTGACAGCGACCAAATTGTGATTGCTTTCGACTGGGTCAGAGCATCTCCAAAACTGCAGCTCTTGTGGGGTGTTCATGGTCTGCAGTGGTCAGTATCTGTCAAAAGTGTTCTAGGAAGGAACAGTGGAGAACCGGCAACAGGGTCATGGGCGGCCAAGGCTCATTGATGCACGTGGGTAGTGAAGCCTGGCCTTCCAATCAAACAGACGAGCTACTATTGCTCAAGAAGTTAATGCTGGTTCTGAGAGAAACGTGTCAGAATACACAGTGCATCACAGTTTATTGCATATGGGGCTGCAAAGCCACAGACCAGTCAGGGTGCCCATGCTGATCCACGCTGTTTTTTTAACGTCACATGGGTGGCCGGGTGCGTGTGCGTCACTTACCTGGGGAACACGTGGCACCATGCACTATGGGAAGAAGGGTAATGTTCTGCCGGGAAACCTTTGGTCCTGCCATCCAAGTGGATGTTACTTTGACACTTACCACCTACCTAAGCATCGTTGCAGACAATGTACTCCCTTTCATGGAAACGGTATTCCCTGATGGCTGTGACCTCTTTCAGCAGGATAATACGCCCTGCCACAAAGCAAAAATGGTTCAGGAATGGTTTGAGGAGCACAACGAGTTTGACATGTTGACTTGGCCTCCAAATTCCCCAGATCTCAATCCAATCCAGCATCTGTGGGATGTGCTGAACAGACCGCTCAACTTACAGGACTTAAATGATCTGCTGCTAATATCTTAATGCCAGATACCTCAGCCACACCTTTAGGGGTCTAGAGGAGTCCATCCCTCGACGGGTCAGGGCTGTTTTGGCTGCAAAAGTGGGGCCAACACAATATTAGGAATATTAGGTCATAATATTATGCTTGATATTATGCCTTTCTCTCTCTCTCATATATATTCTCATATATCTCACACACATATACAGTGGGGCAAAAAAAGTATTTAGTCAGCCACCAATTGTGCAAGTTCTTCCACTTAAATAGATAAGAGAGGCCTGTAATTTTCATCATAGTTACACTTCAACTATGAGAGAAAGAATTACATTTTTTTAAAAGAATTTATTTGCTTTATTTTATATATCTCAATACTTATAGATATTAAAGCTATATAGCTATATTTCCTATTTGTAATTTTTCCTCCAAACATGACAAGTTGAGTTTTTACCAAAAAGTTCTATTTTGGTTTTATCTGACCATATGACATTCTCCCAATCCTCTTCTGGAGCATCCAAATGCTCTCTAGCAAACTTCAGATGGGCCCGCACATGTACTGGCTTAAGCAGGGGGACACAGATCTGGCACTGCAGGATTTGAGTCCCTGGTTGCGTAGTGTGATACTGATGGTAGCCTTTGTTACTTTGGTCCCAGCTCTCTGCAGGTCATTCACTAGTTCCCCTGTGTGGTTCTGGGATTTTTGCTCTCCGTTCTTGTTATCATTTAGACCCCACGGTGTGAGATCTTGCGTGGAGCCCCAGATCGAGGGAGATTATCAGTGGTCTTGTATGTCTTCCATTTTCTAATAATTGCTCCCACAGTTGATTTCTTCACACCAATCTTCTTACCTATTGCAGATTCAGTCTTCCCAGCCTGGTGCAGGTCTACAATTTTGTTTCTGATGTCCTTTGACAGCTCTTTGGGCTTGGGGTTTGGTGTCTGACTGTTTGGGGTTGTGGACAGGTGTCTTTTATACTGATAATGAGTTCAAACAGGTGCCATTAATACAGGTAACGAGTAGAGGACAGAGGAGCCAAAGAAAGAAGTTGTTACAGAAGTTGTTACCCAGAAATCATCTTCTTTGTAGATGACCAAATACAGGCCTCTCTCATCTTTTTAAGTGGGAGCACTATTGGGGGCTGACTAAATACTTTTTTGCCCACTGTGTGTGTGTGTGTGTGTGTGTGTGTGTGTGTGTGTGTGTGTGTGTGTGTGTGTGTTTAAATATTAAAAAATATGTAATATGACTTGGTTCTGACCTCATCTTTGACCCTGAGGGTGATTTATTTGAAATGTCAGGTTTGTGTGTTTTATGTCTGACCTGAAGGTTGTACTTTGTTGTTAGACCCACATTTGCTTTTATGACCCTAAACTGGAACCCTGGGCATCAGCATTACAACGCTGGGAGATCAAGAAAGAGCTGGAACTCATCGCCGGCAGTTACAAACCCACAAGACGCGTGTGCACACTGACCACCTGATAACAGCCTCCAGGGGTCATGGAGAAGTGCATCAACAACTTATAGATCATGGAGAAAGGCTTCAATATGTAATCTGCTTGAAATGAAATCTCTACAGTAGGCATGTTTGTATGCTGGTAAATATCCAGCATATTTAACAAATTAATTGAAACATATCAATGCTTTATCATTACTTGGAAATAAAAAGGGCAGAAGCAAAAATGCATTATGTGTGGGTGTAGAAAGACAGAGAGTAGAAAGACAAGAGTTGTGACAGCGAGAAGATCGTCCTGCTGCTCATTAAATAAAAAACAGAGCTGTACTTTGAGCAAATGGCCTAATTACTCACAAATGAGTCATGTTAAATATGTTATTTCCATCCAGCCCGCAACAATGTTATTCCATTGCAATAATGGAAGGTCAAACTTCTGCATCTGCAAAAATAACTATAATTGAAGTCTTGCTGTTAGTATTTGTTTGGTATCATATTTATATAATAGCTTTTATTGCAATATCACTTTTTGTAATGTTAATAAAGCCGCTTGAATCTGCAAAGACCATATTGTGATTTTATATATATATATATATTTTATTATATACCTATATACTATTTTATTGACAGCCCTAATATATATATATATATATATATATATATATATATATATATATATATATATATATATATATATATATATATATATATATTGTAATATGTATATATATTATATATACATACAGTGCCTTGCGAAACTATTCGGCCCCCTTGAACTTTGCAACCTTTTGCCACATTTCAGGCTTCAAACATAAAGATATGAAACTGTAATATTTTGTGAAGAAACAAGTCGAACACAATCATGAAGTGGAACAAAATTTATTGGATATTTCAAACTTTTTTAACAAATTAAAAACTGAAAAATTGGGCGGGCAAAATTATTCGGCCCCCTTAAGTTAATACTTTGTAGCGCCACCTTTTGCTGCGATTACAGCTGTAAGTCACTTGGGGTATGTCTCTATCAGTTTTGCACATCGAGAGACTGACATTTTTGCCCATTCCTCCTTGCAGAACAGCTCGAGCTCAGTGAGGTTGGATGGAGAGCGTTTGTGAACAGCAGTTTTCAGTTCTTTCCACAGATTCTCGATTGGATTCAGGTCTGGACTTTGACTCGGCCATTCTAACACCTGGATATGTTTATTTTTGAACCATTCCATTGTAGATTTTGCTTTATGTTTTGGATCATTGTCTTGTTGGAAGACAAATCTCCGTCCCAGTCTCAGGTCTTTTGCAGACTCCATCAGGTTTTCTTCCAGAATGGTCCTGTATTTGGCTCCATCCATCTTCCCATCGATTTTAACCATCTTCCCTGTCCCTGCTGAAGAAAAGGAGGTCCAAACCATGATGCTGCCACCACCATGTTTGACAGTGGGGATGGTGTGTTCAGGGTAATGAGCTCTGCTGCTTTTACGCCAAACATAACGTTTTGCATTGTTGCCAAAAAGTTCAATTTTGGTTTCATCTGACCAGAGCACCTTCTTCCACATGTTTGGTGTGTCTCCAAGGTGGCTTGTGGCAAACTTTAAACGACACTCTTTATGGATATCTTTAAGAAATGTCTTTCTTCTTGCCACTCTTCCAGAAAGGCCAGATTTGTGCAGTATACGACTGATTGTTGTCCTATGGACAGAGTCTCCCACCTCAGCTGTAGATCTCTGCAGTTCATCCAGAGTGATCATGGGCCTCTTGGCTGCATCTCTGATCAGTCTTCTCCTTGTATGAGCTGAAAGTTTAGAGGGACGGCCAGGTCTTGGTTGATTTGCAGTGGTCTGATACTCCTTCCATTTCAATATTATCGCTTGCACAGTGCTCCTTGGGATGTTTAAAGCTTGGGAAATCTTTTTGTATCCAAATCCGGTTTTTAAACTTCTCCACAACAGTATCTCGGACCTGCCTGGTGTGTTCCTTGTTCTTCATGATGCTCTCTGCGCTTTAAACGGACCTCTGAGACTATCACAGTGCAGGTGCATTTATACTGAGACTTGATTACACACAGGTGGATTCTATCTATCATCATTAGTCATTTAGGTCAGCATTGGATCATTCAGAGATCCTCACTGAACTTCTGGAGAGAGTTTGCTGCACTGAAAGTAAAGGGGCCGGATAATTTTGCACGCCCAATTTTTCATTTTTTGATTTGTTAAAAAAGTTTGAAATATCCAATAAATTTCGTTCCACTTCATGATTGTGTACCACTGGTTGTTGATTCTTCACAAAAAATTACAGTTTCATATCATTATGTTTGAAGCCTGAAATGTGGCAAAAGGTAAGTTTAAGGGGGCCGAATACTTTCACAAGGCACTGTATGTATATATATATCATTTACTAATAAATTATTAAAATCTTGTTAACATTAGTTACTGGACTGTGAACTAACATGATCAAACCATGAACAGCTGGATTTTTATTAAATAACGTTAACAAAGATGAACAAATACAGTAACAAATGAACTGCTCATAGTTAGTTAATACATAACCAGTGAGACCTTATTGTAAAGTGTTACCGATTAAATTGTTTAATCGTACACTTATTATGAAATTAATATTATGCCTATTGTCTCAGTAAATGCATTTATTATGTGATTCTTACAAAACGTTTTTTTCAGCAAGCTTTTAAGGATCATTGGAGACTTCAAAATGACATCAAATAACCACCTCATAATTGTGTTTACATTTTTCAATTTGCAATTCTGAGGGGGAAAAGTCAGCTCACAAATCTGACATTTTACAATTGCAAATGTATATCACAACTCTTATTGTATAAAGCATATATTTCTCAGAATTGTGAGTTTATTTTATGACTTTATAACACAGAATTTAGAAGTTAATTTTACTCAGTGGTGACTTTATAACACTAAATTTCAAGGAAATTTCACTCAGTACTGACTATAACTTGCAATTTCGAGTTAATTTCTCTCAGTACTGACTTCATCTGTTTATATCTCGCATTTCTAAGAAAAAAGTCAGAATTGTTTGGTAAAAATTGTTGCAATTTTTTCCTTTTTTTATTCAGTGGCAGAAACAGCCATTACAGAGACAGGTGTGATTTATAAGTTAGGTGGGTGTTTTAAGTTAATAATATAAAGTTTACAGGCTTTTTTGGCACTGTTCTGTCTATCGTCTCCGTGTCTCCCCCTGTCGGTAGTGAGAAGTCACTGTCACTACAGATGTTTTTTGTTTTTTTTCACCTCCTTCCCTTCTCGTGCCCCCGCAGAGAGGGAGAGAGCGCGTGCTCGCGCCTCCACCTCGGCCTCCTCCTCCTGCGCGCAAGGCTCCAGTTCTGCCACGTAATCTCGGTCGAGCCCCCGCTCACTCACTCAAAACCTCCGGGAACCGTGACAACGACTGCGGAAAATTCTAAACACACTGTACGAAACCCCTCCGGCCGGTGCGCGCGGGTGTAGCGGAACACAGACTGTAGCGGTAAGCGAAAAGTGTGTGGAAGTGTCCCCACGCGCGCGGCGCGAGTGCACGAGACACAGTCCACATTTAGTGCATTTTAAAAGCGCGAGCACAAGCAACAGGGCGATCCATGTGTGTGTGTGAAGTGGGATCGGAGACTTTTCAAGTCATTTGCATGCAACAGGTCGTTGATTTGTTGTCTGTAACAACTCGTTTCATTGTAAACACTGACAAGCAACTTCGATGCAGAAGAGAAACTATGCGGCTCAAGCTGTCAATGCAGTAGATTTCCAGTATGTTCCATAGCAGCCTGTTCTGTAAGCTTGACCAGGACCCTTCAGCTTTTCTCTTGGCCAACTTTCATGTGTTTTGAGCAGAGATACTGAAAACTGTAACTTTAGTTTTTTAACGTATATTCAGATAAGTTCAGCACCTGTAGAGCTGATTCGTAATGTGACACGCAACAGCATTTTATCACACTAGGCTATGGCATGTCATGTTCATGTTGTAATGTGCTTGGTGGGTTTGGGTTGTTTATGTATTTGTGTTATAGAGTGAGATAAAAGATTTTTTCACTTAAAAACATGAATTACTCACCCTTATCTCATTCCAAACATACAAGACTTTCGTTCATCTTCTGAACACATATGTGTTTTTTATGAAATCTGAGAGATTTCTGGCCCTCCATTGACGGTCTACTACACAACTGACAATTTAAGAGACATTAAAGTAACGTGACACCTGTGGTTTAACCTCAAATTTACAAAGCCACTCGATAAATTATACTCCCCCCCCCATAATTTATCAGTTTATTTACAACAAAAAAACTCCAACGCGCGTTCACAAGGGCACCATGTTTTGATGTGAAACTTGTGTGAACGCACGTTGGAAATGTATATTTTGTAAGTGAAGTGGTCATTATTTTTCCGCGAACTAAAGAAAGCTGCGTCTCAGACAGCGCTCTGAATACCGCGTTTAATTCTTTCACGTCTTCTTGCGCTTGAGCTGACTAATCCACACAAAATGAAGTAAACTGCCCATCTTTTTGAATATGCTAGTAAACGTAGTAGGTTATGTCTTAAGTGAATGTAAACAGTCGAGAAAAAAAACACCTAGAGCGATCGTGACCACACCAGCAGATGATATCGCTAGGCCTGAAGCGATAGTCAAGATTAAATCAATTAATCGCACGATAAAAAAAATTAGCTTGATAATTTTTCCGTTGACTGCGCGCGCCTCGTCCGTTTATACTCGACGTGCAGACCGGGTGCAGCGTGAGACGTCATTCTCGGCCAGCAGATTTGTCTGGAACTCGTGGCTCTTCGGTTGCGGAGCCGCACGCAAAGTTACAAATTTTGACGTGCACAACGCCAAGCGAAATGGGGTCTCGCGCACTCCGCGTCAACGTCATTTTCGCTGCGCGCACACCCTTGCGCGGACGCTTCGTGTATAAACGAGGCTTAAAGCTATACTGAAGTTTGATAAACGCAAGTTAATTCTTCAGTTCAATCTTTGTGTGCTTAAGGCACATAAGTTCCTGTAGAGATAGCAATAAAGTCTATCTAGTCTAGTCAATAAAGTCTTCTCTTTTGCTGTATCAAAATATCACTTTCCTCAGAGATGGTCAAGTTCAGTTTGTGCATGATTAGGCTATGATATATATATATTTTTTTAAATACTGTATCCTAAATTGTGGATAATTAATATATCATGTGCTGAAGTACATTTCTGGATTAAAAGAAAAACAACAACAACAAGAACATGAATATGCACCTAAAACACAATCATCCATTGCAGTTTTCATCCATTTTATTTATTGTTTTTATAGTGGGCTGTACTTTCCACATGATTGACATCAGGTTCAAGTACGCCCGCGAGCCTTGCGAGTTATTCGTGTATTGCAGGTTGGCTGGTGGTTATGTTGCCCGCATACCGCCTCCCATGGCCGAGACTGGTATTACGACACCTGTCGGGCCGGGGCAAGTAATGCTACTGCTAATTAAAGTTGATTTCTCTGCAGCACTATAACTTGACATTTTTTTAATGACATCATCGCCCTTATTTCTTCTCATCCTATTGATGCGTGCAGGTCATTTTTTGGATATTTTTATCTCAATTTTACATGGCACCTTTAAATTACGTCATTAAACGCTCAAGCTCATTACAGCAGGATTGATTCTGATTGGCTGTTTTTAAATGTTTTTATCGTTCATCAACTGGATAAAATCGTTCTGAAATTGACTGCTATTCTTTTATATTGAGAATGATTTTTAGAACTATATCTTTATCGTCCTTGGTATTAACTGACCTTGTATATTTGGCCTTAAAGTGACAGCAGCCTAATAAACCTAATGCTATTTTGTGTTTAATGTTAATCAGACAACAAAGGACAAAGAAATCACTCAATGCCCTTGACTGAAATTAATACTACAGATTAATCTGTAGTATATTTAATGAATACTGTGAAGATTATGCCGTGTTGTTTTACATTTGTTTACTTTATACAAATTCTGCACCTGAAAACTACTGTTAGATCAACCTGAAAAGCACAGTTTATATTATTTGTATCTTTGTTCTTTTGTACATATGTGATATTTGTAATTTAATTATTTGTTCCTATTTTATTAATGTTTCCTTGTCTTTAAAAATGTCTTAGATTTACATTAATACGGCTTGTATTCTGTACTATACAAATTGTAATAGAGAATTGTAATATTTCACTGGTATCTAAACATTTGAACCACTTACCCAACCAAGGCCCGTAAAAAAAAAAAAATCCACAGCGTTAATCCGTTGAAGCAGCTTTAAATATGCGCTATTACATTAACGATAAAATATGATAGAGCAATATAATGAACAGTGAAAGTATCAGGCTTGATTTTAACAGGCAATTGACAATATTTTTTTTAATTAAGTATGAAAATGACTGAATGAAATGTATACATAACAAGTTAAAGGGATAGTTCACCCCAAAATTTCAATTATTACCCCATGATTTACTTACCCTCAAAAACCATCCTAGGTGTATATGACTTTCTTTTACAGATGAATACAGTCAGAGTTATATTAAAAATGTCCTGACTAATCCAAGCTGTAATGGAAGTGAATGAAGGTCGAGATTTTGAAGTTCAAAATAGTGCATCTGACTTTAGAGGTTTGTTAAAGGCCTTCTGAAGCAAAGCGATGCGTATGTCTAAAAATATTAAAGGGGGGGTGAAACACTCAGTTTCAGTCAGTGTCATGTCAATCTTGAGTACCTATAGAGTAGCATTGCATCCTGCATATCTCCGAAAAGTCTTTATTTTTTTTATAATTATATAAGAAAGATGCGCTGTTCCGAGTCTTTCCGAAAAAAGCCGAGCGGGTGGGGGCGTGTCATGTGAGCGGAGCTAAATAATGACGTGTGCAGCAGCGCGCTGCAGTGAGGAAAGTGAGTCGCTCTGTGAGGAAAGTGATTCGCTCAGTGAGGAAAGTGATTCGCTCAGTGAGGAAAGTGAGTCGCTCTGTGAGGAAAGTGATTCGCTCTGTGAGGAAAGTGATTCGCTCAGTGAGGAAAGTGATTCGCCCGCCGCGTGAGGAAAGTGAGTCGCTCTGTGAGGAAAGTGATTCGCTCAGTGAGGAAAGTGATTCGCCCGCCGCGTGAGGAAAGTGAGTCGCTCTGTGAGGAAAGTGATTCGCTCAGTGAGGAAAGTGATTCGCCTGCCGCGTGAGGAAAGTGAGTCGCTCTGTGAGGAAAGTGATTCGCCCGTCGCGTGAGGAAAGTGCTAATACAGATCAACCGCCGGCCTATCAGTGGGTAAGTCAGTAGCTACTGGTTATATCACCTGTTTAGCATCCTACAAGCCAGCGCTTTGATGGGCGTAGCCTGTTGCTTTCGCTCTCTCCCTCGCTCTCTCTCACGCGCTTCCGGTAGAATTGTCCGTAAGGCCCATACAAGGAAATTCCGCCCCCATTAACGTCAAAGGGGACGCATGATCGAAAAAAACTTGCCGAAACTTATGACTAACCGGAAGTAGTATTTTTGACAAAGAAATACTCCCATCAAACGTCCACCTTAACTTTTGAAACTTTGTCTATGTTTAGTATGGGATTCCAAGTCTTTAACAGTGTAAAAAGATCAGTATGCATGAAACAGCATTTCACCCCCCCTTTAAAAACTTTATAAACTAAAATGATTAGCTTCCGACAGCCGTACACATCGATTTACGACGGAAGAGTAACCCCTGGCCTAGTTTTGTGTAGCCAGACCTTGATGGCAGAAGGTCAGGCAAAGGGACGTTTGACTGACATGTAATGCAACCAATCACAGCTCGTTTAGTTCCAGGTCATACAGTTTTCATACATGTCGTGTCCCTGCAATAATAGACCGGAGTGCATCTACAAATGACTCATTCAAGAACGTTGTGCAAGTTTACTGCAACAATGGAGCCACAAACTTCACATACTTTTGAAAATCTAGTGTTTAGTTGGTCCTGGTAAGCGCTTAATGTCACAGTTGTAAACACAATGGCATTCTTCTTCCACGAGGGAGTTTGGCGTCACTGAATTTGTTTCCAGGCCAACCGTTAAAGAACGTGACACATAAGTCTGGTGGACATCCTGTAGAATTCGACCAATCAGATGACGACTTCGAAACTCCTGAAGCATTTTCAAGGAAAGTGTGTCATATGCATCAGACGTTCAGCCAACGGTCCATGAGTTTGGGAGTCTGAGACTGAGACTAACCCCTGACCTGACGAATGAAGTATTGACAAACCCAGAACCACGGAGGATAGAGCACATTACATTTAAATGATATTGAATTGACCAATTGAATTAAAAGTAAAACAAGATTTTTTTAAAGAGAAATGCTAGAGGATTTCAATGTAAAAGAAGAGGAGCTTGAGTCAGCCCTATTTGTTTGAACTGCGAGAGGCATCAAAGCTTACTCTACTCTTACATCTTTCTGCCGTCTGCCAAAGCTTTTTTAGTCTATAAAGTTTTAAATAAAGATATTGTTCTTACAAAAACACCACTTCAGAAGGCCTTTTTTAACAGCCTGGAGTTGTATAGAGTATACGTTTATGATGTTTTATAATATATTTAAAAAATACAAATGCAGTGAAAATAGAGGTATCGGTATCGAGCAAGTACAAAAAAAATTAGAGTATCGATATCCGCCTTGTTCTGGAAAAATGGTATCAATGCATCCATAGGTAAACCACTGAAGTCACATGGATTACTTTAATGATATATTTTTTTACTTTAAAAAAAAAAAAATCTTTTCGACTACCTTTTTTGAGGTTTAAAAGAGGCAGTTGTGTAGACAGAAATCTCTCAGATTTCATAAAAATATTTATTTGTATTTCGAAGATGAACAAAAGCCTTAACGGTTTGGAATGACATGAGGGTGAGTAAGTAGTGACGAAATTTTCATTTTTGGGTGAACGAGCCATTTAAGATAAGCCTACACATATTATAAACTTAGGACATCCACCAACAAATAAGACTTTAAGACATGACAACCCAGATCAAAAATGGGTATGTTTTCTTGATAGATACACCTGATACATTTTCTAGGCCAATATTTATACATAATTATAACACATGGGGAATTAATAAAAGCTTTAAAGTTATTGATATTTCTAAATTAAATATACACTTTTATTTTCTTCAAATTGTTATTTTTTTCTTTCAGTCAAACTATTTGGCCTGAACAATTCATTAGCGAATCAGCCATGGTTATTTTAAAGGCTGGAGAGATAGGTTTATGGGTGTGGTTAGGGGATGCAGCTCCACCCATCATGCCCATAGTAGGTCAAGAGAGGGGGGAGCTGGAGCTCCAGATTCTCAAATGGTTCTTAAACGACTAGATGTATGAACCATTCTCACTAAATCCCTCCTTTTCTGTCTACTCTGATTTGCCAGGCCTACAGCACACAGCATGTTTCGTAAGCTAAACGCATATTACCATAACTGAACTTCAGCTCTGGAGGCTTTCTAAAGCTCAACGATTGTACACGCTGTATAGACAGTTACTATGAAGCCGATTTGACCATATCAATCCGAGCACAAGTCTGATGAGTCATTGGAAGAACTAGTTATTCAACCCCAACCTCCATCTCAAGGATGGCTTGAGCAGGACGTTTCTCAGTGATACTCAGTTTGAGGTACATCATGATACGTTGCAATTGTAATTCCTCACTTTCAGCATCAACAACCCCATGTGTATATTTCAAATTTATTGTAGTGCACATGCAGGAAATGTATCAATAACCTAAATAATATAAAACACAATCATGTATTTAGAAAAAATATACATAATTTCTTATTTATACTTGCAGGTTGTGATTCTGAGAAGCAAGCCAGTCCAAATAAACTGGTACTGAGCCATCTTTCAAGAGCAAGCGTTTTGCGATTTCCCCCATTGAACTCTGAGATTTGAGAAGCAGTCGTCAGTAAAATTAATTTTGTGGCCGGCCATTATGCAAATGTATTTTCTAGTGACGTAGACCCGTAACGCAGAGGAGTTTGAATTACAAACATCTCGTTTAGGCGGTTCAGAGTTGATTCTTTCTTTTGGGAGATAACTGTGCAATTTATCATTTACTTTCGCCATTACATCTTTGCAGAACGTTTACATTCACAGTCAGCTATATTAATATTACACTGCATGAAAGGCAATATTTTCAATATAACAGGGGCACTTTAAAATCCTGATCCAGGAATCACAAATGAAACCCTGTTTCAGTTCCAGAATCTGTGTCAATAGATTTTAAACAATTTTTCATATCAGATTACATTGCTTGAATTAAATTGTATCAGCATTTATGTAGAAGTATCACCATCAGTCGCTGAAAAACTTGTCAACAGCTTGTAAAGTTGACAGATTTACTTTGAGGTGAAGTAAGAAATTACACATCAGAGCTTCATGTCCCCAGATTACCCTAATTCACCTGAGCTGGCCTGCAAAATACTATTAAAATCAACTTTTTGAAAGTATTTGATTTAATTGCATACGTGGTTTTGTGCACTTTAACCCCCAAGCGTGTAGTTCAAAATTTTTTACAATCTTAAGATTCAGGATACAACACCCAGTTCCTGTTTGCCTGGGTGGGGATTGTGGCTGCTGTTCTGCTTCATTCTGTATGTGTGTGTGTGTGCTTACTGCATTTTCACATTCAGACTTCTTAGTTCTGGCCTTTGCTCAGTTGCCATGACTACGGGTGAAAAAACGTACTAAAGGTGTGAAGCCACAGATATGGAGCAATATTTAGGGCCACAGCACTGCTGGTGCGAGGAGGACCCTATTGGAATTGCTCCGTTTATTATTAATGTTTTTTTTTTTTTTTTTTGTATTGACAGCAGCAGCGTCCTACTGTGTCACATGCTATATACCATCAAAGTTATTTTTTAATAATTGTCATGCATGCAGAATTCATTGGACATTAAAATTTAAACAGTTCATCGGGGAACATTATTATTAGAAATTGACTGCCGATAATTAACATTGACTAATGTTAATAAATGCTGTAGAAGGATTGGTCAGTGTTAGTTCATGTAAAGGGTTAGTTTAACCAAAAAATCTAATTATCCCATGAATTACTAACCCTCAAGCCACCGTACGTATGTCACGTTCTTCTTTCAGATGAATTAAATCAGAGTTATATTAAAAAATGTCCTGGCTTTTCCAAGCTTAAAAGCAGCCAAAATGTTAAAGCTTTTCCGGTTCTGTTTTTTTGTATGTGCTTAATTGAATATAGAGCCTTTTTAATCAAGATGCATTCAAATGAGCGATCCTTCAAAGATGAGCATAGCAGATGTTCATCACAGACTGATATCTAAAAGTTTTCATGAACATTAAAGGGATAGTTCACCCAAAAATGAAATGTGATGTTTATCTGCTTACCCCCAGTGCATCTAAAATGTAGGTGTCTTTGCTTCTTCAGTAGGAAGACATTAATTAAGTTAAATTAAATTAATTATGTTTAATTTTTTTAAATTCTAACCGCAGTTGCAGTCTGCCGGTCATAATGTGAATGGGTAACAACTCTAGAGAGTAAAAAAAAACTGCTTCGACAACATGCACATAAATGTGACAACACATTGATGTCTTAAGACACGAACCGATCGGTTTCTGTGAGATATTGAACAGTATTTATGCAATTGTTTTACCTCATATCCAGACGAATCTCATCTAGTGTTCCCATCCATCATTACTTACGTCTGGTAAGGTCAAAACTAGCGCGATCATAGTTATATATTATGTAGATTCCTCATTAAGCCGATACATTCGGCTGCAGGCACTAACAAGGAATCTATATATATATATATATATATATATATATATATATATATATATATATATATATATATATATATATATGTATACGCCAGTTTGACCTTACGAAATGGAAGTAATGACTGATGGGAACGCTGGATGAGATTCGTTTGGGCATGAGGTAAAATAAAAAATAACATAAATTAGGGGTGTCCATGGTTAACCGATTAACTGATTAACCGTTAAAAATTGCGTAACCGAGTGAAACATTTTGCTCGGTTAAGTGGCGTCAATGACGTGCTTTGAATTTAGTTGTAATATATTTTTGCACCACTAGAGACCGCCAGAGCGCTCCCAGACATTTGTAATATCCACAAGAAGAAGTCATGACCAGCTTTACAAGCGTGGGAGCACTTTAAAATTGAGAGTGACAGGGCAAAATGCAAATATTGCAATGCAGTGCTTACCGCATTTTTCAGGCTATAAGTCGCTCCGGAGTATAAGTCACATCAGTTAAAATATGCGCCATGAAGAGGAAAATAACATACGTCGCACTGGACTATAAGTCGCATTAGGGCAGAAGCAGAGCGGGAGCCGCGCGCGCTGTGCATAACGGATCAGAAGAAAGAAAGTTTGAAGTGAGAAACTTGTGAGGGACTAGCGAAAAGCAGAGGTTACTTTAACTGTAATGAAGAAAACAAAAAAGCTAATCGCGGACTGAAATCAAGATGGCCAGAGCTGAAGGGACGAGTCCACAGATGCTTGAACTCTGCCGGGAGAGGCTCAGCCGCACGAGTCAAACGCTGTGTGAATCATTCTCAGCTGCATATTTTACTACATGCCCTAATCATGCAGGCGCCCTCGCGGCCACTCGCATTGCTCGTGAACTGGAGCGCATCTCATCCTAATTTAACGAAACTCAGCGTAGGCCTCACAGACATGAAATAGATCTTAAGAAAGCTTGAAATGTCTTTTAACAATTTAAAACGAAAAGAAATAGGCTACTCTCTGATTAGGTAATCCATGATGTGCATTTCTCTCTATAGGCGCGTTCACTACGGAGATGGTGGTTGTCAAATTAATAAACTAAAAATAATAACCCTGACGCACACTATGGTTAACCGAGTATTAACCGCTAAGGGCCTCGGTTAACGTTTAATGAAAACTTGAAAACGTGCAGCCCTTACATAAATACTGTTTGGTTTCTCACAGAGCAGCATGGTTTTTGTGCATGTTGTCTAAGCCTGTTTTTTTAATCTCATAAAGTTGTTAGCCATTCATATGCATTATGACTGGTAGACTGCAATGGCTAAAGTTAAAAATCTTCATTTGTGTTCTACTGAAGAAACAAAGACACCTACATCTTGGATGCACTGGGGTAAGCAGATAAACATCACATTTTCATTTTTGGGTGAACTATCCCTTTAAGATATTAAAGCGTTAGTTCCCCCAAAATATTATTCTATAATTTATTACTCATCCTCATGTTGTTCCATACCCGTAAGACTCTCAGGCCCTCCATAGACAGCTAATTAAAACTTTCAAGGCCCAGAAAGGGTCTGTAATTTAAATTGTTAAAATAGATGTGACTCCAGTGGTTCAACATTAATTTTAATGGAGCGACAAGAACACTTTTTGTGTGCAAAAGAAAACAAAAATAACGACTTTATTCAACAATTTTGTTCTGGCTTGTCTCCTACGCAATTTATGTTGCAGCTCCAGTGCATGCGAAAACCCCCTGAATGAATGCTCTATAAAACAACTAGATAGGTTTGTTGATTATCTTACATAGATATCGCCAGCAGTTCCTACTTCCATTAACGCTTTTTTTCCTTTGTACAATAAAGTCTATTGTACATGTTTTCACAGGAGGGCTTCTTGTGGTTTTTCATTTGGGATCGCCGGTAACCCGCTGTGTGGATACGCACTGAGCCATGCGGCAGTTGAAGGGCAAGCCGAAGAAGGAGTCATGGAAAGACAAAAAGGAGCGCAAGCAGGCCATGCAGGAGGCCAGGGAGCAGGTGGCGACTGTTGTTCTACCGACGCTGGTCGTGCTCGTGCTGCTCATCGTCCTCTTCGTCTACGTGGCGACGAGACCCGGAGCCATCGAGTAAAAAGACTCCAAGAAGCCAAATCCCCCTGTCCTTGTCTTTCTCTTTCGTTTTCCCTTGTTCTTTCCCAATGCCATGAATTGGACACAATCATAAGGATTAATGGATTGATAAATGAAAGGTTTTCCGTGCCATGTTTGGAGTATATTAATGGAGTCTTCCATTTAGGCTCCCAACAGAGCGCCTCTTCCAGCCACCAGCATTCGTGTCTGTGGGGGCCATGTTGGCTCTAAATGCATTTACAGGGTTCTAGTTTCATGCCAAAGCATCTGAGACGCAGCAGACTCGGACTGACCCAGGAACAGGGTCAGACCTTAGGCCTCTGTGCTTAGAGTTACAAGTCAGTACAAATGAGAAGTGACTTTAGTATTGCACATGTCTGTAGCATGCACGCTTATGCACACACACACACATACAGATCCTGTGGACATGTCACAAATGAACTTTGATGGGTGTCACATGAAACCAATGACAGAAATGAATGTTTATGTTTCTGAATGCTCAATGCCTCTTAACAGTCCGTTGCTGTTGTGTTTTGGTTAAACCGTGTGTGTGTGTGAAAGCAAATGCACCATTGAGTGCGTGTTTATATGACACATCTGTGATATACAATCCCAGCGGCAAATGTACTTATTTTAAAATGTATTCCAGCAGGACTTGGATCTAAGAATGTGCCTTAAAACTTTTAATGACGTAACAGCAGTTAAAGTATTAATAAAGAAATGAAAAGCCATGCTGACTGCTTCATTGCCTTCAATTTAACCATTTCTCACACGTTCTTGTGCATATTTGTGGACTTGTGAAATGTCATCAATTGCTGCAAGTACTCTTCCAAATCGAAGTTCACATCTAGCCAAGTACAGTTCAAATCCCCAGATGTGTTCTTGAGCCGACTCTTTTATCAAAGATGCATCAAGAGGTATCCTCAAGCAAGTATGCTCAAGCAAGGTATCCCAGAATTTCTTGCCAACAGCGGATGAGAAAAACTGTAATATAAAAATACTACTGTTATTGTGTCACAAAATGTTTATAGTTTTAAGAGATTTTCATGGCGAAAATGTAGTTTCTCTGTGGTTTATTTATAAGGATGTTGACTATTTGAAAATTTGATCTGACTTTTTCGGAGTTGTGAGATCCAGGTGATCACTGGGCACTCATGTACCCCGCCGAGAGCAGCTTTACCTCGCCTAGTCCTTCTGATGTTTGCCGCTGACTCTGACGTCTATGTGGGAATTAGTTTGTCTTGTGTATATGTAATGGGCGATCTTTGGTCTCATGAATCTATAATTGCTTCCCTGGCAAATCGTTTTGGCTAAAGACAAAGGGAAGTTTTATCACTGTATATATTTAGGCTTTTTAACTTTATTGTTGTAGCCTAGGCTAGAACTCTAACTGTCTATGTTTGACTGAATTTTTAGCTTTATTTCTTATTGCATAGCTTCTAATACTGTTTACTTATACTTTTATAATTACTTGAGACGACTCAAGCTCCTGTGAGGACTTCAGATGACCATCACCTGCGATGAGATGACTCCAGCTCCTGTGAGGACTTCAGATGACCATCACCTGTGAAGAGACGACTCCAGCTCCTGTGAGGACTTCAGATGACCATCTCCTGTGAAGAGACGACTCCAGCTCCTGTGAGGACTTCAGATGACCATCACCTGTGAAGAGACGACTCCAGCTCCTGTGAGGACTTCAGATGACCATCACCTGTGAAGACACGACTCCAGCTCCTGCGAGGACTTCAGATGACCCCCACCTGTGAAGAGACGACTCCAGCTCCTGTGAGGACTTCAGATGACCATCACCTGTGAAGACACGACTCCAGCTCCTGCGAGGACTTCAGATCACCATCACCTATGAAGAGACGAATCCAGCTCCTGCGAGGACTTCAGATGACCCCCACCTGTAAAGAGACGACTCCAGCTCCTGCGAGGACTTCAGATGACCATAACCTGTGAAGAGACGACTCCAGCTCCTGCGAGGACTTCAGATGACCATCACCTGGGAAGAGATGACTCCAGCTCCTGTGAGGACTTCAGATGACCATCACCTGTGAAGAGACGACTCCAGCTCCTGCGAGGACTTCAGATGACCATCACCTGTGAAGAGACGACTCCAGCTCCTGCGAGGACTTCAGATGACCATCACCTGTGAAGAGACGAATCCAGCACCTGTGAGGATTTCAGATGACCATCACCTGTGAAGAGACGACTCCAGCTCCTGCGAGGACTTCAGATGACCATCACCTGTGAAGAGACGACTCCAGCTCCTGCGAGGACTTCAGATGACCATCACCTGTGAAGAGACGACTCCAGCTCCTGCGAGGAGTTCAGATGACATTCACCTGTGAAGAGACGACTCCAGCTCCTGTGAGGACTTCAGATGACCATCACCTGTGAAGAGACGACTCCAACTCCTGTGAGGACTTCAGATGACCATCACCTGTGAAAAGACGACTCCAACTCCTGTGAGAACTTCAGATGACCATCACCTGTGAAGAGACGACTCCAACTCCTGTACTGTACCTGTACTGGTTGTTATTTTTGGACCAAAATATATTTCCGATGCTTCAAGAGATTCTAATTAACTAACTGATGTCACATATGGACTACTTTGATGATGTTGATTCTGGCAGTTTATTCTGACAAACGCCGTGGGCGAGATGGAGCGATCGGTGGGTTGGAGGGACATATTGAGGCGGATATTACAGGCTGGGCGAAGTCAAAACAGAGTACTGGGCTGAAGAAAACACAAAGTTAAGTGTTTGAAGCATTCCTTTGGAAGTAATTGTGTTGATATGTTTACACTGAGAAGTCGCCGGAAACATATTGAAAAGAGGAAGGAGTGTGCTGAAAGGTCGTGGTCTTGACGTTTCATATGGTCATCCTCTGCACCGACCCTTTCCACTATCCAGGACCTATTTCCCGGCCCAACGTGGTGATCCTGACCCCTAATTCACCGTG
This sequence comes from Pseudorasbora parva, assembly GCF_024679245.1. NCBI lineage: Eukaryota > Metazoa > Chordata > Actinopteri > Cypriniformes > Gobionidae > Pseudorasbora > Pseudorasbora parva. Next base: position 14,833,297 of record NC_090179.1, read on the forward strand.
AGTGTGTGGAGTACAGTGGGGGAGTCTTTTTGACGTGTGTACACCTGAAGAATTGTGGTGTTGTGCTGTGCCGGTGTTGTCGGCGATCCCTCCCCAGGAGAGGGGCCTCCATTAGAGGAGGTGAATTGGTGACGATGGGCGATTGTTGCATATATATATACACACTCGACTGTGACTCATTGTCCCCTTTCCCCGCCTGGTGGTGGCGTGGCAACTGGATGAAGCTTGCTGTGAATATTGTGTAGAGTATCGAAGGAGGGGAAGTTTGGGTGGGCTGCTGCGTAGAGGGAGCTTATGTGCTGTCTCTGTGTATGGTCATGTGTCTGTTGAGTGCTTTCGGGACTGAGCCAGAGGCTCTGCGTCGTCGTGGGACTGTTCTGCTACGTGTGGGAAGTCAACGTCAACTTGTTCCTTAGAAGTCTGTCCTAGTGAGGAAGGCTGGAAGTCTGCTGTGTAAATACGCCCAAAGCTAAGAGCCCAGTGTACCGCCCTATATACTCACCTGTACGCCCAAAGCTAAGAGCCCAGTGTACCGCTCTGTATACTCACCTGTATGCCCAAAGCTAAGAGCCCAGTGTACCGCTCTGTATACTCACCTGTATGCCCAAAGCTAAGAGCCCAGTGTACCGCTCTGTATACTCACCTGTATGCCCAAAGCTAAGAGCCCAGTGTAGCGTCCTGTGTACTCACCTGTACGCCCAAAGCTAAGAGCCCAGTGTACCGCTCTGTATACTCACCTGTACGCCTAAAGCTAAGAGCCCAGTGTACCGTCCTGTGTACTCACCTGTACGCCTAAAGCTAAGAGCCCAGTGTACCGCCCTGTATACTCACCTGTACGCCTAAAGCTAAGAGCCCCGTGTACAGCCCTGTATACTCACCTGTACGCCCAAAGCTAAGAGCCTAGTGTACCGCCCTGTATACTCACTTGCAATTCACGTGTGGATGAAGAGAGGGAGTTGGGAAGACCTACCGTACATCCCCGTGAGAGAGTCAGAAGCGACTCGGATTTTAAGTTCTCCAGTCCCAGAGAGCTAGGCCCTTCTTTTTTAAAGTACCCCTTTCCCCCCCTTCCCATACCCTTTTAAATAAATAAACTTACCTCTCGTCCCGTCTGTTTGGTCATTGGGGTGTTTTTTTGGGACCTCCTCGGTGTGGAAACTGAGGGAGGAGTGAGACTCACGATAGTGGTGGTCCACTCCGACCTGTGACATTTTTATTCCCTTTCTGAACATGGACAGTATAGTCTGCATACACTTGGATACGCTCTCTCACTAAATATAAAATATCTTAAACTGTTCTGATGATGAACGGAGGTCTTACGGGTGTGGAACAACATTAGGGTGAGTCATTAATGACATCAATTTTTGAGTGATCTAACCCTTTAAGTGTCAAAATAACAATAAAAACAAGGATGATATTTGTGTAATATCTACCCAATCAACCTTTGGAATTGCAACTCAAAACTGTGTTAAAGTAGCCCAATTCCGTTGAAAACTGTGGACTTGGCAACACTGGATCGCAGTTTGTGTCCACCTGAGTTGACGTCATTCGCCTCTGTCCTTTTTTCAATGACGTACGACTCGCATTTACTGGGAAATATCCGATTTGACCACTTACATGGCAGACGCAAATGCACGCATCCGAATCATATCGGATTTATTACCACATATGAGTGAGGCCTGAATCCGAGCAGAGGATATTGGAATTCATGCGTTTTTTTCCTGCTTACACATTCACATGTCATATCTGATCTGTGCCACATGAGAGGAAAAAATCGGAATTGGGTCACTTGAACCATGCAGTGTAAATGGGGCCCAAGTGGGTCCCAGATAAGGTGACCATTTTGAGCCCATGCCCACTCTGTACCCCTGAAGCCCATGTGTAATCCACGTGGGCCCCACATACATGTGTTGGCTGGGAGTGGATGAGGCGCGAGCCAAACAAAATGCTTAATGGGGTGAAAATGACAGACGAAAGATGGATGTATGCCCATTGCTTAGAGTTTGTCACGTAATACGTAATAGTCAAATGCAAATGCAGTTAAATGCAACCTTTGTCTAAAACTGAAGGAACTATCGATGCCGCGAAATAGGACTAGCAATTAAAAAAACACATCTCTTGCACTTTTTGCACTTGCAATGAAGTTTTTGTGTTGTGAACCTCTTGAATTCAAAGATAATAAAATAATGACAAAAATAAAAAAATAACAAATGTGCATTGCATTACGCCAGGTATATGATAGGGCCCTATTCCATCGATTAAGCAAATGTTCTACGCACTTGCAGTCTTCACATCTTGAACACTTGGGCCAAATACAGAAAACATATAATACTTAACATTTTCTCTGCTGCCGAAGAAAACTATTGTAGTACCAAATGTAACTGACAGTTTATAACAATATAATTTAAATACAAATGCACCTTTTTGTATTTGCTCATATGAAATCTAAATTATGTATAGCTTAACTGCCCCATATTCATAAGTAAGTGTCATTAAAGAATGCAGCAAGTATTGTTTTGCAGTTTTTACCATATATCTACCATACAAAAATGTAGATCACTGTCGCATATTATTTTTGTATTGTTATTTATGATTTTGTTATGTGCAGTGTTGGGGGTAACGCAAAATGCAGTACAAGTAACTTGAGTTACGTAATCAGTAAAGTAACACATTACTTTTAAAATATACAACAAAATATCTAAGTTACTTTTTCACATTTATTTCACGTACAGCTCTCCTCTTATGTTGAAAAAAATCAAGAGTAAGTGCAAAGAGTAAGTGCAAAGTGCAAGAGTAAGTGCAATCTCACTTGCACAATAAAGTTTAAGTACTCCTCAGAATGAATAAAATCAGTCAAACGCTAAATCACAATATACTATGCAAACCTCCAATAATTAAATATTAAATAAAGTATTTATTTAAAAAAGTATTTTCATGCATTTAATCTACCTTTATTGACCAATGATTTGCTGCTAATGTTTGATGATTCAGTTAAACCAAAAGCAAAATTACTTTAGAGATGTTGTTTTTATTGGTGAAGTAAGACTTTTTTTCTTTACTTGTTTCTCCTGTGTCCTATTGTCCATTATCCAGAAGGGCAGCGCAGCTGGAAGGTTTGTTTGAGCTGCGCCCTCTTCTGTACATGCGTGAATTTGCATTTTTACCTTGGCCTGAGGAAAAAGTGTGGCAAAAAAACGCTGCACAACGAGAAGAGGTGATCGGACCCTGAGGAAGATTGTGGAGAAGGAGCGATTCCAGACCTTGGGGGACCTGCGGAAGGGCTACAGGTGCCGCATTCCCCAGGTCAAGCCACTTTTGGTCTACAGAGATGCAGCACTGGACTGTTGCTCAGTGGTCCAAAGTACTTTTTTCAGATGAAAGCAAATTTTGCATGTCATTCGGAAATCAAGGTGCCAGAGTCTGGAGGAAGACTGGGGAGAAGGAAATGCCAAAATGCCTGAAGTCCAGTGTCAAGTACCCACAGTCAGTGATGGTCTGGGGTGCCATGTCAGCTGCTGGTGATGGTCCACTGTGTTTTATCAAGGGCAGGGTCAATGCAGCTATCAGGAGATTTTGGAGCACTTCATGCTTCCATCTGCTGAAAAGCTTTATGGAGATGAAGATTTCGTTTTCAGCACGACCTGGCACCTGCTCACAGTGACAAAACCACTGCTAAATGGTTTACTGATCATGGTATTACTGTGCTCAATGGGCCTGCTAACTCTCCTGACCTGAACCCCATAGAGAATCTGTGGGATATTGTGAAGAGAAAGTTGAGAGACACAAGACCCAACACTCTGGATGAGCTTAAGGCCGCTATCGAAGCATCCTGGGCCTCCAGAACACCTCAGCAGTGCCACAGGCGGATCGCCTCCATGCCACGCCACATTGAAGCAGTCATTACTGCAAAAGGGTTCCCGACCAAGTATTGAGTGCATAACTAAACATAATTATATGAAGGTTGACTTTTTTTGTATTAAAAACACTTTTCTTTTATTGATCTGATGAAATATGCTAATTTTTTGAGGTTTTCATGAACTGTTTGCCAAAATCATCAGTATTAAAACAATAAAAGACCTGAAATATTTCAGTTGGTGTGCAATGAATCTAAAATATATGAAAGCTATTTTGTATCATTACATTATGGAAAATAATTAACTTTATCACAATATGCTATTTTTTTAGAAGGGCCTGTATTATTTAATATTAACTAATTAATATTAACAATTTAATATCAAGATTTAATATCAAAATATTAAATGTTGTATGCTGGGGCTGAAAGCCTGCATTATGCTGTAGTAACTGCTAAACTTGTCACACTTGACCCGGTGGCTGTAAATTGTGTCGCGTCCCCTTTAAGGAATTGCACACGATGGTGACGTTTAGCGCACAGAGTTTGTGTGTGAGATCCTGTGATGATGTTCAACATCCGTGTGTGAATCTCATCCTCTGTGATCCACAGGGAATCTCCACCAGGACTCATCTTCATTGACTGGTAGCTCTTTCCTAATGGCATGTCATCGCTTTTTTCCTGAGTCATATCGCGGGTCGTTCGGTGCGGATATCGGATCCAGCTCAGGGCCGGTTATGGTCGCGTTTAAAGCCGGAGAGAGCAACAGAGGAGCGGCTGAGATTTCTGCGCTTCCTCAGTGAGTCGCCTCCGCCTTCCACTACATAACTCATCACGTTATTGCTCAAAATTCACTAACTGTTACATAATTAACACTTCGCTCTTAATATTGCTTTGTTTTTTAAATGTAACGTGAACTGTTATGTCGTTATAATGAATGATAGGGGTTTTACTACGTTAACAGTTACTTTCTATCCCTCTCTTTCTTTATATATAAAATTAAGTCTCATTTACTTTATTAAAAATTCTGTTAAGAAATGTTGTAAATAATAAGCGTTCAAACAAAATGCATATTATTTTTCACATAGTATTGTAGGCTAAATACATGCTTTCGCTGCTTAACCATTAGGAATTGTTTTGACATTTCGAAATTTTAATATAATTACCATGTGAAATTGACAAAATGTACATTAGTGTGTAACAATACTACAAATGTAGTATTTGGAGATTTTGTCTATAATGTGTTTACACCTTGTTTTGAGTCTAATGAATGTCTGTCACTGCATTTTTAATGCGGTCGACAGCTGATTCCCAGTGTGCCAGCTCATCAGAGCACACAACACGTGGCCGTAAGATAATCAGCTTCAGCGTGTTTGGATAAACATCCTCCAGATGAGCAGCAGAAGATGGTATCAGCTGAACAACTAGGTAATGATGTGTGTTTTACACCAGATGACACTGAACTGTCTCTTTCTGTCTCTGCTTGATGTGTTGATTTAATCTCTCTGTAAACAAAAAGTGCTACAGAACTATCATGTAATTTTGTGCAGTACCTTTTTGTGTGTGTATGTGCGTGTGTTCATGTTTTTCTATCCCGATGGGGACTTCAACCTGAATGCACACAGACTCATGGGCACGCACTCGTGTCACCGTGGGGACCTGAATTGAGGTCCATGTGAGGATAAATATAAATCATACAGAATGAGTGTTTTTGAACATGTAAACTGCAGAAAGTTTTGTGTGATGGGTAGGTTTAGGGGTAGGGTTAGTGTAAGGGGAGAGAATACAGTTTGTACAGTATTAAAACATTACATCTATGGAGAGTCCCCACAAAGAGAAACAGGTGTGTGTGTGTTAATGTGGTATGTTAGTGCAGAGATGCATTTAATTTAATGTCATCCATAAGAGCAAAAAGCACAGACAGGCACAATCTCAAATTTGTCTGAATTTTATATATAAAAAAACATATATGAATACAATTTTTTTTTAAAGACACACAGATGGATGGATGGATAAATATATACTGTCCACATGACACCACATGTGTACTGAATATTTTGGGCTGTTCGGGTGTTACTTTATTAACTGAATAAAGCATCAGGCTGCTGTTTTTTAAGCAGACCTTTTTTAATTCATGAACTAGATCCATTTTAATCAGGCCATTCATTTAATTATTTTCTTTGTGTGTGTATATATGTGTGTGTGTGTGTGTGTGTGTGTGTGTGTGCGTGCGTGCGTGTATTCTATGTGCATGTATGCAAGTGCTGGATAATAACTGATTACATGTAATCTGGACTAAAGGTGGGGTAAGTGTTATTTCAAAACCGTTAAAGAAAAAAGACTCGGGCCGAGTGGAATAACAAACTTGTAGCCAATCAGCAGGTAAGGGCCTATGGTGAGACGAGAGGCTCAGTGTGTCATTATTCAAAACACACGAGTCACATAGGACGGACATTAGCCAAGATAGAACTAATATATGCTGCTTTTGCTTGAATATGCTCGTGTGTCATGTTCGTTTGTTTGTCCATTTGTGATCGTATTGTGGCTCACTTCAGCGATGATAAAGACCCGTTCATTTCCAAACCGTATGGAGCATCTAAATCCATAGGCGTAATTTGCGGGTGGGACAGGTGGGACATGTCCCCACCACTTTTTTTAAAATCTTGCTTCACGGATGAACCTAACTAATACAAACAAAACATCTCTGGTAGAAGAGTATCATTTTGTTCGTTAGTTAAATAAGTGGCGATCTGGCACTCGTTGCCGCTGTTATCAGTGCTGCAGATTTCTCTCACGGCTCGTGCAGTCTCCACACAGACGAGCGCTGTAATCTAACGCTTAACGCCGTTGCAGAGACTTTCTATTTGTTCTGGTCAGATCACGAAACAAAATGCACAAAAGCTGCCCCTGCTCTTGATGTACTGATGATATTCGGTTTTGTTGAGAGAAAAAATAGGCCACGAGGTAGATTAGAAACGAGAATTTCTAACAAGTTTAACAGACTAGACCAGGGATTATAAGCAAAGTGTGCAAATCTATATTCCTTTATTCACGTGAAAATTCTTGGCACAACGCTATATTGTGTTTAGGTGCAATTATTAAACGAGATCTATATCAATAAATGAACTATTTAATTGATTTCCGGACATCTTAATACTAATTTTTCTGCAATTGTTATTGTACATATTTTACATCTGATATAACATTGTATCAGCAATGCAACCCCCCTTAACACGACATATTGGGCATATCATATGCACTTGAAAAACTGCCTACCATATGCACGCCAAAGCTCATTTTGACGTATGAGCGCCCCTCACACGTCAAAATGAGCTTTGGCGTGCATATACGCAGTTTTTCGCGTGCATATGATACGCAATTTATGTCCCACCCACTTTTTAAAACAAAGTTACGCCACTGTCTAAATCCCCTCAGTGTTTCAAGCGTCAGCTCACAAAATGTGTTCGACAGGTAAGATACTCTTCTCCTAATATATGTTTGTTTCCTCTTTTCATCTATATAACCCGGTCATAATTGTAATGTGTTGTTAGCTGGACTATCGAGCTTGTGTTCTATCGAGTTGTTCATGAGAACTGTTTGTGTTTTGTGATCGCTATAACTCTAATCTTGTCATAACTGTAATATGTCGTTAGCTGGACTGTCGGCTCGTGTACTATTTGTTCATGAGAACGGTTTGTGTTTTTGTGATGGAAGGGGTGACTTTTTCATTGAATATTCGACCTGGATTAGTTACACACAGATTCTGCCATAGTCGTTGTCTGGGTTACCTATGTGTGGGGCAGAGCTATCAATATAGGGCCCTTTTTGGGGGTAGGGGCGTGTTTGTTTTGGTGATTTGAAATATCAACAACGGTTACCAGATATCACTTAACCCTAGCCTGACATGGTCATACTCAATTCTAGTCAGAATATGAGTCTGAAACTGCTCCATTGGGCTGTTATTATGAGGCGTGTTTCAATTTCAACCGAACCAGGAAAGACCTCAATTGGACAGACATACAACCAATCAGAGCAACGAAGCGACGCATTGTCAAATGTCAACATAGTTCCTACGGCACTGTGTTGCCAAGTCCGCGTTTTTTTCCCTGCGGGTTGTTTTCTATGTCCGCGGGTTGAAGCGACTATATATTATGTAATATATAGACCCATGAGTGCGAATTTTAGTAGGCAACCTTGCCAAAATAACACACATTTTACCCCCCAAACACCATTTTCTTTCCAGAGAACCCCTGAGAAGCTATTGTTTAGGGCTAGTAGTTGGCGGGTTTTGTTGTAAAAACTTGGTAACCCTGTCTGCACGTGCGCTGGAATCAGGCTGTAATACACAATCATTCTGGTGTTCTAAAAAAATACAATAATTAAATGATACACAGGGTACTTACCCAACATGATCATCATCATTTCTGAGAGAAATTGTGAAGGTGAATGCATACAAACAAGCTCTCTGTTTAAGATTTGAACAAATATAATCCAAGCCCCTTTGATGACGTGATGATTATGTTACTGTTGATCATCTGTCCGTCATCGTCTAAAGCCCGCCCTGATGATTTCATTGGTCTGAACAGTTTCTGTTCGGAGATAATTACTCCTCTATGGAGCAAGGCCAGACTGAACTGCCCGACCTAAACATTTTGTGGGCGGAGCTAAATTCGGCTGGCATCCAGGCTAACTTACCCCACCTTTAAGTAATTAACTTCCAAAAATTAAGTTGTAATTAGATTATATTGCGTTTTAACACACTCATATTTAGACTAGTTACTTTTTGATTGATTTTATGATTACTTAATATTCACAAAATGGCAGTACATTATTCATAATTTATTGATTCTCCATTGTCATTCTTTTTTATCTTTTAAAATGTCTATGCTAAAAAAAGCCTATTGCTTACAAGTTTAGAAAGTCTTCAAATTTTGATTACTAGTCCACACACCATAAATAAATTAAATATTTCATCTTTTTGTTAGTTAGTGTTTTATTTTGGCGGTTTTTAATTTAAAAATGACTTGCATTTATTTATTTACCCCTGCTAATCAAACACTATGGGAAACCCTGATGTAATGTAATGTTGAATGAACTTCACGTTGATAATAACCTGAAAATAACAAAATATTTTTCTTTTTTCTCTCTCTCTCTTTGTATTGGTATGGTACACAATCAATGTTAGAAACATGTTAGGTCAGAAGTAATCTAAAAGTAATCCTAAAGTAGTTGATAATATTAACTAAAATGGGTAATGTTGATTACATTAATAACTGTAGCGACCTACAGATGCTTAATCAAAACAACGTATTATTATTACTTACTATTGCATTTGATAAATCTGTGGTTGTATTAAATTTAATCCTGAGCAGATATGGAGATGATGACTCCTCTGATGGAGGAAGCAGGAGGTGAGGAGGATGATGCAGACATAGATGAAGATTCGGAGCATCTGCCACAAGGCATCACGTGAGTGTCACCCAGTGTGTGTCATATCACAGGGTTTCTTTTGTAGCTTTAGGTTGATACTCATTGGGTGTTTGCTTGCAGTAATTTTTTCTGTAACAAAAAATGTGTGTACATATAAACAGTAAACTCTCATATTACATAATGTATGTTATATCCCTGTATCATTTCTGACACCTGTCTGCCTGAAATAACCACATTGGTATGGGTCTGTTTTCTCTATTCTTCAGGTTTACTCAAACCCTGCTGCATCTTTTAAAGGGGAATATCGGCACGGGATTGCTCGGGCTTCCTCTAGCAGTGAAGAATGCTGGGATAGTGGTGCGTAGCGTCTCAGCTTCTTCTGTGAAGGCTCATGAGCGATAAACCCGGTGCAGATGAGTTTCTGTTACACACAGACCATTGCTTTCCTTCTCAAACTGATCCTGAATCCAAACAAAGCTTCTAGTTTTAATGTCCAAGTTCTCCAGGTCAGACTATTAGTAAAACCGGATCATTCGTAGTGTGCCATGAAAACTGACTTTCAGACTGTAAAAACCTGAAATGCTTTGGGGCAGTAGTAAATGCAGTTGTTGTTGCCACAGAATACAATTACAGCTTTATTGCCCCTGTCATTAGATTTCTTTGTTTTCACCCTCATGTCCTGATCACTGGATACTGACTCTTTATTGGGTGGACAGGTAAAAAAAACAAGTCAAACTGGTTTACTAACTAAACTGTGTAGACTGTATTGTGTGCTTACTGCCAAATTGGTTTGTAAGAGTGAGTCCACAAACTTTATTGCTGTCATAAATCCCATGTACAATATGTAAGCAAAGTTCATGGAGAGAGAACAAGAGCGATAAGGGCGATAAGGCTTTATCACTCTAGGAGGCGTTACATTTGGTCACTTAAAATAGATATTGGGCCAAATTAACGAACAGCTTGTGTCAGCACAAACCCTCTTTTGCTGTTACTAAAGACTTGCAGTGATAAATGAGCACTGAAAAGGCGTGGACATTTATTTTTGGGCATATGACTTTGTAGGAGTTTCCCATTAGACATGTATAGGGAGTATGTATAGGACAATATATAGGAGGAGAGAATCAAGGTTAAGTTGGCAGATCAATTTATAAGCGACCAAACACCTCCACGTTTTCCTATTTAAATACAGTTACACGCATAGTTGAACGATCAAGTATGGTGACAAAAAATAAAACGTGGCATATTTCTAAGCGGATTAAAAAGGAGAACTATAATGTATGGCAGAATAGTGCTTCTGAGAGTATTTCGACTCGGCGCAGTAAAAAGTCCTGAAAAAATCCTTTCAGGGGGGACTTTACTGTGCCGAGTCAGAGAAATTAAGTGCACACACTCAGACGAGAGAGGTATGTATCAACTCTTCTTAGTTAAGGGAATAACATAGTTTAATATGAAAAAAATGGTGGAGTATCCCTTTAAACAGTTGAGTTTTACCGCTTTTGAATCCATTCAGCCGATCTCTGTATCTGCCGGTAGCACTTTTAGCATAGCTTAGCATACATAATTGAATCTGATTAGACCGTTAGCGTCGCGCTCAAAAATGTCCAGATTTTCAATATTTTTCCTATCAAGAAAATGAAAAGTTGCAATTTATATTTATTTTTTAAGACTGATATGACTAGGAACTATTTCTCATTCCTGCATAATAATCGTGGAACTTAGCAGCCGTACCATGGGTGCAGCGGCGCAATGATATCGCGCAGTGCCTGAAAATAGGCAAGTTTCCGTCAACATATTTGGCACATATTTAAGTAGTCTTCTTCCCACTCCCTTTCAGGCAGATTTCGATCGTCATATTTGAATACTTTATATTCTGTTTTTGTTTTGTTTTTTGTTTTCCTTGCACTATATGACTTAAATTATAATTTGTCTACCTTGTACTTTTTGTGCCATTGCCTGAAATAAATTAATAAAAAAATATATAAAAATAAACAACCAACGTGACAACCTGCTTGCACAGAGTGCCTTATAACCACGTTTGTGAGTAATGATTCTGAAGATATTTACTTTGGTGCAGATCCTGAACTGTATCTATTTGAACCGGAATAACAGTTACACTGAAGATGAGCAACTTTTCATTTTCCATTGGTCTTAGTACACGATGTAACTATAGAAGAGTCAAGTTTTGAATAGGAATATATAAAAGGTCTTTGGTCATCATTTTTGAGCGCGATGCTAATGGTCTAATCCGATTCAATGATGTTTGCTAAGCTATGCTAAAAGATAAGCCTATTTTTAAAAAAGTGGTGTTCCTTTAACACATACGCTGACTGGTAGATTCTGCTGGTCGTTATGGAAATGATCTGGCTGTTTCTCTGTTCATTAACTTGCAGTGGATCTTGCGCTGAACTTTCCTCTCCCACCCTGCGCATTTTTGGAATTTGCCTTGTTGCCGTGTTAAGTTAATCTGCCCCATTGTCTTTTAAAACTCTTCATATGTCTAAAACACATTAGCTTGAACATAATTCTCTGTTTTCCCTCCAGCTCGGTCCGGTTAGTCTGGTACTAATGGGTGTGGTGTGCGTTCACTGCATGCACATCCTGGTCAATTGCAGCCATCAACTCAGTGAGCGGTAAGAATGCACCAATCACAGCCCACTGCCTCATTCACCACAGCCAATCACATTTCAGCTTATTTATTTTTTTAAATGATCTCTCAGTCCTGGCATGATTTCAGGCGTTGATCAGTGGTTCCTAAACTGGGACACGCAAACTGGGACACGCAGTTTTGCCGTTGATTAAATTCTAGCCCACCTTAAAATAACATTAAAAACGAGCATGTATTTCTAACATGCAAAATGCTGCTTGCAAAACCAGGAAACTGGTAGTGGCATAAAAGGTCAAATACATGATGACATCCAATCAAATCTTTTGCGCTTAGCTGACTAGTTCAAGATCACACAAGCAGCGTGCATATGATAGGTTGCGTGCACAGTCTGCTACCTTTGCAAATCATGCTACATTATTGCCGTTCTTGACAGTGTATCTTTATAAACGTGGGGTTTAGCACTTACTAACATGAAGAACAAATATAGACACAGACAGAAATAGAGATCGATTTAATACTCAAACTCACTTCCATACACAACCATACCCTGTGTGTGTTTTGGTTTTTAATGCGGGTCATATATTATTCAAGCAAGAATGTTTCCTCAATATCCACACAAATGCAAATGTGTCATTGATTTTATACAGTTCCACAAACAAAAAGGTCATTTTAATTGATGTACATTTTAACGCAGTATTATCAATATTGTTTGCTCTATTTTGCAACGGAATAATAGTTCAGGAGAACTGTGGTGCGTCGCTCTGAACGGATCTTTTGAATCAGTGAGTTGTTGACTCGAGAGTCCAGTTCACAAGTTAATTGTTTAATGTGATTTGCTAACCTATTTAAAAGGATGATTTAAAAAGAATCAGTTAGTGCACTAATCGGACACTGCTTTTAAAATAATGACTAACGATGTGTTAAGAGTAAGAGTTAAAAGTAAGATCTTATACTTTGGAATGAAGTAAAGTAAAAGTCTCAAAATAAAAATACTTGAGTCAAGTACAGATACTTAAAAAACGTACTTTAGATCCTTCCCATCTAAAATGTTTATACCTCTTAAGCCTAGTAGTGAATGTTTTATGAGTAGTAGAATAATAAAAAATCTGCACAGCAGAGCCGAAGCACAGCCATAACAATGTTACATAGTGTACCTTTAATATGGCAGAGAACAAAACTGCAGGATGTGCTTATAATAAACACAACAATATTGTGTGTTGTATGGATGCTAACATAGTTATTGTTATAATTTAATGATACTTTATAGATATTGGTCTTGGTGTGAATAGGCCTTTACTTCCTGTCATTCTTTATTTAATCAGTTTATTAGACAAAAATCTAAGACTTTAGATAAAGCATCACACCGTTCAGGTGTCCAGACATGACTTTCTTAGATAACTTTAACTCTTTGCTGGAGCACATGGGAGATTTTTTCTAGTTCTGTTCAGGAATTCTAAACAATTGTTTGATTTGGAGAACCAAAGCTCCATAAACAAAGCAAACATGCATACAGTGAGATTTTGACAGCGGCACCTTTTGATTGAAGTCCCATGACCATGTGGGGCATTTTTAAATATTTCCCAATGGAAGAGGCAACCTAAAAACAAAATCTTATTAGGTATTCAAATGAACACTTTGGGTTGTTTGTAAAATTAGAAGAACGCTTAGTCTGTTGCTAGCGTTTATTACATGCATTCCCGCTGCAAATGTGATCAAAAGGCTCTCCTATCAGTCTGACTATAGGAAACGGCAGACTACTGCATCGGTCAGATGTGGGCAGTGTGCCAGTATAAAGGGGGTCGCACACCGGACGCGGAGCTTGGCGGCGCGCTACGTCTTTAAAATTCGAACACATTGTTTTCAATGAGTGTACGCACACCGGTGGCGGCATTCGGCGCCTGTCCGCGGCGACTCAGGAAGTTGTTCTAAATCCTGCCGCGCCACAGAGCGCCATTTCAAGGCTTTATATTAAAAGTATATTATCGTTAAGGTATACTGATTTCAACCTTTGCTACAAGACACATTTGTTTTACATTCTGAGTTCAACAGCTTGAATAAAGTCTAAACATATTTTGGGGAAATGTATAATAAACGTAGCCTTTTAAAATGTGCGCGTCCGGTGTGCGATACCTGAGACGCTGCGTGGCGCGCCGCCGAGCTCCGCGTCCGGTGTGCGACCCCCTTAAGAGTTGTCAACTTCATCTTGATTAATGTACTACTGTTACACACATGCAAAGTTATTGAAATAAGGATAGAATAAGCGAGTTATAAAGTCACAATTCTGATATAGTCATAAATCAGAGAAAAAAGTCGGTATTCTGACTTTATATCACACAATTGCGAGTTTATATCTCAGAATTGTGACTTTATAACTTGCAATTCTGAGAAAAAAAGGTCATAATTCTGAGATAAAAAGTTGCAATTATTCTTTTAAATTTTTCTTTATTTAGGGGCGGAAACAGCTCTCATAGATCGATGAGAGCTCTCTCTCTCTCTGGTCATATAATTAGAATATCATTAAAAAGTTGATTTCACTAATTCCATTCAAAAAGTCAAACTTTTATATTATGTTCATTCATTACACAGAGACTGATATGTTTCAAATGTTTATTTAATTTAATTTTGATGATTATAACTGACTATTAAGAAAAATCCCAAATTCAGTATCTCAAATTTTTTTGAATTTTCTGAAAAGGTTCAATATTGAAGACACCTGGTGCCACACTCTAATCAGCTTACTAACTCAAAACACCTGCAAAGGCCTTTAAATGATCGCTCAGTTTAGTAATGTAGGCTATACTATCATGGGGAAGACTGCTGACCTGACAGTTGTCCAAAAGACGACCACTAACACCTTGCACAAGGAGGGCAAGACACACAAGGTCATTGCAAAAGAGGCTGGCTGTTCAAAGAGCTCTGTGTCCAAGCACATTAATAGAGAGGCTAAGGGAAGGAAAAGTGGTAGAAAAAAGTGTACAAGCAATAGGGATAACCACACTGTGGAGAGAATTGTAAAACAAAACCCATTCAAAAATGTGGGGGAGATTCACAAAGAGTGGACTAGAGCTGGAGTCAGTGCTTTAAGAACCACTACCAGCTCGTGTGTGTGTGTGTGTGTGTTCAAAAGTTTGGCTGGAAACATTTTTAATTTTTACTTTTGAAAAAAGTATCTCCAGTTCATCAAGGCTGCATTTATTATGATTTAAAGAATACAGTAAAAGCAGGAATATTGCGAAATATTATAACATTTTAATTTAATTTGAATATCTTTTAAAATGTAATCTATTCCTGTGAACAAGGCTGTATTTTCAGCATCATTACTTCAGTCTTCAGTGGCACATGATCCTTCAGAAATCATTCTGATATGATTTATTAAGAAACAATTCTGATTATCAAATGTGCTTTCATATTTTGATGGAAACCTTTTTTTTTTTAGGATTCGTTGATGAATAGAAAGTTCAAATGAACAGCATTTATTTGAATAGAAATCTTTTGTTAAATTATAAATGCCTTGGTAACACTTTAGAATAAGATTAATTTATTCAAATTAGTTAATCACATTAGTTAACATGAACTAATAATGAACTGCACTTATAAACATTTATGTATGTTCCTTTCAACATTGAATCTTGTTAACATTAGTTAATGGACTGTGAACTAACATGATCAAACCATGAACAGCTGGATTTTTATTAACTAACGTTGACAAAGATGAATTATGACAGTAACAAATGTTCTGCTCATGGTTAGTTAATACATTAACTAATGTTAGTTAAGGAAACCTTATTGTAAAGGGTTACCATTGTCTTTACTCTTTCTCTTCCAGCACTAAATAGAAATTGCTTATTGAATAAGCTTTTTTTTAAATATCAAGACCTTTACCAAATCACCAAAGGGAGGTATTGTCAGATTTAGCTCTAGGGGTCAATTTTGCCTCTAAAGTTAGAAAGATCAAGTCAAGTAACTCCATCCACAACCACACACAATATAAATATCACGTTTGATGAACAGTGTGCATTTTCCCTAAATTAAAGAAAAAGGCATTTTTGTTCTGCACTGCTTTGTTCTTCAAGACTATCTGTCTGTTTTCCCCTCTCTGTGTCTGTCCGTCTCCTTCCTGCATGTTCTCGCACAGGTTGAAGCGTTCCCCCCTCGGTTATAGCGACACGGTTGCTGTTGCCATGGAGACGAGTTCCTCCCAGTGCCTCAGGAAAGGTGCTCATTTTGGGAGGTGAGCTATCCCATCATGCAGTTCATTGGCATGACAGCACCCCTCCCCCTCACACCCCACTTGTGTGCATATGTGATAGAGAGAGAGGGATGGCAAGAGGGCAATGTCTGTGCTGGAATGAATATATTCATTAGAATGCAGAGAGACAGGACGGTGCCTGCAGTGGTGTGTTTTCAGATCTGATGTCCCACACAGAGAGACCTCGCGCAGTGAATCTTAAAAAGATCTGTCTTACAAGGAAATGTTGCCTCATATTATAATTGTTGAAAGATAATATCATGCATACTGAAAAGTAAAACTAACAGTACTACTACCGGAAATAAAAAAATATATAATATGGGCTACACAGCATATATGCAGAATTATCAAAATATCGCATATGTACATATTGCGATATGAATATTTAAACGGTATGTGATATCTGATTTTAATGGATTATTTCAAAACATTGCAAAATGTCAGTTTTAGGTCAACGCATAAAGCATACCTGGATGTTTTTGATGTTGAGTTTTAGGTTGCCATAACTATATTACCAAGTTAAGCAGAGAGGTTTTGGTATTTAAATATTGTTTTTTGTTTATGTTGATTTTACAATGATATTACTTTTTATGTAATGCGAAAACACTGCTGGTCATTTTCAGAAGTTGTAGTAATGCTTCATTTTCCCAGAAAGAATGTGAAATATATTGGTTATATCATTCTCAGGTTTTTAAAAAAATATTTTATAAAATGTAAAATATTTAAAATCATCACAATTAAAACATCACATCGTATATAGAAATTTCAGATTATTTAACAAGTTATTGCATGATCACATTTTTCTTCAATATCGCAGAGACCTATAGCTTACATTGAATATAGTTTATACACTATATTGCCAAACATTTTGGGACACCCCAATTGAATTCAGATGCTCCAATCACTTCCATGACCAAAGGTGTATACAATTAAGCATCTAGGTATGCAAACACTTCTACAAACATTAGTGAAAGAATGGGTCTCTCTCAGGAGCTCAGTGAATTCAGGCGTGGTACCGTGATAGGTTGACATCTGTGGAATAAGTCCATTCATGACATTTCCTAAATATTTCACAGTCAACTGTTAGTGGTATTATAACAAAGTGGAAGCAATTGGGAAAAACAGCAACTCAGTCACGAAGTGGTAGGCCATGTAAAATCACAGAGCGGGGTCAGCACATGCTGAGGTGCACAGTGTGCAGAAGTCGCCAACTTTCTGCAGAGTCAATAGTGTCAGACCTCAAAACTTCATGTGGCCTTCAGATCAGCTCAAGAACAGTGCGTAGAGCTTCATGGAATGGGTTTCCATTGCCGAGCAGCTCATCCAAGCCTTACATCACCAAGTGCAATGCAAAGTGTCAGATGCAGTGGTGTAAAGTACGCCGCCACTGGACTCTAGAGCAGTGCGGATGTGTGCTCTCACGCTATTGGAGTGACCAATCATGCTTCTCTGTCTGGCAATCCGATGGACAAGTCTGAGTTTGGCAGTTGCCAGGAGAACGGTACTTGTCTAATTGCATTGTGCCAAGTGTAAAGTTTTGTAGAGGGGGAATTATGGTGTGGGGTTGTTTTTCAGGGGTTGGGCTTGGCCCCTTAGTTCCAGTTAAAGGAACTCCTAATGCTTCAGCAAACCAAGACATTTTGGACAATTTCTGTGGGAACAGTTTGCGGATGGCCCCTTCCGGTTCTCAACATGACTGCGCACCAGTGCTCAAAGCAAGGTCCATAAAGACATGGATGAGTGATTTTGGAGATGAGGAACTTGACTGGCCTGCACAGAGTCCTGATCTTAACTCGACAGAACACATTTGGGATGTTTTAAAAATATATGTATATATATTACAGTCAAATATTTTTTCAAAAACTCCTGCTAAACTGTATTATTCACCATTGTTGCAGTTGTTTTCCTAAACTATGCTACATTCATGTCTCTCATAATATCATTATATTATCACAGCCTCTTTCTTCTCACATAATACAGTGCTTTGCACTTAATAATATCTTTTACAGGCACTTGGTGAACTTCTTCCTAGTTTTGACCCAGCTGGGCTTCTGTAGTGTTTACTTTGTGTTCCTGGCCGAAAACATTAAACAGGTAAATGCGACAGTTGTACTCCAAAAGAATGAAGACCAGCAGCAACCCATCAAATTTTTGCTTGGAATTTAGTCAAAGCTCTGCGTGTTTTTGTGTAGGTGATGGAAGGAACTCGTCCGAACACTTCGGTGGAGACGGTGCTGTTATACTCCAATAGCTCAGAGGAGGGCGCCGTCTCCTCAGACATGGCTTCTGCTACTGGGCTGGATCTGCGGCTCTACATGGTCTTCCTCCTTCCCTTCATCATTGTGCTGACCTTCATCAGGGACCTGCGGAACATGGCTGTGCTCTCCGCCATCGCTAACCTCTGTATGGCTGTCAGCCTCATCCTGATCTTCACATATATACTTAATGTAAGGCTTTAAGGGATTGTGGAAATACAAAAATTAAGTTAAAATAAGAAATATTACTATTGTAATATTACTCAATGTAAAATCAAGTATTTTAGAAGAAAAAAAGTTTTTAAGAAAAGTAATATAATAGTTGTATATTTACAGTATATGTATGCGTTTGGCAGATGCTTTTGATGCGACTTGCTTTGTATTCAAGGTACATTTGCTTTTCCTGGTAATCTTACACATGAAGTTTGCATTGCTAGTGCCATGCTCAATAATAATACTATTAATGATATAATTTTACTTAATAGTATAACTAATATTTATGGTCTTAATTTCTTCATTTTCAAACGTTAAACCAAACAAGCTTTTATTTTTGGTGGAACACCACTGGAAGCCCTTAAAGCTTCTCTATAGTTGACAACATCCGGGTTGAAGCGCATGACATTACAGTTTTAGGAGGATGATTGGCATCAGTGTTGGGGAAAGTTACTTTTAAAAGTAATGCAATGCAATATTGCATTACTTCCTAAAAAAGGAGCTCAAACAAGCTTGTGTTGCATTTCTGGATTGCAGAAAAATTGGAAAAACAGAAAAATGAAACATAAATGTGATGTTTACGTAAAGTCGTTCATTTTTGCTTATTAGTGTGGTTGAATCAGCAGCAAAGACATTGCTTAATAAAGTGAGATTAAATACATAAAGTATATTTATAATTTATCATATTGAATTATTGCAAGTTTGCGTAATCTTGAGTTTGCATTGCGCTGTTTTATGTTGAGGAATACTAAATGTTTTTGTGCAAGTGAGATGATTATGAGTGAGATTAGATGAGATTATTAAATGAGATTATGATGATTATTGAGACTACAATAATCATCATGTTCACACACAGCGCACACAAAACGCCTCTGCACTTACTCATGAGTTCTCAACATGAGGGCAGGATGGCTGTCAGTCAATACATGAGAAAACAAAGTAACTTGCGCTATTTATTTGAAAAATATATTTTGTTGTAAGTTTAAAAGTAATGTCGCTTGAAAAAGTAATCTGATTACATAACTCGCACGTTACTGGTAATGCGCTACCCCAACACTGAATGGCACATTGCATGTTATAAGGGACCGAAAATCCAAAATGTGGAGGCGCGTTTACTGTGAACCTATTTACTGAGACTGAAAAATAATTATTATAAAATGCTCACTTGTAAATAATCTCACTAAACCATATCATGATTTCGGTTTTATTTAATATGTTCATATTATTGCACTTTTGTTGTCAGAAATGCTCATTGTGCAGCCTAGGAATTCAACTGAGACAAGCCTGAGCATGCAAACTCTCCCTGAAATTGCATGAAGCCACCAAATCAGATTGGAGTCATTGCATCAAATTGTGAATGCTTTGGGTGGCTGGCACGTCTGAGCCTGACGCTAGAGCTTTACACAAATATTTGATTTGATTTGATGCACACACTTATAGTTCCTATAAGTGTGTGTGCATCTTTCAGCCTTTATGCTAGAAAGAAAGACTGTATCATGTGAAACTAGATCATTTCTTTTACTATCTCTGAATCTATCCGTAGGATGTGAGCGATCCCAGACGCCTGCCATATGCCTCCACGTGGCGGAAGTTTCCCTTCTTCTTTGGAACAGCCATATTTGCATTTGAGGGAATTGGAGTGGTGAGATTATGATGGTTTTATTTATTTGCTTTTGATATTACTTTTGTTTCGTCCACTATCATTTCATTTTCTTTTTTTTTTCACTGAGCTTGTTTCAATGATGTAGGGATTTCCTCTGCAAAAGAAACATTTCTGTATTTAAACTGGGTCATTAATGTAGTAGAAATGTGAAATAATTTTTTTATTTAGTGCTTTCTAGACTGAGAAAAGACAGAAAACGTATTTTTGTCTCATGGGGATGAAAGAACAATTCCCAGAATGTGCTATGAGGCCACTCCTATAGCCACCGCTACTAGATTACTGGATCACTTCCACTTTCCCACCGCGACCCCGTTCATTTTCACAAAATCAGTTGAGTTAGAGAACAGACACTACAATTAAAAACTGAACGTGTCTGTTCAATATGTGATTTTGCCGCTAAGGGAGTCTCACACAGTGCAAACTGGAGGAGTCAAATTACAAACATTCCGGATGAGCTGGGGTAAGAGGTCTCATGATGAGAGCTGAGGTAAACGCGACTGCACTCACGGCATAGATTCACAGTGCATGTTCAGTCTGGCGTGTTTTCAGTTCATGCCTTTGGAAGCTTAACTTTCATAGGAATTAATTTGAGAAGTTAAAACACTTACTTTGCTCCGCTGGCCGCACTGTTTACATGAATGCCTGAGGCTGTAGCTATGAGCTGAGTGCTGTGCAGTGTTGCCAACTATTTTCCAAGGAAAGTAGCTAAAGCCTGCCCAAAAAAATAAATGTCGCTAGATGATGTCATGCATTAATTAGCATATCAGTGACGTCATCACGCCGTCCTTGCGTTCAGTCTGCCTGACGTTTTTTCTCTACTAATCCATTTCTCTACTAATCAATTTACTATATTTTACAATAATATAATACAGCCGACTGTCCAATAAATGTTTTCATTTCCTATACCTTTTTGTCATACAATATATGATAAAGTGAATTACAAAAAAATATATATGTGTAAAATCTGAATTGAGAAACTGGATGAACTAAAGCTCTGTGATAGTGAGTAATATAAGTGATACGCACAAGAGAAGAATGGAACTCATCATAACTAATTTCTTTAAATATAAAACAAAAGAAGCAGATATCATTAAGTGAGAAATCGATGGCAACCTTGTGTGCTCATGTGTAGCTCGCTCTTTCACGTCTGTCAGCTGCTGTCTGTGTACGTTCACCGGCATGCGTGCAGCTCCCCTCAGCCATTCACTGAACAGGGCAGACGCAGAGAGAGGTGTGTGTGACGGCAGAGGGGAAAAAAGACCTCGCGCTCGCAGGACAGTACTGGCGACATTTGTAAACTAAAGTAGCTGACGTTTGTCCAAAAGGTCGCTAGATTTGTCGCTAGTTGCTTTTTTGAAAATAAGTCGCTAGAGGGGTCTAAAAAGCCGCTAAATATAGCGACAAAGTCGCCAAGTTGGCAACACTGGTGCTGTGAGTGCGATCTTCCATCCCCCATGTGCGAGTTGAAAACGTGGAAATGGCTCCCTCTGCTGGCTGTAGTCTTTAGCCTCTGGCTAAAAATTCGTCAATATCACGTCAGTTTGCATCATCGGAGGAATTTTTCCATAATTAACATGCATAAAAAAATGAGTGTGAGCGGTAGCAATAATTTGCTGGCTGCAGTTTACTTAGTGGCCACTGGCGTCACTAATAACAAGTATTTCTGAATTCTACATATAGCTCCTTTAATGTACATTTATAACACCATACAATGGGTTGTTACCCTGGCATTGACTTAAAAAAAAATTACCACAGTAAACTCTGCTGTGAGAAGGTGATTGTAAATTTGACATCTTATTCTCTTCTGATCACCATAATCCATCCATTTCTGTTGGAACATCATATATATATATATATATATATATATATACATACACACACACACACACACACACACACATATATATTAGAGTAAATGGTAATGCAAAAAAAATATTTTATATGGTATTCTATAAATCTCAATAGAAGTTACTCTGCTATAGTTTATTTCAACCTTGAAATGTCACAAAAAAACAGAAATATCTGTTAAGCATGCATTTTCAAAATGGCATTAAAATTGTCAAGTCAAGTACTGTTTATATAACGCTTTATACAATACAGATTGTTTCAAAGCAGGAAAAAATGCATTTCTGCTTTTGTTCAGCTGAAGTTTTGATTCAGTTGATATATAAATGATATCATCCTCCAGCTCAGTGCAGTTCTCATACAATGGTATCAGTGCATTCAGATCAGTAATATTGTTGAATATTAAGTGTCCACGACTAAGCAAGCCAGAGGCGACAGTGCTAAGAAGCCGAAACTCCATCAGGGGACAGAACTAAGAAAAAACCTTGGGAGAAACCAGACTCAGTCAGGGGGCCAGTTCACCTCTGGCCAATGAATGAACACGGTGTCATTATGATTCAGGCTGCATCACAGGTCAGAATTCAGATCAGGATTGGTTGCATTCAAATATTCATCCAGTTCCTTTTGCTTGAAGAGCGATTCATCACGCCAGTATGGAGCCGAAGCTGGATAATAAGTATTCCCGGTTCAGGTTGACCTAATTTAAGGAAGCCTAACAATCATTTAACTGATTTGAATAATAGAAATTGCTAATGTGTTGTGTGAATGTCAGGTTACAGAGATGCGCTTTTAGTCTGGTTTCAAAGACTAAGCAGTTAGACTGCTTTCAAAATAAGGCTAGGAAGACCATTTCAGAGTTTTTAGATGCCAACTAAGAAAAGGATTGACCACCTGCAGTTGATTTTGATATTCTCGGTATTATCAACTGGCCGGTATTATCAACTGGCCATTTTGAGATCGCAATAGACATGAAGGACTATAATGCGTTTAGAGCTTGTTCAAGTGTTGGGGAGTTTAACCATGTAGTGCTTTTAAAAGTAATTAGCAAGATTTTAAAATGTATATAATGTTTACTAGGCAGCCAGTGCAGTGTTGACAGAACCGGGCTAATATGGTCATACTTCCTTGTTCTATTAAAACTCGAGCTGCTGCGTTTTGGACCAGCTGGAGTTTGTTTATTAAGCGAGCAGGGCAACCACCCAGTAGAGCATTACAATAATCTAGCCTTGAGGTTATGAACACATGAACTGTTCCACATTTGTCATTTAGAGCACATGTTGTAAGTTCACAAAATTCACGGTTCGGTTCGATACCATACACTGGTGTCACGGTTCGGTACGGTTCGGTATGTTTTAGATACAGCAAAAAGAAAAAATTGGCAGATAAATTACCTTTTTTTATTATTTTTTTATTAAAACTAACAAAGTAGGCTATGATTTATTTTTATTTTTACATTGAACAATGATGGAGCTATACTTTACCCATCTTCTATGTAGTTACAGGAATAAGACATTAGCTCTTTACATTAGCGTGTGTGGTGCGTGTTGCGTTGCGTGTGCGTTGCAGGATCCCCACACCTTGTTGTGCTTTCACATAAACTGCGTTTGCAGTCCGCAACTGATCCGCTGTTGCATACCACAAACACAGCATTTATTCATTATTTTTTATTTAAAATCCAAAAGTTTTTACTGAACATGCCTCGTCAGAATTCCAATTCTCTTTGTTTACTCTTTAATAGAAGTCAGGTTACGTAGCCTACTACATTTAAACATCATTTTATTAAATTCATTTATTCATATTTATATACTTTAGATAGATTTAGCTCACACAAGTGGCAAAACATTTAAACATAGTTTATAGCCTTAAATCACAAACATTTTAAATTAGGAACTTACAATAGTCTATTCAAAAACAGCCGACTCTCGTATTTTCTTTCGTTTTTTACACCCTTTTAAAAGAAATCCTGCAGGTCAAAAAGAACTTTGCCATAATGGATAACACTCATACTTTCTTGGAGGTGAAAAGCACTTTTGTTTTTACCTAAATGCCAGGTAAGGTGTCGTTTTGTTGCTTTACTTGAGAAAAAAAAGCCATGTGTTGACTTTGAAACAAGAGTATATTTTAAATGAGATGCATCTGTGGTGAAATTACTAGATTTTCGCGTCAGTACATGTTTATTTTAATGCGAACAATGTTCTATCGCTTTAATGCAGCAACGCAGCGCAGCAAAAAATATACTCTGTACGAAAACGATCCGTGCACTGCTGCAGACGCAACGCTCCTGGAACGGACTGACGGACAGCATCCGCGTGCAGTGTGAAAGCTGCAATCCGTTAACATGGGTACTGAA
Source organism: Pseudorasbora parva (assembly GCF_024679245.1). Taxonomy (NCBI): domain Eukaryota; kingdom Metazoa; phylum Chordata; class Actinopteri; order Cypriniformes; family Gobionidae; genus Pseudorasbora; species Pseudorasbora parva. The sequence goes on from NC_090179.1 coordinate 14,857,757, forward strand.
AAAAATACGCACCGCACACACTGCAGAAGGAGTTTGTGTGAAACGGGCGTAAGGTCTCATATCCGCGGCTATAAATGGACCACTCGCCGTGGTGATGTCTTTTGCCATTTGAATAATTTGGAAATGTCTGCCTAAATGCTACGGGGATAGTTTGTGGCTGTTTCTCCTTTTTATCGTCTTGTTGTTGGCGTAAATGAGTTGATTGACATAACATGAATTATTCCCGCTGCTGTACCATCAGCAAATGCGACATACCGTTGTTTTTTTAGTCCATCACTCTTGCACACCATCATAGCTTACAAAGAATCCAAAGTTCTCCCAAACACCAGACCTGTTGGTTATTGGAGGATCTTCTATTTCTGGTTTGTTAAACGCAATAGCCATTTTGCCACGGGCATTCAGCGCGTAGCCTACTGAGTAAGCGAGCACCTGACTGAGCAGCCTAAAACATATTTGGTGTTTTTTTTTTCTTTCACTTCGGCGGTGTCAGGGGCATTGGCTGTTATGTCGTTTTGGTTATTGGGCTACCTTGTTGAACGCATATTATTATATTTCACACACTTTTTTACTTTTCCAAATCTAATTAATTAGTCCAAGAACCGTTCGATACATAATGCGTACCGCGTACCGAACCGAAAGCCTCGTACCGAACGGTTCAATACGAATACGTGTATCGTTACACCCCTAATATACAGGGCTTGACATTAACACCCGCCAGCCCGCCAAATGCGGGTAGATTTCAGCTGTGGCGGGTACGGCAGCCACTCCCACTAGCCACTTTGGCGGGTTGAATATAATTTCAGCATACAGCCAACTGAAATGCCAAGACTGTCGTATCACAAAATTACAATATTATTACAATTCTTTATTGATCAACTTGCAGTTAGTGAATGACGGAATCGCGCTGAATGACGCACAACAGAAGCGTTCTCTCTCTCTCTCTCTCTCTCTCTCTCTCTCTCTCTCTCTCTCTCTCTCTCCTCCTTGTCAGTGTTGGGCAGTAGCATTGCTACAAGTAGTGACGCTACAAACTTACATTTTTCAGTAGCGTGTTGGCGTCGCTGTTTTCTTAAACAAATAGCTTTTCAGTAGCGAAGCACTTATATTGATCAAGTAGTGCAGTAGCGTCCACGACAAGCGAACGTTACACTTTCCCAATCATTTCTGAAGATCAAGATCAAATTGGAAACACAACTGCCAAGTCGCAGATATACTTCACTTTCTTCGTTCCTTTCTGCCTCGCACAGATGCACGCGAGCCTTTCAAAGGACTCCTTTGGCAATGAGCGCGGAAAGACGGGTTCGGCGCACGCACTGTATAGTTGACGTTTGTTTCCTTGCGCTCAGTTCGCTGTTGCATGCGCATCATCCGCGCGTTGACAAAAGAAAAATCGTCTTCAGTGCAAAGTTTTAATAGAATCTATTGTGTCGCTTGAATAAACACCTCTTATTAAAAGCATCCAGTCTGGCCACCTCTTGATATGAATAAATGAAACTTTTTTCAACGGAGATAGAACACGAACACACACACACACAAACACACAATTTGCTGTAATTGTTCAGCCCTTGCCCACATGCAAATCCCAGCTGATATATAAAGTAGTCTTGATTTGGGTGGTCACTGTGCTTTTGAAAGTTTTAAAGGGTTTTAAAACTTCAAAATCAAGTAAAATGACATGTCAATGTCAACTTCAATAATATAAAATGTAATTTCCAAACCGCAAAATTGTGGCCAGTGAAAATGCTGAGTGGCTAGTAACTTTGGAAAACCACTAGCCACAGTGGCTGGTGTCAAGCCCTATATATATATAAAAAAAATTTAATGGAAGAATGCAGTTTTACAGATGCTAGGAATGTGCCTTTCAAATGAAAGATTGGTATCAAAGAGCACACCCAGGTTCCTAACTGACCATGAAGAGCAGTTATCAAGTGTTAGACAGTATTCTCTGTTTTTTTTTCAGAACTAAGTTGTAGGAAATTACTTAATTCACAAAATGCATAGTTAATGCAAACAATTGGATGACTATGTTGTACATTTGATGCCCAGAACAATGTTTCACCATTTACCAATCAGTTGTCTATATTTCGTTGCCTTGTTTTGTTTGTGTAGGTTCTTCCGTTAGAGAATCAAATGAGGGAACCTAAACGATTCCCTCAAGCACTCAACATTGGCATGGGCGTCATCATCGTCCTTTATGTCACCCTGGCGACGCTTGGCTACCTCTGCTTCAGAGACGACATCAAAGGAAGCATCACACTCAACCTTCCGCATGATTCCTGGTAACTATGACCACCTGTGCTCATACTTGTTTAAAAACTCCATCGAGTGGTGATGTGGGTGAAAATAATAAATGCACATGCTATGGCACGTTAGTTCTCATGGGAAAAATGGGTCCGGCCTGCATCATGTTCCAATTCGACTCCCTTCTCGTGCTTTTCCGTCCTCTGTCAACTACCACTACAAGTAAAAAGTGGCAAATGCTAAAAAATGTTAAACGTCCCATCCATCAAATCTGAGTTTTAAGTCAGTTCAATTAAGATATCAGAGCACTCTTCCATAGTGGAGTTAAATTCAGAGAACTAATATTAAACTCCTCCTCATTCGTCCTCTGCTCTCTCCTGCGTTCACTGTCAAAAACACCTTGAGTGATTGATCGCAGCTCAGAGTGACTTAAGATCAAATTACCAAGAAATCAAAACCAGCTGCTTTCAAGTTTAGCTTTAGCTATAGGCTGCCATTTCCAACTAACTTTCATCTGCGCTTTTATTAGCAGTTGCTGTATTTCTAGATCTCATTAGCATCCCGTCAGCCGAGAACAATCTGCCACCAGAGCCAATATCTGATTCAGCACATCGGTTGCCATATCCAGAGTGGCGGCAGATTCCTGAAGTGTGACATGGATCCGAAACAGTTAAACTGTTTTTGAAAGAAAAACATTTTTATTACACAAAGATGCATTATATTGATCCCCCCCCCAAAAAAATAAATAAATAAATAAATAAATAAATAACTAAGCACAGCAACTGTTTTCAACATTAATAATAATCATAAATGTTTCTTGAGCATTAAATCATCATATTAGAATGATTTTTGAAGGATCGTGTGACACTGAAGACTGGAGTAATGATGATGAACCTTTAATCACAGAAATAAAATATATTTGAAAGGTTTTTTTCAACTGTAATAATATTTCACAATATTAGTGATTTAATATGCTTAGGATAAAACAGAGTAAAAAAAAACTTGTCTAAAGTTGTGAAACTAGAGGACGAATTCTGATGTGTTAATTTTGTCACCTATTTTTAATTTAGTCTTAGTCTTGTGCTATATGTCCTTGTTAGTTTTAGTCATATTTAGTCATTCACATATCTTTTTTTTTTAGTTAGTCAAGTTTTAGTCGACTAAAAGTCTTGTCATTTTAGTCTAGCTTTAGTAGAAAGACAACTCAAAGTATCTTAGTCAAGTTTTAGTCGACTAAAGGTCTCGTCATTTTAGTCAAAAGAAAACTCCTATATTAGTCAAAACAGTTTTGTTTAATTAAATTATTTCTTATATTATTTCAAATACCATTTCAGTCAAATAGTGTTTTACACATCTCAAATATTGGTTAAATGTCATAATTACCAGACAAAATACACTTGAGGAATGATTTTTGTTGAATGCAACTTTGTTGAATTTATCGATTTCAATCAGGCTATCAGTTCATATGGCACGGCACATATAAGGAAAAATAAGTTTGCCTTTTTAAGCACTATTTTAAACTTTTCTTGGGTTAAATTATATGTGCTTGCATTCATTAATATTCACTTGTGTGTGCTTATATAAGTATCATAAAAAATATTAGGATGTAAGTTAACATTTTAAAATTTCACATTTAAAATCTAGTGTTTGATAACATCTAAATATTTATTCAAATGCAAAACCTAAAAATAATAATATTAAACGCCCACGGCTAGGATTGGAGAAGATTTGCATATTTTAATGAGCTTCAGCTCCACTGTCAGTTCACATGAGGGAGAGGAGAGATGAGGGAGAAGCGGCAACCAGAATGATTCTCTCGATCGCAGGGCTCGTAAACGTCTTTATCAAAAAACACATTGATTGATTTCTCATCCACCCGCGATTGATTGGACTATTATTTTTACATTACACATAGCCTGCAAGATCGGTCGATATAAGCGCGAACCCTTCAGATGTTGACTCGAGAGAGAGATAATAGCAGAACAAGAACGGAATATAATGAGATTCATCGGCCTGCCGGGCTTTGCGAGCCCTGGTCCATACGTGTCTGAGTCCAGCGTACTAAAGGTATGCTCTGTTAGACACGCACACATAAGCAAAACGATCTATAACAATGCAATACTATTACATATAAAAACACGTTTTACTCACATAAGTGTGTTGCACCATTCCTGTCAGATCCAAATCCAGCATCGTCCGGAGATTTGTTTACAAGCGGTCCCGCAGTGAAATGAAGTGAACATGTCTTCCCCACGTGAGCTGGAACTTCATTAAAAATAAAGTTCAACCACACATTCCTAATATTAGGATCCGAAGGAAGCTTAGCAGCGACTGTGTTCTTCCATATCCAGGAATAGCGCAATATCTTTATCTTCCTCGGCATGTTTATTGTTGTTTGCCAGCTAGCACGAGCCCTCCATGAGTTGGTGGGCGGGGCTACTGAATTAGGCGCGTGGAAGAGGCGGTGTTTCGTAGTGCAGTGACGTCAGTAGAAGCACAAGATCGTTCGCTGAGCCTGGTGTCTATAAAAGTTTTTCTTTGACTAACAAGGAAGTTTTCAGCTCTGAAACTTACAGGATATTCTTATATTACCATGACCTTTTATTTATCAAATGCTCAAGGGAAAGATGATTTCTCAATTCATCACCCCTTTAACTGTTATGCCATATTAAGTGTGCTAAAATGCTATTTATTGTTTGAATTTTGTATTAAAAGTTTTCAAATTTGGCGTGAGATTTACTTGCCAGGAATATTTTGAAGGCATAACAGCTGAATATTTTATCTTGTGATTTAAAGACGATTGTTGATGAAAATGAAGAGAGATTTTATCTTAGTATTTATTTTAATGCAAAACATTTTAGTCTCGTCTTTTTTCGTCAACAATAATGCATGTTAATTTAGTCTTAGTCAGCGTTTTTTGACATTGGTGCAGTCTCGTTATCGTCTCCTCTTAGTCATGGAAAAAAAGGTTGTTGAAGAACATATTTAGTCTTGTCTCGTCTGATGAAATTAACACTACTCGGGAATATATTCGAATGATCGTGTTCAAATTTAATCTGCCCGCAAGTGTCGTCTAGGAACTCTCAATACCCTTCTGAGCTGTATTCCCCTAACTCTTGCCGGGCCAATCACATCGTGTATAGAGTCGGCGGGCGGGGCCATAATGACGACGGCAGAGTTGCGTTTGCGTGCTTCTAGTAAACACAGAAACTGGCGAACGGCGGCGGTTTTTCGAATCAGCTCTGACCGCGACTCTGGAAGACTTGGAATTAAGCTTTTCTCTGAGAAAAGAACAAAGAACGGCACTGAAGTCATTCTTAAAAAGGGAAGATGTGTTCGGAGTTTAGCCGACCGGATACGGTGAATGTTTAATCTTTGAACAAGCTCTGCTTCACCTTCGTTGCTCTGGTTGGTGTAGCGCTATCCTATCGCGTGCAGAGGGAGTTTGAAAGACAACCGTTTATCCCGCCCCTCAGATTGAGCCCTGTCAATGGTGAGTTTCCAGACCAAACATCTTGATGTGGGTCTGGCTTGTCAGGCTACTAATATGCGGATTCAGCAGCATATTCAGAAAGCTTGTAAAGCTAGATTTAAAATGACAGTGTATATTATTATCAGCTATTACGGACATTGCACGTGAGATGGCTGAGACGAACACACGCCATCAGACAGCAAGACTGATATTTACTGAACGCAGAACGAACCTCGCAAAAGACTTTTAAAAATGTCGGTTGAAATAAAATGCTGCCTGAGCTCAACCAATCAGCATGTTCAGCGCCCAAGTCCCGCCCTCGAAAGTTCCTGAACTTTGAAAAAGTATTACCTCGCGAGCAGGGCCGTTTGGAGGGGGAAATATTTACCCGGAACTTCGTTTAGACCCTGGTTCCTGCGGTCAAAACACGCCGAGTACCACCCAAAGTTCCTGGTTCCTGGGTGAAGTTCCTGCGGTGGAAACGCAGCTTTCCATTCACATGAGTCAAAAATACATTTTCTGTCTTTTCTCAGTCTAGACGGCACCAAATGTAAAATAATTGCACATTTCTACTACATAAATGACCCAGTTTAAATACACATTCATCTTACCAGTGCTGAAGTACCCCTTTAATAAAAAAAGAAAACAAAGAAAAGAAAAAAGAAAGCCAAGAAAATAGCCTGTTCCCATATTTTCTACATTAGAACCGGTTCCAAACTGATTGTCGCTTTTCTCAACCCAGTGTCCATCTCAATCTGAAGGCAAACTTGTGTGGGTTAATGGATTTTCAAAAAGTCATAATCCCTATTCGAATGTTAATTATTTGTCACGTGGAAGTCCGTAAAAATGTTTTGGCATGCCACCTCTATAATAAAACTATCCACGGTGGAGGAGCGAGTTTTGTGATCCTGCGCACCTTGGGAACACTGCTCGTGTGTTAAATCACATGATTGTATGCTGTAAATAAAATGTAATATGCTTGGCATAATAAGAATAAATGCATATTTAATTTAATAATAGGAAAATAACATCCTAATTATAATTTACTTATTTAAATCTGTTTGAAAATAGGAAGATATATAGACGCACATCATAATTAAAATGGTTGTCTGTCTTTTATTATCTCAAAATAAAGGATTTTATTTCATTCCACATGGAAATGAGCGGAAAAGTTAATAAAGCCTCATATTTACATGAGGTAAATATAATGCTGCTGGGTTATTTTAACATAATTTATTTGCTGCCGTTATAATGGCCATGCTTCTCTTCTTCTTTACGTGCATAATGCTCTTTAAACACTTCCCAGCATGTCAGTAATAAAAGTCTTGATCTTTAAAATGCATCCAAATTCCAGCGAAGCGCAACGGTACGGTGCTTCGAGTCCGCAGGGGTCAAAAATGATATAAACAGTGAATTTTGTGGAGTCGGACGGCAATTAAATTACCACACGACCTTGGTGTTTGTCTAAACACAGTCGGTAATTCGGCTGGGGATTTTTACGTGGGTTGGTGGGAGAAAAACACTGACATTCTGGATTCGGACGGCAATAAAATCTCACACTAGCCTATGTAAATTATAATTATACCTCATGACCCTAAGAGAAAAAAAATACCATCCGAATAGGGCTGTAGTCTCTGTGTTAAGTTTCCTTTGAAGTCATGTGTTGAAATGGTGCATTGCATCACTGACATCCTCAGCCCTTAACTGCACATTCTGTGGTTTCTGATCTTTCTGTGCACTACGCGTGTGTGTTTGTGTGTGTTGCAGGTCCAATCAGCTTGTGAAGGTCTTGTACTCGTTCGGCGTGTTTGTGAGTTTTGCAGTGCAGTTTTTCGTGCCGGCAGAGATTCTGGTTCCGCCTGTGTGTGAGCGCATCAGAAAGAGCTGGAGGCGGGCGGCTGATCTCAGCCTGAGAGCGCTGCTCGTCTGCCTCACCTGTGAGTACACACACACACACACACTCACAGGCAGACACTCACACAGACACTCACAAACACACGCATACAAACACACAAATCCACAGACACACTGACACGCATACAGACACACATTCACAAACACGCACACAGACATTCACACGCACAGACACACACTCACAAACACACAGACACGTACACAGATACACATTCACAAACACACAGACACACACGCATACACACACAAATACGCATACACATACGCATATACATTCATAGACACACTCACAAACACACAGACACGCACACAGACACTCAAAAACACACGCATACACACACACAAATACATTCATAGACACACTCACAGACACACAGACACTCAAAAACACACGCATACACACGCGCATATACATTCATAGACACACTCACAAACACACGCAGACTCGACTCAAGCACGAACACGCATACACGTGCACGCACACATGCATAGACACGCACACAGACACACACACAAACCCTCACAAACACACTCACACACACGTTGTATAATCTAGTGGTTTCAACTGGATTGGCCAGGGGATCCACATTTTCCCATGGTCATTAAGCCGTGACCCAAATTTTTAGGGATTTAAACCAAGGTTGACACACACACACACACACACACACACACACACACACACATAAATAAACAGTATAAAGTAAAGCTATTAAATAGCAGCCCAAGCTTCATAATACAATCAAATTTGTGAATTGATATGAGCTACCACAGTCATCAAAAATATAGAAAACAACTCAACGTGAATGCTAATGCAAATCCTTCCCAACACACACAAAGCACCAGTTACACAAGTTATTGGTGCTTTTTGGTAATTTTACAACTTATTGACAGTGTAAATACTACGTATTTAACAGTGAAGTGACATCAACAAACGCTGTCATGTTATCTCAGAACGTCCAAACCAACATTTGAGAGGCACTTTAACTGGTCCACTGGTTAATCTAATAATCCAATCACATCCTTTGTTGAGGCAAAGTTATGTGACTTTTTGTTTTGTTACGCATCCAGGGGTTTATTCAGTAAATGTGTTTCCATTGTAGTTTATGTGCATGTTTTCTTTTTATCCACTTCAATTGAGTGTAAATACAAACCCGATTCCAAAAAAGTTGGGACACTGTACAAATTTTGAATAAAAATAAAATCCAATTATGTGGAAATTATACATTTTAATATTTTATTCAGAATACAATATAGATGATATATAAAATTGTAAATTGAGAAAATGTATCATTTTAAGGGGAAAATAAGTTGGGACAAGCCCATGTTTATGGCACCCCCTCTTCTTTTTATAACAGTCTGCAAATGTCTGGGGACTGAGGAGTTGCTCAAGTTTAGGAATAGAAATATTGTCCCATTCTTGTCTAATACAGGCGTCTAGTTGCTCAACTGTCTTAGGTCTTCTTTGTCGCATCTTCCTCTTTATGATGTGCTGAATGTTTTCTATGGGTGAAAGATCTGGACTGCAGGCTGGCCATTTCAGTGCCCGGATCCTTCTTCTACACAGTCATGATGATGTAATTGATGCAGTATGTGGTCTGGCATTGTCATGTTGGAAAATGCAAGGTCTTCCCTGAAAGAGACGACATCTGGATGGGAGCATATGTTGTTCTAGAACTTGAATATACCTTTCAGCATGGATGGTGCCTTTCCAGATGTGGAAGCTGCCCATTCCACACACACTCATTCAACCCCATATCACGGGCATCCAGTTCGATTTTCCAGCCTTGACCCTTACACACAGAGATTGTTCCAGATTTTCTGAAACTTTGGAGAATATTATGCACTCTAGATGATAATAATTTAAAACTCTTTGTCTTTTGATATTGCTCCACTATTTTTCGCCGCAGCATTGGGGGAATTGGTGATCCTCTGCCCATCTTGACTTCTGAGAGGCTCTTTTTATACCCAATCATGTTACTAATTGACCTAATAAGTTGCAAATTGTTCCTCCAGCTGTTTCTTATATGTGCATTTAACATTTCCAGCCTCTCATTGCTACCTGTCCCAACTTTTTTTGGAATGTGTAGCTCTCATGAAATCCAAAATGAGCCAATATTTGGCATGGCATTTCAAAATGTCTCACTTTCAACATTTGATACGCTATCTATATTCTAATCTGAATAAAATAAAAGTTTATGAGATTTGTAAATTATTGCATTTCTTTTTTATTAACAATTTGTGCAGTGTCCCAACTTTTTTGGAATCGGGTTTGTATTTTTTTTTTTTTTTTTGGAGAAATAATGCACATCTTGGCATTTCCTTCCAGCAGTTTTTATGCAATAACATAAAATTAATATAAGTCATGTATGTCCTTCATAATGAAAGCAGTCCCAAAATGCACCGTCCCGAACTAAGTGATAAAAAACATCCAGGATGGTGAATATGGTTTTGTTCTGCCGATGTGGAAAGCTCATCTTGTATTATACTTCTTTATCATCCTCTTTGTTTCCCTCCTGTCTTCTCTGGGCTCCCTCGACCCATCCGTTCATTGTTGTTGTTTTTTACTTCCCTCATTTCCCCCCCCATTCCTATCTTCTCCTCTTCCTAATCCTCCCTCTAGTATTCATTGGTGATGAGAGGCGAGATAGTGGAGGTTTGGACCCCTCCCAAAAATGATGGATGGATCCTGTGAACCATTGTAAACCTGAAGGTTTTTGGATTACTTTGATATATGTTTTTTATCTTTGGAAAAATTGAGTCTGCCACTGAACCGTGAACCTCCCAGAGACCTAAAATATGAAAATAAATATTTGTTTAACACCGTGCAGTCATGCAGGTACAAGTGAGAGAGTGTTGCTATGAAGAAAGAGAAGGAAAGTGGAAGAGAGCGTGTGGTAAGAATTGTGCACACGCCAGAGAGGGAATGAAAAAGTGAGGGATTTTGTGTTTTTGCGTTTCAAAAAAATTAGAAACATGGAGTTAGACTGAAACGCAAATGGTGTTCTTTTTCTTTCTGTCTCATTTGGTTCCAATTACCTTTCTATCAGTGTGTGTTTTTTTATATATATACTTTAAGTATTTAATATTGTCAATGACCTCATTTACATATTCTGTCTATCTATCTATCTATCTATCGATCTATCGGTCTGTCTGTCTGTCTGTCTGTCTATCTGTCTGTCTGTCTCTATCTATCTGTCTATCTATCTATCCGTCTGTCTATCTGTCTATCTGTCTGTCTATCTATCTCTGTTATCTTAGAAGCTTTTCTATAGTTTAAGCTATACTTACACCTCTTCCTTCTAGTCGTCCATTCTAGCTATCTTTATCATTCTAGTTAACTATCTATTGTTCTTTCTATTGTTCTAGATATCTCATCAGCAAATGATCTATTGTTTTACCTATTTTTAATAGTAACCTTCATTCTGCCAATTGTTATAGCCCCCTATTGTTCCAGGTACTTTTGCGCTTTATCATTCTAGCTATTTTCTAGCTATCTATCTTTCTTACCATCTACCATTCCAGCGATTTATATTGTTGTATTCATCTATCATTCTATGAAGATAGAATCTTTCTTCCTTCCTTCCTTCCCTCCCTAGTGTCCCTGCTCACTATTCATTTGTCAGTCTTTTGTTCTATCCATCTCTCTAGTCTCCTTGGACATATCACGTTCTCCACTTATAAGATTTCATTTATTGCATCCATGACTCTCTTTTTCTCTTTTGTCCTGACCTTTGGGTCATTCGCTATACTCCGTCTCTCTTTTCCTCTCTCTGTTCAAAGGTTTAAGTTGCAAAATGCCGACATGAAAGAAATATGAATGCCTTGTAAATTCATTTTTTAAAGAACAGAGCTTGGTGGGGTTTCTTTAAAAACGTTTTAGTTATATTTTCACATTAATTCATTGCTAAACTGCATTTGCTTTACTCAGAAATGCATTATTCAAGAAATATAATTGTCGTTGGGAAATGATGTTGGGTGGGACTTTATTTTTCACATCGGGGTTTGATTGGTTTATTGGCCAAGATATTATTGGTTAATATAATTTTCTCTGCCCACACAGCAGAAAAGTCATTTTAGAGGCAGAGAAAGTCATTACATTTTGATGAAAGATTATGAGAAACATTGTTTTTTCTTTACCATGAAATGCGGCGAGTCATGTACAATGAGAACATGGATATTTATTAGGAAATGCAGGGTTCCTACATTCTTGAAAATCATTGTAATTATTTTAATTCGCAGTGAAAACAAAAGTAAAATAAAACTATAAAGGCCTAGAAAAGTCATATGAATACATACAATTTTGAAGTCCTTCACAACAAGGAAATTTCCATAATAAATATAAAAGTTATTAGTCATGCACAGCTCTAAATTATTTCTTTACCGACAAATTGCAATTGTTTTAGCGCAGTTTATATCAAAAGTATTGCATGGTATTTAAAAATTTGGAAAAACAAAATGCTTTTTGACAAAGAATATAAAAAGTCTGCACTTCAGCTTCTCATCAGATTTTCTGTCCAATCAAATGCTCTCTTGAATTTTAAGTGTCCCATCCCATACACTATTAATAGCCATTGAAGCTGTGGCTAAAATTGGTCACTTGTTCACACATTTAATATTTTCTACATGTTAAATGACAGAAATAGGGGACAGGGAACCATTCAGACAGTGTAAATATGCTTTCCATTGGGGCGAATGAAGTCTGGTTTCACATTAGTGTAAAGTAAACCACCACAACGCACACACACTTTGCTCTGCTCCAGAGACACGATAGCACAGATCAGATCATATGATCATGACGGGGCAGACCAGAAAACGTATCAGATCCATCTGAATTCTGCACAGAATGCTCTATTTGAAATCGATATGGAGGAGATTAGGAATAGAAATGGTTAGGGAATAGGAGGAAACTGCGGCTTTACAGACCTCAACGGCTCTGACTGAGCTGTGATTGTACAAAAAAAAACCTGACAGTCGTCGGTGAACATAAATTCCTATATGTGATTTTCATTTACAATGATCAATCCTAAAATGTACCATTTGTAACTTACTTTTCGCGACATCAGTCGCACGCACTTGAAACAAGGATCTCCTGGTTCTTGACTCATTTTAGATCAGACCTGTGAATTTAGTTAACTGTAGTCTCACTGTTGTTGTTGAATTGAGAAGAGTCCAATTTGCGAATTAATCATTTGGTGCGATTTGCAAACCGATTCAAAAGGCTTGTTAAATAATTAGCTCGTACATGAATCGGACAGCGCTGTCATGTCTTGGAGCATGTGCCGATTTCTTCAGTTCAAAATAACGAGATGTTTTTAGTAAATTTAGTGGTGTAAAAAGTACAATATTATACTTTAGAATGTACTGAACGCATGTCTAATGCACATAGCTCTTCTGAGGAAGTTCTAGAAGAGACCCGTAGAAGTGCTGTTAAACACAGGGGTAATGAGCACCGAAGGTTGCGGGTCGGTGGCCCGTGCTGGTAGATAAAAAGATGAAGTTCTCATTCTGTCACTCACCCATGCTGTCTTTTATCTCTCTCTGTGTTCTTTGTGCCTGATGTGCTTCCTCCCTCTTTCCCTGGCTCAAGGCCGTCACCCCTCTGAGCACCGTGATAGATTAGCGGGTGCGTTCTATGTATGGATATACGTGCGTGTGTGCAGTGTTTTATATATTGTGTTTGTGGCCGTGAATGTCTTTTAAGGTGTGTGTGAGAGCTGAGGCAGTGTTGAGGGACTCGTTCAGTGTCTGGTCATTTATCTCCGTCTTCCTGAGGCTCTGTGAATTATTACCTGCCTGCCCTACAGAGACAGGCCCATCATGGAGCTCTCCGCTGAGGCCTGTCGCGGAGCTCCGCAATAGGGCTTATCAAGCACCTGCATGCTGAGGCCCATCTCTGAGATTCCAAGAAGCCTATAACTCAACCACCTTGTAGGAAGTTAAGTGATTAAGGCTTACTGGTAACACAATTGTTTCCAAGACTGAAGCCATGTAATCCTAGGTTGCTGCACTCACAGTAGTGGGAAAAAGTAATGTCCAGCCTAATGACACAAATAGTAATAAAAATGTGTTGTTTCATAAGAATTGTGGCAATAAGTCCAAGTCAGAGAGCCTTGGGAACGGAAGTAGTGGTTGACTGATTATATTTCAATGGCCGATATTTGACATTTTTATGTATTGGCCGATAAGTTTTTTCTGTTTGGCAGATGTGCCGTATGTGCTATAATTTTGACAGAATTGAGAACGCCAGAACCTGAGCACAAAGCGCTCCCATTCTTCATCTTCATTAGTTTACAGTCTCTGTTTAACAGTTGGCAACAGTGGAAGACTTTTTGCTAAAGCCTTTTGCTTTAGGTTATTCGACCATGAGGGGCTGCCGCTTTACTTTAGTTTGTTCTTTGTTTACTTGGTGATTTTTAAAGTTACTGTTCTCCTTCCTCTTGGATTTTGGCACCAATGTATCAATAGGTGCATTTACATGGAGTACTGTAATCAGTTTAAAAGTCCAGTCCGAATGAAAATGCTGACCGCGCTCCATGCTCACACGAAGGCTATAAGGTTGAGAGGAAAGTGTATTTTCCTGAGAGTTAAACTTTTTATTTCTTTAGAAGCTATGAAGATAATGTTGGAATAATGACACAGACATAGCCCGGCTACACCCTCTCATCTTGACAGCGTTTGTCCCAGGTACTTTTTACTTCAACTGCGCCTGACAGAAGAATAAATTTTTTCTGAGATGATTACACTTTCCAACAAATAAATAGCTTTTATAAAACGGTATTAGTCCTGGTGGGGGTTAAGAGTTGCTATGGCATCCGTGAACACATTCCAGCTGCTGGAGAAGACGGCGTCGACATTTCTGAAGTGGCAGACAGCTCTGCGATTGAAAGTCAGCACATGTAAACCCCAGATCGGTTTAGATAACGTCTCATGTAAACAGTCCACTAAATCTTTCAATCGGAATTATTTTAATCAGAATGATAAAAAAGTGTGCATGTAAACGTGGCTAGTGTTAGAGGCTCTGGGAAGAAGAATGCGGGAACTGGCGAACAGTATATGTAACGAAAGTAAAGCGGCAGCACCTCACGGACAACTGCCACATAAACTGATACAAAACAACAATATAAAATCCAGGCCTGGCCCTCTCTCGTCCTTCAATGTCGTCACTTTTTTCCATCCGGGGTTCCTTCGTGGGACTTGAGAACCGGCTAATTACCATAAATAAAGCTCTGTAATAATAATAAATAATTTGTTACATTTATATTTCGCTTTTCTTGGTCCTCAAAACTGCTTTACTTGGAAAGGGGGGAATCTCCTCAAACTCCACCAATGTGCTGCATCCACCTAGATGATGCGGCGGCAGCCATATTGTGCCAGAATGCCCACCACACACCAGCTGATTGGTGGAGAGGAGAGGTTATTAAGCCAATCAGGAGAGGGGGATGATAAGGAGGCCATGATGGACAGGGGCCAATGGGTAAATTTGGCTAGGATTCCAGGGTTACACCCCTACTCTTTTTCCGAAGGACATCTTGGGATTTTTAACGACCACAGAGAGTTAGGACCTCGGTTTAATGTCTCATCCGACGTCATACACTGATTAATTTATTACTGGACAGCACCACTTCCAGTCAAACGCACCTTAAATCTGCAGTGGTCAGGTGGTACAGGTCATGCCCTTTAGAAAAATACGAGTCTACAAGCACGTTTTACAGTTCTGAATTACAGTTATAACGACATGGCATGAATGCATTGAATGAGTCAATGTTTTATGTCTGATAACACAATAAAACATGCCAAATTGTGCAGACAGCTTTTGGCCAGGCTGTCATACAAAGAAAATATAAGCATGCAGAAATAAATGTGAACCAATAAAATATTAATAGCTGATAATGTTGTAGTCAGTTATGTTTTTTTCATTTTTTTTCATAGTAAAATAAAACTGGCAGCTGTAGTTAGTATTTTTGCCAAATAATTTGTCAGATAAATACCTCAACCAAGTTTAGTCTTTTGTTCTTCCCTCGTATAAAATAAATATTATGATGGTTTAATCGAACTTGTAGGGTCATTAAAAACAAACATCTCCTCCCCACTTCACTTTTGGCCACTACTGTAGATCACTGTTTTTGGTATCATTAATATATGTATATGATAATTATATTATGTGGTTATATTAATGCCCACACAGTTATATGTTTAGAAATTTTCATTTTCTTTTAGCAAGCAGTTTTTACAAAGGGTTAGTTCACCCCAAAATTAAACTGATGTCATTAATGACTCACCCTAATGTTGTTCCACAGCCGTAAGACCTCCGTTCATTTTCAGATACAGTTTAAGATATTTTATATTTAGTCTGAGAGTGTATCTAAGTGTATGCACACTATACTGTCCATGTCCAGAAAGGGAATAAAAACATCATCAAAGTAGTCCACATGTGACATCAGTTAGTTTATTAGAATCTCTTGAAGCGTCGGAAATACATTTTGGTCCAAAAATAACAAAAACTACGACTTTATTCAGCATTGTCTTCTCTTGCGGGTTTGTTTTCAATCCTCAAATAAAGATTCAAACGGTCATGAATCAGCGCATTGATTCATGATCCGGATCGCGTGCCAAACTGCTGAAATCACGTGACGTTGGCGATCCGAATCATGAATCAATCCGTTGATTCATAACCGCTTGAATCTTTATTTGAGGTTTAAACACAAACGTGAAAAGACAATGCTGAATAAAGACAGTTTTTGTTATTTTTGGACCAAAATGTATTATCGATGCTACAAGAGATTCTAATGAACTAAATGATATCACATATGACTCACTGAAGATGAACAGAGGTCTTACGGGTGTGGAACAACATTAGGGTGAGCCATTAATTACATTTTTGGGTGAACTAACCCTTTAATTTTATTTAGTTGATTTATTTAAAGTGAAGCAAATTTATAGTTGTAGTTTTAGTTAACAATAACATGAACTTGGATTGAAGTATGAGGAATAGTAATAGTGAAGCTTGCTTCATTAGAACTCACGTCACATTCCTCTATTTCTTTTCATGTTTGGTTATTTGCATGTTTGTTCGTTTTTAGATGTCCTTTCTGAATGTGGCTCCATGTGTTTGTGTTGGTTTATCTCTCATATCATGTACCGAACTGTCAAAACCTTTATCCTGAGGGTGGCAGTAGCACACAGAGACGAGAAACTGAAGCGTTCATGCGTGTTTGTGAGATGCTGTTCAGAATGCATGAGAGAGAGAGAGAGAGAGAGAGAGAGAGAGAGAGAGAGAAAATCGAGCGTGTGTTATATGTTACTGGTTTCTTTCTGTAATGGAGAGAAGAAGAGAGAAAGAGAAAAGATGTAGCTTGGAGAGCAGGTGTGTGACACTGCACACTTGAGTCTCATGAATTAAACATGTGTGTACAGCCCTGAGAGTGTGCATGTGTGTGTGTGTGTGTGTTCATGTTTTTCTAACCCGGTGGGGACTTCAACCTAAATGCACACAGACTCATGGGGACTCGTGTCACCACAGGGACCTAAGAATTCGGTTTTTTGAAAATGTCAGAATGCAGAAAGTTTTTTGTGATGGGTAGGTCGTTTAGGGTTTATGTAAGGGTAAAGAATACACAGTTTGTACAGTATAAAAACCATTACGCCTATAGAGAGTCCCCACAAAGATAGGGAACCAGACGTAGTGTGTGTGCTTTTTATAAAATGCTGTGAAGAGCATTTAGAGGCATTCCACTGAAAGCTGTATGTGTGTGGATATGAATTGTCGTGCCTTTGTTTTCAGGGAAAAGAAAAGGGGTTTTGTCTTCCACGTCAGCAGAAAAGATGAATATTGATTTTTGATTTAGTCCTTCAGCCACAATTCTCTGCTTACACTCGTCCACAAACCACTAAACCAGTCAGGATGTCAGAGAGTTAAACACACACACACACTGCAGTTTAAAACTACAGCCGGATGAATTGTGAAGAAATGGTTGCATTTAGCTTTTTCCTTTTTCAAATGATTGCACAAACTGTACAAAACAAAATGGATTATATTTTATGGATTTTTTCGTTTTTGTATTTCCGAATTCAGAACGTATTTCGAGTCGTTTTTGCAATCCTGACCATAAGTATGAAACTTCTACATGTAACTCGTTTGTACCACAGACACAAATACTGACATGAACTCAAATTTTGCGACCAAACTTTTGGCTCTCCTGACTACCTTAGCAACACCCTAGCAACCACCCACAATGCATTAGCAACTGCATTGTAATGCTTTATATATCCCAGCACTCCAGAAACCCACAAGAACACCCTAACAAATGCATTGTAACACTTTATATATCCCAACACACCCTAACGATGCCTTAGCAACACCCTAGCAATCACCTAGAATGCCAAGTTTTAGTAGTTCTGTTGTGCTTTTGTCTTTTTTAACACGCATTAGAAAACATTTTGCAATGCCCTATCAACTACGTTAAAAACCCTATAGCAACCGCAAAGCAAAACCCTAGCAACACCTTGGCAACCTGTCAGCATCATTGGATTTGAGTTTCTTACGAGCAAACATCACTTATGCTTTCTTCAGAACATGCTAACATCTAATCTCTCTCTCTCTCTCTCTCTCCCTCCCTCTCTCAGGTGTAACCGCTGCCTTGATACCGCGGTTAGACCTGGTGATCTCATTGGTCGGCGCGGTGAGCAGCTCAGCGTTGGCGCTCGTCTTCCCTCCGCTGGTGGAGCTCATGGCGTTTCCCAGCCAGCCCCCTCCTCCTCTCCTTCTCCTCAAAGACCTCTCCATCGCCACCCTCGGCTTCATTGGCTTCCTGACTGGAACCTACGTGACGATGGAGGAGATTATTTATCCCGACGACCAAGGACAGACGCGTCTCCGTGACCACGGGAACTGGACCACACCCACTACCTCACCGCCCTGAGGACCACGCCCACGATTGAAGGACCAATCAATGAAGGCACCGTTCCGCTGTTAACACTGTGACAGCGCACACAGACAGACACCTGAGTGTCTGAGAGTGACTGCGGCTCTGGGATCGAGAACTTGTCTTATTGGGGTTGAGATGTTTTTTATAGTTCAATTATTATTTTTTATTCCATAGGCCGAGGTGTGCTGCTGTAGCATGGATGCGTGCTTGAGTGAGTGAGTGACTGATGGCGTGTGTAGGAAATATTTCCTCCGTACAGCCTTATGGATTTGACTCCACCCTGTTCCTAGATGGAATGGCTTTTACTCTATCAGCTCGGTGGACCATATAGCATGTCAGCATTTACCACTGCAGGAGAGAAATATTGCACACTGTAAAGAATGACTAGAGGTATTATTAATAAACTAATCCTTTCTCCAGAGGCTTGCGATATTTAATTATTTTTCATTCTTTTTTTGACTGCTGCGATATTCTGTGGGAATTATAAATCTTTTAATTAACGACAAACATGTTAAATGATTAAACTGTTAAGTAAAAATACACTCTGATTGTAGAAAGCGGGCAAGGCTCCTTTTTAATGGAACTATTCAGGATTTAAAACGAGTTTAGCCGTATCGACCGCATCTGTGGTATGTTGTCAATTAGCACAAAAATCATTTACGAATCGTCCCTCAGTTTGTTAAGACAAGCAATAAGAGTGTGCATTAGAAGAAGCTTTTTTTATTGTTAGCGTTTCTAAATAATCCTGTTAGTGGTGTATTTTTGATTACGTTATCAAGAATCCTCTTGGTGTTTACTGTTTATTGGCAGGACTGCTGGTTAGGAAAAGTTGTTTCTGTTTTATTTTCACTTTTTTTTATTTGTATTCTATCAATTATTAGAACTTTTCAGTTTTTAATTTTTATTGTAGTTGTAATATTTTGAGTTAATTGTTAGTAAAAATGCAGAGTTAAGGTCCTTTCACACCGGACGCGTAACGAAAAAGCGTAACGAATAAGCGAATATTTAGCATGAGAATATTTCGCGTCAAAACCATTCACATCAGCCGCGACACGAATTTGCGACATTTCAGAGCTCCAACATTCCAAAACATTCGTGGCGACAGCTGAGAAAACACGGGCACTTCATCATTCAGTGAAGACGAGCTTTTCATTTTATTTAAAGGACCGAGAGGAAGGTTTTGGGTGCAGCCAGTCTTAAAGAACAGAGTCTGAAGGGGATGTTAATCTTGAACAGGAGCTAAAACTTCAAAACTATCATGGCCGGTTCTGCACTTACTTTCTAAAGTCTGTGGGACAATTTAAGGATCTCCTCCAGAGACGGCAGCGCATCTGACGAGACAAACCGCGCACTTCAGGGAATCAATCGATCCGGGCAGATGTTTCCAGTCGAGTCACATGTAAACATTTCAGTGCCACAAGACGTAGCCTACTGATGGCAACACGTTCACTCTCCATAATCGCGGACACAATGTTTAGAAAAAAATCAACTATTTATAAAAGGTAATAACTTATAAGTTATGAAAGGGCCTTTAAATGTACCTGCTCACACTAGTGTTATAGAGTGCAACAGTTGGGTTCTGGAAGGAAAAACTCAAAATCATTTACCTTATGGAGAAAATGAATGAAGTTATAACCATAGACGTTTTTAAAGACCTACTGTGAGCTACGAGATTGTTAATCCATGACATTTGCTTCTGTTGAAGCCGTCAGTCTGCGTGATCTTATTTTTGTAATGATTCTGTTTAACATTGATGAAAACTTCATTACCCATGATGCTGTACAGAAAAGTACACCAATCAGAAAGTTGAACAAATATCTCTTTAGCTCTGCCCACTCCCCTGACGCACTTCGAATGATGTAATCGAGTCGTAATCTCTCTACGTCCTCGAAATGGACCACAAATATTTATATATGTCGAGACAAGTGAAGTGTATAACGCGAATTCTCTCTTCATCATGGCACCTGTTATTGGGTGGGATATATTAGGCAGCAAGTGAACATTTCCTTAAAGGTGATGTGTAAAAAGCAGAAAAATGGGCAAGCGTAAGGCTTTAAGTGAGTTTGACAAGGAGCAAATTGTGATGGCTAGATGACTGAGTCAGAGCATCTCCAAATCTGCAGCTCTTGTGGGGTGTTCCCGGTCTGCAGTGGTCAGTGTCTATCAAAAGAGGCCCAAGGAAGGAACAGTGAAGAACCGTTGACAGGGTCATGGGTGGCCAAGGCTCATTGATGCACGTGGGGAACGAAGGCTGGCCCGTGTGGTCCGATCAAACAGATGAGCTAAATTGCTCAAGAAGTTAATGCTGGTTAATCCAGTGGAAGTGGTTGAAAGTGGACAACCTCAAAACACTTTAGACCCCATTCACACCTGCATTTAGTGTTGCCCACTTGTGATCCGGTTAATCTCAATACCAGATTTAAACATGGCTGTACTTTGCCATAATCTTTACATTCATTCAAGTGCAGTGCAAATGTTAGTAACATACTTTTTAGTTTAGCTTTTTACAAACTGAGGGATGAGTCAACTTTCTGTAGTAGGCCTATTAGAAAAGATAGACTGTATTTTGTATTGAAACTTTCTAACCCAGTTTACGTCCACTTATATTGTTAAGTCCATTTAAGTTCTTCAGTACAAAAACTGCCATATTTCCAGGTAAAACAGCATAATCAATGAGGATAAATTTAAGGCAGTACTTAACCATTGGGAATAGATTGTATCAGGGGTTGGAAGAGTGATGTCAGCCGAAAGGAAATTAATTTCAATGTCAGAGAATTTTATTAGATTTTGATCAAAGGTTATAAAGACATAGTTTTCCGATGAACCGTTCACAATAAGACTCGGAACATAAGGTCCATTTAACAGTGACTTTAAATAAATCATGCAATGTATCAATGCATTAATTAAATTGCTCGTTTTCCATATCATAACGGTCATCTGTGGCTAAATTGAAATAAGTCACGTTTAATAAGATTGCTTTTTATAGAAATTCAGATCTGTCCCGTCTCCTGAGGTCTGGATGTTTCCTCCCATTTCTGATTAATTAAATATATCTGAAAAAAGCTCCAAAGAGCTCCAGAGAGAGAGAGAGAGAGAGAGAGAGAGAGAGAGAGAGAGAGAGAGAGAGAGAGAGAGAGAGAGAGAGAGAGAGAGGGAGAATATGAAAAGCGAGAGGCAAAACGCTCGGATCAGAGAGAGATGGAGCAAATTAGAAGCTGAAAAATAAAGCGAGATGGAGAGCAGAGCGAGGAGGGTGGGAGGAAGAAAGAACGAAAGGGGGGGGGGGGGGGGGATTTGCACGAGAGCACGAGTGCGTGAGGGGAGTCTGTCTGGCACGTGAGGACAAAAATAGACTTCTCCGAGCTAAATATAGCGCAGATCACAAAGCGAGCGAGATGGAGTGAGTAAGAAAGGACTCGCCCGCTCTTTTGGAAATGATTTCTGAAGGAGCGCACCCTCCTCCATCCACCGGTTCCTTTTCGGGAAATCTATTTTAGACGTGCACGAAATTTAACATCTATCATTCAAATGAGAGCAGTAGGACTCACTTTAAAAACGTGCATAATTCAGAGGGAAGGCTCTCAACGTGATGCATATTTTTAGACGCAGCCTACGAAAAAGTATATTTATAGTTTCTTTCTTTCGTCGATCTGATACGTCTGGAAGTCTTTGGCACGGGTGCATTCGGCTGTAAGGCCAGAAACATGAACACTTGACTAAAGAATTGCTCTCGCCCCCACGAACATAGATGAAGTGAATTCCCTTTTTTGCAAGCCATTTTACCCAGCAAAACAGGAGAGTAGTTTTAGAGGAAGAGCAGATAGCAAATAATAACAGACGTTTGGACGTGCTTTGGAAGTGTTAAACACGATCTGGTGTTAAAAGACAAGTCTAGTCTGTACCTCAACTCTTCTTGCTATACATAATTGTTTTTACATGTAAGGGAATAGCTACATAAAAAGAAAGACATTCATTTGTACTGAACCCTTCCTTTAATGTCACCACATCCATTATTGTTAAATCACACATACTGTTCAAACGTTTTGGGGTTGGTAAAATTCCTTTAATGTTTTTTAAGAAGTCTACGCTTGATCTATTTATTGTGAAATATTGCAATTTCAATTTTATTCCTGTGATCAAAGCTGAATTTTCGGCATCATTGCTCCAGTCTTCGGTGTCACATTATCCTTCAGAACTCATTCTAATATGATGATTTGCTGCTCAGGAAACATTTTGCATTATTATCAATGTTATGGATAGTTGTGCTGCTTAACATTTTTGTGGAAAATGCTGCCAAAACAGTGCCGACCCCCTGAGGTATAAACTCTATAAGTGCCCTGAAGGTGTCCTGTGGTTTCTGGCACCAAAGATGCTAGCAGCAGACGGTTTGTTCCTCAAACCATTCATGAACAATGTGTGCAGAGTGGCAGGACGTATTATCCTGCTGAAAGAGACCACTTCAACCAGGGAACACCATTGTCATGAACGGTGACACGCGTCACATTTATGTCCACATAAATGGCCAGAGTTTCCCAGCAGAACATTGGCTAGAGTATCACACTCCCTCCACCGGTTTGTTGTCATCCCAAAAGTTCCTCCTGGTGCCTCACTTCCCAGGTAAGCGCTCCACACGTACACAGCCGGCCAAGTGAAGAAAATAGGACTCATTTGGACCGAATTCTTCCACTGCTCTAAGGTCTGACACTCACAGAGGTGCTTTCGACCGTAGATGGGGTCATCAAAGGAGCACTAATTGGTCTGAGGCTATAGTCCCATATGCAGAAGAATGCGATGCACTCCCAGACAGCGACATATTGTTGGCCCGAATCTGGCCCACATCTGGTACACGTGGAATCCACACATCACTCTCATAACCATCATTAATATTTGAGAGTAGACCTTCTGTTGGCTCAGACCAGACAAGCCTTCGTTTCCCTCCTAGCTTTGGGTGCCCATAGGGTTGCAACGGATAGACCTAGGATGGCTTGAGGGGGAGTAAATCATGGGGTAGTTTCCATTTTTGGGTGAACTAACCCTTTAAGCAAGTAAATTATTTCACATTGACATGTTATTAAGTTTGAGAACATCATCTGAGCCATAAATGCCATGTGACTTGAAGCTATTGGATTTTATGACTGAAATTGCAGAGAACTAACTATAGAAGAAGACATTTATGCTAATGTCCATAATGTCCAATGCACTGTATTGGATGATGAATTGCGATCTGACACATTTCAGAACGCACCAAAGCATGAAATTGAACGTAGCAAGAAGCATTTGCACTCACTTAAAAAAAAGTGTGCATGCAAAGTATTCAATAAGGTTGTCTACCATGGTACATCATACAACATATGATGGTAATAGACTGCTATACGTCCAAAAGTGTATTTTTTTGCAAGCATTGTATTTGCGGTAAATGTGACAAATGAGTTGAATGAGTATTATAATGAAAGCTACATCCCTGTGTATTTGCGCACAATGGAAATGATTCTTGGTGTGTGAATGAGAGCGTGTGTGTCTACAGAAGATGGAGTGAGACGGATGTGTCTAGCTGCAGTGATCAGTAATGGATGAGCTGATCCAGGCTTGGCTAAACGCTCAGAGTAATGGATGGGAAAAGCCAAGTCTGTCTAAACACCTGAGAGGCCGTCTGTGATGACTGACAGGTCATCTGTGGCTCCCAGAGCAGATCATTACACATCCTCCGTCGAAATCACTGCAATCCATAATCTTTACGTATTTGCGCTTATGTAACAAAATACGATTGTTTACCGTTCTATAAATCTGCCTGAATTGCTCTTCAGGGATCAGTGAAGTGTCTTCCTATCAGACATAAAGTCCTTGTTTTGCAACTCAAATCTGAGATGGTGATAGAACAGATTCAAGAATTTGAGGCACATATCAAATTACAGGACTGGATTTTGATTTGTGAACAATAAGTCCACACTATTGAGGCTAATAAAACATTATCCAGCAGTGTGCTTGTCAGAATCTACCAACAAAACCTGCATAGAAAGGATCCTTACTAAAATGGAAACTGAAGCTTGTTGCCTTTTATTAAAAAATAAGGACACTGCAGACACACATTTATGTTCTAACAGCATGTAAAGGTGAATTTTGCATAATAGATCCCCTTTAATGGTTGGGTGATAGAAATTTTGATAAACGTGCCAGAGGTTCTGGGTTCTATTACGCTCATAGTTTTTTTTTTTTTTTTCATCATTAAAACCAAAGATGTTCATCAGTGATTGTATATCAAGAGCAGCATTTTGTTTTGTGATTTCATCGGAACGAGTCTACACAACAGCCTTAAGCAATAGATCGAAGCGCTCCTTTGTGTGAACACATTCCAGCGCCACAACGCTTCTTATTTAGCACAAACCAATGAATTGCTAATCAACTGGAGTTGCTTCTTTTGTATTAGGTACATCCGTGCTTTGTGATGTTTCAAAAAGTAATGAGGACATGTCCAATAAGGAATTGTCAGAATACAATCAACACAATTTTGAGAAGATTGTCATTGTTTTGTAAAGAAAATTTACATTTAAAAAAAAGTGTAATGCCACCTTGTTGTTTGTGTTAAGGTCGTTGTTTTATGAGTGACTGTTTGTTGAAAACCTTCGCTAGGGTTATTGAGAGTTGATTTGAGAGTTTTGGTAGTTTTAATACATTGTGAATGTGAAATTAACTGCTGTGCCAAAATGAAAGTTGGTTAAGAGAACTGTGAGTAGAGTTTTAAAAAAAGATTACCAAAGAACTGAGAAATGTGTCCTAGCGATTGTTTAAAGAAAGTGCATGTAAGTTTGTGGCCAAAACTGGTACTGCAATCACTTTTAAATGACTGTAGAGCGGTGTCTCCCCCTCCCCCTCCCCCTGACTCGAGGTTGCCAGGTAGGCTGCAGGATCAGCAGGAACGTTTGTAGAGCAGCTGTGGTAACTAGAGCAGAGTTGGCAACCCAGATACCCAAACACTACTGACTTCCTGATTGGTCGATAGGTGGAGGGCGGAGCTTCAGGCCAAAACACAACATTTCAACATCAACATCAGTTGAGGGCTGCAACAAAACTTTGTCAAAAGTATCCAAACTGATGACACCAATCAGAATCTCAGGAAAAAATAAATAGGAGCACAGGTAACTCCGCTGGGGAGACCCTGAATAGTCGAAGAGTCGATGCATTGATATGCTGATCTCACAGTCGAATCTTTGCGGGTGTTATGAAACAAGGATCATACCACTTTGGCAATATGGGGGTGCTCAATATTTTAAAGACGTAGCGCGTGCGGTGCTAAGCTTCGCGTCCGGTGTGCGACCCCTTTAAGGGCACGAGCTTCGCAGCCAAGCCGCGCCTTTAAAATTTGAACACATTCAATGAGTGTACACAATGAGTGCCCCACAGAGCACTATTTCAAGGTTTTATATGAAATTTATATTATATTTCCCTCAAATCGTCAATGTAATGATTTCACCCTGTGCTACAAGATACACCCATGGTGCAGCTCTTCTGTCAGAAGTCGGTTCAAAATTGAGCTTGCGTGTATAATGTGCGCATCTGGTGGCGAGATAGGTTACCTGAGACCCTGCGCTGAGCTTCGTGTCCGGTGTGAGACCCCCTTTAGGCACAACCCTGCACACTAACACTGGAGAGAGAGCTGAAAGAATCATCTACTCTAGATGAGGGGAGAAATTAAACAAAATGTACCGTAAACTGTAGCACTTGTTATACACCCTCAAACCTAATTTTAACATGTATTGTATTTTTGCAGAAATGACTGCCTAAGGGAGGTACAGACCCAGAGAGCCCAGATCCAGACCACACGTGGAATCCACATGTACCAGATGCTGGCTGGATCCCAAATGGCACAAAAGCGCAGACTCAAAATGAAGAAGGCTACGTCTACATTAATCCGGATAGATTTGAAAACAGTTTGTTTCAAAATGCTCTCCATCAACACTAAAGTTTTCAAAAAGTGTCTCATCCACACTGAAACGGCAAATTCAACTTAGAATGCTTGCATACAAGCTCACTGAGTCGATACAGGCGGCATAAAGTTACCACGCAACGATCAACCATAATGTTTGGTCTAAAACGCAACTCATGTTTTGCCACAGGACAGCAAACACAAGTAAATTTTCAGTCATCCTTGCAGGACATGAAGTATGTGATATGAAGTGTGCAAAGTAACATATTTTAGCAACTTATACTTTAGCAACGTGAATAGCATATAAATGGCACAATAGTGGTAAAAAAGATACATATCCATCGGTACAATATGCATCACATGACTAAACATCAGCGTTTTTCAAATACCTCCGTCTTCACAGTCCACACTACAACATGAAGACGGCAGTGTCAGATTTATCCGCTTTGGAGGGCATTTGCAAAAAGCAACGTTTTCGTTGCCTTAAAACGCCGTCTCAATGTGGACGGAAGGCCAAAACTGAGAGAAAAAGATGGTTTTCAAACGAAAGCATATTTGTGTGGACATGGCCTAATGTCAGCCCCAATTAAACACACCTGAACCAGCAAATCAACGTCTTACTAGGAAAACATGAAACTTCTAGACAGGTGTGTTGCGACAAGTTGGATCTAAACTCTGCAGGACAGTGGCCCTCCAGGACCAAGTTTAGACACACCTGCTGTACTGTAACTGACAGCCGTATAGCTGTATCAAAGTAAGGCAAAGTAAAAAAAAAAAAAACCTCTTGTGTGCCAGATACAGTCTTCACAACACTCCACATCTTGCTCTCCCTATCTTACACTTCCTTTTCTCCCTCTCAGATTGTTTCCATATTTTATATTTTTATTAACATTCAGTGAACATGTGCACTCTGAACTGGTCTATATTTTGCGTATTTGGTTTGACAATTTTGATACAGATCTAGTTGAAAAAGGTCCACTAGAGTATAGATTATGGTACAGTATGAACTATATAGACAGCATCTGTTCACGCACAAAAACTCATGGCAATGTCATATTTTTATCACACCTTTGAGCCACTGGGTAGATGTGTAAAAAATATGTTACTGTACTGAAAGCATTAAATCCGTTTTTTTGCAAGAATGAGTGCGTGTTATGGTTGTGACTAACTCAATAGAGGGCTTGTTTTTTTAGGTCATTTGTTTGTTCATTAAAATACTGAGTGATAATACTGAGTATTATGTTGCACAATATTTGGAGCAGTGTTTTGATGAGAAAACGTTTAACAGATATAGTTGTTGAATGGTAGCCACATCATTTAGTAAGAAAGTTTGATTAATTAACACATTGCACAGGTTTTTCAGAATCGACTTATCTCTGGCCGATCGAATAACCAGTTTCTTCCCATATCATTGTTCCCCTTTTCCGCCTCTCGCACTGGCAGCCATGTTTTATTAAAGGGGGGGGGGGGGGGGGGGACACTCAGTTTCAGTCAATCTCATGTCAATCTTGAGTACCTATAGAGTAGTATTGCATCCTTCATATCTCCGAAAAGTCTTTAGTTTTATTATATTTATAAAAGAAATATAGGCTGTACCGATTCTTTCCGGAAAAAAACCAGCGCCCGGAGGCGTATCTTGTGGGCGGAGCTAAAGAATGATGAATGCGCACAAAGCGGTGACGTCCTCAAGCGTGGAGAAACCCATGGCTATCGATTCTCAGCTAATACAGATAATGATCCAGAATCAAATGCGGAGGCTGAAATAAATTGAACAGGAGAAACAGCAACAGCAGGACGTCCGTCTCTGTGGTGTGTACTGTATTTAGTGGACTGTCAACATTTGTGTCGCAGTTTATGAGGACATGATTCGGTTTATGGACTATTGTATGCGACTAAACCTTAGCAGTAGCAAGCAAAACTGTTTTGCACGTCAGACTAGTGTAACGTTATACATAGAACAACAATGGAGTCCGTTAGAATGACGAAGCACGCGATCGTGTCGTTTACTGATGTTTACTCACGCGACGATAGCCAACAGCACAGACATTTGAAGCAGTTTTACTCACCGGCTGCTTCCAAAGCAGGACCGAACCTTTATCGCTGGGACCACTCCGTCAAAAACACACTTCTTTGGTATGATTTGGTGAAGTCCTGTGACAGCAGTGACCGTGGAGATCCACTTTGTGACACGACTGAAGCGATGTTGTGAAGCTTCCCATCATTTCTGCGTTCAAATCGGTTCAAATGCAGCGCTGCCTTCCCGGAATGCTGTGCTGAAGCCTTGAAGTCGCTCGACGTCACCCACAGGAATAAAGTGGAGCGCGGCGCGCGACAGAAGTGTTCACGGACGAGTGGATCTGCAGCTGAGAGAGTGTTTATGGGCGTGCATTTCCTCTCTCGCTCTAGTCACGCGCACGCACCCTACCGGGAGAAGAGCCCGTACGGCCCATACAAGGACCTTCCGCTCAATCGACGTCAAGTCGACCCATACTCTAAAAAAACTCTCCGAAACTTGTGAGAAACCGGAAGGAGTATTTTTGACACAGTAATACTCCATCAAACGTCCAACATTAGTTTTTGAAACTTTGTCTATGTTTAGGATGGGAATCCAAGTCTATAACAGTGTAAAAAGCTCAGTAGGCATGAAACAGCATTTCACCCCCCCTTTAAAAGCCCATTCTGCCAGCAGAAAAGTATTTATATTATGGCAAATACATTCAATATATTTTGTTTTAGGAGTTGCATTGAAAATGCCTGCTAAAAAATCTTGACAATCCCATTTCTTTAACTTAAGTTACACTTAAGTGTTTCAGTTTACATGATCATTTGTTTTTAGCTGAGGCTTTTCTCATCAAAGCGACTTAAAATCGCATTAATCATGGCAAATGCTAGGAGAAGTTGCTGACGGTGCAGTTGCACAATACATGCTTAAAAAGCGAGGAGCAAGTAAACGCATTAAACTTCTAATCATGTCTTCTAAATGATGTTACAAATACGTTGCTCCGAATGAGTCTCTTGATACAAATAATTCGCAAAACTAAAAATCATTTCTGCATTTAAAAGAGGCATTTTATGCTAAATTCACTTTTACAGGGTGTTTAAACATAAATGTTGTGGCAGTGTGTGTACACAACCACACTGTTAACCTGAATAATTTGGCAAAAAAATAAATAAATTGTCAGTTGCCTCAATTTTTTTAAGTTAAGAAATTTGAAGTTTAAGTAAGCAGAACTTGAAATATTTGAGTAAGCTAATTCATACATTCAACTTAAAAATACCATGTAATCTTTAGTAGTGAAAACTTGACAAGCTTTAACTAGCTAATTAAACAAATGCCACATTGCTTTTTGGTTACACAATGCTTTGGTATGGTATTAACATAAAACAGAACAATGTAATACATTGAACACACTGTAAATCTGTTCTCAAACTCATTCTCCACTTATGTTTGAGTTGGCTCTACTCAAACCAATTAATTATTTTGAGCATTAGGGTTTACAGTATACACCATATAATGGTAAAAATCCACCCATTCCTATTTTTAAATCGCTATAAATCAAAAGCAGTGTCTCAGAACAAGCCATTTGCAGATTCTAGCAGTGTGACATTTCCGTTGACCCGTAAAATTCAAAATACAGGTAAAACACCTGTAAAAAAACAATAAGGAAAATTCCTTAATGTTTATAAAGTACATTGTGCCCTATTTTTACGTTTTTTTTTGTTTGTTTTTTAGAGTGCAGCTGCAAGAAAAATGTATGTGAACCTCTTGCAGAATTTGTGAATGTAATTAAATTGACCAAAAATAAGAGATAACATACAAAATGCATTAAGAAAACTTTTTAAATTTAAAGATCAAGGTAAATTTTACTTAATTTGTTTTCCAGGAAACATGCATTAATCTTCTGTTAATGAAAAAAAAAAATACTTTCCTTCTGGAGCATCAGTGAATGTTTGAAGCTTTTTTAATAGTTATGTTTGAGTCCATCAATTGTCCTGCAGTTTTAAACAGATGGATCTCAAAATCACACAATTACTGCTGGAAAGGGTTCAAATATGCAAAAGATGCAGGGACTTAGGAACAACCATCACAAAACTGCTGTGGATCCTCCAGGGAACGACCCACAGTATTAAAAATCAATGGTTCATAAACTTTTGAATGGGGTAATTTTTTTTATAAATTCAGCATTTTTTTTGTCTTGTGAATCTTATTTAGGAAAGTACTAAATGAAATTTGTATGATCCCTCTTGGTTTTTTTTTAATTATTCAAATTTTCACAGATTTTGCTAGGGGTCAACAAACTTTCTTACAACTGTATATTACATCTTGTAAAAAGAAGAAAGGTCCCCTGTCTGAAACTTCTCTCTGTGACATACTTCTTACTTAAATTCCCTATGTTCAATCATTCTGGTGTCCTCAGATAATCTATGAGGCTTTTTGCAGTCTTGAGTTAAAAACGAAACACTGCCTCACCATATGATTTCATCTTGTTTTAGGAGAACATGGATAATTTGAGCCTCTTTTGGGAGATAGGGAATAGATCTCCATATTGCATCCAAAGTATACCGGGACTGAGGTCATGCAGGGACGAATAAGCTAACGAGTGCTTTTTGAGTTGTAAATCCAGTGCATTCGGTGTGATTTTCACTTCTGCCTCTGGTGTGAGTATTAAGTTCTGTATTAAGCGTAACATTTAGGGTTCAGAAGAGCTTTAGCACTCCTTCCAGATGCTAATTAAAGCACACAGTATGTGAACCTTTCAGTGAGAAGGATGGACCATGATTTTCCTTATTTTAAAATGAATGTCAGCTAGATTTTTAACATTATGCTTGTGTATCTTTTATACTGTATTTGTTTTCTGCCATGTTGCAAAATCATTTCAGCATTTCATTATTTTCTCTTCCAGTTCTGTTTTGCCAAGATAAGTCCTTTAATTGGTATTTAGGCTTTTAGTAAAACACATTTTATATGCACAAAAAATGTGTTGTTGTTTCAGAGCTCAGAAAACTGAATTACTGATTAAAGTGTTAACTTTATCTCAGATGTTTCTCCTAAATTCCTCAGGACAAATACAGACTGTGAACATGTGTGTGCATTGCACAGAATGAATAATTTGGTTTGGGAGAGTTGTTTGATAATGTTTAAATTCACATTGAAATCTCCACGAAATCAAAGTGTAAATATTCTCCAAAATGCATTTGAGACAATCTGGAGGAAGTGGTTTAAAATGAGTACCAAACACAGCAGCCAATTGTAAATCAGGTAAATGTGTTTTGCAGTCCTACGTTGTGATTTTAAACCTCTATTTTTGTTCACAACACTTACCCAAAATTCACAAGTTCACACTTACATATAATTTATGGAGAGTAAATTTAAATGTGTATTTGGCCAGCTTTGAATATGGCCTGAACCCAGAGTACCCCTCGACTAGACTGTCAATGAACGGAGGTAGGACTGCTGCATATATATAACCTCTTATTGTTGATTAGCTGTGTGCTCTCCACTTGTGTCAATTACCTGAACGTGCTTCTCCCGAACTTTGTTCATAAAACATCATTTATTTTGACCTTTGTCAAATACATTAACTAATGCTACATTTCTTGTCACACAGCCAGGTGAACCTTCATTTTATGGATTTAGACCTTGCTAACATTATGGTACAATAACAGCTGGTGCTTCAAGTACTGCTGGCATCAAATCAAACATACAAGGAGAATTAGATAAAAGGAGAACATCCACTTTTGATAATTATGTCAATTAAAACAATTTTGTCCTTTCCTTAATTATATACATTGTGTTATAACGATTACCATCGGGTTTGATAATTTCAGGGGGTTATGTGAGGCACACATCCAGACAACAGACACTCCCACGCTATTAAAACCTGCAGACATCGTGAACACCCAAATTACTGTTTCAAATCACAGATGTCTTGTTTTGATAATTGTAGCTCAAACGTCATTAAGAAAACAAATCCTGTCCAAACTAATATTGCTCCCATCCATTCGTCCATCCATCCTTGTAAAATGCTATAAAATCTGTTAATTCCCTTTAACCTCTCTCTCGCTAATTATATATATATATATATATATATATATATATATATATATATATATATATATATATATATATATATATATATATATATATATATATATATATATATATATATATAAATAATATAATATAATATAACCAATCACATGTCAGTTGCTCCAATGCATTTAGGGGTGTGGTCCTGGTCAAGACAATCTCCTGAACTCCAAACTGAAATGTCAGAATAGGAAAGAAAGGTGATTTAAGCAATTTTGAGCATGGCATGATTGTTGGTGCCAGACGGGCCGGTCTGAGTATTTCACAATCTGCTCAGTTACTGGGATTTTCACACACAACCATTTCTAGGGTTTACAAAGAATGGTGTGAAAAGGGAAAAACATCCAGTATGAGGCAGTCCTGTGGGCGAAAATGCCTTGTTGATGCTAGAGGTCAGAGGAGAATGGGCCGACTGATTCAAGCTGATAGAAGAGCAACTTTGACTGAAATAACCACTCGTTACAACCGAGGTATTCAGCAAAGCATTTGTGAAGCCACAACACACACAACCTTGAGGCGGATGAGCTACAAAAGCAGAAGACCCCACCGGGTACCACTCATCTCCACTACAAATAGGAAAAAGAGGCTACAATTTGCACAAGTTCACCAAAATTGGACAGTTAAAGACTGGAAAAATGTTGCCTGGTCTGATGAGTCTCGATTTCTGTTGAGACATTCAGATGGTAGAGTCAGAATTTGGCGTAAACAGAATGAGAACATGGATCCATCATGCCTTATCACTGTGCAGGCTGGTGGTGGTGGTGTAATGGTGTGGGGGATGTTTTCATGGCACACTTTAGGCGCCTTAGTGCCAATCGGGCATCGTTTAAATGCCACGGCCTACCTGAGCATTGTATCTGACCATGTCCATCCCTTTATGACCACCATGTACCCATCCTCTGATGGCTACTTCCAGCAGGATAATGCACCATGTCACAAAGCTCAAAACATTTCAAATGGATTTCTTGAACATGACAATGAGTTCACTGTACTAAAATGGCCCCCACAGTCACCAGATCTCAACCCAATAGAGCATCTTGTAAGATGCTATCCTATCAATATGGGCCAACATTTCTAAAGAATGCTTTCAGCACCTTGTTGAATCAATGCCACATAGAATTAAGGCAGTTCTGAAGGCGAAAGGGGGTCAAACACAGTATTAGTATGGTGTTCCTAATAATCCTTTAGGTGAGTGTATAATAATGCATCTATTCACATTAACAGCGCAATTAGTTGAAGCATTAGTTAACATGAACTAACCATGAACAATGGTTGAATCAATAACACGTAGAATTAAGGCAATTCTGAAGGCGACAGTATGGAGTTCCTAATAATCCTTTAGGTGAGTGTGTAATATATTATACACACAGTATATACATCCATCCATCTTTTGACAAGCTTTGTTCTTTTTAAAAATGACATCATATGAAAGAGTTAACTTTAACTCATTTGAATTCTACTTATAATCAAATTCGATTTTTAATTCTGCATCATGTCTGGTACCTCAGTTAAATTACAGGAATCTGTTTGGAATTTAAATGGCTTTCTCAAATCAATTGTAAATGGCACACAACCCTGCTCTTCATCTTCTTTGGCAGATTTATGTGTTGCCTCCAAAATATGTGGCTAGATTTGCAAGTCTTTCTTAACCTGTTGCATTATTAACCACAAACAGGTTATGATGATGCACTTAAGTCATAATGAAATCCAAAATGAATCTTGGGACTGTGATTTCTTGTGGGGACATCGGTAAATCAGCACAAATGAGCTTAGCAGGTAATCTATATAACCTGCTAATAAATCCATGTGTGCCATTCTAGAGCTTTTTGGGTCCGCCTTATTGGCCATTCGTGATAAAACTCATCTGGGCTTCCATGCATGGAAAAAAAAAACTTTTTAATTCATTATACCATCAGAGAAATTTATCACTTTAGTAGTTTCATTCCTTTAGAATAAATATTTGATGAACTCAGTCTCCCACCACCAGTCACATAAAGGAGGACCAACGCAGACAGGAAACACCCCAACGGCTCTTTCTTCAGGCAGGTACCTGCATGCTGTGAAATTTCTCAGTCTGTCAGGTAAATCCGCAGCCAATTAGGAACCATGCCAGCACGGACTGCATAATACTGCGTACGGTCAAAGAGGATTTCATGATCAAGTGAATCTGGAGCCGAACTAAGCTGCACATCTGCCTTTAAAGCGGCAACTAGAGAGATTTGTTCTTGTTTCATGTATTGATTATTTGATTTTCCATTTAGCGGACTTCACAGCAGTAAATAAACACATATAGTTTACATTGCGATAAAAAAGGGGATCTTTCAGAGTCACTCTGGCTTTGGTTCATCATTAGTCTTGCGTAATGTCATTTATCTGCAGAAAAGCAGGCCGGAGAGCTGTGGCAGTCCACCAGATGCATGGACTCATTGAAGCTATAGTTAACACTAGTGTGGTGATTTTTCATTCAATGTGGAAATGCTGCCAAAGAAAATCATTACTTCCAATTTGAGACATAATTGCAAATGTATTTTGCCTAAAATGTCATCAGTGTTTAGCTGACAATAAATGGTTGTTTGAAGTTGTGTGTGTACTGGCAGGCAAGCGACAGACAGAGGGAGGGATGTAATACTTGTTTGGATGATGTGTCTTTATCAGTCTAGTGTCTTGGCAGATGGCTTACTGAACCCTAGTGACACCACGTGTGTGTGTGTGTGTGTGTGTGTGTGTGTGTGTGTGTGTGTGTGAGAGAGAGAGAAAAAGAGACAAACGGCAGCTGGATCTACAGTCTCAGACAGTTGAATGATTGACCTCTTTGACTTCAGCTCTCTCTCTCTCTGACACATAAATTCTATCTTCCAGTTAAAGATAATGACACCTGGTTTTCTTCCAGAGCCAAAAGTTAACTATCCCGCTGGAATGTGACAGAATGAAAGCAAAGCGTTTACTTTGGAATATCGATGTTAAGAAAAAGCTCAGCCAAAAATGAATGGTCTGTCAATATTTATCCACCCTCATGTTGTTCCAAATGACTTTCTTTCTTCTGTGGGGCATAAGAGGTGAATGGATGGGAAATATTCAGGTCACTCTTTCCATACAATAAAGAAAATGGAAGTGAAAATGACTTTTAAGCTCTAATAGGACACACGACACACCATAAAATTTTCATTAAAGCAGTCGATGACTTCTGTGCTTTTTTGATATTGCTTTGTATGAGGAACAAACATACATTAAGATCCACATTTTCAGTGGATAAACCTCTTTTACGCAACTTTCCTTCACAAAAATGGATTTTTGCCATTTTTGGAGGTTAAAAGACCATTTCACTTTCAGGAAATGTAATTTTTTTTTTTTTTACTTTTACTTTTTAAACACCATGTTGTCAAAGTTGATCAAAATCAAGCTCAAATGAAGTTACAGGGCTTTTCACCAGCCAATGTGAGAGGTTTGTGTTTTGTCAGTCTTTAGAACGGACATTAGAATTCAAATCTAACACACACTTTTCCTTGTTGCAGAGTCGGAGTACTGCGGGTATTTGGAAATCTTAGCAATTCTTGCCGCTCGCCATTCTCGACTAAAGGGTACTCTTTTATATGCTAATGACATTAAACCTAAACACATACATTGGGTCCTCATTCATTTTTTAAAAGTCAGACATGAACTTTCTTAGTATTCCTCAATCAACTCATTATTAACAATATTACAAGAAAAAATATATAAAATAATGCTTGTTTACCTATTTTTTTGTGTAAAACTTGTATAGGGTGGCTAATGACTCGAGGTGTGTGTATAATGTAAGTCTATATTTTTTGCACAAC
This sequence comes from Pseudorasbora parva, assembly GCF_024679245.1. NCBI lineage: Eukaryota > Metazoa > Chordata > Actinopteri > Cypriniformes > Gobionidae > Pseudorasbora > Pseudorasbora parva. The sequence goes on from NC_090179.1 coordinate 14,894,136, forward strand.
CATAATAAAGCTGTCAACATCTGGTGAAGATGTTGAAAATGAGAAGATGTTTGAGATGGTGAATATGAGCCAGATGCTGAATGTACTGTGAAATGAGCTCTGATGAGGACAGTGATGATGGTATAAAACATCTGCTCAAACTGAACCCTACAAGCTCCAAAAGATAACAAAATATGCTTTATTTCACACCTCTGTAGTTGTAACTCTAATATCAGGAGAGATATATAGCTGATACATCAGGTAGAGATCCATCCATGCGAGATATAGGTCACCAAAGACCCGAAAATGTAATGTTTGGCAGAACATTCATGCATTTAAGGGATAACTAGGCAGCATTCACCATGCTGAGATCTGCGCACAATTTCAAGTACTACAGTCCCTGACAAAAGTCTTGTCGCTTGTGTACAAATTGACCTAAAGTGCCGCTGAAATATATTTCTAATCAAGATTTTTTTACAAGAAATGGCTCATTTTAATCCCACCAGCTTTTGTGATAATGTTTCAGTGAAAAACTAAACTTTCAAAAAGTATTCTAATATTCACAGCTTGCTAAAGCCCATTGAGTCAATTTTTGCAAAGACATAAGTGTTGTCACCTTGCCATATGAGCTTCCCCTGTGACTAATAATGGATCAATTAGGTCTCAAGTGTGTATAAAAAGAACCCCAGTACACTAGACCTTCACATCAACTGCAACTAGACCTCTGCAAACATGCCTAAGATTCACCCTGAGACTAAAGTTTTGATTATCAAGAGGCTGAAGACCAGATCCACTGCTGATGTGGCAGACACCTTCAATGTGTCTCAGCGTCAAGTACAGAGGATAAAAAAAAGATTTGAAGAGACTGGAGACGTTTTTGACAAGCCCAGGTCAGGCAGACCCCGCAAGACAACTGCTCGAGAGGACCGTTTGTTGGCTCGAAAATCCAAGGCCATCCCATTTTCCACTGCAGCAGAGCTCCACGAGACCTGGTCACCTGAAGTCCCTGTGTCAACCAGAACAGTTTGTCGGATTCTGTCTCGAAATGGCCTCCATGGTCGAATCAGTGCCCAGAAGCCAGCACTAAACGAAAGACAATTGAAAAACCGTGTGGCATTTGCCAAGGCCCACAGCCTGCTAAAAGGATGGACGCTGGAAAAGTGGCAGAAGGTGGATTTTTCAGATGAATCTTCTGTTGAATTACACCACAGTCGCCGCAAATATTGCAGGAGAACTACTGGTGCCCGAATGGATCCGAGATTCACCCAGAAAACAGTGAAGTTTGGTGGCGGAAAAAAAAATGGTCTGGGGTTACATCCAGTATGGGGGTGTGCGAGAGATCTGCAGGGTGGAAGGCAACATCAATAGTCTAAAATACCAAGAAATCTTAGCTACCTCTTATATTCCCAACCATAAAAGAGGCCAAATTCAGCAGCAGGACGGTGCTCCATCGCATACTTCCATCTCCACATCAAATTCCTCAAGGCGAAGAAGATCAAGATGCTCCAGGATTGGCCAGCCCAGTCACCAGACATGAACATCATTGAGCATATGTGGGGTAGGATGAAAGAGGACGCATGGAAGACGAAACCAAAGAATATTGATGAACTCTGGGAGGCATGCAAGACTGCTTTCTTAGCTACTCCTGATGACTTCATCAATAAATTGTATGAATCCTTGCCAAACCGCATGTATGACTTCCATGAGCTTGAAGGACGGCATCCAAGATATTAAATTTGGATCTCACAGCACAACAACTTAATTTGCTGACATATTTTTGTATTTGCAGTAAATTTGTTCAATTTCTGTTTAGGCAATACAACTTTTGTCTTGCCAAAATTTGACCTTTCTGTCTTGATTAAATGATAAATATTTTTCTGTGAAAATTATTTATTTCAGTGCATTAAACATCATTTGGGAGGGTTTTAGCTTTTCATATGAGCTATTTCTAACACCAATGAATTAATTAAAAGTCAGGTTAATATCAGGTATTTCTAGAAAATAGATTTTTGTCAGGGACTGTATATGCACGTTTTTTGTATGTACGTTAGTTCTCTGAATCACATGAACGCTAGCCTAGAAATGACACACCCTAGCGGCAGCAAATCTAATCTGCCGCGAGTGTCGTCTAGCAACTCTCAATACACTTCTGAGCTGTAAACACCTAACTTTGTTCAGGCCTGGAAGACTTGGAGTTAAGCTTTTCTCTGAGAAAAGAACAAAGAACGGCACTGAAGTCATTCTTAAAAAGGGAAGAGGTGTTCAGAGTTTTGCCGACCGGATACGGCGAATGTTTAATCTATCAACGAGCTCTGTTTCACCTTCGTTGCTCTGGTTTGTTGTAGTGCTATCCTATCGCGTGCAGAGGGAGTTTGAAAGACAACCGTTTATCCGCCCCTCGGATTGAGCCCTGTCTATGGTGAGTTTACAGACCAAACATCTTGATGTGGGACTGGCTTGTCAGGCTACATGAACGCACATGTAGGACGGTTTCTTATAAACGAGGCCCCTCAATTAAATAAACATTAGTTTTTACATAGCCTATAGCTTCTTGAGTTAAGAGAATGCTTTTTTTTTCTTTTTCTTTTTTTGCAATGCAAGGATAAATAAATACTTGGTTGTTTGAATAAGGACAGCAGAGACAGTGCAAAATGGCAACAATAAAAAAATTACAATGAAAATGCAAGTTTTTTACCCGACACAATGTTGACAAGAACAGTCATGGATTTACTTTTTGGGGTCAAGTAAAGGGGGAAAAGGTATTATGTGTTTGGAACGACATGATGACAGAACTTTCACTTTTTGAGTGTGCTATTGCACCATCATGCTATGAGTGATGGACAGTAGTAAAGGCATGAGGCAGAGCTCAAAAGAGTCAAATAAAAAAAAGGACTGGTGGTCTGCAGTGACAGATGTGTGTATGGTGTAAAAACTAGGAGACAGACACAAGCACAGCTAGGAACCGTACTAGTGTGTGCGGGGCTTAATCAACTGTCGTGTGACAGAATTCTTTTTTTTATTATAAAAATGCAGATTTTCTTTAGGCTATATGTATTAAGCACCACAGGAATACAATACATTTCTGGTAGTTACATTACCCAGTATATATTTTTATTATTAAACAAATATATGTTATAGTTAAAATAACTTTTCTATTTGAACATATTTTAAAATGCAATTTATTCCTGTGATCAAAGCTTTTTGAATTTCTTTTTCTTCAGTGACACGTTTCTTCAGAAATCATTTGAATATAATTATTGGATTTATAATTATCCATGTTGAACACATTTGTGTTGCTTAATATTTTCGGGGACAATCTGTAGAAATCTGTTGAAACATTATAAATGTCTTCACTGTCATTTTATGATCAATTTAATGCCTCCTTGCTGATAAACTATTTATTTAGTTGGTGGCATACACAGTACACAAATTTTGCGATGTATCTGTATTTTCTTATTTTTGTGTGATTGGATATCGATTCCATTGTTAAACATACTAAATTGAGGGTGTGACAGGATGGATGAGTTTTTACTTTTGTACTTTTTTTTTACTTTAATTGTGCTCTCAATGTTTATGAACAGGTTTACTAGAAGAGAGATCAATATTATGTTCAACTATGTGCATGCGAAAGGAAACATAGCTTTTTTGAGAGGGCTCAAACCTCTTTAGGAGAAAATGTTTTAACATTTTATTGCATGAAGTGATCAATAAAGCACTTTAAGGTCTGTTCTTTCTTTTGCTCTTTTCTGCCCTCCTTTCAAGAAATACTCAGCTGTTTATCTTCCCCTCACACTTGAAATATAGGACTTTTATGGTACAGTTATGGTGCAATTTGTGATTTTTAGATATCAAAATTTTGGGCCTCTTATGCAAAATATTTGTTTTCCACAGACAAAAGATAATCATGCAGGTTTGAAAGAATAAATGATGATGTTCCGTCTGACTGAACTATTCCCTTTAGTTTTATTAATAAAAAGAAATACTATTTTGTTTCAAAGTAGCTCTATATGTACACTATATTGCCAAACGTTTAGGACACACTCCAAATAATTGAATTTAGGTGTTCCAGTCACTTAAAATCAAGCACCTAGGCATGCAGATGCTTCTACAAACATTAGTGAAAGAATGGGTCGCTCTCAGGAGCTCAGTGAATTCAAGTGTGGTACCGTGATAGGTTGACACCTGTGGAATAAGTCCATTTGTGAAATTTCCTCATTACTAATATTCCACGGTCAACTGTTAGTGGTATTATAACTAAGTGAAAGCAATTGGGAACAACAACAACTCAGTCACGAAGTGGTAGGCCATGTAAAATCACAGAGCAGGGTCAGCACATGCTGAGGTGCACAGAAGTTGCCAACTTTCTGCAGAGTCAATAGTGTCAGACCTCCAAACTTCATGTGGCCTTCAGATCAGCTCAAGAACAGTGCGCAGAGAGCTTCATGGATTGGTTTTCCATGGCCGAGTAGCTCATCCAAGCCTTAAAGCCTGGGATGCAGTGGTGTAAAGCAAGCCGCCACTGGACTCTAGAGAAGTGGAGACGTGTTCTCTGGAGTGATTGTCTGGCAATCGGATGGACGAGTCTGGGTTTGGCAGGGGGACGGTACCTGTCTGACTGCATTGTGCCAAGTGTAAAGTTTGGTAGAGAGGGGATTATGGTGTAGGGTTGTATTTTTTTAGGGGTTGGGTTTGGCCGTTTGTTTATGAATGGGTGAATGTGAGGCAATATGTAAAGCACTTTGGAGGGCCATGGCTCTGTTAAAAGTGCTATATAAATGCAGTCAATTTACCATAAATTCCAGTGAAACTTTGATTAAGGAAATTAAGGAACTCTTAATGCTTCATCATATAAAGACATTTTGGACAATTTCATGCTCCTAACTTGACTGGCCTGCACAGAGTCCTGAACTCAACCTGACAGAACACCTTTGGGATGAATTAGAGCGGAGACTGTGAGCCAGGCCTTCTCGTCCAAAATCAGTGCCTGACCACACAAATGCGCTCCTAGAAGAATGGTCAAACATTCCCCTGAACACACTCCTAAACCTTGTAGAAAGCCTTCTCAGAAGAGTTGAAGCTGTTATAGCTGCAAACTCAATATTAAACCCAATAAATTAATAATAGGATATCATTAAAGTTCAAGTGCATGTAAAGGCAGGCATCTCAAAACTTTTGGCAATATATTGTATGTTAGTGCTGTCCAAATTAACGTTTACATATAATTTTTTTCAGTTTAATCTTTTAAAAATATTTAACACAACGCAGCATCAGTTTTTCTATCATCTTTTGGCTAGCGTTACATTATAGGATAATGCTCTTATTCTTGCAAATGCTTTTAACCCATTAAACACAACAAGACCAAAAGAGAATGCGATGTCTGTGAATGTCCTGACACACACACAACACACATAAAGACAATAGCATGCCAGAATCTCTTGTCTTTTATTCTTGAACGGTGTTCTTTTACAGCGATTTTTGATTTAGTCTTAGTCTTCAGATGAAGATTCTTATTAGTCTAAGTCACATTTTAGTCATTTTGTCTTTCATAGTTTTAGCCTAGTTTCAGTTGACAAAAAGAGGCGGAAAGGAAGCTAGGAAAGGAAACGAGGATGCACAAATAAGAATTGGGAAGCACCCCTGGTCATCCCTGAAAAAAAGTTCTGACTACGCCCCAGCATATAACAGTGAAAATAAAGCTGGAAAATTCAGTCAGTGGCGGGGAAAGAGTAAAGTAGATTTAAGGTTAATTCCTATGTACACTACCAGTGGAATAGCTTACACAAAAATGTATATACGCAGAATTAGGAACATGTTGTTAGAGATCAGCAGCCATCACCCAATCACAGCGTTCAATGTCACCGGAGTTCTAAATCACATCCACCTTCACCTCATCTCCACATCAGCACAGACTTGCATAAGCTCACACCTCACACAGTCACTATGTGTGGTCTCGATTTGAATAAAGAATCACCTTCCTGGCTCCACTTACCTGATTCCAGCAAATGTTACCTGTCTCCATTGTATTTCCTGATTCTCTATGTCTCCATCGTATTCCTGGTCCTCTGTGTCTACAGTTGTTCTCCATTTCCAAGTCCTCTTTCAGTCATCCGTTCCTTCACCAAGGTGTATGCTCCAGCTTCCGTCACGACCTCCTCATCCACCTTCAGAGAGAAATGCTGTCAGTATTCCTATTCTCCATTCATCTGTTTAGCATAATCCCTCACGTACACTAACCACCTCGTCTTCATATTCTGTCTAATAAACTCATTTAGTTAACATCCTCCTTGTTGTGATTTTTTGTTCACTAACACATACCCATTTTATATCAATACATTTAATCAATATTTTCAAACAATGCAAGTTTAATAAGACTGTAGTAAAACTATGTAAAACACAACATGTATATTTAACCCGAACGATGTGTCCAGGAGGGTCCTGGCAGCTAGCAGAGGAAGACCCAAGGGCACCATACTAACCTCCCTGACTGGGAAAGGAAGAGGTAGTGAGAGAGGAAGAGAAAGCGGAGCAGAAAGAGTGCAGATAGACACAACACCTCATGCACGTCAGCAGAGGAGACAGTGGAGGGCCACACAAAATCCTTCCTCCATACCAGCCCCATTGACCGGAAGAGGCAGAGGGAGAGGAAGAGACAGTGAAGCAGAAAGGGGACCGGGAGACACAAAAGAGCAACTTGCCCCAGAGTAGCCAAGGTGGAATGGACCTGAGGTGGCAGACAATGCCCAGCAGCTTCCATCCTTTTTTCCCAAAAAAAAGAACCCCTGAATTAAAGGGTTTTGTGGGTTTGACATAGCCTGGATGCCAGCCGAATTTAGCCCCGCCCACAATTTTTTTAGGTCGGGCAGTTCGGTCTGGCCTTGCTCCATAGAGGAGTAATCATCCCCGAACAGAAACTGTTCAGACCAATGAAATCATCAGGGCGGGCTTTAGATAATGATGGGCAGATGATCAACAGTAACGTAATCATCACGTCATCAAAGGGGCTTGGATTATATTTGTTCGAATCCTAAACGGAGAGCTTGTTTGTATGCATTCACCTTCACTATTTCTCTCAGAAATGATGATCATGTTGGGTAAGTATTCTGTGTATCATTAAATTATTTAATTTTTTTACAACACCGGCAAAGATCGTGTATTCCAGCCTGATTTCAGCACGCGTGCAGACAGGGTTGCCAAGTTTTTACAACAAAACCCCCCAACTACTAGCCCTAAACAATAGCTGGGGGGGGGGGGGGGGGGGGGGGGTCTCCGGGGGGGAAATGGCATTTGGGGGGTAAAATGTGTGTTATTTTGGCAAGGTTGCCTGCTAATACTCACACTCATGGGTCTATATCACATAATAGTCGCTTCAACCCGCGGACATAGAAAACAACCCGCGGGGAAAAAAACGCGGACTTGGCAACACAGTGCAGTTGAGCTCTGTTGACATTTGACAATGCGTCGCTTCGTTGCTCTGATTGGTTGTAGGTCTGTCCAATTGAGGTCTTTCCTGGTTCGTTTGAAACACGCCCCATAATCACAGCCCAATGGAGCAGTTTCAGACTCATATTCTGACTAGAATTGAGTATGACCACGTCAGGCTATATGACCACGTCAGGCTAGGTTCGACACTCTCCTGCACAAATTTTCAGAAAGTTTTTTAAGCTGTCAAGATAATCTGTCATAACACCAATTTGAATGCTGAAAGGGAGCATGCTAAGGGGAAGAAGTTTATTTGGGAAGAGCTGAAGCCTGCATCATTCCTGGTGTATGTGAGCCTAATGATTAGGGTTGGGCATTGTTTTAATTTGAACGATTCTGATTCTGATTCTTACCTTCGATTTCAGTTCGAATTGTGTTGCAATAGCTTACATACAGCACAAGGAAGCTTGATTTCGAATAGTAAATGTAAAAAGACGATTAAACAGTAATAAAATAAGAACAAATAAACAGATTACAATAGCACAAATACATACAATAGAATAAAAGATGAAACCATTAAATTTACACAAGTTGATCAGTCAAGGGCAGTGTGATCGTTTGTCTTTTTGTAGTTTGAATAACAAATAACTGCTGTCCCTTTAAGACCTAACGTACGCATAGATCCTAAACACTCTCGGTCGGAGAGGAGAGCGCAGCTGGCACTGATACTGTAGAAACTGAGTATCGAATCGTTACAGACATTTTAGTTGTTATTTTTGACCACAATAGTTGCACTGTGCTGACCCAGGCTTTTTAAAAGTGAAATAAATTCACACTTTAGATCGCCACTTACCGTGCTCCATGGCTGCAAGCACAGGCAGCGGCAAGCACTTCCGCTCACATTCACCCATTCATTCACAGACGGCGGCGTGTGCCATACAAGGCACCATCCAGCTCGTCGGGAGCAACTGGGCTTAGGTGTCTTGCTCATGGACACCTCGACACTTGGTCAGGTGGAGCCAGTAATAGAACCACCAACCTTCCGGTTGAGCCACTGAGCCACTACTGCTTCAGAACAAGACATGCTTAATGCATATAAAACATGCTTGCAAGGCATTGTGGCAACCTAGGAAGAAAATTGCCATTGATGAAAGAATGGTGGCCACAAAAGCCAAAATTGGACTAAGACAATACTTGAAGGCCAAACCAACCAAGTTTGGTGTGAAGCCGTTTGTGCTCGCAGACCATTAACACTGTAAAGAGCACCTTCATTTCAGGGCAGGGTCTCTCAATGTTGGATTTATCATTCTTGGGCAGAGGTTATCATTTATATGTTGATAATGTTCTATTAAATCCCAAGAGTTTTTGGAGACTTTTATACCAGCGGTTTTGTGGCATGTAATAAGTTCCGTGATTCACACAGGAATGAACCCAGGGGTTCGAGCCGATGGAACCAACATCAGGAACTGTTGTTCGTGAAATGGATGGATTCAAGAGAAGTGTCAGTTTGCTCCACCATACACCAAATCTTTGACTGTCATTACATAATCCAGTTTGGTATATTACATTATGTAAATACATATATAGTTTGGGAAGATTAATTGAAGCATTTATTCATTTACACTGTATATTTCTCTATTTTGTAGTTTTAGAAGATTATTTGCACTATTTATTCATTAGCACTCAGTATAATTGTCTACTTGAATGTAAAACTTGTTACATTTTTTGCGCTTGTTGTTCATGTTCAAATTGTAATATATTTCTTTGAAGAAAATGTTTTGCGTCAGTGTTCTGTTATTATACAATCATTCTATTTACTTTACTCTTTTTGGACACATCTACATTGTCAGTAAATAAAATACACCTGTTTTCACTCAAAAAAAAACTAGAATAGTATTACAATAAATGGCTATAACTTGCTTAAAATTAAAATGATTGATAATAAAATAAAAAGGTAACACTTCTGCGAGTCTGCTAAATTGCAGGAAAAGTATGAATTTATTTACAAAAAGAAATAGAAAATTTAACAGAGGAATCTCTGGAAGCACTTGCTCAGGGGAGAGCAAGGCCTAAAATAACAAACAAAACGCAGCTAACTTACTCAAAGAAAAGGAGAAAATAAACAACATAAAACTTCCCTTACCTCCTTAACTGTACCAACAACAGATGGTAGTCAAAGTAAAAAGCCCTCTTCCCCTACGCTTCCATTTTGTGCCCTGACTACTGAACCAGGGAGCTGATTGAGACGCACCCACAGCACACTTAGCCACTTGCTAACTTATCACAAGAAAACCTCAAGGTCTCACTCTCAACCAACAATTACACCCATTTTCAGTCTGGAGCAGGAGAGAAGCGTGTTCCCCTCCAGCACATCTCCAATCGACTCTCAGCCACAAACAGGCTGGCATAACGAGCTACAGGTGTATTTCATCCTGCCTGTGAGGAGCAGAGAGAGAGAGAGAGAGAGAGAGAGAGAGAGAGAGAGAGAGAGAGAGAGAGAGAGAGAGAGAGAGAAGCTGCAAACGGAGATGTGAAGTCGGACACTTTCTGCTTCCAGTGGTGATGCTTGTGCTGCGTTTGCAATATTTCTCAAATACACAGATGTTACAAATGACATTTTCATTCAGCACTTTATGTACTGCTTAATAAAGTGTCTATTTGGACAAGATTAAAGTTCAACATATAAACCTACACTATCAATGAAGTGTTGTCAACGGTTTTTATCAGTTTTAGTTTGATAAACATGACAATATAACATCGCGACTACATGAAAAGAGGTTTTACTGTTAAAGGATTTGTGAGCATTAGTGTAACATAAGGTTTTATAATAAACACTAAACACACGTGATCAGTGTTGCCAACTAATTTCCAAGGAAAGTAGCAGCTAGCTAAAGCCTGCCCAAAAAGTCGCTAAATGTCGTCTGCGTCAATTAGCATACCCGTGATGTCATCACGCCTTCCTTGCGTTCAGCCTGCCTAACGTGTTTTCTTTCCTCCATGCTCATTTATTGTATTTTAAAATAATATAATACAGCCGACTGTCCAATAAATGTTTTCATTTCCTATACCCTTTTGGCATATTTGGAGTATGATGATGTAGTGAATTACAAAAATGTTTATATGTGTAAAATCTGAATTGAGAAACTGGATGAACTAAAGCTCTGTGATAGTGAGTAATATAAGCAATAAGCACAAGAGATGGAACTCATCATAACTAATTTCTTTAAATATAAAACAAAAGAAGCAGACATTAAGTGAGAAATCCGTGGCAACCCTGTGCTCGAGTATAGCTCGCTCATTCACGTCTGTCAACTGCTGTCTGTGTACGTTCACCGGCCTGCATGCAGCTCCCCTCAGCCATTCACTGAACAGGGCAGACGCAGAGAGAGGTGTGTGTGACGGCAGAGGGGGGAAAAAAGACCTCGGATCGCAGAAAAGTACTAGCGACATTTGTAAACTAAAGTAGCTGACGTTTGTCCAAAAAGTCACTAAATTTGTCACTAGTCGCTTTTTTGAAAAAAAAGTCGCTAGAGGGGTCTGAAAAGCCGCTAAAGATAGTGAGAAAGTCGCTAAGTTGGCAACACTGCACGTGATCGCTGTCATGCGGTGAATCCGGCCAATCGTGGATCAGCTGTGTCATCATCAGAGCTCGTGCAGCCACTTGCAGTCACTCTTGAGAATCTGGAGCCGCGCATTGGGGACCCATCCAAGATGGCGCCGCACTGATACGTCCGCTCCAATAGGCAGCGTCAGTCTATGAGGCGTCTACGTATATTATGCCTATGGTGCAGCCGCTCTTGAGAATCTGCATCGGCTGCATCAGTCTCGAATCGCTCTTGCGGTACTTTGTTGACATACGTCACAGTCACGTGCCGTCGGCACTGCCTCAAGTCGGACAAAATTTCGAACCGCCATGGAGTGCTTCAAGTCTGCCGCTGATCGGTCTGTGCATCGCTGGATAAAGTCGAACAAGCCTACGGCCACAAAGCGTTACACAGATTCACAGTAGATCACCACGACGCCACAAGTATATTCACAACTGAATAAAACCAATTTCAGAGCACCCACGGAAAAATACGTCCAAGGATGTAACAGTTATTAACCATAACATTACTCTATAACAAGTGTAGTTATAGCCTACATAAGCTATCATATTTTCTACTTTACTTTTATTAGACTCCAGGTCGAAAGAAAAGTGTGCTTTTACACTGAGCACATCTCTGCAGTCTGAGCACGATACACTGAAGGTCACTCTTGCTCATATCCGAGGTAAATCAGTAACACCATTACAGTACATGTGTTTTATCGAATTAAATACATTACAATCAGCTAAAACGAATACGCAGGTTACTTTTCTGAACAAGAGCGCTCCTGCGTCTGTGTTTCTCACACTGTTCATGTGAGTGAATATATATAGCCTATATATATATATATATATATATATATATATATATATATATATATATATCTTTTTTTTTTCTTTTTTTTTTCCTCCTCATTAGTTGCACATTGGTTGAATGAGGTGTCTATGTAAATATATCTATGATTGCGCCGAATTTCTCTGGTCTTGGTCTCGACTCAGACTCAACCTTTTTTGAACTCGGTCTCGACTCGGACTCGACCCTCAATGAACTCGGACTCAACTCGGACTCGACCCTCTCTGAACTCGAATGAACTGGTCTTGACCACAACACTGCTAATAATAAACGCACATTTGCATAAAGCATGCATATTTGTCCATACCTGTGTTGATTAGAGTATTAAAAACTTGAAACATTAATTTAAGGTACATTTAGAACTGATAAAAATTTGCTATTAAATTGCAATTTTTAATCGATTGACAGCCCTAAATAAAAAAACATATGAATTACTGAGACGCATTATGAACGTCGCTGCACATTGCGTCATTGCGTTCAAAGCGCTGCCGCGAACCTGCAAGAGCTGCAAGAGCACCTACATTAAAGCTATAGCTTGAGGCTAAACATTTTGTTTTCTCTGACATGGGTGTGGCTATGGCAATTAAAGTTTGAGCATGCAAACTGCAAATTAAAAACAAAGTAGTTGATATGCTGTTTTGTTTTTGTTGTTTAGTAGCAGTAATATGCAGTTTTTTTTTTTACATGAGACCCCCATTGAAATGACCAGGACCCCTCATTGCCCCCCCGAATCAAAATTGTCTGGAGCCGCCACTGCCTGTGAGTGCCTGGAATCCCCTCTTAAGTGGGAGGTTCTGTCATAAATTCCCTGTGTGTTGGTGTTATTTCCTGTCTTGTGTCATGTTTTGTAGTCATGTTTGTAGTGAAGACAGGTAAACTCACCTGTTGCCTTTTGATAGTGCTTACCCCTGATTGTTGCGTTTACAGCTACAGTTTTTCTCATTTGCAAAGACACTAAATGAAACCAGGATCCACTTGATCTTCATCATCACATTCTTAGCACAGCAGACGTTTTTTGCCTTAACTATTTTTTTATTTTTTTCACACATTTTTCACACCCTTAGTCAAAACAGTTATCACATGTCTCATTTTAAGACCCACACACTCTTTTGGATTCACTGTGTTGAACAAAAGGGCAACATCTATTCATAGCTGATAGAAAGTACTTGCATAGTTATGAATAGCTAATGCACCTGTGTGAAACTCGTTTGCACAACTCTTCAATCAGCAATCAGTCCTCATTTATACATAAAAGATGCCCCCCTAATACTTGCAAGCAATGGACCAAAGAGGCCAAAAGCATGGGAAGAGAGTAAGGGTGCGTTCACACTTGTAGTTCGGTTCGTTTGGTTAGTTTGGTCCGGACCAAAAAACAAAAACAAACATAATAGTCCTGGTCCGCTTAGCGTTCACACGGGCATTTTTAACCGCGCACCTAAAGTTACCGAACCAAAGGCACAGGGAGACGCTCACAACCTGATTGGTCGGTTTATATGACGTAGAAGCTCGCTTACAGAACATTCAAAACAATGCTGTGTGCGGATTACACGCGCGGGCATTTTATGCGTGTAACACATATGGCATTATTTTTTACCAGAGAACTCATGAAGAGCTCATGAAATGTTCAAAACAACGCTGTGTGCTGGATTAAACGCGATCATTTTATGCGTGTACATGTGGCATTATTTTTACCCGCTGAGAACTCATGAAGAGCTCATAAAATGTTCAAAACATTCAAAACAGCAGCAGGATTTCCTCCGTTGTGCAGAGACGGCCGTTCTGTCGTCTGTACCTGCTAATAATGGGCAACACAGGAACTTTGATGAGAAGAGCCAGGTATGCTTTTTGTGTGTTTTTTCTAGCATTTTCGAAACATGCTCGTCAGACCAAATATTGATGAGGCTCTTCCTCGTTGCTCTACGTTTGCCCTCTAACGTTAAAGTTGCTCATCTTGGATAACGTACACCGATCTTTCCGCGTCGTCAAATCAGCTGCATTATGCGTGGCATCTTGTGACATTATACGTCCGGTTTTTGGTCCATTTACATGTCTTTGGTCCGTGTTGCGTTCATATATCAATCGAACCGCACCAGAGTTCGTTTGGAAGCGGACCGAGACCCATCTTTTTAGCGGTCTCGGTCCGCTTGTTTGGTGCGCACCAGGGTTCGAATGGCAGCGTTCACATATGTTCAAATGAGCCGCACTAACCGAGCAACCGCACCAGGGTTCGTTTTAATCTAACCAAACATGACAAGTGTGAACCCTAAGGGTGCTTTCACATCTGTCTAATTTAGTTTGGTTGAATCGTACTAGAGTTCGTTTCCCTCTTTGGTGCGGTTCGTTTGTTCAGGTGTGAAAGCAGCAATTGCACTCAGGTGCGCACCAAAAGTGGACCAAACAAGCGTACGGAGACCTCCTTGAAGAGATGGCCTCAGTATGCTTTCAAATAAATTCTGGAGTGGTTCGTTTGTGGTGAGAATATGATTCGACCTCGAAGACTGCAAAAATACTAATCATTTTTGGAATAAACCAACTGCCGTAGTCAGTGGGGCTGACATTATGTGCATGACCTGATAGATCGTTGGCGATATTTTTGGAACATGAGCATGTTAATGCATGCCTCCGCTTGAAGTGACGAGCAATGCGCACTCGCCGTTACAGTGCATTAGAACTTTGTTTTCAAGTCGCATCAAGTCGTGGATGTTGTCACATGCCTGCATTTCGGTACGTTTCAACTGGTTCGGAACAAAGCAATCAGTGTGGTGTGAAATGGAACCAAACAAGCTGAAAAATGCAACAATGTATAATTGTTTGCCCTTGGTTCGGACCAAATGAACCGAACTAGAGATGTGAAAGCACCCTAAGAGGGCATGGCAGAGGGGTCAGAGGAAGAGGAGTTTGCATGCGTGGTTGAGGAGCCGCAGCAAGAGGACACAACTGAGCTCAAGTTTCAAATTAAATTCGAGCAACAATTATTGACCATGCCATTTATCATGGCTTGTCCTTTAGTGGCTGGACAAAGGGTCCAGCCTGTTCTAAGTCAGAGTACTGTTGCATCTATTGTCAGGCTTTTTCAGAATGAGAACAGGTAAGTCCCAATGTTATGAATATCACTGTGTATTTCAGCTTTGCTGTAGTGCCTTGTTACAGTAGCAGAAGAAACTGTCTACATTAATGCTGTTATGTGATCAATCCCATTTATGTGACTTTCATAATGTCAATTGACATGCTTTTTGCTTTTAATTTATATAATACACACAATATCGCACACTGGTGTTAGATGAAAATCTTTAGTGTTGTCTGCGGTTGTGACAAACAATGCAATCAGACTGTGTGAAATCCAGGCAGCAGTGATTGCAGATTATGGAGCATTTAGAAAAATAAACAGTGTGATCAAGTCCTTAAGTGAAACCATGCCACAATGAAGCAGCTGTACAGAGTTCAGTTCCAATAAAACTCTGAGATTGTAAAGATTCTAGTATGTACAGGTACAGTTTTGTTATTGTAATGCCTTGTTTTACCATACAGTTACATGCAAATTAAATAATTTGCTTTATTCAGTAAATGTGCTTTTTCTTAGAGAATAATGTAGGGTGAAGCTAAAGGGACAGACGTTTATGTGGATGAAGCTGGTTTCAACCTCTATGAAGTGAGGAGATGTGGGAGGATCATCACTGGCCAGAGGACCACTGCTAAGCTTGGAACATACTCTGCAAGAACAAAGAAATTTGTTCGTTTTCTCGAGGTGGCAAGAACAAGAACAAAGTTCGTTATGGCCAGTTCATTCATACTTCACGAGAAAAGCAGGTGTCGGTCATCTGCGTTTCTCTGCATTAACCACGCCCACTTTTAATGTCTGATCAATCACACAATAGTTCTCGGACACCCGCAAGAAAAAAGTTCTGCTCAGGCGATGTGTCGAGAACAAGCTGCGAGAACTCCCAAACCAGAGCTGCGAGAACAAACTGACGTCATTTTGTTCTCGCAGCCCTGGGAGCGAGAACTTTTTTCTCTGTTCTTGAGGAGTATGTTGCAGCCTTTACAGTGCCAGGTCAGAGGGGCAACAATATCACCATGTGTGCTGCCATCTCCAATAATGGTGTTCTTTGCCACATGCCAACCATTGGCCCATACAATACAGAAGACCTCATCACATTTCTTGATCCACTGAATGAAAGACTGGTTCCACCCAAAGAGAGAGGGCTATTGAGGCCTGTCATGACTCTGTATGTGATAATTTGATAAAATGTTGCCTTCCACCACTCTTGTCTTGTGAATAAATGGTTTGCAGCACAGCCTCATACGATGATGCAATTCATCCCTGCATACTCTCCTTTTCTGAACCCAATTGAGGAGTTATTTTCTGCTTGGTTATGGAAAGTATATGATCACTGGCCATATGAGCAGATGTCCCTTCTAGAAGCAATAAGTGCTGGTTGCTTGGCAATAGGTGCAGAGGGCTGTCAGGGATGGATACACCATACACAGAAGTATTTCCCTCACTGCATTGCAAGGGAAAACATTCAATGTGATGTTGATGAGAACCTGTGGCATGAACGTCAAGGAGTATCTATCTAACATTATATTTTATTTAAAGGGGGGGTGAAACACTCAGTTTCAGTCAATCTCATGTCAATCTTGAGTACCTATAGAGTAGTATTGCATCCTTCATATCTCCGAAAAGTCTTTAGTTTTATCATATTTATAAAAGAAATATAGGCTGTACCGAGTCTTTCCGGAAAAAACCGAGCGCCTGGAGGCGTATCGTGTGGGCGGAGCTAAAGAATGACAAGCGCGCAAAGCGGTGACGTCCTCAAGCGTGGAGAAACCCATCTATCTCAGCTAATACAGATAATGATCCACAATCAAATCTGAGGGAGAAATAAATTGAACAGGAGAAACGGCAACAGCAGGACGTCCGTCTCTGTGGTATGTAAGTTACTGTATTTAATGGCCTCTCCACATTTCTGTGTGTTTACTCGCAGAGTATAAGGACATGATTCGGTTTATGGACTATTGTATGCGACTAGACCTTAGAAGTAGCAAGCAAAACGGTTTTGCACGTCAGAATACTGTAACGTTATACAGAGAACAACAATGGAGTAACCGTTAGCGCATTTGAATGACGAAGCACGCGATCGTGTCGTTTACTGATGTTTACTCATGCGACGGTAGCCAATAGCAGAGACATTTGAAGCAGTTTAAGTTAACTCACCGTCGAAGCTTTATCGCTGGGACCGCTCCGTCAGAAACACACTTCTTTGGTATGATTTGGTAAAGTCCTGTGACAGCAGTGGCGTGTAAATCCATTTTGAGACGCAACTGAAACGATGTTGTCAAGCTTCCCGTCATTTCTGCGTTCAAATCGGTTCAAATGCAGCGCTGCCTTCCCGGAATGCTGTGCTGAAGAGTTGAAGTCGCTCGACGTCACCCATAGGAATAAAGTGGAGCGCGGCGCCGTTCACGGACGACTGGATCTGCAGCTGAGAGACTGTTTACAGCGTGCTCTAGTCACGCGCGCGCGCACCCTACCGGGAGAAGAGCCCGTACGGCCCATACAAGGACCTTCCGCTCTTATTAACGTCAAATAGACCCATACTCGAAAAAAACTCGCCGAAACTTGTGAGAAACCGGAAGGAGTATTTTTGACACAGAAATACTCCATCAAACGTCCAACATTAGTTTTTGAAACTTTGTCTATGTTTAGGATGGGAATCCAAGTCTTTAACAGTGTAAAAAGCTCAGTATGCATGAAACAGCATTTCACCCCCCCTTTAAGATATTTCTAATAAAAAGTTTCCTTTGGCTGCTTTTTTCTTTCTAGCATTTGAGTATCATAAATCATATTGATAGCTGTATTGTATTGTGTCGCCCATTGTGCGATGATTGTTTGAACGTAAGTTGGAATAGACCAATGAATTTGGGATTGTTGTCAGAGACCGATTTACTTAGAGTGTTTAAAGGGTCATGAAACCCCCCTGCTGCAGCGGTGTTTTTTCACACCTTCGATTTGAAAAAGCTTGTTAAAAGGGGAGTGGTCGACTGTGAAAAGGTGGGATGGTATTGTGTGGAAAGAGGGAATGTTTGCATAAATAGGGGAGTGTCTGTCAGTAGGTGCTGAGCGGTTCTGAGACATGTTCTTGGTTCACGTTGGCATTGTTTACCACAGAGAGATTAAATGAGGGATGAGTACAGCGAATGAGAGAGCTATGAGTGGCGTGCAGCAGAGATCGCAAATCATTCAGCTCTTCAAAGTTCAAACCAGCATAATTCAGTGAGAAATGAAAATAAATGTTATTCTGCATGACGAAATATTTTGCAAACGTGATAAAACTATATTTGTCCAAATATGCACGCTGTTTGGCAAGATGAACAACGCGCCGACTTGATAAGAGAACGTGAACCACCCAACATGCGATGTGATAAGAGATGTGTAATTCTAGATCGGGGTAAAAGCGAAGAGGTTTGAGGCTAGTCTCGACCGCGCATTGCCGTGACGATCCGCGCTGTCTATCACTCGGCAGCTAAATCTATATTTGTCCAAATATGCATCACACTGTTTCACTAAGAGCCCGAACACATGCGGTTTAGTGCATGGCTGTGACGACAAATAAAACGGAGAGGACGTGGCTTTTGTTCATTAGCCTACAGATTACAGATTGGTTATTTTGCACTCCTGACATAGATAGTCAACGCTTGCAGGTTCGGCGTGCGATTCCTCAGGTGAATTTTACTTTACCGAGCCTTTGTAGCAAAGGCTTCCACAGACGGCGCCGGTTACAGCTCGCTCGGCGCCCTTTACGTTACTTCGTATCAGCACAACGCCTAGCTTTCCTCCGTGACTTTTCCGCACGCTGCTTCCAAAACTTCCCCACCATATCTCTACATTAATGATGTAAGACGAGCCTGACAGAAGTGACTGTCTCATGCATATTAACTAAATTATCTTGTATGCATACTACAGCGCAGGGATTGGACTGAATGAGCTTTATGTCATGAATATATATCGAGAATTGCTCAGAGCGGTCGACGTCAGCATGTGCCCAGCTGCCCATACTTGGGCCGAAAAGGCCGTGCCGACGTCAGCATTTGTGACGTTGCTCCGACTAAACTTTTCAAACCGGAAGACAGAAATCGCTCTGAAAAATGCAAAAATAACTATTTTCACATATGCATACCATTAATGAGTACCCTTAGTGTTTTCAATGATGTGCAGCCTATACATATCTGTTTACATCTCAAAAAAAGTGTTTTGGGGTTTCATGACCCTTTAAAAGCTAGCCAGTGGACATTGGCATATGGTTTACACATTCCACGCTCCTCCCCAAAGGGTGGGCATAAATGTGGAATACATTTCTTTCTTGCTTTCGAGCCAAACATTAATGTCACTCAGTGTGTTTTCTACGGAGAGTTTCTTTCAACGGGTCACTCAAGAAAGAGGTCGTTCTGTCTGCTGTTGGTGAGAAGGCACGGTACAGCAGCGGTCGTGAGTGAAATCAAACAGCTTTGAATTCTTGAGTGCTCACAGCAGGCTTGCACCTGTTGAACTTCTATGAGCTGCGACAATCTCCCCTGTGTGCTTCAGGACTATCAGAACTGTATTCCTTTTCTAAAAGAGCTACACGTTTTGTCCCTGCATTTCAAGATGTCATTCAAACCATGTTTCTGGATGCAGTCAATTTCTGTCCCCATTTGACAGTCATGATCGTTGTATCATGTGTTTAGGCGTTAAGCACGCTGAGGCAGCTTTCATGAATGACTCATGTTCCCACTGTGGGAATATAACCATTGCGGTGCTTAGGTCAAGGTTTAAAGGGATACTTCACCGCTTTTTCATATTAAACTATGTTATTCCCTTAACTAAAACGAGTTGCTTCATACCTCTCTCGTCTGAGTGCGTGCACTTAATCTCTCTGACGTGCGGTGACGATCTGATAGCATTTAGCTTAGCCCACTAAGCCCAGTTCATTCACTATGGTATCAAACAGAGATCAAGTTAGAAGCGACCAAACACCTCCACGTTTTCCCTATTTAAATACAGTTACACAAATAGTTGAACGATCAAGTATGGTAACACAAAATAAAACGTGCCACTTTTCTAAGTGGATTTAAAAAGGAGAACTATAATGTATGGCCGAATAGCACTTCTTGGGAGTACTTCGACTCTGCGCAGTAAAAAGTCCCGGCTGAAAAACCTTCCCTCACATCTCCCCCTCCCTCTCTCATTTCTGTCAGTAGGGGGGAACTGAACTGGGCTTAGTGGGCTAAGCTAAATTCTATCAGATCGTCACCGCGCGTCAGAGAGATTAAGTGCACGCACTCGGACAAGAGAGGTATGTATCAACTCATTTTAGTTAAGGGAATAACAGTTTAATATGAAAAAGCGGTGAAGTATCCCTTTAAATATCTCAGACAGGGTGGAGTCCCATTGCATATCCCCCGATCTATTGGTGCAAGTGCAAAGCAGTGGGCTGCTACTTCGGCTGATAGCCTTGGTGGTGACCTGAGGATAACAGTGAGGGCTTCCCCGACATGTCAACCCCGTCTGGCCCCTTCATCCTCTGCACCTGTGTTGGTGGAGCTGCTAAGTCCTCCCAATGGGGGGTCAGCCGTAACTTTTGGGGCTCTGGCTGAGGATATGATGTTGATTGCTGGATTGGGGAATGAACTGTTCTCTGGAGATGAAGATTTGGGTGTGTTACCCCGTTCGGGTGTGGTAGCATTGCCGGAGTCTGATCCAGAGCTCACAGCTATGCTATCCCAGGCTGCCGCAAGCCTCAGGATTGAGTGGAACCCTTCACCGTGTCCCGAACCTTCGCAGCTGGATGATTGGTTTCTCGGGACGGCCCATGCTGGTTTTCAGCGCCACGCCCTGGTACCGTTCTTCCCGAGAATAGAAGATCACTAAATCGTGGACAATGCCTTACAACACTCGAAGCCAATCTAGTGACTCCTCCATCCTCACATCCTCCTCAAAGTGAAAACATCAATCAATCAATCAATCAACTTTATTTATATTGCGCTTTTACAATGATGATTGTTTCAAAGCAGCTTCACAGTGTTAAACAGGACAATATTGCAACAAAATTTCATTTGGCTAGTTTGA
Organism: Pseudorasbora parva; assembly: GCF_024679245.1. Classification (NCBI taxonomy): domain Eukaryota; kingdom Metazoa; phylum Chordata; class Actinopteri; order Cypriniformes; family Gobionidae; genus Pseudorasbora; species Pseudorasbora parva. Next base: position 14,915,076 of record NC_090179.1, read on the forward strand.
TTTGGATAGTTTATAGAATTAAATATGAGCTAATTAATACATTTAATTTGTATATTTAGTTGAATAACTTGGATCAAAATTTTAGTGTCCCCAACTGAGCAAGCCAAGCCAAAGGCGGCAGTGGCAAGGAACCAAAACTCCATCAGGGCGTGATGGAGAAAAATAAACCTTGGGAGAAACTAGACTCAGTCGGGGTGCCAGTTCTCCTCTGGCCCATTAACAAACAGTGTATAATTATTATTCTGCCAACCCTGCAAGTCATAAATAATATTAGATAGAAATATTCTACATTTTGGGTATCACGCAAGAGACGGGTTAATTTAGGATGGCGCGTCGATTACACAAGAATATGAATACTTGAATACATGTATGTACATATATCTGGCCATATATAAAACCTATTAGAACATGGAACAATTTAATATATTGACATAAAACTAGCCCATATAAATGTATGCTAATTTATGTAAAATACAGTATTACACACACACGCACACACACACGCACACACGCACGCACGCACGCACGCACGCACTCACTCACACACACACACACACACACACACACACACACACACACACACACACACACACACACACACACACACACACACACACACACACACACACACACACTCACCTAAAGGATTATTAGGAACACCTTTTCAATTTATCATTATGCAATTATCCAATCAACCAATCACATGTCAGTTGCTTCAATGCATTTTGGGGTGTGGTCCTGGTCAAGACAATCTCCTGAACTTAAAACTGATTGTCAAAATGGGAAATAAAGGTGATTTATGCAATTTTGAGCGTGGTTTGGTTGCTGGTGCCAGATGAGCCGGTCTGAGTATTTCACAATCTGCTCAGTTACTGGGATTTTCACACACAACCATTTCTAGGGTTTACAAAGAATGGTGTGAAAAGGGAAAAACATCCAGTATGCTGCAGTCCTGTGGGCGAAAATGCCTTGTTGATGCTAGAGGTCAGAGGGGAATGAGCCGACTGATTTAAGCTGATAGAAGAGCAACTTTGACTGAAATAACCACTCGTTACAACCGAGGTATTCAGCAAAGCATTTGTGAAGCCACAACACACACAACCTTGAGGCGGATGGGCTACAACAGCAGAAGACCCCACCAGGTACCACTCATCTCCACTACAAATAGGAAAAAGAGGCTACAATTTGCACAAGCTCACCAAAATTGGACAGTTGAAGACTGAAAAAATGTTGCCTGGTCTGATGAGTCTCGATTTCTGTTGAGACATTCAGATGGTAGAGTCAGAATTTGGCGTAAACAGAATGAGAACATGGATCCATCATGCCTTGTGCCATGCCATGTACTGTGGTGTGGGGGGTGTTTTCTTGGCACACTTTAGGCCCCTTAGTGCCAATTGGACATCGTTTAAATGCCACAGCCTACCTGAGCATTGTTTCTGACCATGTCCATCCCTTTATGAGGGATGATGGCTACTCTGATCCTCTGATGGCTACTTCCAGCAGGATAATGCACCATGTCACAAAGCTCAAATCATTTCAAATTGTTTTCTTGAACATGACAATGAGTTCACTGTACTAAAATGGCCCCCACAGTCACCAGATCTCAACCCAATAGAGCATCTTTGGGATGTGGTGGAACGGGAGCTTCGTGCCCTGGATGTGCATCCCACAAATCTCCATCAACTGCAAGATGCTATCCTATCAATATGGGCCAACATTTCTAAAGAATGCTTTCAGCACCTTGTTGAATCAATGCCACGTAGAATTAAAGCAGTTCTGAAGGCGAAAGGGGGGCAAACACAGTATTAGTGTTCCTAATAATCCTTTAGGTGTGTGTGTGTGTGTGTGTGTGTGTGTGTGTGTGTGTGTGTGTGTGTGTGTGTGTGTGTGTGTGTGTGCGTGTGTGTGTGTGTGTGTGTGTGTGTGGCACATATATAATTATCAATATACATGACATATTTCTTTGTATAAATGCTCATTATACAAATTACACATATGCAGCATATTGCTTGCATAGGACATATATGTCCATAATATGTTTTTATATAGTATTTGTATATATTTTACAATTAAAATGAAATATATTGTAACATTCTCCCTAGGAACAACCTAGAGCGGCAAACTAAAAGATACATTTGAGGGATGGACCCAAGGACCATCCAGCATTCAAAGATAAAGAGCAAATAAACAACCCTAAAACCCTAAAACACAAATAGAGATAGACTTGTTAAAAGTTAAAGCTGTTCAAATAAGGAAAACGTAAGCATGTCAAATGTTTGTATGTATGTTGTTTAAATAAATTGGCATATATAAATTAAACATTTATTGGTGACATATATAGTCATATAAATACAACATTTTGCATTATTGTTGCATTATTTTCATGTTAACACTATGAAGCTGCTTAGAAACAATCAGCATTGTAAAAGCGCTGTATAAATAATGGCGACTATGGGAAGATGGACATCAAGTAGAAATGGTCTTCAAGATCACAAAAGATGATCAACAGATAGCTCTGTCCATCGAAGATTTAACTTTTCTTCATATAATGAAGGGGAGCTTCTACAAAGATGAAAGGAATAGCCGGGTAGCCCCTCTTCCACTCAAACCTCTGAGGCGCATTGCCAAACTACAAGACACAAGCTCTAGGTCACTTCAGATCTCTACAGTGACCTTTGTCCAAGAAACCCATAATGAAAGAACATTTCTTACCATTCATGGAGAAGATACTGGCGAAAGTTAACACAGAGACAGCCCTGCCACTTGAGCAGCAAGGTGAGTGTTGGTATTTGCCTCTTCTTGGAGTTTACCACCCAAGGAAGCCAGAAGAGATCCCAATGGTTTTCGATTTGAGCTGTTAATATGATGGTGTCTCACTAAACTAGATACTTTTGAAAGGCCCAGATATCAACAATGGACTCCTGGGTGTGTTCTTGCACTTTAGAAAGGAAGCAGTAGTTTTCACAGTGGATATACAACATATTTTTTCATTGTTTTCTCATCAAGCCAGCTGATAGGAACCTTCTCAGGTTTTTCTGGTATGAGGATAAAGACGCAGAGAAGAGAATCATCGAGTACAGGATGAAGGTTCATATATTCGGCAGCAGTCCTTCTCCTGACGTAGCAATTTATTGCCTCAGGCAAACAGCGAAAGAGGTTGAGGCAGAGTGCGGAGCAGAAGTTGTAAAGTTTGTAGAAAGGAATTTCTACATGGACAATGGTTTAAAGTTCCTACCATCTGGGGAAGCTTCTATTGATCTCCTCAAGGGGACATAAGCAGCCTTGGCACGTTCCAATTTAAAGCTGCACAAAGCTGCTTCTAACAGCAAGGAGGTCACTGATGCGTTTCCTTTAGATGATTGGGCCAGTAATCTAAGAGACATGGACCTTGGCTAGGTTGCAGTGCCTGTACAGTGTACCCTTAGAGTTAGTTGGAATCTCATAAACAACACATTTACCTTTCAATTATCAAGTGACACAAAACCATGTACACGACATGGAGTTCTTTCTACTGTGAATGGTTTGTATGACCCCCTTTGGGGTCGCAGCTCCAGTTGTCATCCGAGGCAAAGCTCTGACAAGAGAACTCACAACTGAGTCACATGACTGGTATACACCTTTGCCTCTTGAGAAGTTGGGACCTTGGCAACAATGGAAGGACTCCCTTCAAGAGCTTCAACATCTCCAGATGTTTAGGCATTATGCTAAATGTTCCCTTACAGAAGCTTTTTAAAAAGAGCTTTGCATCTTTGCAGATGCCTCTGTTCTAGCTATAGCTGCTGTAGCTTATTTCAGAAGTTTGAGTCCTGATGTAGGGCCTAATCATTTTCGCGATCACGGAATCACGGAATTTGCATATTAACGCGGAATCTAGTGTTAACACAGATTTTCTCGTAATTTTACATATTTGTAATGAAATTCTGTTTTAGGAGAACGTATGTCTGAGGAAAATGCAGACCGGGGGAAGCAAATCTTCGCAACACAACCCCTCCCGTCATTTCAGCTCCCCCTTCAAACCAATGAAAGTATGGCAAATTTGGTCTCCACAGCTTTGCTTTCGTCAGTGGAAAAGTTAAGAAACTCGACGCTAACGGCAGTTTCACACTGCACACTTTTACACAGGCAGCATTGGTCGCGCACAGCTGAACCTGCGGCTCGTGTATTGCGAATACAGACAAATATTGTCCATTCTGTCAGATTTTCCGGTGTTCTGCTCGACCCCTGTCATCCTCGTGCTTTGATTTATGATCGGCACATTAGGCAGCAATGCATATCTCTTGCAAATGCGACCGTGTTCCCCTCTGTTCCAAACACACAAATGCATTTAACATGCTGAATGGGTAGTTTACATGATAAAAGTGACCATAAAGTTAAGATAAGCATCTAGTTTTAATCATTTAAAGAGAGAAGTTGGGAAAAAAACTTCTGGCAGTGTTGTGTTTTTGTGTATTTTATTTTCATTTTTCACAGCTCTGGATATCATAGCCTAATGATTATTGTTCAACACACAGAACAATTCACTTCATGATTTCATGGTGAAAAATTTCAATGTGTTATTTTTTCATGTTACTTTTCAGCTTGTATGTAAAAGATGATTCTTATGAATTTTTTTTAGTTCTTTTTTTATTATTTTTTTACTTGAAAGAAAAAGCTAATGGAGCACTTTTCATTTTAACTTATATGAACAACTATAATATATTTTACCGGAAAGTTTAAAGCTAATAACCAGTAATATTTGTAAGTACTTGAAGTGCAGTGTTATGTTGCATCATGCAACATTTGTCCTAAAAAGTAAATGTGATGTTTGTAACCTCAGTAAATTTAAGGTTATTCCTATTTTTTGTTTTATGTTCTATTATATTAACATTAAAAGCACACTCTTCTTTCACCAAAATAACAGTAAAGGGTAAAAAAAAAAATGAATTCCCCCCAAAAAATTACGGAAAAAAAGGAATCTGCAAAAAATAAAACAGAAAAAAACGGAATTTGCAAACATTAAAACGGAAAAAACGGAATTTGGGAAAAAATAAAACAGATTTTATAGGGCCCTACTGATGGATGCTACAAGACAAGCTTTGCCTTGGGGATAGCCAATCTTGCCCCCCATCCAGAGCTGACCATCCCACGCCTCAAGCTCTGTAGTGCACTGTCGACCATTAAGATAGCTTATCTTTTAATGTCTGAGATAGACATTGAGTTTGACAGTGTGAACTTATTTTCGGACAGTAAAGTTGTCCTCGGTTACATCCATAATAAGAAACATAGATTTAACATTTTGGGAATAATCGAGTTCTAAGAATAAGAAGCAGCATGCACCCACAGCAATGGCATTATACGCCAAGTGACCAGAATCCGGCAGACCATGCCACAAGATCTGTAACTACAGCCTGTCTGAAAGATACAACATGGCTTACTGGTCTTGTCCTACCCAAACTAGACATACCTTACCCTGACCTGTTGACCTTGTTGATCCAATAGCCAATGTAGAAGTCCATCCTGAAGTAGTGGCATTCATTTCCACAACGAAGCACAGTCAGCTCAGAACGTTTCGAACATTTCTCCAATTGAAAAATGCTTCTCAGGGCCATTGCGGGTCTCGTAAAGGATGGAATCACTTTTCTAAAACATATATAGTCAGTGAATTGACTCAAGCCAAAAATGGTGCCGTGCAACAAGAAGCTTTCACTGTAGATTTCCGGTGCATCAAGGATAACAGGAATATCTTGAAGAACAGTCCTCTCTTTAAACTGAATCCCCTCTTTGACAAGAATGGACTTCTGAGAGTTGGGGGATGTGTGTCATAGGTGAACATTAGATTCAAGTGCAATCCCATTATTTTTCAATTTCTTAATATGTATTAATTACTTAAACATGAGAGCTGTAATAGTAAAAACACGCTAAAAAAGAAAGTACAACTATTTGAAATGGAAAGACATTGGCCTATCACATCAGTGGGCGTTTACATTAAAATCTCACAGCAGACACCTCAAAAAATGAGTGTTCAAACCACAGGGCTTAAATGCAGGGTAGGAAAAAATGTATTCTATTTAAAAAGGAGGACATTTAAAATGTAAAAAGCATTTTTAACATTTTAAGTGCACCCCAAGAAACATCATAAAACAATAAAACAATGCAGTTCATGACCCCTTTAAGGGCTTGTAAAATTTCTAATGTTGTAATGATATAATCTGGGATACATTTTTTTCAGAGATATTGTTAGAATAAAGTATATTGACCAAACAGTTCACACAAGACCAGGGGCCTATACCATGAAGCCGGTTTAGCTGGCTAGCGAGATATGTTTAAGCTTAGTTTGTGCCAATCCTGAGTTTTAGGTACCATTAAAGTGGTTTGGCTTTTAGCAGTGATCATCACCATAGTAACTTACACTCCAAGGCTAACCTGCTCCAAGGCAGGTTATGTTTCTGGATAAGAGATCTCAAACTGAAATTGGACCAATCAGCTGTGAGCAAAGGACCAGTCAAGTAGCCTGTCATCAGCCCAAGCCCGTTACCAGTCTGTGTCCCAGCCCAGTGACCTGAAGATGGCACAAACCTGTTACCAGTCTGTGTCCCAGCCCAGTGACCTGAAGCTGGCACAAACCCGTTACCAGCCCAGTGGCCTGAAGCTGGCACAAACCCATTACCAGTCTGTGTCCCAGCCCAGTGACCTGAAACATGCACAAACCCTTTACAAGTCTGTGTCCCAGCCCGGTGGCCTAAAGCTGGCACAAACCCGTTACCAGTCTGTGGCCCAGTCCATCACTCAACAACCAGCCAAAGCCAACTCGCAATATGTAGTCCAGTCAGGTAGCCTGCCATCAGCCCAAGCCCGTTACCAGTCTGTGTCTCAGCCCAGTGACCTGAAACTGGCACAAACCCGTTACCAGCCCAGTGACCTGAAGCTGGCACAAACCCTTTACCAGTCTGTGTCCCAGCCCGGTGACCTGAAGCTGGCACAAGCCCGTTACCATTCTGTGGCCCAGTCCATCACTCAAAAACCAGCCAAAGCCAACTCGCAATATGTTGTCCAGTCAGGTAGCCTGCCATCAGCCCAAGCCCGTTACCAGTCTGTGGCCCAGCCCAGTGACCTGAAGATGGCACAAACCCGTTACCAGTCTGTGTCCCAGCCCGGTGGCCTAAAGCTGGCACAAACCCGTTACCAGTCTGTGGCCCAGTCCATCACTCAACAACCAGCCAAAGCAAACTCGCAATATGTAGTCCAGTCAGGTAGCCTGCCATCAGCCCAAGCCCGTTACCAGTCTGTGTCCCAGCCCAGTGACCTGAAGCTGGCACAAGCCCGTTACCATTCTGTGGCCCAGTCCATCACTCAACAACCAGCCAAAGCCAAATCGCAATATGTAGTCCAGTCCGGTAGCCTGCCATCAGCCCAAACCCGTTACCAGTCTGTGTCGCAGCCCAGTGACCTGAAGATGGCACAAACCCTTTACCAGTCTGTGTCCCAGCCCGGTGGCCTAAAGCTGGCACAAACCCGTTACCAGTCTGTGGCCCAGTCCATCACTCAACAACCAGCCAAAGCAAACTCGCAATATGTAGTCCAGTCAGGTAGCCTGCCATCATCCCAAGCCCGTTACCAGTCTGTGTCCCAGCCCAATGACCTGAAGCTGGCACAAGCCCGTTACCAGTCTGTGGCCCAGTCCATCACTCAACAACCAGCCAAAGCCAAATCGCAATATGTAGTCCAGTCAGGTAGCCTGCCATCAGCCCAATCCCGTTACCAGTCTGTGTCCCAGCCCAGTGACCTGAAGATGGTACAAACCTGTTACCAGTCTGTGGACCAGGCCAGTGGCCTGAATTTGGCACAAACCCGTTACCAGTCTGTGGACCAGCCCAGTGGCCTGAAGCTGGCACAAACCCGTTACCAGTCTGTGGACCAGCCCAGTGGCCTGAAGCTGGCACAAACCCGTTACCAGTCTGTGGACCAGCCCAGTGGCCTGAAGCTGGCACAAGCCCGTTACCAGTCTGTGGCCCAGTCCATCACTCAACAACCAGCCAAAGCCAACTCGCAATATGTAGTCCAGTCAGGTAGCCTGCCATCAGCCCAAGCCCGTTACCAGTCTGTGTCCCAGCCCAGTGACCTGAAGGTGGCACAAACCCGTTACCAGTCTGTGGCCCAGTCCATCACTCAACAACCAGCCAAAGCCAATTCGCAATATGTAGTCCAGTCAGGTAGCCTGCCATCATCCCAAGCCCGTTACCAGTCTGTTTCCCAGCCCAGTGACCTGAAGGTGGCACAAACCCTTTACCAGTCTGTGGACCAGCCTAGTGGCCTGAAGCTGGCACAAGGCTGTTATCAGTCTGTAGCCCAGTCCAACACCCAGCAACCAGCCCAAGCCAACTCGCAATATGTAGTCCATTCAGGTAGCCTGCAGTCAGCACAAGCTAGTTACCAGTCTGTGTCCCAGCTCAGTGGTCTGCAGTCAGCGCAAGCCCGTATCTCAGCGCCCTCGATTCCAGGTCTTTCCTATCCCAGAGCCATCTAGCCTTGGTTCCAAACCTCTGACGCAACCAAGTAATGTACCTCTTCAAGCTATGAGTCTGCAGTCTGTCCAGCCTGACTTTCAAGATTTGGCACCTCTGCTCTCTCAGACTACCAAAACAAGCACTTATCTCCAGGCATATCGAGGTTATTGCAACAAGTGAAGTCATAGTTGCATACTTTGTCTGCTCGGGTGTTTCCTTTTGAAAATAAATATTTCTAAAACCATTTTAGTAGTTTTGTTGTGTATGGGGAGGTTGGGGTTAAAGACTTGTAACCTTGTGTCTACTTGGAAGTCTTTGACCCATGGATGTTTCAAGTATTGTCTGTGCTGCATTCGCATGACCTCATCTTTGTTTGACGTGCTCTGCTTCGTTCTCACTTAGACCCTGTCTACACCTGGAGATGAGTTCAGGGTGCTCCTATCCAAACAGTGATTTAGGCTGACTACAAGTGTAAATGGGGGTCTAAAATATTTTCAACCACTTCCAGACTGCTTTTGATTAGATTGTTTTCAATTTTTAGATTGTAAATGCTGATGTGGTCAAATGGCTACAAACACCTACTGACCAATGCATTATCTTTCTGGAAAGAATGCTACCCTTACCGTTTCAGTTTACTTATACTTACCAAATACTTTATGTACCCTTCTGAAGCAAACTTAAAACAGCACTGTATATTTGCCTTATACCAACCTAAAAGAGTAAGCATATTTGGCCTTTGCTTGTACTTAGACACATGGTATAACTATTCTACACTCGGCTTGTTTAGTCTTGATTGGATCTTAACATTTGAAAATTACTTTTAGATGAACATGTTCTGAGTTTGGGTAGGCTGGTGTACATACTGCAGGGGTTTACTTGAAGTTTTCCTCACTCCCCATCATTGAATTTTCCAACAAGCCATGTTTTAATGTTATATGACGGGCCAATATTACACATCTTCTGAAATAGTACAGAATCAAGTGATCAGTTGCTTAAAATGAGATCAAACAAATGGTGTATCAAACGGGGTATTTGTAACTTGCCTTCGCAAAATTGTACAATTTCACTCTATCACAATTTGCAACATTTACCAATCTCCCTTTTAGCTCGGTTTCACACTGCATGCGTTAGCAGCGCATATTTTGTTCGCCGGGCTGCTCACGCTGAATTAAAGCCACAGTGCATAGTTCTTGAAATTGACCTGATGAACATGAAAAACATTACATTTCACCAAAAATCATTTAGTGAAGTGTTCAGTGTGTTTCACTCTCTCCATATGACATGCTGTGAAAAAGAAAAAAAAAACATTAAAACACAACACTGCCACAAGTTTATTCCCAAACTTAAACAGGCCATTAAACTGATTAAAGTCAGTTTAAAAACTGATGTAAAGCGCTTTGTGTGCCTAGAAAAGCGCTATATAAATCGAACGCATTATTATTATTATTATTATTATTATTATTATTATTATTATTATTATTATTATTATTATTAAAACTAGAGGCATATCTTAACTTTAAGGTTATTTTTATCATGTAAACTATCTATATACAGCATGTTTTATGCATAAAACAACACGGTCGTATTTGCAGCAGAATCATAAATCAAAGCACGAGAATGACTGGTGTAGGAGGAAAACACAGAAAAAGGTGACAAAATTGACTATATTCGTCTGTATTTGCAATACACAAGAAGTGATTCAGCTGCGTGAGACAAACACTGCCAGTGTGAATGCATTGCACAATGGGCGTGCGGCTTCCGTTCTCCATCCGCACTGCGTCTGCCCTGTCAACGCATTGCTTGCGCGTGCAATGTAAAGCCGGTGTTAGCGTGGGTATCGGTGTGTTTGGGCGGGAGGGTGCATAGCGAGTTCAGACCAAACTAGAGTAACGACGAGATAAAATGAATCCTCCAGTTTCTTGCAGTAGCGCTCCAGTCTGCAACGCTCTGAAAGCTGTCACAGTTCACACCTATGCAACGAGACTTTCCGACTTTTGAGCTATTTTTTTTGTAGCTGGATATATATCATTTGTTGTGTCTAAATATGGCTAATTGGGCTTAAGCCCCGAATGTTTTGTCAAAAGCCCTGAATCTTTTTGAAAAAAAAAAAAACTTTAATTTTGTTTCATTTTAATTTACTCTCAGTCTTTCAGACTGGAGCGGCAAAAAATGAAACAAAAGCTCTATTACCGTGTGTGTGGCGGTCGGCAATGCATCCCACATCACTGCCACTGCCAACTGCCAATAAAAACTAACGAAGAAGAATCTTCATCTTCTTCGTCGTTGTCATCAGGGATTGGCGGGCTTTTGTATTTCACCGGCCTCGTAGTTAACTATAGTTAACATGGACACTACACATTTTTTAAAAGGAACACTTAACCTCACCGGCCAGAGAGAGATTCTGCTTCAGACGAAAGTCTTACAGGTTTGTGAATCCGCTGTTGTAACACTTGAGTTACATGACTGTATTGCTGGCTAGCTAGCGAGTTAACGTTAGGTGTTACTTATTAAGGCGAGACACGACAGATGAAAACATGAGACTGAGATTTTGGGCCAGTTTACTCACTTAACATGCAAGCTTTCATGTCAAAAAAAAAAAAAAGAGGCAACAATACACATTTAGCGTGGTTATTTCATTATATAGTTGTCACCGTGCGCCTTTAGGTTACCTGAAATCATCCAAAGTTATTCTTACGCGAGCTCCCGTGCCGTCTCCATTCACAGAAGCATGTCATGCCTGGTATCATTATAAAGCTCTCAGTCTCACACACAGCGCTGTCTAATCCAAATATGGGCATTTCCTTTGTAGAACTAACCAACCGTGAAAGTTTGCAGCCGAAAACAACATCTGATTGGTCATGGATTCTGATGTAGCAAATTTGTCAGCTAAGCACAAAGTAAACCAAACTGAACTCTAAAGATTAATAATGATGTTTACCCCAAATTCCAATTCTACCTATGCAGGCTAACTTAAAAATAGTCAGATAATGGTTGCCTTTTTAATTTGCCAGGGGTGAAAATGAGTCATCCTTAACATTTTTGGTGTTTTGGATTCACTACAGCTGGAGAACAGTTAAATACAAAACAGGTTGTTGGCTCTACTGGGATAATTTTTTTTTTTTTTTTTTTACTGAGTAACTTATCATTTTCCCAGATAGTATATAGATTTTTAGGCATTCTATTATCTCAAACAGCCTGAAAAATAGTGCATTTAACTGATGTAAATGGGAAAAAAATCTCCTCGGGGGAGTATGCCCCCGGACCCCCCTAGGTTTGGGCTCCGCCCCTGGGTGGGACTGACAGTATTAAACTATTTAGAAAGAAAGTCTGTGTGAATTTGAATGATTGGCCACATATCAGAACTCACTGATCCCAGATCAGGCATTTTTGTGGCGGTGCTGTTAAATCCTCGACGACATTGCGACTGATAAACTAAATCCATTCTCTACTAATTCTCTAGGTGGGCAAAGCAGAGGAAGGGGAGGTAATTTTGCCTGTTATGACGCCATAACAGGAGAATTCAAGGTCAGCTCATTTGGGCTCTCAGTTTTTTTTCTGAAGGGTGTGTCCATGGTGGCCTGACAAAATTTGGTGTTTACCCATTGAACAGGAAGTTGTTGTAACTCAGGCATACAGTGTCCAATCTGTCCCCAACTTCACATGTTTTATAACAGTCCTGGCCTGAAGACATTTACAACCCAATATTCAGCTACAGTCATAGGGCCACCTGCGAGCAACAGGAAATGTCATGTTTTACACTGTAATTACCTCCTCATAAAGATTTAACCAGAATAACATCATATTTGGTCAGTCTAATCTTAAGGCCTTAGCGATGTTAAATTGCAGAGATCTTGAGTTTTTATTGAATGACGTGTCCATGGCAGCCTGACAAATTTTGATGTTTCGCCATTAAAAAAGAAGCTGTTGTAAATCAGACATACAATGTCCGATCTCCCCCAGACTTCACATGTTTGATAACACTCCTGCCCTGAACATATCTACATGACAATATTTAGTCATATTAAAAGTGCCACCCACTGGCAACAAGAAGTGACTTGTTTAACACTGTGATGCACTACTAACAGCATACTAAAATATGCAGCTGAGATAAATGCAAATTGCCCAACAATATTTCCAATATTGGTGGGAAATTATTGGAATATAATCCAATATTGCCCAAATATTTTCCTGTTTTCCTTTCATCGGTTGTTTGCAGCTTTAATTTTAAATTTAAATCACATTTTTTATAGTTTCACAGCTCGTATGTTTGTCACTCTAACATGACCAAAACATATACAAAAACCTGTCCTTGGACATCTGACTGCTTTATGACTTTTGTTCAGTTTCTTTGTGTTCTTGTTTGTTGATAAGTTCCAGGAGGAGCTGTGTGGTTTGCATTATTTGTCGCCTCAGTGAGTCGGTCTCTGCTGATTGTTTGCGTTTCATCTTCTGTTGTGGGGCCTGTTGTTAGCATTCAGTGGAGATTTATCGTAAAAACAAAACAGCAAACAACACTCCTCTACAACTGTCCTTATCTCCCAGGAGTCCTCACTGCTGTGCTGGTAGGAGCCATCAATGAAAGTCCACATTCATATCTGCACTGGCCCGCATGTATAACACACATCAAAAAGAATTATTTAACAAACTAGCTCTCAGTAAGTATGCTACACCTGTTCTCCACGGTGTTCTTTTTCATAGTCAAGTCAACTTTATTTATATAGTGTTTTTTACAATGCTGATTATTTCAAAGCAGCTTAATAAAATAATGCAGCAGAATTTGATTCGGCTGTACAGCCGCTCTGGAGAAAACAGTGAAGTCATCCACTGATTTCAATTATCATATAGCGACAAAAAGGGCAGATCAGTAATTTAGTTTATATATATTTAATTTAGTTTAGTAATTAAATTTATTTGGATATTTAGATTAAATTGTAGTGTCCCCAATTGTGCAAGCCAAGCCAAAGGCGACAGGCGCAAGGAACCAAAACTCCATCAGTTGGCATAAAGGAGGAAAAAAAACCTTGGGAGAAACCAGGCTCAGTCGGGGTGCCAGTTCTCCTCTGGCCATTTAACAAACAAAGTGATTATTCTGGCAACATTACAGGTCAGAAATCATATTAGATATTTGAAAGATCAGAGGCATCACGCCTGAGATGGGTTTATTGAGGATGACATGACAAATAAACAATTATTAAATTGGAATATTCGAAGGATCGGAGTCATCACGCTGGAGACGGGTTTATTGAGGATGCCGTGCCAATGAGACAATTTCAGAGAGGAGACTAATTGACACAGTCTCTGGCTGCAGACACTTCATGGGATGCATTGTTCATCTGATCCGGACACGGCCTGGATCCGGCTGACTGCAGTAAACCTCGGGATAAACAGAGAGAAAAAGATTAGCCTGTTCTCAGTTCCAGCTGACCTAATTCCGGCTTTCCTGTAGCTCAACCTGTAGAGCGTGGCGTTAGCAACACCAAGGTCATGGGTTCGATTCCCAGGGAAAGCAAGAATTAACAAAAAATGTAAAATGTGTACCTTGAATGCAATGTAAGTCGCTTTGGATAAAAGCGTCTGCCAAATGCATAAATGTAAATGTAAATTAATGCAGCCTCACAATCAGTTAATTGATTTAAATAATATAAATTGATAATATTTTACGAGTATGCCAAAGTAAAGAGATATGTTTTTAGTCTAGATTTAAACTGACAGACTGTTCCAAAGTTTAGCTGCTAAATAGGAAAAGGATTGACCACCTGCTGTAGATTTTGATATTCTAGGTATTATCAACTGGTATCAACTGACGTGATGGAGTATAATGAGTTAAGACCTTGCTCAAGTACTGGGGAGCTAAACTTTTTAGTGCTTTGTAAGTAATTAGCAAGATTTTAAAATATATGCAACGCTTAATAGAGGGAATGCACGTGACGTCACTGTCAGCTGGAGCGACTGCGATTGCGATCCGCTGAGTGGCAAAAAGACTGAGAGGCAGCACTGGTTTACAGCGTGAATGCAGCGAAAACACACAAAACCAGACCCGGCGACGGAGGGGGGTAGGGGGAGGCTTGGTCACGGACCCAATGGACATCGCTGTTCCGGACTTGATAACAGCGTGTCATTTTCTCACTCAAACCACAGCCACCTGCTGCTGCTATAAGAGGAAAACGCTGCCTATAACTGCTTGTCTAGGATCTGTAATCCTCCGTAAGAATTCGTAATAATAGCATATTATTTGCGAAAAAGGAGCTAGCAAAAGATCCAGTGTGTATCTGTACTTGCACTTGTCAAATGATTACATTTCCAACATGTTTTCGCCTCAGTGAGTAATGTAGCCAATCACAGACATGTTTGTAGATATCTACAATGGGATTGGCCAATCACAGGTGTTGAACTCGGAATCCTCGCACCGCTCGATTGTTTGTCCAGGCCCTGAGTTCAGTTAACAAGAACTTCTCTGTAAGTGCAGACATTATGAAAATAAGAGATTCATTGTATACCAGCTTCACTTTGTGAGATTGCGTTTATTGAATGAGTGACAGCTTTTAGTGATTATAAAGGGAGCACTCTTTTCGCGCTGTCTGGGCAATATGATTATTATTTATTTTTTATTAATAGGTCTATTCAGAATTGGAATACAACTTTTGTTTTCCATTTGTGACAAGCGGCCACATACATGCTTCAATACACTGACCCATCATATACATGCAATTTTCATTCACTTGAAAAATGTGATGACTGATCAGTTATAAATAATCATGTCGAAATCAGGCTCATAAAAATGTCAGGAAAACACGATTCCTGGCTGCATGTCATTATCCATGGATCACAAATTGATAATCGTTTGCTCAACTCGCGTTTTTCCCCATTAACTCCAGTCACGCAGCAGCTCTTCTGCCACTCAGCCCCATCTGAGGGGGTGTGTTCTGGCGGGAAAGTGACATTGATGCATTCCCTCTATCGGGAGCCAGTGCAGTGTTGACAGGACCGGGCTAATATGGTCATACTTTTTGGTTCTATTAAGAACTCGAGTTCCTGCGTTTTGAACCAGCTGCATTTTTTTGTTAAGCGAGCAGGGCAACCACCCAGCAGAGCAGTGGTTCCCAACCATGTTCCTGGAGGACCCCCAACAGTGCACATTTTGGATGTGTCCTTTGTCTGACACACCCTTAGCAAGTCTTTGAGTAGCTACTATTACTATATATATATATATATATATATATATATATATATATATATATATATATATATATATATATATATATATTTAAGCCATGCCAATGCAATTCCACTAATGCCAACATCATTTTCGAGTCTACTCAAAAGAATGTTGTGGTCGATAGTATCGAATGCAGTGTTAAGATCGAGTAAAACTAATACAGAGATACAGCCAAGATTAGATAATAAGAATAAATCATTTGTATCTCTGATGAGAGTATAGTCTCAGTATTATGATACGGTCTAAATCCTGACAGGAAATCCTCACAGATACAATTTATTTCTAAAAAGAAGCATAATTGCGAGGACTGCCTTTTCTAGTATTTTTGACAGAAAAGGTAGATTTGAGATTGGCCAATAATTGGCAAAGTATGTAGGCGCAAGTTGCGTTTTTAAAAAAAAAGTGGTTTTATAATAGCCAACTTAAAAGTTTCTGTAACATATACTAAAGTCAAGGATGAATTAATGATCAAGAAGAGGATCTATTTCCTCTGGAAGCATCTCTTTTAATAGCCTTGTTGGTATAGGGTCAAGCACACGTTGTTGATTTCGATAATTTAACGAGTTTAGCCAATCTTCTTCTCCTATAACAGTGAATAAGTGGAATTGTTCCTCAGTGACACTACCATGCACTGTCTGATGTGATACTTTAGTAGATGGCTGCATGGTTATACATTTTTTTCCTAATATAATCAATCTTACAAGTAAAGAAGTTCATAAAGAAATTACTGTTGTGCTGCATGCATGTATACAAACATCAGAAGCTAAAGCTTTATTTTGGTTAATTTAGCCACTGTATTAAATAAATATCTTCTTACCTGTTTTCTTCTAAGAGCTAGCATTTTACTGCCTTTCTGTAAGCAGTCATTCTCTCTTTCCACGAATTGCGAAAAACCTCCAGTTTTGTTTTCTTTCAGCTGTGCTCCATTTTTCTGGCTGCCATTTTAAGGGCCCGAGTGTGCTCATTGTACCAAGGTATTTTCTCTGATCTTCTGCACTGTTGAGTAACTGTGTCTAAAGTGCTGGAAAAGAGAGATTCAATAGTTTCTGTTGAAACATCGAGTTCCTCTAGGCTATCTGGGATAAGGAGGAGATGAAACTAATGAGGAAGATTATTTACAAAGCAATCTTTAGTCACAGCAGTGATAGTCCTGCCATACTTGAAGTGAGGGGACGGCTTTGCAGCCTTAGCTACATTAAATATACATGATACTAGGTAAGGATCTGAGATGTCATCGCTCTGCTTCAGAATTTCAATGCTATCAACATTTATTTCATGTGACAGTATTAGGTCTAAAGTATGATTATGACAATGAGTGGGTCCTGACACGCGCTGCCTTACTCCAATAGAGTTTATAATGTCTCTAAATGCCAATCCCAATGTGTTTTTTATTAACTACATGGATTAAAATCACCAACAATTAGTAATTTATCTGCAGCCAGAACTAACTCTGATAGAAAATCAATCTGTATTGTGCTCTGGTGGCCTGTATAAAGTAGAAAATGTTAAACAGGATTTATCAATTTCACTACATAAAGCACTACAACTTCAAAGCAATTATACAAACCCAAATTATGCAAAAAGTTGGGACACTTTACAAATTGTTAATAAAAACAGAATTAAATAATGAATTAAACAGAATTAAATAATGTGGAAGTTTCAAATTTCAATATTTTATTCAGAATACAACATAGATGACAAATCAAATCTTTAAACTGAGAAAATGTTTAATTTTAAGGGGAAAATACATTTATTTAAAATGTCATGAGATCAACACATCTCAAAGTTGGGACAAGGCCATGTTTAGGAATGTTGGGTCATTCTTGTCTAATACAGGCTTCTATGCTTATTCCACATGCACTCATGCAACGTCATACCATCAGAGCTGAGTGCTGATAACAACTTATATTGGTGATGATATAGTTATATTTAGTAGTTTAAGCAACAGGGAATGATATCAAATAAAGATTTAAAAGCGAGCAGAGCACACGCGAGCACAGCAGCAGAACAAACAGGAGGCAGACATGAGCAATCGATCAGGAGCAATCCCTCCATCCAACATAATACATAACCTGCAAAGTCTAAAGTCGTATCAGCTTGTTCCCAATCGGGTCATTTAGTGTTAGATGCTTCATCGCAGGGTCTTCTAAAATATTAATGGAGTCAGCTTGTGTTTAGCAAGTCAGTCAGTATGTAATGGCAATTAATAGCTTCACACAATGAAGTGTATTTCGCAACTTAATAACTGAACACAGTTCTACTTTACCAGCTTGAATGAGCACACGAAGGCTCGCCTCCCTGGTGCCGGTCCTCTGGAAACTTTTGCCATGTTTGTGGAGTGGGTACTGGTGAACTGGAGGTCCCCGTACACTATCTGCACTGATAAAGAGGCAGCCCCATTCCTAATCCAGAGTCCAGCCAGCCACCCACAGACTGCACAGAAAGAACACCTGAGGCCACCGCAGACAGTGAGCCCGATCCTTCCGCGAAGCACGATACAGTTAAGAGGACTGAGCAAATCATTTTCCTGGAGCCCAAGCCACACGGAGAGTCTGATCAAGTGCATGAGCGGGCTACTGTTCCTTGCCCTCCCACACTTCCCTCACTACTCAGGGTGAGCATCAGCTGGCCTTTGCAGTAATATTTAATGATTCGGAAGAGGATCATTTCCTGTCGACTCCTCCCTCCCTCCACCTGAGACAATCGCCCTTGCAGCTTTATCAGGCTTCCTTGTCTTTCCAGCTTCGCCTGCACCATTGACGTCCAAGCCGTCTGCTGCTCTTTGTCTCTCCACCCCTACATCCCACCCCTCAGTCTTTTGGCTCCACCTCGAATGCTTGTCACTGCTGCTTGGCCTCCAAGACCATCGATGTTGCCCGTTCTCAACATAGGGCTTCACCTCCACCAGCCTTGTATCCACTGTAACGTGCCTCACTCCGTGGTGTAATTTCTATGTTCTGTTTTAGTTTAATTTTCACTGTGTTCTCGTTTACCCGAGTTTCTAATTAGTTTCTAATCTGTTACTATCTCTAAAAAGATTTTTAGGTATTACAATGGATGCTTAAGTTTAAATAAGAAATTAGTCCTGCACACAAGATCATTTTAAGGACAAAAACCCAACAAATATTAAGATATACTTAATCTAAACAATGTTTAGAGGTGTGGTAACTGTAGTATAAGTGGAATAATTGACTCCGGGCCATTGAATTATTGAAAAATAATGTACAACTGAGGTCTAACAGCCATTATGCTTTGTGACGTGACCGCATTTCCACCTTGGGTGTGCATTATTATTTCAATAAATCAGTGGCCCGTCATCAATTAATCCTTACTTAATAAATGTTCTGGGCTGCATTTCCCAAAAGCATTGTAAACCTAAGTTGATCGTAGAGACCATTGGTGACAATTGTTTTATGATCAAATTAAGCTTATGATGCTTTTGTGAAACGCAGCCCTGAATAGTTGCTAGGTGGATACTAGGGTGTTGTGGGTGTTTACTTGGTGGTTGCTTTTCATTTCGTTTTTTAAAAAGGTTTTTATGGGAAAACCCACAAGAATGAAGGACGGGCTGTCGCCATCTAGAGCGATGATGAAAATGTGGGCACAGTGTCTGGAGAGCTTACTGACGTCCAGGCGT
This sequence comes from Pseudorasbora parva, assembly GCF_024679245.1. Classification (NCBI taxonomy): domain Eukaryota; kingdom Metazoa; phylum Chordata; class Actinopteri; order Cypriniformes; family Gobionidae; genus Pseudorasbora; species Pseudorasbora parva. The sequence continues at coordinate 14,934,412 of NC_090179.1, forward strand.
CTCGAGGGATGTGCAGATGTTCGTAAGAGCCTCACGACAGTTTCGTCAGCAACGGGTGACTGCATAAGCCTGGGTGTCCTTTCAGATAAAAGCTAATTACACAGAGCGCATGGAGGAGGTCGTAACAGAGAGATGAGAGAGGACGTCCAGCTTTAATATCACTGTGTGTGTGTGTGTGTGTGTGTGTGTGTGTGTGTGTGTGTGTGTGTGTGTGTGTGTGTGTGTGTGTGTGTGTTTGTGGAGCTGTCACTGCTTCCAGTGATGGATTTATTGTGTATGCTAATCTGCCGTACTTCATTAGAAGCTTTGAAATATAATTAAGCAAATTAATTAAAACAGTCCACTTCAAAGTCATACACAAACACAGATGCACACAGCACATGTCTGTTGGAGTAATTACCGCCTTCCGCAACATTAATATCAATATATTTCAGAAGACTGGAACCTTTTGAACTATATATTAAACATATTCAATTAACTACGAAACAGAGGAACTACAGAAGGGAGGGATATAAGCACAGACAACTAACTCCACACACACACACACACACACACACACACACACACACACACACACACACACACACACACACACACACACACACACACACACACACACACACACACACACACACACACACACACACACACACACTCACACACACACACACACACACACACACAGAGTTTCTTCATAGCAGACACAATTTTTCTCTGATTATTGTGGTGCAAAGTTATTAGCACTTTCCGTTGTCCTTCGTATAATGTTATTTGGAGCATATTAATCCATAAAGATGCCCTAAATTATAATTTATTTTGCACATACAGACAATGTCCTCTACTTCTCTGACGTTCTTACAATGCTCTCTCTCTTCTCTCTCTCTCTCTCTCTCTCTCTCTCTCTCTCTCTCTCTCTCTCTCTCTCTCTCTCTCTCTGTAGCTGTTTCAGGTTTAATGAGCTTTATTGACGAATAATTGTACATTTGTATTGCTAAAGCATTTGCGAACTGAAAATAATTTGAAGCAATAATGTAAAGAGTTTGAGGTCTGTTTACTTGCTTGCAACTTGTTGGCAAAATGAGTTTGGTTTTGTGGGTGGTTGACATAATGTTGCTTTGCCTAGTTTTGAGTGGTTGCCCAGTGAAAAGAGCAGAGGCGGACAGAGTACAGCTTCACTACTTGAGTAAAAGTTCAGATACCCCTTGCTTAATTTTATTTAAGTAAAAGTACTACAGTCAGATGTCTGCTTAAGTAAAAGTACTGAAGTACTTGTTTTTAAAAGTACTTGAGTATCAAGAGTACATACTAAATATTGCATTACAACTGCCACAGTGCTTACACTTATGTACAGAAATGTCCTACATGGAGGTATGAACATTTTTAATGTTAGTACCTTGGAGAATGGAAAAGGAATTCAAAGTAAAATCAAGTTATTTTCATCTTTTTACCATGTTGCTTTATTTAACATTTCCCACTTGCCCACAAGGCACTAGCACAATGGCAACGCTCTGACAAACCTCTGCTAGAGTTTTAATGGATCACATTTGAACCTGACTGTGTTAAACACAGCGCATACTCAAGAACATCATGGGTTGGCACATTCCTGGGATGGACCTGCTGCATCTTCATCCATTGTTTCGTCCAAGGTTTTGTCTCTTATCTAAATCTGACCATGTACTTGACTTTCGCGGAAAGCTGAAGGTGATTGCTGATAGGCTGTCCCAATCAGTGGCGCCAGCACAATCCAATCACATTTGAGAGAGAAACGACAAATTGAGGGTTTCTGAGATTTCTCTTTTTTCTTATTTTTTCCTAGCCTTACAAGCCAGACCCACATCAAGATGTTTGGTCTGGAAACTCACCATAGACAGGGCTCAATCCGTGCCGTTCTTTGTTGTTTTCTCAGAGAAAAGCTTAACTCCAAGTCTTCCAGAGTCGCGGTCAAAACTGATTCGAAAGACCGCCGTTTGCCAGTTTCTGTGTTTGCTAGAAGCACACAAGCGCAACTCGCCGTCATCATTATGGCCCCGCCCACCGACTCTATGCACGATGTGATTGGCCCGGCAAGAGTTAGGGGAATACAGCTCAGAAGGGTATTGAGAGTTGCTTGACGACACTCACGGGCAGATTATATTTGCTGCCGCTAGGGTGCGTCTAGATTTCTAGGCTAATTTTTTCCTATTTTTTATTTTATTTAATTTTTTAGAAGAATTAATGGGTACTTATGTTTATAGATAGAAATGTAGTAGAGTAAAGAGTACAATATTTGCCTCTCAAATATACTTGAGTAAAGTCATGAGTATACCCCAAAAATGATACTCGATAAAGTATCCACAACTTTCCCGAACTCTGTTCTTTCCCACGATCGCTATGGCAATGTAGAACACGCCGGTAACGAACTTCCGGTTTACGTTAGTCTGTACTGTTATCAGCTAAAGGCTTGGTTGTATTATCAGGATTCAGGAGTAGACTTACAACAACGCTTCAGGCAAAATGATCACATGTCCCAGATGGTTGCATGGATCTGACTATCTTACAAGAACTTACTAATATCTGCAGCACTAAACGATTCACCCGAGTTATGCAGTGAACACATTTTGCCACTGTGTGGTAGGCTTGGCTGTTCCTATATGAACCACGCGAGAGTTAACTTCCGTCCATGCGCCTGTAAATCGATTTTATTTTATTATAAATAAAGGTTTATTTGTTTCTAGTTATTTATTTTGTTAGATATTTCCACTGTGCGGGAGTCCCGCAAAATAATTTTATTTTCCCGCGACACGCACACAATAATATCTTGCCGCTTGCATCCACATTCACCCATCAAATATGATCCCGCGCCGCACTCGGTTGTGCTGAGTCCCGCGGGAGTGCCTGTCTCTATTTAACGTTGTTAGAGCCGTCTTGCTACACATTAAATCTGTAAATTATTGAAAACAATAAACATACCCCTTGCAAAAAATTATTTGTGAGCCCTACCTGCGATGGTCCGCCGATTAGAACAGGAAAATTCTGCACAGTGCTTTGGTTAACTGCTGCTATGCAACGAAACTAGGAGTACGACCGGTTAAAAATGGCCGCCGCAAATCTCAGCGCCCAGCAGCCAATAGGTAGCCTAGAAATCTAGACGCACCCTAGCAGCAGCAAATCTAATTTGCCGCGAGTGTCGTCTAGCAACTCTCAATACACTTCTGAGCTGTAAACGCCAAACTCTGGTCAGGCCAATCACATCGTGTATAGAGTCGGTGGGCGGAGCTTAACATAATGATGGCAGAGTTGTGTTTGTGTGCTTCTAATAAACACAGAAGCTGGCGAACGGCGGCGGTCTTTCGAATCAGCTTTGACCGCGACTCTGGAAGACTTGGAGTTAAGCTTTTCTCTGAGAAAAGAACAAAGAACGGCACTGAAGTCATTCTTAAAAAGAGAAGATGTGTTCAGAGTTTTGCTGACCGGATACGGCGAATGTTTAATCAGTCAGCGAGCTCTGCTTCACCTTCGTTGCTCTGGTTGGTGTAGAGCTATCCTATCGCGTGCAGAGGGAGTTTGAAAGTATTTTTGTTCATCCAGGAGACAATTATCCATATCCAATCCTATCACTTTTTCTAATCAAACGCTTTTAATTGTATCAGTATATAAGTATTTGGGAGTTTATCTTGACTCTCATCTTACTTATCGAGAACATGTTCAAACCCTAACCAGAAAGTTAAATCAAAAGTTATATGTTTATAGCAAAATTAGACCATATTTGCTGCTTTCTGTTTCAAAAACCTATCTTCATGCCATCATTCTGTCCACTTTGTCGTATTGTTTACCTGTTTGGTCACTTACAACAAATGAGATTATTGAACCAGTAATAAGCCTTTATAATAGAGCTCATAAGATCCATGTCAGGCTACCAGGCTGGACTCACCACTGTACTGCACTATCTTTGTGTAATGCACTGACATTTCAGAATTATAAAATAAGCCACGGGATGAACCTGTTTCATCAAATCTCTAATGGACACACTGTAACTGCTTTAACCGAATTGGTTCCGAAACTTAGCTCAAGGTCTGAACGCACTACGAGATCTTTTACAAATGGATTATTGCCTTTACCGGCTTTTAGAAATTGTTATGGACAGAGATCTTTTTTTTTTTGTGCTCACTAAAAACTGGAATGAGATCTCAAAGCACATCAGGACTATCACATCAAGAAGACTATTTAAAAAAAACATTTGCTCAATATTTAATGGACAGGTATATCTGTGATCATTGAGATGGTTCTATAGCCCCCCTGTCGCCCACATCTTGGTTATGTGTGTCTGTTGTTGTCTTAAGATTAAGTGTGTGAGCTTTGTTGTGAATGTGGTTTTTATGTTCTGCAGAGCAGGAACCTGCTGAAAATCAGTTGTATACTGAGCCAGGCCCGATTGTCCTTTATCTTTTCCTGTCTAAAATAAATAAATAAATAAATAAATAAATAAAGACAACCGTTTATCCCGCCCCTCAGATTGAGCCCTGTCTATGGTGAGTTTCCAGACCAAACATCTTGATGTGGGTGGGGCTTGTCAGGCTAGCCAATAGAGCTTCTACCTATATGATGTATATGGTTTACGAACTGGTTATTGAATCTTTGATTAAACCGATTCATTCAAACGATTCACACTTTGAGACGCGTTATAATTTAATTTTGGTTGAGAGTGTGTATCCTACATTGAAAAAAAATAAAAATAAAATATTATCTGCACAAATACGGTGTCGTTACCCTGTTAAGTATGTGCCTGGCCATGTGTGACCCTGCCACACCTTCACACTGGCATTTTACAAGGTTCAAACAGATGGAGGCGTTTAAATCATAGCTACTGCTAACCAATTAGAGAGTGTTGATTACACACACACACACACACACACACACACACACACACACACACACACACAGGTCGATGTCATGGATTTCAGACGGCGAGAGGTATTTGGAGGTTAATAAGCTATAAAAACACAAAACAACAGATCAAAAAAATGTTGTGCATGCTTTGGTTTCTTACTGTCACTAATTGCTATCTCCTAGGGATAGAAATGAAAAGTAAAGAAAAATGAGGGGAAAAAATTGGATAAGAGTTTTGAGGCTGATTGCATAGGAAACTCATCCCTAAGTTTAAAATGTCTAACAAAAATAAATATAGCCTACATAACATTACATATATTATATTATATTATATTATATTATATTATATTATATTATATTATATTATATCTTATGCCCAACAAGGCATTTACAGTATTTTATTTAAAAAAAATTACAGTAAAATCATTAATTTTGTAATTCTTAAATAATAACTGTTTTCTATATGAATACATTTTAAAATGTAATTTATTCCTATTGAAATATGCTTATTTGCTGCTCAAGAATAATTTCTTAACAATTATTAAAACAGCTTTAAAAATTATAGACCATTTTTGAGCTTTCTTCATTTGCAGCTGCATTGTGGAGGCAGAAAAACAGTGGTAACAAGTGGAGGAAAATGGGCAAAATCCACAGAATTAGAGAAAAAAAATTGTCTTGTGCCTTTGGATGTGAGAAACGGAAGGCAAAAAAAGATGGCCTTCATATTTATATAAAACTGTTATCAAAGACGCTCTGTGAAGCTGAACACAAACATTTATGGCTGTAAGCCAAAGACTGGACTGATGAAACCACCAATTATTAGTCTACTATTAAAGTATGGATTTGATGTAAACAATAGACCTATAATATTCACATATGCTGATCAAAGGGGCATAATCGCTTTACAGTTACAGCATGAAATAATATTTAAACGTTAACGTTTTATAGGCAACATTTAAACATAATAATTTTAGGACCTATCTGACAATTCTGAGATAAAAACTCGAAATTACCTTTTTATTCTATTATGTGGCTTCCAAAGAGTCATTTTCTGCCACCAGATAGGCTCCGCCCACAAAACATGTAATCAATGTGTGCAAATAGATCTGTTTTTTGTGAAATACTTCTTTTTCAGGATCCTTTGATGAAAAGAAAGTTCAAAATAACAACATTTATTTGAAAATGATTTTTTTGTTGTTGTAACAACGTAATAATGCACTTTTGGTCAGTTTAGCTGGATAAAAGTATTTTATTTTTAAAAAGAAATAAAAGTAACTTATGTTGCTGATGTTTACTACAATTGTAAGAGCATAACCGTTAATCATTTTCTGTGCCAATCAAAGGCATGCCATAGAAATAACACAAAACTTTTTTATTGAACATTTCAAAAAGAAAATCATGTAGTGGTACACCCAGCATGGCTTTGATTGTTCTGCTAACACATAAAACCAACAAACACACTAATCTGAAGAATTTAGATCGTAAAAAATAAACTTTTGGTAATTTTAGTATAATAATTGAAGAACCCTATTCAAAGAAAAAAATGTCACACACACACACACACCTTCCTATAACTATGAATAACTCAGAGAATCTCTTTACTACATTATTAATCTGTGTGCTTCCTAATGTCTCCCTGTGTTGTGCAGAAGCTTTTATGTCTACTACTGACATCAATAAATTACACTTTTTTAGCTGTTAATTGTGCAAGACTAACCCTAACCCTAACCCCCAGAAATAACATTACAAACTTCCATCAGTGACGCTGCTTTAAACCTGATGAAAATTAAATAAAAAAAATCAAAAATAAATAAAAATAAGTATTATCATACTGTCACTGTAACAAATCTTTTCATGATAGCAATCAGCAAATTAATTCTATACTTTCCACTCTATAGCCTATCGGGCCCTGATGTGCCAGACTGACCCCGCAAGGCATAAAAGGCCCATAATAAAAGTCACAGCATTTTCCACCAGGACTCTTCTCACCCAATCATAACTGACAGCAAGTGGCACGACGCACCAAAACTCGATCTAACTCTCATCATGTTGGTATCGAGTCTAATCTGAATTTCTAGCATCACTAGATTCCTCTTAAAGGGATAGTTCACCCTGAAATTAAATTAAACCCATCTTTTACTCACCCTGCTGTTGATTCAAGTATGTCCTTCTATCCCTTTCTGACCTCAAAAGCAATCATTTTAAAAATAGTTCTGCATGCGCTCCTTCCTATTATGGCAGTGGATATATCGACCATGGTAAAACATTACAAAAATTATGCAAAAGTATGACTCAATGATACAGTGAGACGCCCGCCATATATGGAACATGTCCAGGAGGCATAGAGAGAAATAAACTATTATTCAGTCAAAAACACTGAGCTCAGCCGTTACTCTGTGCACGTTCCTGTAATGACTTGAATGAAACGTCAGCATTCGCGGAGCTCATGCACTGTTGTCATGGCACCCAAGATAAACACACACGCAATATTTTGAGAAATCAGGCTTAAAAGAAAAAAAAAAACGGCACTCTCGCCTTTTCTATAAGATATATGATAAGAAACAATATAATACTAATAATAAAACCTCCTGAAGTGAATATTGTGTACCGGTTGTCATGACAACAGTGCGTGAGCACGAGAGCCGCGCATGCTGACGTTTCATTCAAGTCATTACAGGAACGTGCACAGAGTAACGGCTGAGCTCAGGGAGTTTGCCACTCCCAAATCCTTATAGTATGCCTCCTGGACACGTTCCATGTATGGCGGGTGTCTCACTGTTTCATTGTGTCATACTTTTGTATAATTTTTATATTGTTTCACATGGTCGCTATCCACTGCCATAGAAAGGAGCGTGTGCAGAACTTAAAAAAAAAAATTACTGCTTTTGAGGTCCAAACGGGATAGAAGGACATAGGGCACTGAATCAACAGCAGGGTGAGTAAAAGATGGGTTTAATTTAATTTCAGGGTGAACTATCCCTTTAAATCCCTTTACCTCAACATTTAATGCACAAACCACAATATTGTGGAGATCTAAAAAATACATGGGCCTTGTGTCACTGACTCGTCATTTGGTGATTATTCAGAGTGCATCTTTACTTTACCACAGTAAATTAGAGCCTTTACTCATCCTGAAGCACACTAATGGGAACACAAGTACTGCATCTATCACAATAATATTATCATCTGATTCACACCTTGCTCAAAAATGATCACCACTGACAGATGTACTTTTTTGATGTACTAACAGTCAATATTAAAATGCTTTACTTTTATTTTGTTCACATTGTCAACCATCTTGTTTTAATATTCACAGTTCTGCCTAATTTTTAGTTTAACGAACACGTCTAATTAAGTGGGTGGTTGACATGAAATGCAGTGATAGCAGTGCCTTTTAGTGTGACATACTGTACATCTAAAACTATTTTATGCAGGATTTATGACCTAACTACATTGAATATTTGTGCTTCTGTCAGGACCACTTTCATCAAAGAGGATTGACAATTAGCATACATTTTGGATTGGCGGTATGGTTCTGGGCAAGAACTCCTTGGGCATCCCCACTGTCAGGGTCTAGAAAGAGACTGAAAGATCCAAATGCGATAAACTCATTTATTGACAGAACTGCACGAAGTACATAAAGTCCGAAGACCACTGAGAACTCAGAACGGGCAGGCAGGGTACAGAACAGTCAGGCAGGTCCAGAACACGGAGAAGGCGGTGAGCTGGTCAGGGGCTCGTGACGCAGGGGAAGCAGTGGGCAGATGAACCGAAGGAATCCTGGAATCCGGAACAGAGGCGATCTCCCGGGAGAAGCACAGCACACACCAGGGACCACAGAAGCCTGCAACGATCTGACAATGTGTGCAGTCAGTGACACGTATATAAAGGCAGCGGTGATGAGTGCAGCAGGTGATAGTGCTCAGGCAATAATCAGAAACCACGCCCCCAACACAACCACACAACACAAAGTGAGTGAGACGATGGATTGATGAACCGTGACAGTACCCCTCCCCCTAGGAGCGCCTCCTGGAGCTCCCAGGAGGACCTACATGTCGATTGTAATCATCAATAAGGGAGTGGTCCAGTATGTCCCTAGCAGGAACCCAACTCCTCTCCTCCGGACCGTAACCTTCCCAGTCCACCAAGTACTGGAATCCGCGTCCCCTCCGTCTCGAGTCCAGGATACGATTTATCGTATAGGTTGGTTCCCCATCTACGAGACGCGGCGGGGGAGGAACCGGGGCTGGCGGATTAATGTGGGAGTAAAACACGGGCTTTAATTTGGAAACATGAAACACGGGGTGTATCCTCCCGTACGCAGGAGGTAGTTTGAGGCGTACTGTCACCGGACTAAGAATTTTGGTGACAGGAAACGGGACAATAAATTTGGGGGCCAGTTTATTACTCACGGAGCGGAGAGGAATGTTTCTGGATGAAAGCCACACTTTTTGACCCACGACGTAGACGGGAGGCTTAGACCGGTGGCGATCGGCTTGGGCCTTGGTGCGCGCACGCACCTGGAGCAGAGTCTCATGGGCTCTACTCCATGTGTGGCGACACCTCTGGACGAACACGTGGGCGGAGGGGACCGCGACTTCGGACTCCAGACTGGGAAAAAGTGGTGGCTGGTACCCTAAGCTACACTCAAATGGCGAGAGGCCCGTACCCGACACTGGTAACGAATTATGGGCGTACTCAATCCAAGAGATTTGCTGGCTCCAGGACGAAGGATTCTTGGAGGCTAAACATCGCAACCCTCTCTCAAGATCTTGGTTGGCCCGCTCAGTCTGACCATTACTCTGGGGGTGAAACCCCGAAGACAGACTAACCGTCGCCCCCAGTAATTTACAGAATTCGTGCCAAAATTTAGAAATAAATTGGGGCCCCCTGTCGGAAACCATGTCCATCGGAAGGCCATGTAAACGAAAGACGTGGTCAACGACAGCTACCGCTGTCTCCTTAGCCGAAGGTAACTTGGCTAAAGGGATAAAATGAACCATTTTCGAGAACCGGTTCACGACGGTTAAAACAACCGTCTTGCCCTGTGAGGGCGGGAGGGCGGTGATGAAATCTAGTGCGATGTGGGACCAGGGTCTTGAAGGAACCGACAGCGGTTGGAGTAACCCATCCGGAAGGCGATTAGAGGTCTTACCAATGGCGCAGACTGAACAAGCCAAAACAAATTCCCGGATGTCGCGAGCCATGCGAGGCCACCAGAATCGTTGCTTGACCAAAAATTTTGTTCTATTTACCCCTGGATGACAAGCTACATTGGAACAATGACCACATCGTATAACGTCGGACCAAACTCCCTCTGGCACAAATAACCGACTCGGTGGCCCGCCGGGCGGAGGCGTTACCCCTTCTAGGACCGACTTGACCCTCGACTCGACCTCCCATACGAGTGTGGAGACCACCAGTCTCGGGAGTAGACGGGCGTTCGGAGCGGTCAAAAACGCACGACAGTGCTAGTTGGCTGAAGTTGCGAATAAAACGGCGATAGAAATTGGCGAATCCCAGAAACCTCTGTAGGGCCTTACGAGAATCTGGACTTGGCCAATCTATCACAGCCTTAACTTTGTCAGGATCCATGCGCATTCCCTCGGATGAGACGATATAACCCAGGAAAGGAACAGACTGTGCATGGAACGCGCATTTCTCCGCCTTGACAAAAAGCCCATTCTCTAGCAACCTCTGAAGCACTAGTCTGACGTGTCGGACATGCTCCTGGAGAGACGAAGAAAAAAATCAATATGTCATCCAGGTAGACATACAGAAACTGATCGACCATGTCTCCCAACACGTCATTGACTAGTGCCTGGAAGACTGCGGGGGAATTGGAAAGCCCGAAGGGCATGACCAAATATTCAAAATGGCCCCTAGGGGTATTAAATGCCGTCTTCCACTCATCCCCCTCTCTTATGCGCACCAAATGATAAGCATTACGTAAGTCCAATTTCGTGTATACGGATGCTCCCTGTAACCTCTCGAAGGCTGAAGACATCAACGACAAAGGATAAGTATTCTTTACCGTGATGTTGTTCAACCCCCGGTAATCAATACAAGGTCGCAGAGAACCATCCTTCTTACTCACGAAAAAGAACCCCGCCCCCGCTGGAGAAGAAGAGGGGCGGATGAACTCGGAAGCTAGAGAATCAGAAATGTATTTCTCCATGGCCTCCCTCTCAGGTAAAGAAAGAGAGTATAACTTGCCTTTGGGCGGAGACTTGCCTGGCAGTAAGTCTATAGCACAGTCATAGGGACGGTGGGGAGGGAGAGAAGCAGCCCGGGACTTACTGAACACCTCCTTCAGGTCGAGGTACTCCGCAGGCAGGTTAGATAAATCCATCGTCTCCTCCTGAAACACAGAACAAGACACAGACGAACGAGCAGAAACAAGACAAGAGGCATGGCGCTGATTACTCCAACCAATGACTGAATTGTGTCCCCAGTCAACCCTGGGATTGTGCTTCAACAACCAGGGATGACCGAGGACAATGGGGATGAGGGGGGAGTCCGTGATGAAAAATTTAATAGTCTCAGTGTGATTGCCCGATATGACCAGAGTGAGGATGTCAGTGGTGTGTGTGATGGTGGGGAGAGTCTGTCCGTTGAGGGCGTGCACATCAATGGGGTTGGGGAGGGGGGTGAGGGGGATTTGAAGCTGTGAAGCAAGGTGGCGGTCCAAAAAACTACCCTCTGCCCTGGAGTCCACTAACGCCTGGCAGTGATGAGATCCGTTGGCCCACTGCAACCTACGCGGAAGGAGAGTCGCGGACGAGGATTTCCCCAACGCAGCTCCACCCGACAGTAACCCCCATTCTACTGTCGGGCTCGCTCTTTTAACGGACACTGGTTGAGGAAATGCCCCGCCGCGCCACAATAAAGACACAAGCCTCCCGTCCTCCGGCGCTCTCTCTCCTCCCGGGAAAGCCGAGCTCTCCCCACCTGCATGGGCTCGTGATCGTTGGGTGGGCTGACCGTGTCATTGGCCAGAAACTCCCGGTACTCTGGTAATCTCCTTGTCTGAAAACGTTGGTCACGGTACTCTAGGCGTGAGTCCACTCGCATAGCCAACTCCATGAGTCCGTTAAGATCAGTGGGTAGTTCCAGCGTGAAAATCTCCCGTTGGACATGGTCAGCCAGCCCATGCAGGAAATGATCCCACTGCGCCTCCTCGTTCCATTTGCACTCTGCTGTTAAAGTCCTGAACTCGATGATGTAATCGGAGACGGGTCGATTGCCTTGGCGAAGCTCCGCCAGTCTCACTACGGCATGGTCGAAGACCCGTCTCATCTCCTCCGAGAGTGCTTGGAACGAGGAGCAGCACGGATGTTGGTTCTCCCAAACCGCTGTTCCCCACAGCGCAGCACGGCCCGCCAGCAGATTCAGAACCAATGCCACTCTGGAATTCTCTGTGGCAAATGTCATGGGCTGTAATGAGAAAAACAGTGAGCATCTGGTTAAAAAGGATCTACACAGATTAGGCTCGCCTGCGTAGCGTTCCGGCGTGGGGATGCGGGGCTCGTGCTGGCCGCTGATGTTAACTGGGTTCTGGGGGACCGGCGGTGGGGCTGGCGCAGTGGGTTGTCTGAGTTATTGTAACTGGGTGGAGAGCTCGGACACCTGCGCCACGAGAGCCTGTACCGCCTGGGTGGTCGCTGTCACCTGTTCATCCTGGCGATCCATCCTCTGGTTACTGTTAGCGAGATACTCCTGCAGTCCTGCAACTCTCGCTGGATCCATTTTGTGTGTAACCGGTGGAGAAATCGCGTTCTGTTGGAAGTTTGTCCCTCTGCAGCTACGGTAACCCCCTGACGTCACCTGGCTAGCTGTGAGTGGCTAAACAACTCATTTGCGTTTGGGCCAGTTTCTATAAAATCGTCTGCCTGTTGGGCTTGGACATATTCTCTGGTGTATGGATACATTTTTAGCCTTGTTGCTGCTCGGGTATGTGGTTCTCCTGTGTTACAAAGGTGCTTGACTGATTGCCAGACACTTCCGGGTAATCACGCTGTGTATTGCCGAAGGTCTTGGGCAAAGCGCACTCCGGGTAGCTTTACCACAATTAAGTAGTGGCATCAAGAAGGTCTGGGGCAAAGTACCCACCTTTAACGTTACTGATAGATGCTTCCGGGTAATCGTGCTGTGTATTACTGAAGGTCCTGGACAAAGCACACGCCGGGCAGTTTTACCACAACTAAGCAGAAGTATCAAAAAGGGTTGTGAAAACTGGTGCAACGGGCTGTTTTTTCCATTGTGGCAGTTCATATGTCAACATTGAGGCAGATTGCTCCTGCTGTTTTGCCTTGCCTGAATTAATTTTTATTTCTTTCCTTTATTGTGTTTTTTTTGCTGTAGCCTCTGTCTACTGCTGTTTGACTGATGTGGTATTGGTTGTTCTAGTACGAGAATTCTGTCCACTCTGCTAGTGATAACTTCCTTTTCTTTTTTCCAGAGTACTAGTGTAGCTGCTCACAGGGGAGGTTCCTGGTTCCGTCCCCCGCACACTGCACCCCGTATTGTAGTGGTAAACTGGACTTCACAATATTGTTTGAATCGTGTGTGTGTGTGTGTGTGTGAGTGTGTGTGTGATCGTGGGCCCTAGGTTCCAGAGCACGGTTGGTAGATGTCACGCGTGTATCGGATGGGTAACCTGCCTTGCCAGTGACTCTGTATTCTCCAATTTAAATGGTAAACATATTGTCCCTCGTAACAGCTAATACCAGGTCTAGTCTCTCGTGCCAGTAATATGTCTTTAGTATGACAGTATGGCTTTCTGTGATTATACCATTATATAATAAAGTTGTTATTGTTTTTTTGAGAACACGTCTCTGTCTGGTTCATCTCACGTGTACTTCGAATCTGTTTGCCTTAGATCAGGTATTTAGCAGTTAAGGTGTAAAGTATATCCTGGTGTGAGAGCCACCAGGTGGCGTAGTCAAGAACCTTTAAATCTGTTTAAAACACGGAAAGGGGGGTCACATGTGGTCAGATCGTTCTGTCAGGGTCTAGAAAGAGACTGAAAGATCCAAATGCGATAAACTCATTTATTGACAGAACTGCACGAAGTACATAAAGTCCGAATACCACTGAGAACTCAGGACGGGCAGGCAGGGTACAGAACAGTCAGGCAGGTCCAGAAGACGGAGAAGGCGGTGAGCTGGTCAGGGGCTCGTGACGCAGGGGAAGCAGTGGGCAGATGAACCGAAGGAATCCTGGAATCCGGAACAGAGGCGATCTCCCGGGAGAAGCACAGCACACACCAGGGACTAGAGCCCTGCACTGGCCTCAAATCTAGGCCCTAGCCCGGCCCTGGCCCGAGACGCTGAGGCCCTAGCCCGGCCCGTGTCCAACAGCTTATCAAAATTCTCGGCCCGAGTCCGACTGGAGCCCGTGTTTTTTTTGTTTTGTTTTGTTTTTTTCAGCCCTTAAAATAGTTCTGTTTTGTTTTTAATGTCAAAGTAGTTATATTTCGTTTAGTTTCTTTATTGAGTTAATTTAGAAAAATGTTTAGAGCATTTTTTTGTTTGTTAAATTGTAGTTTTAATTTTTTTTAAGTGACGACCAAGCGACCAGCGGCCGACAGTGAGTTAACCGCATATTAAATCTATTTAGTCTCTCAAATCAACTCTTGACTTGTCTTGCCTATAATAAAATCCATAAATATAAAACACTTCAAGCATCACAATGTTAGTTAATTTCGCCAACTATTACCACCACAGTAGCCTAAAAGGCATTTTTGACGAGCTGAGGCAGGCTGATTCTGCTCGCGGCTCTCGCAAACGGAGCTAAACAATCTAAAAACAAATAATAAAAAAAAGAACATGCAGGTTGTCTTATAGCCTACCTTACACCTACGCAAAATGATTATAAATCCTATCTTCAATTCCCGTAGTATATGCTCATTTAACGGAGTTTACAGCAACCGAAGCAAAAGATTCAAGATGCATTTTATTCAGCAGCTTATTTCAAATTCAAAGACCACATAAGAAAGCGCGCACTGGTAAGATCATAAGTCTCATTCATTTTTATTGAAGATGATTGTGTTTTTGAGCATCTAAGACTTATTTTAAGTTTCATTTACGGCCATTTGCGTTGGCTTGCAGTAGTCATTTGCGGCGATGCGTTTTGCAGCGCCATCATATCTATCTGACTACAACATATAGCCCATAACCCTCTCACACGTTTATTTTTTAACCGTTTGCCAGGAGTAAAATGTATACATGTGGTTTAAACAACCAGATAGGCTATTTACATTTGTCCAGTTTCGTCTGAAATGCTTTCATCCTTCTGAATTGGTTTGTTTAGTGATCGGACTACATTGATAGCCCTGTTCATTAATAGCAGCAGACGCCCCGCGGATGACATGCAACAGAAACGCCACGCTCACACCACGCTTGCAGTGTGTCTCCGGCCTTAACTCTAGCAGCTGCGCTGAGAAAACGTGCGCTGCTGCTGCTGGCGCGGACTCTGAACATGCTCTGAACACTGTGCGAGCCATCTTGACAGTCGCGTTAGCTATTATGGTCTCGTGTTCACCAGCGCAGAACATCTCATTGTTCCTTTTAGTTAATAAAATAAATATAAAAAGAAGGAGAAGCCTCAAAAAGGCCCGAAGCCCGGCCCGCGTTTTAGGTATGACGTGAAAATTGGCCCGAAGCCCGGCCCTAGGGGTAGTAAAAAAGTCGGGGCCCGTCGGGCTCGGGCATAAATGCAGGGCTTTACCAGGGACCACAGAAGCCTGCAACGATCTGACAATGTGCGCAGTCAGTGACACGTATATAAAGGCAGCGGTGATGAGTGCAGCAGGTGATAGTGCTCAGGCAATAATCAGAAACCACGCCCCCAACACAACCACACAACACAAAGTG
This sequence comes from Pseudorasbora parva, assembly GCF_024679245.1. NCBI lineage: Eukaryota > Metazoa > Chordata > Actinopteri > Cypriniformes > Gobionidae > Pseudorasbora > Pseudorasbora parva. The sequence goes on from NC_090179.1 coordinate 14,950,155, forward strand.
AGTGAGACGATGGATTGATGAACCGTGACACCCACAGCCTAGCATTAATAAGAGCAGGGAGAGCAGCAATAACCCCCTTAGGGGAAACAGAGCAGAACCAACATAATGTACTGCAGATATCCTTGATGTTTAATAATTTCATTCACAACATACTTGAAAATGAGTCTGATTCAAAGGCAAATCAGAATAGCAAATCCTGACTGGACGAGAGGGGGAGCTGGGGATGGGGGAGAGAAAATGGGCTCTGGAGAAACATGATAGCTGCTGATAATACTGAAGGAGCTTATATATGTATGCTGTGATAGACATCTTATTTCTATAGGTAGATGTTTATCAGGTGACAGTCAGCTGCTGCTATCCTGACTAGCATAAACTGCCAGAACTAATGCTTTCTGTCAAGACTACTATCATCCAAGATGATTGACAATTAATATACAGTACAGATTGGCTGTATGTTTCTGTTCTGGGCAAGAACTCCCTGCGCATCTATCCAGCTTAGCATTGTTAAGAGCAGAGAGAGCAGCAATAAATGAATGAGCTAAGGCAGCAATAATAAATTATTATATGCACTAAAAGCCCATTTTTAAATATATGCAGTGCATGCTATAAGCCCTACTTTAGTCGTGATTTAAGTTTAAATATGTTTACACTGGCAGAGAAGAAACGTGTTACAATCGTACACACACATCTATATTAAACCAACAGCACACTTAAAATACAACGCAAGAAAATATGAGTTGAGTAGTTGAGTCTTATCGGAATTCAAATGTCTCTTCAATTGGTCTGTGACCAATCAGATTGTGTTCCTCAATGCCTGCAGCCAATCAGAGGCAGAGCTGCTGACGGTACTCGTCTGGCTGACGCTGGCTCACTCGCGGGAGGTTTGCGGCCTTTCAGGTGAAGTACAATGTTGCGTTACATTATTTATTTAATAAAACACTGAGAGCTCATTCTTCGGACCAGTTCAATTACGGCACATCGCAGCCTGACCTTGATGACGGTAAACGATAAGTGACGATAAACTGTTTTGGAATAAAATGACCTAACGTTACTCGATCCTGAAAAAAACGGAAAATGTCCTGCTGTTTGGAGGTAAGTAATAAGTAAGACTAATGTAACTAAACGTGAATAAAAAGTTGAATGAACATGCACCTGACCTTATCTCTGGTTGTTCTGTTCTGTTAACAGATGCTGTTCTTCACGAGTGTTTGCTGTCAACTGTCTCTGATGATGTGTAAGCGGCCATCAGACGCAAGTGTACTGCAAAGGGAATATAATGTGTAATTTATATTTATGTATAGAGATGGTCAGTGGAATTAGTTCAATAATATGTTTTCCGACATCTTCCAGTGTTCATTTAATGAAATGAGAAATGTGAAATTTATAAATGTGAAACCGTTAATAAAAAACATTGGGCTTGTTTAATGAAATGTCTCTTCATTAGTTATGTGTGTTAGATTTGATTTGATTTAATTTATTGTAATGTCCTTGAAAACAAATGCATTCAACATTGGGAAAGTAAGACAGTAAGTAATTCATTAAAATGTAGCACATTTAAAATACTATATTGTGTGACATTATGTAATTCAAAGTATATTGTACAATGTATAGCTAAGTAACAACACATTGTATTGTTATTGACTACAAAGTATATATTTTTAGTAATTTAAATAAGTCAAGGTAAATAAAATATATATTATATTCATAGTATATTGCTTGTGTGTCCTGAAGATACTGGTAATTCATTTGTAATTTACTTAAAACACAAATAAATTATACTATAACAAAAATAAAGTATACCTATAATACAAATAAAGTATACTATAACACAAAGTGCACTTATAATACAAATAAAGTCTACTATAACACAAATAAAGTGTACTTATAATACAAATTAAATATACTTAACACAAATAAAATATACTTATAATACAAATAAAGAACATTTAAAGGAACTGTATGTAAGAAATGTATTTCAATTAATCATAAAATGGCCCTGATATGTCACTAGACATTAAGAAATCATGTTAATTTCAAATACTTCTATCACTGACAACAGTGCTGATCCTAAAGCCAATCTGGCAACCTCGAGTCAGGGGGAGGGGGAGAGTGGAAAGGGATTGCAGGACCAGTTTTGGCCACAATCTTACATTCACTTTCTTAAATTTCAAAAATTAAGCATGTAATTTGTCCCTATACTTAAAGTTTACTAAGTATACTTCAAGTTGTTCCAATTTAGCACACACAAGTACACTAAATACACTTAAAGCTATGCTTTAACAGAACTTAATTAAAATTAAAATATACTTAGTACAAAATTAATTGTTTCAAAATAGCACACTTCAAGTTAAAGCTGCAGTCTTTTTGCTACTTTTTGCTTTCTAGAGGTTAAAGGGGGGGTGAAATGCTGTTTCATGCATACTGAGCTTTTTACACTGTTAAAGACTTGGATTCCCATCCTAAACATAGACAAAGTTTCAAAAACTAATGTTGGACGTTTGATGGAGTATTTCTGTGTCAAAAATACTCCTTCCGGTTTCTCACAAGTTTCGGCGAGTTTTTTTCAAGTATGGGTCTATTTGACGTTAATAAGAGCGGAAGGTCCTTGTATGGGCCGTACGGGCTCTTCTCCCGGTAGGGTGCGCGCGCGCGTGACTAGAGCACGCTGTAAACAGTCTCTCAGCTGCAGATCCAGTCGTCCGTGAACGGCGCCGTGCTCCACTTTATTCCTATGGGTGACGTCGAGCGACTTCAACTCTTCAGCACAGCATTCCGGAAAGGCAGCGCTGCATTTGAACCGATTTGAACGCAGAAATGACGGGAAGCTTGACAACATCGTTTCAGTTGCGTCTCAAAATGGATTTACACGCCACTGCTGTCACAGGACTTTACCAAATCAGACCAAAGAAAAATGTTTCTGACGGAGCGGTCCCAGCGATAAAGCTTCGACGGTGAGTTAACTTAAACTGCTTCAAATGTCTCTGCTATTGGCTACCGTCGCATGAGTAAACATCAGTAAACGACACGATCGCGTGCTTCGTCATTCAAATGCGCTAACGGTTACTCCATTGTTGTTCTCTGTATAACGTTACAGTATTCTGACGTGCAAAACCGTTTTGCTTGCTACTTCTAAGGTCTAGTCGCATACAATAGTCCATAAACCGAATCATGTCCTTATACTCTGCGAGTAAACACACAGAAATGTGGAGAGGCCATTAAATACAGTAACTTACATACCACAGAGACGGACGTCCTGCTGTTGCCGTTTCTCCTGTTCAATTTATTTCTCCCTCAGATTTGATTGTGGATCATTATCTGTATTAGCTGAGATAGATGGGTTTCTCCACGCTTGAGGACGTCACCGCTTTGCGCGCTTGTCATTCTTTAGCTCCGCCCACACGATACGCCTCCAGGCGCTCGGTTTTTTCCGGAAAGACTCGGTACAGCCTATATTTCTTTTATAAATATGATAAAACTAAAGACTTTTCGGAGATATGAAGGATGCAATACTACTCTATAGGTACTCAAGATTGACATGAGATTGACTGAAACTGAGTGTTTCACCCCCCCCTTTAATAAAAAGAACTGCATGCGTCTTGCAGAAGAACATTGCAGCCTGAGCTACTTCTCTCTGTTTATGTCTATGGCGAGTCACGCAGGGACTGTGCTCTTCCGCAGCGGTAGCTACCAGTCTGGCCTGAAATAGTCCCAATATAAACACTCATTATAAGTGTACCATAATGATTCAGGGTAAGACAAAAACACGGTTTGGAAAATGGATTCATGTTGTACATTGTCATTGTATAATATTTTTAAATCTTGAAGACAATTTTTTTTTACGGACAGCAGCTTTAACTAGTCATTAACACACTTCAATTATACTGAAAATTAGTCTGGACGCAAGTATACTTAGCATGCTGTTTTTCACTAGGGTGTTGTGATGAGTCTCGATTTTTTGTTGAGACATTCAGATGGTAGAGTCAGAATTTGGCGTAAACAGAATGAGAACATGGATCCATCATGCCTTGTTACCACTGTGCAGGCTGGTGGTGGTGGTGTAATGGTGTGGGGGATGTTTTCTTAGCACACTTTAGGCCCCTTAGTGCCAACTGGGCATTGTTTACATGCCACAGCCTACCTGAGCATTGTTTCTGACCATGTCCATCCCTTTATGACCACCATGTACCCATCCTCTGATGGCTACTTTCAGCAGGATACTGTACCATGTCACAAAGCACAAATCATTTCAAATTGGTTTCTTGAACATGACAATAGGTTCACCGTACTAAAATGGCCCCCACAGTCACCAGATCTCAACCCAATAGAGCATCTTTGGGATGTGGTGGAACGGGAGCTTCGTGCCCTAGATGTGCATCCCACAAATCTCCATCAACTGCAAGATGCTCTCCTATCAATACGGGCCAACATTTCTAAAGAATGCTTTCAGCACCTTGTTGAATCAACGCAACGTAGAATTAAAGCAGTTCTGAAGGTGAAAGGGGGACAGACACAGAATTAGTGTTCCTAATAATCCTTTAGGTGAGTATATATATATACACATATGCTATATATGCTGTGATAGGCATCATATTCCTATATGTAGATGTGGATCAGTTGAGAGTCAGCTGATGCGAGCTTGACTGACGTGACGAAATATTGTTCCACACTGCAGGACAGTAAGAGCACTACAACATATTTTTTTATTCTTGTTTTTTAAAATTTAAAAAATGTTTTAATAAATGTATATATATATATATATATATATATATATATATATATATATATATATATATATATATATATATATATATATATATATATATATATATATATATATATATATATATATATATATAAAATACAGTTTATTATTTTTGCTGTTCAAAATCAGTCAACTGGCTTTCATAGATAACCAAAGAAGTAGATGAAGATCACGTTTTTTAAGTTTAGTTTCAAGCTGTTCACACATTGACAATAAAAAAAAAGTGATGAATACATGAAAAATCTTACATATAGCCCCTTCAAATTCAATTATTAAATTAATTCAAATCTCAGGGCATAAAATCCTATGTGGGAAGTGGTTGGCAGCAGGTAATTGTGCCATGTGTGATTTTTGTTTGCTGTACTAAGCAAATGCTGTGAATGTATAAATTGGTTTGAGGAAAAAAACGAATTTACTCAAGTTTGTGTGTGTGTGTGTGTGTGTGTGTGTGTGTGTGTGTGTGTGTGTGTGTGTATTAGGATGAGATGAGTCATACGAAAGACCTATTACATAACTTTCATTAAAAACTCCTCAGACCACTTCTGTGATGATATCCCAACACTCTTCCCAACACACAGACACATAAACTCTCTCTCATTCTATCATCTCTCACAGCCTGGACATTCTTAGCAAGTGCTTTTTCTCTTCATGCCCATATCCCTTCATGCACTCTGTAGTGAACTAAGAGTATCGTTGAAGTCTGCATATTAGCAGTGGGGTCCAAAATAGCCCTGCATGTGTGCACTGTAAACCTGAATAAGTACACAAACCTCAAACAATTTGAGTTAAGCAGTTACATAAAACAAAATTAAATGTAAAGAAATACAAACTTAAAATAAACAGAAGTGGCAGATTTCTATATGCTTAACTTGAAATATTTCAGTAAGTTAATCCATACATTTAACTTAAAATTATAGAATCTCAACTTAAATATTTTTAGAAGTGGAAAGTTGGCTAGCTTTAACTAGCTTAGTCAGTAAATGTTAACTTGCTAATTGGTAACTTTAGTAGCATTAGCATTTCATATCAGCTGCTGAATAAGTACAGCATTGTTGAACATTTAGGCCTAACATATATCTGTTCTTAAACTAAGCTCATGCTCCACTGATGCAGTGCTTTAAGTGGGCTGGTACGCGCCGGTAGACCTTCTCAGTACCGCCACTTCCAAATAAAGCTCTTGAGCGTACATCCACCTCTCCGTGCGCCCAGAACGTGACTTTAGCCCGGTATGCTCATTTGCACATCATCCAGAGTGCCCTTCACAATGCACGTTTTCTAATTCGTCCCACCGAGAATAACTGTTCGTGGAAGGCTTTAAGACCCGGCAGAATCCTCTGCCGGTGTTCTCTATGCTCACGCTAACGGCAAATCCCTTTAACTCTTCGCATTTAGATTTTCGGCAAATCAGTTTGGGCGGATGCAAACAATGTGATTATTGTTCTTGAGTCCAACATTCAGTGTTGTTTTATTGGCTGAAAGTCCAGTTATTATGCTTTCAAATTGTACGCCATCTATGTTTCTTCCTGAGAAAACAAAAACAAAAAACCTTTTACGTTTTATCATTTTGAATAGATGTCGATGCTATTTAATATCCCTTTAGTGTAGAAAATAAATATTCAGCAATTTGAGCATGAAGTCACATTATGCCTACTGGACTGAACATATAAAAGTAAGGATACAAAAGAAAATTGTATCAAGAACGAGAATATAGAAGTATATTGAGATAAGTGTTTACACTAAAGTGTTATAGTAGTACTAAAGAGTTACCACGCACAGTATGGGAAAAATATTGATGGCACTCAGACAGCAATGTTCAACTGTGTATCTAAAAGAAATGTATCTAAAAAAATAGATACATTTCTAGTTTATTTGTTTTTCAGAAAATATGAGACCATTGAAAATGGTTACCAATTAACTCATTGAGCAACATTGAGATCCCTATATCTCTGGAAATTAATAGGCCTTAAAATTAAGGAACCAAAAGTAAAAAGTGTTTTAAGAATTGGAATCGAAAAGGATCTAAAAGGATATTAAAGTATCTTCAAAATGAATTACAGGCGTGCAAACTTTAAAAAAAAAAAAAGTGATTTTCCCCTTTTTTTTATACGTCACCTTATAATGCAACAAAGATTTCTAAAATCAACAGATTTCACTAATAGACCTACCAATCTCTGTGTGAAAATAAAATAATGATGCCATCCTTCTAAAGTAATTTTTACACCCCTGTGAAAATTGTCATTCTGAACCCCACTACAAAATATTGAATTACTCAGTAAATATACATCCATCACAATAAATATTTTGTCTTTTTTTCCCTTAATTTATGACTGTCTTTCTTCAGAAACAAAATTAACAAAATCTGGGAAACTTTCAGAAATTTGGCAGATTTTGACACAGAATGACTCAAATGTGTTTGTCTGAGATCCTTTATACACACACTTAACTGCAGACACTGAAATAACTACACTGTGTGGTACAGTACACATATATTGAGTGTCCCTTATTATGTCCCTTATTTTCCTAAAAAAAAAACACGATTGTCCCTTATTTTCTTTTCCAGAAGTTGGCAACCCTACGTATAAAACCCCTTCAATATAGCTGTTATTACCTCAGGGGAGGAGAGGAGTCAGCAAAATAAATAATAATAATAATAATACCGACACTTCTTTTGGGCCACTTAAAGCACTGCCTTGATGGTTACCTCTAGAAACCCAACATAACAGAATCTTTTCTAAACATGTTTAAACATTAAATACAACTAAATCTCTTTCTTAACATTAACTTAACACAAAAGTTGATTTGATTAAACAGATTTGTTTAAATTAAGTTTACCTTCACTTTATTTCCATACTATTACTCATTTTAATATTATGTTATTTATAGTAGTATAACATGCACGTTTTTATGAACCCTCTAATGATTTAAAAAGGTTAAATTGTTGTGAAAAAAATAAAATTTTTAAATAAAACAATTTTGAATTTAAATTAAATTGTTTGAATGAGTGCAAAAATTGGCACAAGAAATGAATGGGAGTTGAATTTCATTTATTGGAAATGTCAGGTACTTCACCAAACAAATTCTTACTGAAATCAAATATATCATCCTCAAGTTTGGAACACAACTTGATTAGATGTATGGCTTTAGAGTAAAATGTGTTATATTTCATATAAAAATAGAACATTTTATCTTTTCATAACAATATATACCGATCAGCCATAATATTATGTTCCTAATATTGTGTTGGTCCTTCTTTTGCTGCCAAAACGGCCTTTACCCGTGGAGGCATGGACTGCACTAGATCCCTGAAGGTATGCTGTAGTATCTAGCACCAAGATGTTAGCAGGAGCTCCTTTAAGTCCTTTTGTTGCGAGGTGGTGCCTCCATAGATCGGACTTTTTTGTTCAGCACATCCCACCAATTTGTAAAATACACATGCTATATAGAAAAATGTTGGGTAGCATAAAGTATATGTTGTGCAGCAAACTATTTGATTTCAAATCCAGTCACCATATCCAACACACTATGATTCGATACACTAATCATAATTTCACATATACTTGCATCATATCTTTTTAAATGAACAAAATGACTGATGAGCATTCGATATTTGAAAGTGTTTTTGTAGCTTGACTTGAGTCCAGTATTTGTTTATATAACTGCACTTCTATAACTGTTGTCTCAAAGGACAAGACGAATGTGGAGAAAGAAAGAGAGCGATATTCATACACATTCAAAATCGCTCTATTTCCAGCACATGCATTCGCTTGTATGCGCGTTCTATAATAAAACATATACACTTGCTTTTCCTCTCAAACACACCGGTGTTATTTATGTGAATTGTCAGGATTTCCAAAAGGCTGCCTTCAGGGAGCTAAACTTAAGATCTGCAATGTCACCATGCTCCTCAAAGTTACTGAAACTCAGGTAAGAACTTCTAATATGACTCTTTTTTTCTTTTCCTGACCACTTTTTCATTAGGGCCTCGATCACAGCTGTGCCATTTGCAGACCTGCCAACAGTTGCATCTGTCGCAGCAGAGGTCAGAGCTTTGGTTAAATTTAAGGCTGATAACAATCGCTGGTTTATTCAGGCAGGTCAGAGATTTCTCCATTAACACACACCGGCAAAGCTCGTTCAGTCGCTTTTAAGAAGATTTAGGAAGGTTATACCAATGAAACCACTGCTCAACTATTAATCAAGATGTGCTGCTTTATAGGCTCAGTTCGAGCTGGTTCTGCAAATGGAAGAATTGAGCTGACATTTAAACTTCCATTCACCACAGAGCAAAAAAAAAACAAAAAAAAAACGAGAGCAGTATGTAAGTTTTGGATATAATTAACCCTTCTACTATCTCTGATAAATCATAATGGAGTTTGAATGTGAAAGCTCACGAGGAGCTTGTTAATTTAGCACAAGTCAATCACAAACACAAATGCACATAAACGGGCGCTTGCCTCAATCCTCTGACAATTCTTCAGGCATCCCGAATTACCATCTTGATTTTGAATCTTAACTATCTTTAATTAAATAGTCCGGATGGAGCTTGTGTTGAATCTCGTGCTCATGATGTTCATTTGGGGACAGCAAGGTAAATGTTTAATCGTTCCAATTTGTTTGCATTTACCACTTTCAAGGACTAGATTAGGACATGCAAACTGGCGAATTGGAGCTAAGCCCAAGTTGAGTTCTTAAACATTTGTCGATTAGTCACTATTGCATAGGGACACTAATCAAAAAGTAAAGGTTAGTAAACTGCTCATGCATGTGCTTGTCATTGATCATTGAGTTTTAGTTCACCAGGATAAATTCCCAGGCCTTAGTCTAAAGTCAATGAGAGGATAAAATCCCAGCTGCTGCCACTGCAGCCCTGTTGTAGAGACCTTGGCGGTGAATCGAGAAGAGTGCATTGAGCCCTTTGAGAGTCCAGCCATTGTGTGTTCAGCAAATCACTTCACCTGAGCTTCTATTCAAACCCGTAGCCGGTGTGAATCCTTCAAAGCTTTGAAGATCAACAACAGAAGAATGCCTGATGTTTTATGCATTTTCCTACTTGAAAGCAGTATTCGCCTTTTTTTCCTGAGGTGTTTTGTCGATAAAGCGCGTGTTCAACAATTTCACAGAAGGTTTGTTACCTTGAGAAAACTCATTAGAGAATGGGTGGGGCATCTGCAAAGTTGCACAGTTGGAAATAATGGGAAACCTTAAAACATAAATTAGTTTGCCAAGTTGTGCAACAGAGAGAGAAATTCAAAAGATGTGCCAGGATGCTGTTAATATCCCCAAAATATATTTGCTAATATGTCCTTTCTGGCGCTGGGAATTTGTCAAAACCACACACAAAAAAAAGATTTCTATCTATCTATCTATCTATCTATCTATCTATCTATCTGTCTATCTGTCTATCTGTCTATCTGTCTATCTGTCTGTCTGTCTGTCTGTCTGTCTGTCTGTCTGTCTGTCTGTCCGTCCGTCCGTCCGTCCGTCTGTCTGTCTGTCTGTCTGTCTGTCTGTCTGTCTGTCTGTCTGTCCGTCCGTCCGTCTGTCTGTCTATCTATCTATCTATCCTCTTAAAAATAAAGGTTCTTATATAGGTATTTTTTGGCAGGGTGTATGGTTTCAAGGTTCTTTGTAGTGCAAAAAGGTTATTTAGACTATAAAAAGGTTAGAAAAAAAGGTCCTTTAAAGAAACTTTCACAAAACGGTTCTTTGGGGAACCAAAAATAGTTGTAAAAAATGATTTTATGGCAAAGTAAATAAAACAGAAAAAGTATGCATATTTTGCTTAGAATAATCTTTTAAAAGTGAAAACTCTAGCGTATTAAGTAAAATCTAAACATGTAGAGTAAATTTCACTTGTGACTTTCTAGCATATTTACACAAATTAATAAAGTACATGAAGCTCAAGAAATCAAGTAAAATTTACGTCGTCTTGAAGCAAGGAATCTGCGCATGCGTGGAAAGAACGTGACTGCTGAGGGCTTCTCCGATCTGCACTGCACACAAGTGTCATTCATGGTCTCGACGGGTAAGCAATAAACAGCATTATATAGCCGATTTTTAGATTTAATTAATTCTGTAAATTTATTTCATGCAATGGTTGTGCTGTCATCACCTAATTCTGTATATTTCAACAGTTTAAAGGGGGGGTGAAATGCTGTTTCGTGCATACTGATCTTTTTACACTGTTAAAGACTTGGAATCCCATACTAAACATAGACAAAGTTTCAAAAGTTAAGGTGGACGTTTGATGGGAGTATTTCTTTGTCAAAAATACTACTTCCGGTTAGTCATAAGTTTCGGCAAGTTTTTTGAGATCATGCGTCCCCTTTGACGTTAATGGGGGCGGAATTTCCTTGTATGGGCCTTACGGACAATTCTACCGGAAGCGCGTGAGAGAGAGAGAGGGAGAGAGCGAAAGCAACAGCCTACCCCCATCAAAGCGCTGGCTTGTAGGATGCTGGACAGGTGACAATTACACATAGCACATAACAATGTCACCAAAAAAGTGCATTTTTGGTTGCCAGACCAAGACAGTCCTGCACAGATTCGCTAAAAACCCCGCGTTAAGGCAACAGTGGATGTAATTTGCTTTTCCGGATCAGCAACTGAGTTGCGCGAATGTTTATATCTGTTCGCTGCATTTCGGTGCCGACTGTTTCATAAACAAGGCCCAGCTCGACGCCGGCTTTTCCCAATCGCCTAATATGAAGGATGGAGCAGTCCCAACGTTAGAAGGGTGAGTGAGACTGCTTCAAATGTCTGTGTTTTTTTTAGTCCGCTTACTGTCTACACAAACCACGCGTAAACACACAAACACACGTGCACAACTGCACTTCCCACATGTACACCTTCAAAGACAAAAATACGACGATATAATTCAAGTATAAATATGTAAATAACACAAGCCGCTAAGCATATTATATAGTTAGTGTATAACTTGTAACTTACCACATAGAGACGTCCTGCTCTAGTCGTTTTTGCTGCTGCTCCTGTTCAACTGCAGCCTCTGGGTCTGATTCCGGATCATAGATGTATGGCTGTATCTGATTAAAAGCCATATTTTTATTTTGAATAAAGTTTTTTTCCCGCTGTTAGGGATGACGCACTCGACTCAACACACAGCGCGCTGCTGCACACGTCATTATTTAGCTCCGCTCACACGACACGCCCCCACCCGCTCAGCTTTTTTCGGAAAGACTCGGAACAGCGCATCTTTCTTATATAATTATTAAAAAAAATAAAGACTTTTCGGAGATATGCAGGATGCAATGCTACTCTATAGGTACTCAAGATTGACATGACACTGACTGAAACTGAGTGTTTCACCCCCCCTTTAAGTGTTTTTAATGATGAGCTAACTTCCTAGAACGTTAGCAATATAACGTTAGCTTTTGTTAAGTTGAACAAATTAGTCCAATGTGGACACGACTGAGTAAACCGAGAGAACAAATCCTTAATTCGTAGTCAGGGTATATTTCTCAGGTTGTGCATTACATGCTAGCATTATTGTGAGGAAATGGCGACCAGAATTTTGCATTACATTAATGCAAGAAGTTGTAATGTGTCTTATCTGATTTGGTACGCTAGATAGTTATGATGACGTTTCGTTGAGTTCTTTTGATCATTTTTTTTAAACATGCCAGACTAAACAGCAAACAAATGTAAAACTCACAGACGCTCTCGATGGGCTTGGTTTTATGTTAGAGATGTTTCAGGAGTTTCAAAATTATTTTTCATCATCAAATTAGTGAAAGTTATGATGTGAATGCAAATATTAATATTAAAATATTTGCTGTTTACTGTTTATTGTTTTGTGTGTGTCTTTTTTTCTTAATTTCAGAATATTTAGCATGTGCATCCAGTCCTTTGTGCATTTGATGTAAACCGGTTGCAAGGGACAGAAGAGAGCAGGGTATTCTCACAAAAATGCGTATAAATAGTACGAGTGTGCAATGCCATGGAATGTATACGGCAAAACTCATTTTGGCGTGTCTATGGCAAGCTGTTTTTCGCGTGCATATGATACGCATTTTATGGCGTATTATACATACGAACCCCCCACCCCACCACCCTAAACCTACCCAAGAGCGTGTCATATATACACCATAAAGTGCATATCATATGCACGCGAAAAACAGCGTATCATATGCACGCCAAAATGAGTTTTGGCGTATACATTCCACGACATTGCACACTCGTACTATTTATACGCATTTATGTGTGATCGGGTTGAGACCAACTTGGTTGTCCTGAAGTCTACTCCGTGGTACAGTTGATTTGGTGGCTTGGTTAAAGGTATAGTTCACCCAAAAGTAAATGATGGTTATCTGATTACCAATTGGGCATCAAAGATATAGGTGACTTTGTTTTTTCAGTTGAACACAAAATAATATTTTTTAGCTTCAACCGTTGCAGTCTGTCAGTCATATAATGCATGTAAATGGAAGCAAAACCCATAAGCGTTTATAATGCTGTTCTAAGACACAAAACGATCGGTTTGTGCGAGAAACCCAATAATATTTATATCATTTTTTACATCGAATGTGACGTCCAATAGCCTTCAGCGCACGCTCACTTGAGGTCAATGTACACAATCTAGCGTGGAGATATTCCGGTGCTCTGTGTCTTAGGACATCTTAGTGTCGTCACGAGCCGCAGGGTTTAATATGGATTTGTCTGTGCATGTTTTTTTGCTCTCATAGATATTGTTTCCTCTCACACATATTATACGACTGACAAACTGCAGCAGTTAGAGTTAAAAATCATCATTTGTGTTCTCCTGAAGAAACAGTCACCTATATCTTGGATCCCCTGGGGGAAAGCAGATAAACATTAATTTATATTTTTGGGTAAACTATCCCTTAATTTATTTTAACTGTAACATTAGCCTATTAATGTTTTGATACTAATAAGTAACTTGACTGACTTCACGTTTCCATCCAAAAGCAATTATCTGTATTTTTTTTTTTTTTGTGGAGAACTGTACCCTTGAGAAAACCTGTACCCTGTGACATCCAACATGTTGTGTGTAACCTTTACATTTACACTTGTATTAGTTGCATGCAAATTTCTTATGTTGTATTACAACATCTGAGTTGATAATGAGGGTTTAAATCTAAAACTGTTAAAATCTAGCCTGACAAGCCAGACCCAAATCAAGATGTTTGGTCTGGAAACTCACCATAGACAGGGCTCAATCTGAGGGGCGGATAAACGGTTGTCTTTCAAACTCCCTCTGCACGCGATAGGATAGCGCTACACCAACCAGAGCAACGAAGGTGAAGCAGAGCTCATTGACAGATTAAACATTCACGCTAAACTCCGAACACATCTTCCCTTTTTAAGAATGACTTCAGTGCCGTTCTTTGTTCTTTTCTCAGAGAAAAGCTTAACTCCAAGTCTTCCAGAATCGCAGTCAAAGCTGATTCGAAAGACCGCCGCCGTTCGCCAGTTTCTGTGTTTACTAGACAACAGAAGCACACAAACGCAACTCGGCCGTCGTCATTATGGCCCCGCCCGCCGACTCTATACACAATGTGATTGGCCCGTCCAGATTGAGAGGAATACAGCTCAGAAGGGTATTGAGAGTTCCTAGACGACACTTGCGGGCAGATTAAATTTGCTGCCGCTAGGGTGTGTCTAGATTTCTAGGCTAGTTAAAAACTGCTTTGAAGAAATGTTTACACATTTGTGAATTTCTATTTCAGGTTTTGTTTCAGTGTTTAGTTTTAAATGCTTTCAAAATGTTTTGATATAGATTAAGATGCTATCTTAAACATTTAAACCTGAGTGAATGTTTCTGTATGTGCTTTTTTTTAATTTCTTGTCAATAAATTACCCTTAACTGCACATTGTCACATTATTATTTTGTCACATTATAAAAGCAACATTTAATTTAGTTTAAAATAACCAGCACTGCATAAAACAAGTAAACTGTATTAAAATGATCAGTAATTTAAATTAATAGAAAATATGGTTATAACCAGCACTGTATAAAACAAGTAAAATGCATTAAAAAGAGTCAATAGATTTACTTAATTATATCAACTACATCAAATTTGTAAGTAACAATTACTCAATAAAATTTAACAGGCCAAGTTATATGTACTTGTGCACTTTGTACATTTTACTCAGCTTCGTTAAGTAAATTTATTTAATTTCCTTAGGTGTTAAATTTACTTTGTTAAATTTACTTTGTGCAAAAACTTGCAAAATAAAAATTGAGTAAATTCTACTGATTGTTTTTTTCAATGTATGGCATCACTGTGAAGCCCCATTTTTGGTTCTTCCCGGCACCTTTTATTTTTAAGGGTCTGTCTGTCTGTCTGTTCCGCATACAAAACTGAATATTTTATTTAGTTCCTGAATGATTCAAAAATCGCTTTAGGCTTTGTTCAGACTGCCAGCAAAAATCCAGATTTTTTTATTTATTTATCAAATCTGATTCAAACCACATTTGGAGGAAGCAGGAAATTTAAAGTGTGTTCAAACAGTATGTCCAAAGATTTTGGCCGTAAGGAATTTCACAACTCTTGTGCGACAAGGAGTCCTGCACCGCAACTTTAGATGTTACACAAGATTTTTGGGAATTTTTCTGCATTCGGTTTGAAAGCCTTATTTTCATATATGAGCCCGATCGCACGAAAATGCGCATAAATAGTACGTGTGCAATCTCATGGAATGTATACACCAAAATGAGTTTTGGCGTGCATAGGGTACGCACTTTATGCCGTATTACACCCCACTCTAATCCTACCCAAGAGCGTGTCATATGCACGCCATAAAGTGCGTATCATATGCACGCGAAAAACTGCATAGCATTTGCACGCCAAAACTCATTGTGGCGTATCCATTCTATGAGATTTACTCACCATAGAGAACCATTCAACTCGATGTCAGATGACAATCTAGATCAGTCATACTCCAGATGAAGTTTATGCGGACCACTATTGCTGACCAATGAGATGTAATGATGGACTAAAACAGATAGAAGCCAAATTATATTTTTTTGCAGCTAGTTAGAACAAAAGCAGAAAAACAAGATTTGTCTTATCACACCTCGGATAGTATACGGCACTAGAGACGGAGAAAAAAATAGGCTGCTTAAAAACATTGGCAAATTGTTAGATGAGGTCAAATACAATCCTGCTGAAATGTTCCATGAGAATATATGACCGGAGGAGACATTTTTGCTTTCGCAGCAAAGGCGTCATCATTCACAGCACACACAGCAGACAGCCCATAATAACCACGTCACAGCTGATGATGATACAGAGGTCACCATGGAGCACACACACACACACACATGCACACAGAGTCTGAGACAAGACCTAGGGCATGATATAGTGCGTTAAGCAGATAGAAGTCTGGAAGGCTGTCATTTTTCACCCTCGTAATGGTTTGGAGTAAGTGTTGAAGTTTAGTGTGGCACACACACAGAGAGAGAGAGAGATAAAAAGACGCACGTTCATAACTCATTCACCTGATGTATGATAAACGGGCACATGTGGACAGCTGGAACTTAAATTATGATTATGGAAGATGCAATTCTTAAATCAACAATCTACAGGCGGGCAAATTCAACTGGAACGTGACAGTGGTGTTGTGAAATAATAAAAAGAGAACTAAACTTGACATTTTAATGTCAGTGAAAGTTTATTAATATAATGTATATTGTACGCAAATATCCTGAAAAAAAACATGACAAGTACACTGAAGCATACTTTTCAGAAGTCAGTGTAGGTCTGTTATTAGACTATTACACATTTTTTTGTGTTTTAGAATGGGATATTAAATAAAGTGAAGTGCATTTTAAGGTATGTATTTGCTTTAATTTAACTGTGTAACTTCATTATTGCTTATTATTAAAAAAATATTCATAGTTGATTAAGCTTGTATAGTGGTTCAGTTAATTACTAAATAAAAAGAGTCATTTCATAATTTATCTCAGAATTATGACTTTTTTTCTCGCAATTGCGTGATAGAAAGTCAGATTTCTGAAATATAAACTAGCATTACTCTTTTTATTTTTTAGTGGTGGAAACGGGCTTCCATAGCTCTCAGCACAAGCAGAGCAGTAAAGGTTTTTTCGCAGTCATGCCATAGAAAAAACATGTTTGTTTTCTCACAGAAATGGAAGCTTCAGCTTAAGTTCTGCCAGGAAGACTTAATTACTTCGTCACTACTAATTTCATATCTATCCAATCACGGCTTCACATTTTCTGTATAAAGGTCGTACTTACTCATGCTTGAATTCGCAGATGCCGATGTGACAACAACCTCCACCCTCCCCACCACCACCACCAGGATGGTTCCGTCCATACCTCTAAGGGGGGTCTGCTGCGCCCCCGCCTTCATCTCAGGCAGGGATTTGCTGATCCGCTACCCTCGGATCATAAACTATGGACGGGGCCTACGCCAAAACTTATTATGCTTGCTGGGCTGTTAATAAATGCATACTTCATTCATCATTCTATCTCCAAATCTTTCTGGTAGAAGAAGCGTGAAGTGTGAAGAGCTTTTAAAAAAATCTAAAGAACCCTTTTTTTCATCTTAAAGGAACTGTATGTAAGAAATGCATTTCGATTAATCATAAAATGGCCCTGATATGTCACTAGACACTATGCAACTGTAACGGGATTCGTTGATGGAAGGAAGGAGGCGGGAACCGGCGAACGTTCAACAAACGTTTTAATTTCCAAATAAATAAACAAAACGAAAGTAAACCGCGGGCAGCCCCTCACGGACGACTGCCCGCCATACACACATAATAAAACGTGGGCAGCCCCTCACGGACGGCTGCCCACAGACACAAAACATAAACAAAACTCAACATAAATCCAGGCATGGTCCTCTCTCGTCTTCCGCTGCCTTCGCTCCTCCTTTTATGCTCCCGTCACATGGCCGCGAGATGAGACAGGTGTGTTGCGCAGCTGGTACTCATTACCACTCATCACCGGCCCTCTCTCGCGGTCCCTCGCCCCGCTGCTTGCCACAGAAATCATGTTCATTTCAAATACTTCTATCACTGACAACAGTAGTCCGGCCAGGATATTGTCATTTAAAAGTTGTTGTTGCAGCCCTCAACTGATGTTGATGTTGACATGTTGTGTTTTGGCCTGAAGCTCCGCCCTCCAGCTATCGACCAATCAGGAAGTCAGTAGTGTTTGGGCATCTGGGTTGCCAGATCTGTTCTAGTTACCACAGCTGCTCTACAAACGTTCCTGCTGATCCTGCAGCCAATCTGGCAACCTCGAGTCAGGGGGAAGGGGAGGGGGAGCGGGATACACCGCTCTACAGTCATTTAAGAGTGATTGCAGTACCAGTTTTGGCCACAATCTTACATACACTTCCTTTACGGACCTTTTCTGTAATGGAGAAATTCCATGGATGTTAACCCTTAAACTAATACCTCAGGTCTTTCTAGTGACTGGGAACATCATTCAAAACCCTCCCCATCATTTAGTTAGACTCAATGTTTTGTCTTAGTATTCCTCAATCAGAAAATAATGTTTATCTCATAATTGTTTATATCTTGCAATTCTGACCTTTATTCTCATAGTTATTTAGTTATATTTAAAGCTACACTGTGTGATATTTTCCCCCATCTTGCGGTGAAAAGGTATATGACCATCCAGTGAATAATAGTGTCACGGAGACGAACCCCGTGATTCCCTCTGCTGGCCAGCAGAGGGCCCCATCTCCCGAATACTAACATACACGCACCCATTCACCCATCTACACTGACTTGCACTACATTTCCCATAAACCCCGTCCTTGGACTTTGATCACCGCCCAGCTGCAGCTTATCAGGACCATGTATTTAACAGACTGTGTTCTCTAGGCAGACGCGAAGTCTTGATTCTGCCACGGCCATCATTTCTGAGCGTTATTTTCCTGTCTGATTCCCTGTTGCTGTTGTGCTTTGTTTATCGTCTACGAACCTTTGCTGCCTGTCTACTGACCCTTTTGCCTGCCCACTGGACTATGATTCTTTGCCTGTTATCCCGACCTGTTTGCTTGTTTACCGACCACTCTTCAGCCTGTTCTACATTGTTGTATCTGCTGTTACCGACCCCTGCCTGTACGACCAAGAGTTCATTCATTAAAGCCTGCTCATGGATCCGATGTTGAGTTCTGAGTCATTACAGAAGACTTCGCCACCACAGGATCCAGCGGCCTATGAACATCTGTGTACTAACAGTCAGATGGCCGCCAGTCAGATTGCAGCAAACCAGCACCAGCTGAATCGGTTAACGACGGTCACTGAGGAGCTTGTTAAGGCAGTTCGCAGTCTCCATGACACAGCAGCTACGGCAGCTGCTACACCCACTCCGGCGGCAGCCTCCATTCCCCGCACGATGGAAACGCCGTCTCATATTAACCCTCGTCTGGCACTGCCTGAGAAGTTTGACGGCGATTCTACCAGATGTAAGGACTTTCTGTTGCAATGCTTGCTCTTCGTTGATCAACAACCAACCCTTTACACCAACGACACTGGTAAGATCGCCTTCGTTTGTTCACTATTGACTGGTAAAGCTTTGGAGTGGATTACAGCTATATGGCGTCCCGATGGGACAGCATTTTCCTCGTTTCAAGATTTTCTGAGGCAATTTCGGGAAGTTTTTGATCACCCCATGGAGGGGAAAGGAGCGGGTGATCGCCTCCTCGAGATAGCACAGGGGAGACGGACTGCAGCCGAGTACGCTTTGAGCTTTCGGACCCTGGCAGCGCAGACCACCTGGGTGAGCGATACTTTAAAGGTTCTTTTCCGCAGAGGGTTAAATCACGAGCTACAGACGGAACTGGCATGTCGAGACGAGGGCAGGGACCTCAACAGCCTTATTGAATTGGCCATTAATATCGACAACCTCCAACGGGCTCGACACTCAAGTTCACGGCGCGTCATGCCACCTATGTCTGTTCCTGCACACGAATTCACCGAACCCATGCAAGTCAATGCCTACCGCCTGTTCGTGGAGAAGAGAGACCGCCGTCTCTCTAATCGTCTATGTTTGTATTGTGGATTACCAGGTGACCAGCGTAACTCATGTCCTGCACGCCCTTCCTTCCTGCACGAGTCCCAACGACCGGTGAGTGCCTCTTTGACGTCTATTAGCACTATTCAATGTGTAACGATTCCTGTCATATTATGGATTAATGGTAATCGTGTCTTTACTGATGCTCTGCTGGACTCAGGTGCAGCGGGTAATTTTATATCAGAGGATTTTGCTAAGACCCATCGTGTTAAATTAATCCCTTGTTCCACTTCTCTCTCAGTTGAGACGATAGATGGGCGGCCCCTGGGCTCGGGTCTGATAACCCATCTATCTACAGAACTATCGATGTTTGCTGGCCTCCTTCATAAAGAAAGCATCCAATTCTACATTCTGCCTGTGTCTCACACTCCGGTCATTCTAGGGTTACCATGGTTACGTCTGCATGATCCTCAGATTTCCTGGAGAGAGGGTCAAATTCTCAAATGGAGTAACCATTGTCAACACACCTGTCTGTCTAAAGTCACACCCATGCATGTCTGCGCCGTTTCCATCAGTACCACCGTTTCCACCATACCCAACCTGCCTAATGAATATGCCGACCTGGCCGAGGCATTCAGTAAGCAACAAGCCAACACTTTACCACCTCACCGTAATTATGACTGCGCCATTGATCTCATTCCAGGTCACACACCCCCTAGAGGTCGCATCTTTCCCTTGTCACAACCTGAATCCGAAGCCATGAAGGAGTACATCACGGAGGAACTTGAGAAGGGATTCATCCGCCCCTCTACTTCACCGGCCTCCTCTGGCTTCTTTTTCGTGCGCAAGAAAGATGGAGGATTACGGCCATGCATCGACTATCGGCGCCTCAATGAGATCACAGTAAAGTTCCGGTATCCACTGCCACTCGTCCCTTCTGCCCTAGAACAGCTACGCACAGCCAAATACTACACCAAGCTGGACTTGAGGTGTGCCTACAACCTGATTCGTATCAGGGAAGGGGACGAATGGAAGACGGCTTTCTCCACAACCACCGGTCACTACGAATATCGGGTCATGCCGTTCGGACTGGTCAATAGTCCTTCAGTGTTCCAGTCATTCATTAACGACGTGTTCAGAGACATGCTCAACAGGTCAGTGATCGTATACATAGACGATATTCTTATCTATTCTAACACCCTTGAGGATCATGTGCAACAGGTCAGGGCTGTTCTCCAACGCCTGATTGATCATCAGCTCTACGCCAAGGCCGAGAAGTGCGAGTTTCACACCACCTCCACTTCATTCCTGGGGTATGTCATCAGCCCTGACGGGGTCGCCATGGATGAGGGGAAGGTGACTGCTGTTCTTAAATGGCCCGAACCCAGGACATTAAAGGAACTGCAGCGTTTCCTAGGATTTGCAAACTTCTATAGGAGGTTCATTCGCAACTTCAGCACTGTCGTGGCCCCCTTGACCTCCATGATCAAGAAGGGAGCTCATCACCTTCACTGGTCCGATCTCGCTCGTCAGGCATTCCTTAACCTCAAGCACCGGTTTGTAACGGCTCCCATCCTTCAGCATCCGGATCCTTCACAACCATTCACGGTTGAAGAAGACGCCTCCAATACTGGAATAGGAGCCATACTGTCCCAACGCCAGGGTCCTTCGCTGAAGTTACATCCATGTGCATTCTACTCCCGCAAGCTCAATCCTGCCGAACGTAACTATGACGTGGGTGACCGTGAGCTTCTCGCCATGAAAGCGGCGTTAGAGGAATGGAGACACTGGCTTGAGGGCTCCAATCATCCTTTCACTGTACTCACAGACCACAAGAATCTCGAGTATCTCCGCACCGCCAAACGCCTGAATCCACGCCAAGCCAGATGGTCATTGTTCTTCACACGATTCGACTTCTCAGTTACCTACCGGCCCGGGTCGAAGAACACCAAGGCCGACGCCCTGTCCCGTCAGTTCGAGGAGGAACCTACACTCACCGCACCAGAAACCATCATCCCATTTCAAATTGTGGTAGCTCCCATTCAGTGGGATCTCATGTCACTTATTCAGCAGCACAACACCCAGAATGAGATTCCAGTTGCATGTCCGCCTGATAAGGTCTTCGTTCCTGTCGATCTAAGAGATCAAGTAATGAGTCAAGTTCATTGTCATCCTTCTACAGGCCATCCGGGTATCACCGCCACGATCCATTTATTACTGAACCGCTTCTGGTGGGAGACATTATCAAGAGATGCTACCTCCTACGTTCAGAAATGTCAGATCTGTAACATGCACAAGACATCTAAGCAGCTTCCAGCTGGACTTTTGCAACCACTACCAATTCCTCAACGCCCCTGGTCCCACATTGCCATTGATTTCATCACAGATCTCCCAGCATCACAGAATAACACCGTCATACTCACCATTATTGACCGGTTCTCCAAAGCCTGCCGTCTGATTCCTCTACCTAAGCTTCCTACTGCCATGCAGACAGCCGAACACCTGTGTAACTGGGTTTTCCGGCTATACGGATTACCTGAGGACATCGTCTCAGACCGGGGTCCCCAATTCACTTCCCGACTATGGTCAGCTTTCTGTCAAGCCCTCAATATTAACATCAGCCTTACCTCCGGCTATCACCCACAGGCCAATGGACAAGTGGAGAGGCTTAATCAGGAGCTCAACCGTTTCCTTCGGTCATATTGCAACCAGAGCCAGGATGACTGGGCCCGTTACCTTCTGTGGGCTGAATATGCTCAAAATTCCCTAATTAAGCCATCGACTGGGCTAACCCCTTTCAAGTGTATACTGGGCTTCCAACCACCCCTGTTTCCGTGGTCAGGAGAACCGACTGACGTACCGGCAGTTAACGACTGGATGAATAGGAGTGAGGAGACATGGAATCAGGCCCATGTT
Source organism: Pseudorasbora parva (assembly GCF_024679245.1). Taxonomy (NCBI): domain Eukaryota; kingdom Metazoa; phylum Chordata; class Actinopteri; order Cypriniformes; family Gobionidae; genus Pseudorasbora; species Pseudorasbora parva. The sequence goes on from NC_090179.1 coordinate 14,972,811, forward strand.
CATCTACAACAGGCTGTACGACGACAGAGGGAACAGGCGAATCGCAGGCGTCGCTCTGGCCCGGAGTATCAGCCCGGTCAGTGGGTATGGCTATCCACCCGAGACCTTCGCCTCAGACTCCCCTGCAAGAAATTAAGTCCAAGGTACGTGGGTCCATTTCAAATTGTCCGACAAATCACACCTGTTTCATTCCGTTTGGCTTTACCCAATACTTATCGCATTTCTCCCACTTTTCATGTGTCCCTGCTCAAGCCCGCTGCTGGTCCCAGAGAGGAGGGAGAGGGGAGGTCCCGTGAACAGGCCCCTCAACCCATCACAGTAGAGGGCGAGGAGGCTTACCAGGTACGAGAGCTGCTCGACTCCAGACGTCGGGGACGTATCCTCCAGTATCTGGTCGACTGGGAGGGGTACGGTCCAGAGGAACAATCCTGGGTCAACTCAGAGGACATTCTAGACCCCAACCTCATTGAAGAGTTCCATCGAACTCACCCTGAAAGACCGGCCCCCCGACCACGAGGAAGACCCCGACGTCGTTTACCTCCTCGCGCCAGGAGTCGCTCACAGGGGAGGGGCTCTGTCACGGAGACGAACCCCGTGATTCCCTCTGCTGGCCAAGATATTTTCCCCCATCTTGCGGTGAAAAGGTATATGACCATCCAGTGAATAATAGTGTCACGGAGACGAACCCCGTGATTCCCTCTGCTGGCCAGCAGAGGGCCCCATCTCCCGAATACTAACATACACGCACCCATTCACCCATCTACACTGACTTGCACTACATTTCCCATAAACCCCGTCCTTGGACTTTGATCACCGCCCAGCTGCAGCTTATCAGGACCATGTATTTAACAGACTGTGTTCTCTAGGCAGACGCGAAGTCTTGATTCTGCCACGGCCATCATTTCTGAGCGTTATTTTCCTGTCTGATTCCCTGTTGCTGTTGTGCTTTGTTTATCGTCTACGAACCTTTGCTGCCTGTCTACTGACCCTTTTGCCTGCCCACTGGACTGTGATTCTTTGCCTGTTATCCCGACCTGTTTGCTTGTTTACCGACCACTCTTCAGCCTGTTCTACATTGTTGTATCTGCTGTTACCGACCCCTGCCTGTACGACCAAGAGTTCATTCATTAAAGCCTGCTCATGGATCCGATGTTGAGTTCTGAGTCATTACAAATAGTTTCTGTTCCTCTCAATTTAGATTCCGCTTTAACTCCTACGGTGGCCGATTTAGTCCAAGATTAACATGGCAATCCTCCTCTTCACATTGGAAACGCGAAAAGTGAAGCTTGAATTTACGTGTATGTCCCTCTTTGGCTAATGTACTTTCAAGATGGAGGGGCAACGTGGCAACCGGCATTCGAACCCTCACCCGTATGTATTTTCAATGGCATATTATAAACTTAAGAAAATACTTTATTACTTGAAAGAAGTAAATATACATTAAAGAGCACATATATTTTTTAAAGAATAAACTATTCTTTAAATTTTTTTTAAAAAATCTTTAAAAAAAACTAATATTTTTTAAAGAATAAACTAAAAAAGTTACACAGTGTAGCTTTAAGATATGGTATATATATATATATATATATATATATATATATATATATATATATACCACTATATTTGTGTCACAGCCCCAATCATTGTATCACCAGGAACCGCCCACTTCACAATCAGTACTGACTCGCTGCACCTCATTGGAGACTCCCCCTTTATATTCACCATGCACCATTCACTCCTTGTCTGGTCTCGTCACAGTATACACTGTTTCACCTCAGACTCAGACTTAGACTCAGACTCGCCTCGTCTCGTCTTTCTTTGTCTCCATCCTCACCTGCAAAGGGAAAATCAACCTAAATCCTCACCAGCTAAGTCACCATGTATATCCAGCAAGTATCCATCTACTTCCCATTGCCTGATTCCCATTGTTCCCCACATTCTGTTTTAAGTAAACATCCTTAACACTCACCTGCCTGTCTGTTCCCTTTTGTGTTGTGACAGAAGACCAGACCATTAATGCAAAGTCTGGCTGAACCCAGCACGGAATTTCCTACAGATCCCGTCTGGATCACCAGCTCACCCCTGCACCTACCTCTACTTCTCCACCTGCCTCTGCCTGTCCCATGGCCCGACCAGCGACATACACTGAGGTGGAGTATGGTAGTGGGTTTCTGCTACAATGCTCCCTCTATTTTGAGATGCAACCACAACTTATCTTCACTGAACGGGGATGTGTCGTCTTCATGAGTTATCTGCTGTCAGGACAAGCTCTTAAATGGGCTCAATCCATCTGGCAATCTGACAGCCCAGTCACAAGCTCCTTAACGGACTTTACCAACCACTTCAAGGAAGTCTTTGGCCAAACCGCCTCAGTATTATCCGTCCATGATCAACTATTCAATCTGTGTCAAGTAAATACATCTCTCAGCACTTATTCCCTACAGTAGTTCCGTACCTTAGTGGCCTCAAGTGGCTGGAAAGAGATGGTTTTTCTCACCAGCTTTTGCCAAGGGTTGAATCCCTAAACCCTATGCAGATTCTATTGAAGGCTTTCTTCCAACTCCTGGGCATCTCAGTGAGTTTATCATCCGAGTACCATCCCCAAACAAACGGCAAGACTGAGCGCAAAATTCAGGAGATCGGGAGATCCCTAAGGTCATGCTGCCACCAGCACCAGGATGGCTGGAGCCATTACTTCCCCATGGTTGAGTGTTCCCAGAAGACCACCACTAGGCTTACTCTGTTTTATTGCATCCTTGGCTACCAACCTCCTCTTTTCCCCCGGTCCGGAGAACCATCGGCGGATCCAGTCGTCAATCAATGGTTCGAGGATAGCAAAGGGGTATGGGACTCAGCAAATATGCACCTCGAGTCACACAAAACCAGCCAGGACAAAAGCTGTGGCTCTCCATCCATGACATTTGTCTCCGCCTGCCCTGCTGTAAGTCCCCGCTACATGGGTCCCTTCACTGTGCAGAGGCAGGTAAATGAAGTCACCCTACCGACTCATCCTTCCAACGCATTGGATCTAACCTTCATTTCATGTCTCACTCTTGAAACCCTTCACTGAACCTCTGTCTCCTTCTTCTCCTACAGAACCCACCATGGTTGAAGTACCTCAGACATCGCTGATAAGGACCTAGTGTACAGAGTCCACACCATCCTACTCACAGCAGTGGGACAGCAACCTTGAGTATTTAATTGACTGGGAGGGGACATTCCCAATGAATACTAGTGGGTCTACCAAGATGATGTCTGGGATCAGTTATTACTCACTCAGTTCCACAAAGAGCATCCTGACCATCCAGCCTCCAGAGGTCATGGCCGGGTCAGTCAGCTGTCACAAGGTGGGTGTAGAGGAGTGGGTACTGTCACAGAGTCATCCACACCATCACAGCCACAATCATCATTGAATTACCTGGACCCGCCCACTTGTTCACAATCACAGAAGTACTGACTCGCTGCACCTGCACTTCAGAGACTTGCCCTTTATTTTCACCATGTGACATTCATTGCTTGTCTGGTCTTGTCACAGTATACATTTTCACCTCACAATCCTTACCTCTCTGCCTTCCTGTGATAGTCTTGTCTTCTGTCTGGCTGCCCAGTTTCTGATCTCCCCTCGTCTCCATCGTCACCTGCAAAGAATATCAACCTGAATCCTCTCCAGCTAAGTCACCATCTACATCCACTTCCCATCACCTGGTTCCTGCTGTTCCCCACATTTCTTTTTTACTTACAGAAGCAAGAACAGATTGTAGTTTCATACTCACTGGCAACCCAAACAGACTCAACAACGTAGCCGTGTCATAATATGCATGGTATTGTTTTTACTGTATTCCACTTAAAATATTGTTTAGACTTAATGACCAATCGTTTGTTGGTTATTAGTCAAAATCATAATGGGACAAACTAATAGAGATTTTCCACTAGGTAGTGCTTAAAGGGTTAGTTCACCCAAAAATAAAAATGATGTAATCAATGACTCACCTTCATGTTGTTCCACACCTGTAAGACCTCCGTTCATCTTCAGACACAGCTTAAGATATTTTATATTTAGTCCGCGAGCGTATCTAAGTGTAGACACACTATACTGTCCATGTCCAGAAAGGTAATAAAAACATAATAAAAGTAGTCCATATGGGACATGAGTTAGTTAATTGGAATCTCTTGAAGCATCAAAATTATATTTCGGTCCAAAAATAGCAAAAACTACGACTTTATTCAGCATTGTCTTCTTTTTTTAAATATTTTATTTTAAGGATTTTTCAAGTTGAAACACAAAACAAACAGCATTGGCTCGGACTAAACACACACACACACACACACACACACACACACACACACACACAAAAAATAATAAAATCAAGTAAATGAAAATACTCGGTCCAATCTACAAGAGTGCATAAGCTTAAGTCTCAGCCTCAGAGTCACTGGGGGCTGGCTGAACAGTCAACTTGTTCAAATGTCCAATAAATGGACCCCAGACAGCAGAGAACTTTTCACTGGAATCAATCCTCAAAAGCCGGAGTCTTTCCATTTGTATAACAGAGATCATGTCAGTAATCCACATCTGGAAACAAGGGGGTGAGGGTGATTTCCAGTTATTGAGCACAAATCTCTTCATATCATACCCAACAATCATACCCAACATTAAAGCATGCTGTAATGCTGCTGAGAGGCAAGAGGTGTGCCGTGAAAGGCCAATAATGGCATGTTCAACATCCGGTGGAAGAGGCTTATTGTAAGCCTTGGAAAACCAGTCAAAAATGCCTGAACAAAAAACAGACAGTAACGGGCAAAACCAAAAGGCGTAAGCAGCTATATCCATTGTCACCTTACACCTGTCACACATTGATGAAACAGCAGGAAAGATCTTATGCAGTTTGGCTTTAGTGTAATGTAGGTGGTGAATAACTTTGAACTGGATTGGTTGGTGTCTGCTGTTGATTGATTCAGGCCTGTACCAAGTCTTCCTCCCAAGCCTCTTTGAATCTTACAGTGGGGGCTGTGACACAGATTTCAAATAAACAAATACATTTAGAAATAAGATGCCTAGAGTCCGGAGGGTTAAAAAAAAACATCAAAAAAAGACATGCTTCTCTGGAATGTTTTCAAAATTACACATTTTGGACTTCACATAACGTCTAATTTGTAAATAACGAACAAAGTGTGCATGGTGCAAATCAAATTTCTCTCTTAACTGACTAAAGGATGCAAACTGCCCATCCACATAAAGATCTTTAATGGAAGATAAACCCTTCTCCCTCCAAAGAAGATAGGTTCTATCGGACCACAGGGGTAAAAATGAGTGGTTGTGGCAAATTGGCGTATGTAAAGAGGTCTCTGGTAGGGACAACTTTTTTGAGCTGATTTAAAATTTTTGCTGAATTTTTTTAACACAAAGCCTAGTTTATTCAACATTTGAGGCTTATCCAACTTGGAGAAAAGCATTGCCGTTAAGGAGGGGCCAACAGCTATTCTCAAAGTTATTCTCAATTTGCACCCACAAGGGGGCCTCGGGGATCAGATTACCTGGTTCCCCCTGGCGCATTGATGCGCCACCCAATTTGATGCGTCATTTACGTTTGTAGTAAATGATGCAGAATGAGTTGTAGTTTAATACTTTGAATAAACCCTAACCCTAAGTTATGATGCAGAATGAGTTGTAGTTTAATACTTTGAATAAACCCTAACCCTAAGTATGAGGTATAATTTCAAAGTCACTATTTGAGAATAACAGAATCACTTCCTGTCAGCGCCTGCCTTGAAGAAGTCAGTCTGGCTCAGGAAGCTTGTGCAGTGTCTGAAAGTTCTGAAGGTGACCTACAGGAAAGCTCTGAGGAAAATAAAGAGCCTTATCCTTTCATTTATAGATCTGAGATTCATTTTTCATATAATTGCAGCAAGCCGCTCTCAGTCACGTTCATTCTTTCGTGGATAAGCACACAAACATACGCGGTTCTCAATCGGAAGATATCAACTGTTGTCAGATTTCATTTGCATTTAAATCAGTGGGAAGCTTCATTTCAGAATCTGTCTCTCTGTCTATCTGTCAGTACACTTCACACATCACACCTTTTTATTCCCCTCAGCCTCCCTGTGATTGAATGGCTTTGGTTGTCTCTCCAACATACAAAATGGATCCAATTCTAAAGAAACGGTATGCCTATTGTTGCCCAAACAACATTAAACTGTATATAAAGCCTTACACATACTAGCTCAAAATTTATTTATTTTTGATTGGCCCTGTTCTATATAGATGAAAACATATCTAAACAAACTCACCGCAGTGGTCATTTTAATTTGTAGAGGTAGCAAACTTTAATGAATCAAATAATTTTAAATGCTTTCATTTGTAGTGTTGGAACACTTGAATCATTTTAATGAATCAGTTCATTAAGCGGTCATCAACAGATATGCGTATAATTTTATATATTTAATTAATGCATGCTTGAACCAATTCACTAGAATGAATCAGATTTCCCAAAGATATATATTGAACACTATATTGCTTTGGGAAATCTGATTTGTTCTAGTTAATTGGTTTAAGCATGCATTAATTAAATATGTAAAATTATAAACAGATACTTTATGAATTTATTCTCACTTTATTCAATGTCTTTGCTGTCAACCTTCGATGATCCACATCAACCATGACTTACCATGACATCATAAACATCACATTTGTGTCCTTTTTTTGTATTTCTTTTTTTTTTTTAAACAATTTAAATTGTAAATGTAATTTTCTTTTCCCACGTCTTATTCTTCTGGATGGTAGAACAACTGAAACTTTCTTTTTAACTATTTCTCTGGCAGCGGTTTTTTTTTTTTTAAAGGTGTCATGAACTGGCTTATTAATTTTTTATACTTTTGTCTGAGGTCAGCTAATGACGTTTGTATGGTTTTTAAATTCGTCATAACTAATAAGTAATAGGCTATTTTCTACACTGGTTTTGAGGCTCTCTTCTGAACGCTGGGTTTTGATGTGCGTGTTGCACTGAAGACTTGGAAGTAAACGCCCACGGCTAAGATCGGATAAGTTTTGCATATTTAATGAGCTTCAGCTCCACTGTCAGTTCAGTTCACATTAAAGAGAGATTGTTTTGAAAGCGGCAACCGGAATGATTCTCTCGATCACAGGGCTCATAAACGTCTTAAACAAACACAAAGATTTATTTCTCATCCACCCGCGACTGATTGGAATATTAACTTTGTATTACTTGGCCCGTCCGATCGGTGGATATAAGCGCGAAACACACACACACACACACACACACACACACACACACACACACACACACACACACACACACACACACACACACACACACACACACACACACACACACACACACACACACACGTGCTTGCGCGCCAGATCAAGAAAGGAATATTCTGAGCATGCACTATATCAAAAGTAACAGCAGACCCTGCAGAAAATGCTGAAATGTTTCATTCTAGCTTCATGCATTCCTTTTTTAAATCAACACGTATATACAGGCTTCATAAAATAATATAAAACATCTAAAATTTCCATATAAAAAGTTTCATAAAAACATTTTGAACAAAAATCTGAGAAAATCTTTGTCAAAGATTATATCCAGATCAGATTCAGAGGGATGATCAAACACAGATCGAGTCCATCAACACCTCAAAGCTTCACAGTCCTGTAGCTCATTCTGGGTCGACAATTGATTCAGAAACATTAGGCACTTTTGATTTATTTAATGTTTAATGTTGATGATCTTGTTATTTTACACATGCATCTGCTTATATATACGATCGCTTGTTTTTTTGCATCTTCGTCTGTGTTTTGTGTTTGACGGGGAAAGAGATAACAGTGCCCTCTACTGTACAGCCATGGATTTGTTTTTTTGTTTTGTTTAGTTTTTTGTCAGCCTGGGGCTTATTTCACTTTTGTTGTGAAAGGGTCTTTAACTTTTTTGTTGTAATTAAAAACAAACATGCAACCGAGCCCCCAGGTGAGAAAAAGTAAGTAACGCAAAAGTAAAGTAAACACATTACTTTTTATAAAAAAGTAACTAAATTACTGGTAACTTTTTTTAGGGAGTAACGGAATATTGTAATGCATTACTTTTACAAGTAAGTGGTTAACTGTATTGGATCTGACAGATGCATCACAAGCCATAAGAAAATGAATTTACAATGCTTTGTCTGTTTTATATGGATAATGCTTTCAAAGTTTCCTATATGACGTTAGCCAATAACAACAGTGGCTGTTTACTGACAAGCTTTAAAGAAGCTCCCAACCAGATGTCAACCAGAAAATGGAAGAAAAGGAAAATTACAACACCAAAATGAACACAATATATATATCGCAACATGTATATCGCAACAGGATGTTTTATTGGTACTTCTTGAATTTCAAAACATCAAGGCAAATTTGATTTCTCATGTTATGACCCCTTTAAAGAAACACATTCTAAAAAATAATGTGTTGGCTCAACAAAGTGTGCATACATTTTTTTGAGTTGTGACAACTTTATAGCCTGACAAGCCAGACCCACATCAAGATGTTTGGTCTGGAAACTCCCCATTGACAGGGCTCAATCCGAGGGGCGGGATAAACGGTTGTCTTTCAAACTCCCTCTGCACGCGATAGGATAGCGCTACAACCAACCAGAGCAACGAAGGTGAAGCAGAGCTCATTGACAGATTAAACATTCGCCGTATCCGGTCGGCAAAACTCAGAACACATCTTCCCTTTTTAAGAATGACTTCAGTGCCGTTCTTTGTTCTTTTCTCAGAGAAAAGCTTAACTCCAAGTCTTCCAGAATCGCGGTCAAAGCTGATTCGAAAGACCGTCGTTCGCCAGTTTCTGTGTTTACTAGAAGCACGCAAACGTAACTCGGCCGTCATCATTATGACCCCGCCCACCGACTCTATACATGATGTGATTGGCCCGGCAAGAGTTAGGGGAATACAGCTCAGAAGTGTATTGAGAGTTGCTAGACGACACTCGCGGGCAGATTAAATTTGCTGCCGCTAGGGTGCGTCTAGATTTCTACACTGTAAAAAAAAAGGCCAATTTTGAACTTTTGCAGTACAATCGACTTGGATGTTTAAGTTACTTCAACTTAATTTATGTTAAACTGACTTTAAAAAATGAGTTACATCTTGTATAACTAATAAAAACAAGTTTAACATTTCTTAACTTATTTTGAGTTAAAACAATGTAAAAACAAATGTTGTCATAACTTATTGAACATATAATTTTTTACAGTGTAAGCTAACAACTTTACACTACCAGTCAAAACTTTGAGAATGGTACACCATCACCCCTGCACCTACCTCTTCTTCTCCACCTGCCTCTGTCTGTCCCATGGCCTGACCAGCGACATACACTGATGAGGCGGAGATTCTAGTAGGTTTCTGCTACAATGCTCCCTCTATTTTGAGATGCGACCACAGCTTTTCTCCACTGAACAGGTGCGTGTGTCGTCCTCATGAGTTCTCTGCAGTCAGGACGAGCTCTTAAATGAGCTCAATCCATCCGACAATCTAGAGGCAAAGTCACAAGCTCCTTAACTGCCTTTACCAACCACTTCAAGGAAGTCTTTGGCCAAACTGCCTCAGTATTATCCGTCCATGATCAACTGTTCAATCTGTGTCAAGGAAATACATCTCTCAGCACTTATTCCCTACAGTAGTTCCGTACCTTAGTGGCCTCAAGTCGCTGGAAAGAGATGGTTTTACTTACCAGCTTTTGCCAAGGGTTGAATCCCAATGTTCGTCACCAGATCTATGACGACACCATCAGTCTGGAGAGTTTCATTCAAAAAGCTGTACACATCTCACAACGCATGTCTGCCTGTTCTCTGCCTACTCTGCCTACCGATCCATAGGTCGCCCTTCCAGGACCTAAACCCTTGCAGATTCTATTGCGGGCTTTCTTCCAACTCCTGGGCATCTCAGTGAGTTTATCGTCCAGTACCATCCCCAAACAAACGGCAAGACTGACAAGACAAGCCTGGGGTCTATAAATGCATTTCTATGACTAACAAGGAAGTTTTCAGCTCTGAAAGTGACAGGATATTCATATATTACCATAAGCTTTTATTTATCAAAAGCCCAAGGGAAAGTTGCTTTATCAATTCATCACCCTTTAAAAAAAAATTTGCCAGCCACCCCAGGGTTTTTGATCGTTTTCACAAAAATGTAATGGCCCATAGAATATTTTGTAGTATGAATATCTGAGCATACACTATATCAAAAGTAACAGCAGACCCTGCAGAAAATGCTGAAATGTTTCATTCTAGCTTCTTGCATTCCTTATTTATCAACACTTTTATACAGGCTTCATAAAATAATATCAAATATCTAAAAATTTCATATGAAAAGTTTCATAAAAACATTTTGAACAAAAAGCTGAGAAAATCTTTGTCAAAGATTATATCCAGATCAGATTCAGAGGGATGATCAAACACAGATCGAGTCCATCAACACCTCAAAGCTTCACAGTCCTGTAGCTCATTCTGGGTCGACAATTGATTCAGAAACATTAGGCACTTTTGATTTATATGATGTTTATATGGTCTTTATATTTGTCAAAAATATAGCTTTTTTGTTGTTATTAAAAATAAACATGCAACCCAGCCCTCAGGTGAGAAAAAGTAACACATTACGTTTTATAAAAAAAGTAACTAAATTACTGGGAGTAACAGAATATTGTAATGCATTACTTTTACAAGTAACTGGTTAACTGTGTTGGATCTGACAGAGCATCACAAGCCATAAGAAAATTAATTTACAATGCTTTTTCTGTTTCATATGGATAATGCTTTCAAAGTTTCCTATATGACATTAGCCAATAACAACAGTGGCTGTTTACTGACAAGCTTTAAAGAAGCTCCCAACCAGATGTCAACCAGAAAATGGAAGAAAAGGAAAATTACAACACCAAAATGAACACAATATATATATCGCAACATGTATATCGCAACAGGATGTTTTATTGGTACCTCTTGAATTTCAAAACATCAAGGCAAATTTGATTTCTCATGTTATGACCCCTTAAAAGAAACACAATGTGTGCATACATTTTACATCATGACAACTTTACACTACCAGTCAAAACTTTGAGAATGGTACATTTAAAAAAAAAAAAAACAGTTTTTAAAGAAGTCTCTTCTGCTCACCAAGCCTGCATTTGCATTTATATATATATATATATATATATATATATATATATATATATATATATATATATATATATATATATATATATATATATATATATATATATATATATATATATATAAAAGTTCACTATTTTACATAATGTAATGATAAAAATTAAACGTTCATATATTTTAGATTCATTGCACACCAACAGAAATATTTCAGGTATTTTATTGTTTTAATACTGATGATTTTGGCATACAGATCATGAAAACCCTTTTGAAAAAGTAATTTTTTTTTAGCATATTTCATCCGACCAATAAAAGAAAAGCGTTTTTAATACAAAAAAAGTCAACCTTCAAATAATTATGTTCAGTTATGCACTCAATACTTGTTCGGGAACCCTTTTGCAGAAATGACTGCTTCAGTGCGGCGTGGCATGGAGGTGATCAGCCTGTGGCACTGCTGAGGTGTTATGGAGGCCCAGGATGCTTCGATAGCGGCCTTAAGCTCATCCAGAGTGTTGGGTCTTGCGTCTCTCAACTTTCTCTTCACAATATCCCACAGATTCTCTATGGGGTTCAGGTCAGGAGAGTTGGCAGGCCAATTGAGCACAGTAATACCATGGTCAGTAAACCATTTACCAGTGGTTTTGGCACTGTGAGCAGGTGCCAGGTCGTGCTGAAAACCCAAATCTTCCTCTCCATAAAGCTTTTCAGCAGATGGAAGCATGAAGTGCTCCAAAATCTCCTGATAGCTGCATTGACCCTGCCCTTGATAAAACACAGTGGACCAACACCAGCAGCTGACATGGCACCCCAGACCATCACTGACTGTGGATACTTGACACTGGACTTCAGGCATTTTGGCATTTCCTTCTCCCCAGTTTTCCTCCAGACTCTGGCACCTTGATTTCCGAATGACATGCAAAATTTGCTTTCATCCGAAAAAAGTACTTTGGACCACGGTGCACGGTGTGTGTAATAAGCTGAGTGCGCGTGAGCATTGTGCACCCACCTATAGGCAAATATTACTAATGCGCCATTTAAATAACACAAAAAATACTCTGCTATTGACTTTAGACCAGGTTTTTGTTGGTCGTTGGCACAGTCTTTTTCAGTTGCCTCAAAATAGCAAGGCGCCAAAAATGCGCCTGAACACACCTAGTTTTCATTTAATTTATTCTCAATATCCAGTCATATGCAAAGCATGCTGGGAACTAGAAATCCACTGCTTAATTTTCTAAAGGTATCGAGACAATTTCATTGTTACTACAACCGAAAAAAGCGAATTAACAGACATTTTAGTTCAAATTACAGACAATATCAAGTTGATGCAATGATCTCTATAATTATGTCAACAGAACTCTACAAAATAAGGTTGAATTAAAACTACATTTGAATTTTTACCATGTGGGATCTGAAAAAGAACAAGAGAAAGACATGAGGAGACAAATAAAAAGGTGAGAGAGTGATGTGTAGAGGAAGAAGTGACAACAGGGAGGGAATGATTGTAAAAAGGAGTGACATTCAGAGAGATTGAGTGATGATGGAAAAATACATTTGACAAGAAAAGGGCTTTGGAGGGATGAACATTTAAAAGCCCTTTATTAAAGTATTCAGAGGAAAAGCGGACCACAGGCAGCTTGTTTCCAGTCCACCAGTGGTTGAGGGTGTTTTTAATCATTTTACTCCACGTCAGAATAAAGCAAAAACCAGACACTTCTTAAAAATAAAAGTTTTATTCACATGTACAATCTTACACCATCAGTCTTCTGAAATCATTTTTAGACCCGTTCACAATAATACACAACTTTTAGAGCCTTTTGAATCAGTCCATTCCTCTTCTTAGCAATGTATCACTCATGCCATCATTTGTCCAAAGATAATGCTGTCTTGTTCCTTAAGCTCAGAAATTCAAAAAATTCAAAGAAAACAATCAATGTTCATGCACATTCATTTCGCGGTATAAATATCACAAGTGTTTGGGGCTGTAACAGTTTGACCCGATTAATTGATTACTAAGTTAAGTTTTACAAACGTAGTACATCAGTTCATGTTCAACACTACAGCAGCATTACTAAGATGAGAGAACTTACCCGAGTACTAAGACACACTGATAAGATGCACCTGTTGGTTGAGATTACTTCAAAGGTTTATTCGTTTACTGACTGAATTTAGTTCTTTAACTTGAGGTAACACAATCCGCACAGTGTTTTCTTCTGGGGATACACAATTGGAAATAAATGAGCAAAGATAATCATTTGGCATAAACCATTTAAGTAAACTCAGTTAAGAAGACTTTTCCATATTAAAAAGAAAATCAATCAAACTGGCCAAATACAGTACAATTACAGTTTACTGTAGGTCCAAAGATGAAAATTAACACTCACAGACTGGGAAATGGTATCAAAGCACGGAAGGTAGCAATAACAACAAAACCATTGAAAAAATAATTCATAAAAATAACAAATACATACAATAATAAATATATTTCTTCATTCTCAGCGAAGCACATTGTAATTATTCCACCGATGGGAATGTCACTAGATAAAAGCTCTTCAATTTTAAAGTAGGAGTACTCATCAAAAATTCCAAGACAAGAAACTGCAGATACAAAGATGCCAGCACTCAGATCAGGTTTACCAAGACAGATAGATTACTGAACAAGCATTTGCCGTAAATACAGAGATTATTCATCATCAAAGGTACTAAGAAATGAGCATGTGATCTCGTCGCAGTAAGAAGGGCGAGATACTCCTTGAAGTTACTAAGATTATTCTACTCTCATCGTAAATACTAAGATCAGGTTACCCATGAGTGAAACTGATATAAAACAGGAATACCCATAGAAACAGTACATTATGCGAGCGCTTGGGCACTCGGTTGGAATACTAAGATATCGTGACTGATGGTGTGATGCGTTTTAAATGCATAGAGACACATGGAGTCGTTCACTGAACTGCGACAAACTCCATTACTAAGATAACACTGGAACTGTAAACAGAACAAGTATGTCACTCTCTTTCTCACAACATCTTTATTGTGCTTTTGAATCACCCTCAGGGCGACTGCAGCCTACTGTGTTTGTAATACTCCAGGTAAAGATGTCACGTGGTCTGATATGAACTCACAGCTAAAATAGATGATTGTTTCTAAGAACTTGAAATAGTCAGGTAAACTTGAACTCTAACTCTTGGAAAGAGTTTTTTTTAACACCCTGAGCACTCTCGGAGCGTATGGTGTTTGGGTTTCACTAACATTTTTCAAATTTTACTGGGATACAAAATTAAATCTGCTTTTATCCATATGAAATAAGAATAACGTTACAGAAGCCAAAGGGCACTATGGTTCAACAGATTATAAAATTACATTAAATGATAAGTCGTACAAAATTTTAAGATTGTAATATACTTAAGATTTCAATAAGTGCATTGATGTCTTTCATAAAGCATTATTACTCTTGAATTGACGCTCCTTTGGCAAAAGAGCCAAAAAACATTATAGTTCTTCCCAATAAAATGTTACTGCTACTGGTATTCATAATTCAAAGTCTTTAAAATTTGAGGCTTACATTTGACCCTGAACTTGAAGATCCACTGATTAATGTGAATAGAATTAAACCTAAGAATCGGGAGGGAATTCACTGACTGATAGCGATGTTTATTTCACTAAAGGATCAGGATATGCAAGCAAAGCCACAAAATCAGTGCTAAATGGAATTTTCACGTCGTTTTTTTGAGTGCTAGAATTGTGAAAACTGAATTTTGGGTATTTATAGCGAGGGATTTAGCGCTGAAATGTGTTTTTTGTTTCCAGTGAATTCACCCCTCTTTCTTTTCTTCTTTTTTTTTTTTTGGCAGATTCTAGTTTTTACATTTTTGAGGCTTAAAGAATTCACACACATATACAATAAACACAGTTTACAGCCTTTTGTTTGATGCTAATTACATCTGAAGAAACTTCAAAGAAATGTATCTTAGCAAAATCCATTTCAGAAAAATGAAAATCTAAAATGTCAAATTATTAAAAAGTTAGGAGAGCACAGGTTGTGGAGATTCATTTCTAAAGAAAAAAATCATTCAAATCATTCACTTTTCTTTGCATGAATGTCTGGAATAAATTGGTCAAATTAGTAAGGCATTAGTAATGCTAATTAAATATCCTCTAGAAAAAGTTCTCAAAATACAGTAGTTTTCAATTTCGCTGAATAGTTTTATCATTACCTCATCGAGCTCTTTGTATCAATGAAGGTTCGTCAACCTGCCGGTTGACAGTTCCACGTATCGGTCAGAACCAAACGTGCAAGAGGCCGTTTATACAGAACTTTATAAAAAATGTATATTAAGTGAGACAAAGTGCAGTGTAGCAGAGAAGAGAGACGCTGAATAAGTGAGACGCTGAATGTCAAGCTCATGTTTACATAGAAAAGCAATTCAGAAGCAACACAGTGGAACGTGAATGTGTGTTTTGTGTGAAACTGTAATCTACACTGTAAAATTTGTTTTAAATAGAATAAAGATTATTGGAGTACATTTAAAAACAATTTCAGTCTTTCTACTTAAGAAGTATCACATTTAAAGGTGCAGTAAGCGAAAAACACTGTTGGAAAAGTGGATTGGACTGAGCACCGCATTACACTTTTAGCCAATCAGCAGGTGGAGGCGAATACACTCATGATGGGGAGGAGAGAGAGGTAGCCAATCAGCAGGTGGAGGCGTATACACTCATTATGGGGAGGAGAGAGAGGTAG
Organism: Pseudorasbora parva; assembly: GCF_024679245.1. Taxonomy (NCBI): domain Eukaryota; kingdom Metazoa; phylum Chordata; class Actinopteri; order Cypriniformes; family Gobionidae; genus Pseudorasbora; species Pseudorasbora parva. The sequence goes on from NC_090179.1 coordinate 14,988,708, forward strand.
CCAATCAGCAGGTGGAGGCGTATACACTCATGATGGGGAGGAGAGAGAGGTAGCCAATCAGCAGGTGGAGGCGAATACACTCATGATGGGGAGGAGAGAGAGTGAGCCAATCAGCAGATGGAGGCGTATACACTCATGATGGTGGAGGAGACAGACTGAGCCAATCAGCAGGTGGAGGCGTATACACTCATGATGGGGGAGGAGAGAGAGTGAGCCAATCAGCAGATGGAGGCGTATACACTCATGATGGGGGAGGAGAGAGAGTGAGCCAATCAGCAGATGGAGGCGTATACACTCATGATGGGGAGGAGAGAGAGTGAGCCAATCAGCAGGTGGAGGCGTATACACTCATGACGGGGGAGGAGAGAGAGTGAGCCAATCAGCAGGTGGAGGCGTATACACTCATGATGGGGGAGGAGAGAGATGTAGCCAATCAGCAGGTGGAGGCGTATACACTCATGATGGGGGAGGAGAGAGATGTAGCCAATCAGCAGGTGGAGGCGTATACACTCATGATGGGGGAGGAGAGAGAGTGAGCCAATCAGCAGGTGGAGGCGTATACACTCATGATGGGGGAGGAGAGAGATGTAGCCAATCAGCAGGTGGAGGCGTATACACTCATGATGGGGGAGGAGAGAGAGTGAGCCAATCAGCAGGTGGAGGCGTATACACTCATGATGGGGGAGGAGAGAGAGGTAGCCAATCAGCAGGTGGAGGCGTATACACTCATGATGGGGGAGGAGAGAGAGTTAGCCAATCAGCAGGTGGAGGCGTATACACTCATGATGCGGGAGGAGAGAGAGTAAGCCAATCAGCAGGTGGAGGCGTATACACTCATGATGGGGGAGGAGAGAGAGTGAGCCAATCAGCAGGTGGAGGCGTATACACTCATGATGGGGGAGGAGAGAGAGTGAGCCAATCAGCAGGTGGAGGAGTATACACTCATGATGGGGGAGGAGAGAGAGGTAGCCAATCAGCAGGTGGAGGCGAATACACTCATGATGGGGGAGGAGAGAGAGTAAGCCAATCAGCAGGTGGAGGCATATAAACTCATGATGGGGGAGGAGAGAGAGGTAGCCAATCAGCAGGTGGAGGAGTATACACTCATGATGGGGGAGGAGAGAGAGTGAGCCAATCAGCAGGTGGAGGAGTATACACTCATGATGGGGGAGGAGAGAGAGTGAGCCAATCAGCAGGTGGAGGCGTATACACTCATGATGGGGGAGAAGAGAGAGTGAGCCAATCAGCAGGTGGAGGCGTATACACTCATGACGGGGGAGGAGAGAGAGTGAGCCAATCAGCAGATGGAGGCGTATACACTCATGATGGGGGAGGAGAGAGAATGAGCCAATCAGCAGGTGGAGGCGTATACACTCATGATGGGGGAGGAGAGAGAGGTAGCCAATCAGCAGGTGGAGGCGTATACACTCATGATGGGGGAGGAGAGAGAGGTAGCCAATCAGCAGGTGGAGGCGTATACACTCATGATGGGGGAGGAGAGAGAATGAGCCAATCAGCAGGTGGAGGCGTATACACTCATGATGGGGGAGGAGAGAGAGTGAGCCCATCAGCAGGTGGAGGCGTATACACTCATGATGGGGGAGGAGAGAGAGTGAGCCAATCAGCAGGTGGAGGCGTATACATTCATGACGGGGGAGGAGAGAGAGTGAGCCAATCAGCAGATGGAGGCGTATACACTCATGACGGGGGAGGAGAGAGAGTGAGCCAATCAGCAGGTGGAGGCGTATACACTCATGATGGGGGAGGAGAGAGATGTAGCCAATCAGCAGGTGGAGGCGTATACACTCATGATGGGGGAGGAGAGAGAGTGAGCCAATCAGCAGGTGGAGGCATATAAACTCATGATGGGGGAGGAGAGAGAGTTAGCCAATAAGCAGATGGAGGCGTATACACTCATGATGGGGGAGGAGAGAGATGTAGCCAATCAGCAGGTGGAGGCGTATACACTCATGACGGGGGAGGAGAGAGAGTGAGCCAATCAGCAGGTGGAGGCGTATACACTCATGACGGGGGAGGAGAGAGAGTGAGCCAATCAGCAGGTGGAGGCGTATACACTCATGACGGGGGAGGAGAGAGAGTGAGCCAATCAGCAGGTGGAGGCGTATACACTCATGACGGGGGAGGAGAGAGAGTGAGCCAATCAGCAGGTGGAGGCGTATACACTCATGATGGGGGAGGAGAGAGAGTGAGCCAATCAGCAGGTGGAGGCGTATACACTCATGATGGGGGAGGAGAGAGAGTGAGCCAATCAGCAGGTGGAGGCGTATACACTCATGACGGGGGAGGAGAGAGAGTGAGCCAATCAGCAGGTGGAGGCGTATACACTCATGATGGGGGAGGAGAGAGAATGGGCCAATCAGCAGGTGGAGGCGTATACACTCATGATGGGGGAGGAGAGAGAGGTAGCCAATCAGCAGGTGGAGGCGTATACACTCATGATGGGGGAGGAGAGAGAGGTAGCCAATCAGCAGGTGGAGGCGTATACACTCATGATGGGGGAGGAGAGAGAGTTAGCCAATAAGCAGATGGAGGCGTATACACTCATGATGGGGGAGGAGAGAGATGTAGCCAATCAGCAGGTGGAGGCGTATACACTCATGACGGGGGAGGAGAGAGAGTGAGCCAATCAGCAGGTGGAGGCGTATACACTCATGATGGGGGAGGAGAGAGAGTGAGCCAATCAGCAGGTGGAGGCGTATACACTCATGATGGGGGAGGAGAGAGAGTGAGCCAATCAGCAGGTGGAGGCGTATACACTCATGATGGGGGAGGAGAGAGAGTAAGCCAATCAGCAGGTGGAGGCGTATACACTCATGATGGGGGAGGAGAGAGAGTGAGCCAATCAGCAGGTGGAGGCGTATACACTCATGACGGGGGAGGAGAGAGAGTGAGCCAATCAGCAGGTGGAGGCGTATACACTCATGACGGGGGAGGAGAGAGAGTGAGCCAATCAGCAGGTGGAGGCGTATACACTCATGACGGGGGAGGAGAGAGAGTGAGCCAATCAGCAGGTGGAGGCGTATACACTCATGATGGGGGAGGAGAGAGAGTAAGCCAATCAGCAGGTGGAGGCGTATACACTCATGATGGGGGAGGAGAGAGAATGAGCCAATCAGCAGGTGGAGGCGTATACACTCATGATGGGGGAGGAGAGAGAGTGAGCCAATCAGCAGGTGGAGGCGTATACACTCATGATGGTGGAGGAGAGAGAGTGAGCCAATAAGCAAAACAACCTGAAAGTGGAAGCAGGGGTTGCTTTATTTCTTCTCGATACGTGAGTAATGTTGGTTTTGTCTTTTGGATCCACCTTTTTGTGATCACTAAACCCCTTGGGGTATTCACACTTAGCATGTTTGGTTCATTCATGCGATTGCTCGGTTAGTGCGGTTCACTTGAATACGTGTAAAGGCTGCCATCTAAACCTGCACCAAACATCAGACAGAGACCTCAGAAAAGATGGGTCTCAGTCCGCTTCCAATCAAACTGTGGTACGGTGCGACTGAAATATGAACGCAACATGAACCAAAGACATATAAACGAACCAAACACAGGACATGTCACAAGATCCGACGTTTGTGTGTGTGTGTGTGTGTGTGTGTGTGTGTGTGTGTGTGTGTGTGTGTGTGTGACAGAGGGATTCCTTTTGCTGGTATGACTCCTTAAAACATTTTATAAGCTCCTCACGAGTTCTCAGCTGGTCAAAATACCATAATATGCAGACTACACACAAACAACGAGTGCATTTAGCCCAGCACACAGGATTGTTTTGGATGTTTAAATGTGCCCTTGAATGAGTTGAAACAATGTGTTAAATTGTTCTCTGATATCTACATAGAGGATATGTGGCTTATTTAAGAGCATAAATTGTCCAGATACAGTTTTAGAGGTCCATTTACAACCCTATAAATTGTCCCTAGGATGTAATGCTCTGTTTTTGCCTTATTTGGAAGAGTCATGAATATTAATGTTGAGCTCTGCTCTGATTGGCTTATGCAGTTCAGCTGTTCAGCGAAGCGACTCTTGAGTCCTGACAGAACACAGACCGACTGAATGACACTTTAAGCAGAACATCTCAAATGGAGATTGATGAAATGCAGCTCACTTGTTTATTGGTGTTTTCAGATCATCCACACATGAGAGAGAGCTCACGTGCATATGGTTGCCAGATTGTACATGTTTAGGTAAAACACCGGATAGTATACGTGTTCTTTTCACAGAAAAGCTCTTATTGGGGGATTTAAATGAAATGTGGCAACCGCAAGCACGACCAGTCTTCTTTCCCTCCGACAAAACTAAAATCATTGGTTTTTGTTCAAGTTTTTATTTTTTAAACTACATTTTAGACTTGTCTTTTTTCATCTACGATATTGCATGTTTATATAACGTTAGTCACAATGTAGGCTACGCAGTGACAGTGATGTACTCTGAAATACAAGCATGCAAAACCATCATAGGCCTACTTCAGTTTTCAAAAATATAAATATATATATTTTTACAAAATGAATAGCCTTGTCAAATGACTATCGTTTTAACTTATATGGTGGAAAAGGTGACGTTTGATAAAAGGATCGAGTGAACGATCTGTAAGCAACGTATCTACGGTTATATTTTGTAATACAAAATAAAATGAATCTTTGTCATTAGACACACTATTTAGTTTTGTATGGTACTTGGAGTTTCCTATTGTTACTGTACTAGCATCTTGCGTTATCTAGACAATGCTGTCTCTCTAAAGCAGTGGTTCCCAAACTTTTTGTAGCACGCACCCCTTTCTAATGTTTGATACCTGTCAAGCACCCCCACCACCTTATTTTGGTTAAACATCAACTTTTTAATAGCAATAACTAAATACAAATATCCTCTGTATATAAGAAAAAAAATCAACATTTCAGTTGTAATATATATATACAGCATAGTTAGGGGGGTTCGGGGGCATGCTTCCCCGATATTTTTTTTAAGTTTCTGATCTACATATGAGCATTCTAAGACATTTGAAAGCCAAAAAAATTATGAGAAATAGCTTTAAAACTAAGTCAGTGGGCAGCAAATTATTTGTCAATTCCTGCTCTCTCCTCATCTCCATCACTCCTTATTAAGCCCTGTCTCTTCCCCTCCTAATGTATTCAACAAAACATAGGATACATTTATAGTTAGAATATTTTTTTATCTGAAGAAAACATATTCATTAATGTTTCTTGTCCTCTCACATTGACAGTATAGCTAATTATCACATTAAATCACATTATAAATTAAACAAAGGTTTATTAGTTTGCCTGATTATTTTTATCAGTAATTTAACATTTTAATCCTAAAACGGCTGCAAAATATGAAATGCTTTGTTTAGCTACCACACCATACCTGGAGGAGGTCCATATTCCACGAGTAGGAATATAGTGAGGCCCCTTTAAGAGCAGCGTGTTCCCCAAAGAGTGCCGAAGTCATGACGTCACTTTGTAGGCCAAAACGCGGAAGTGAGTTAGCATTTTAGCACTTCCGGTTCCCTCGCTCAAAAGTGTATGGGTTTTTTGAATGGGTTTTTGCTAAATCGCCTGAAATAAGGTCTGTGGTTAACAAAGCCTCTAAATATTTTCACGTTTTGATCTATGACATAAAACACACTAGTTCTAACCTGCTTGTGATTTTTTTGAACTTTATTGAGTCTTAAAAACGGCGGTTGCTAACAAGTTGCTAAAAGGGACTACATCCTTTGGCCGGGACTTTAGACGTTATCGTGACAAACAGGAAATCTCACCAGCCCGCGTTTCATTCACTTTTGAATTCTGTAAGTACATGTTTAATAAAAAAATTAAAAACTAGCCTGCGTTTCAGTCTCACGTTCTTAGAAGTTTACCTTTCAGTTAATATACATAAAGTTATACATTTAGTCCTTTCAAATAGCAGTGTTTCCAAATATTGTTGTACACAGAAATATGTGATAGGTAACTGATTACCAGTTCTTCATTTCTGTGGAGAGACTGTAGTGTTTTGTTTTGTCCCGAGATGGAACCACAAGTCGTGGAATGAAAGCTGCGCTGTTCTACATGTCCAGATTTATAGTGGTTCTCTCCTCGATATATGATCAATCGTCTAAGGAAAAGGACATACGATTGTAAATTGATACGGCTAAGTTATAGCTTACGTCGTTAGTGCTTCTGAGGTGGTAAAAACACGTTTTTTTTTTCTGGTGAATTAGCAAATGGTATGAAAACATACAATCAAACATAATAGAGTGAAAGATAATCTTTAAAGTCTATTTGGGGCACGAGGATCAGGCATTATAGCCTAATCTTAATCACAAAGACAATAATATTAAGGTTTATATAAACTAACAAAATAATAAACGAATAAATAAAACATTAACAAACGAGAAAAGAAATCTCAGCGAGGCACGCATAAACCCAATTCGTTTCTAACATTTTTGGAAAAAACGAATGGGCAATATTTCTCATGAAAAAGTGGATAAGTGTTCATACACAGCGCAGATCATAATGAGCAAACGTGTTTTTTAAATAAAGTGTGAGGAAGCTTGATGATGACGTAGATCCGCGACTGTGTGCTGTAGTCCGTTTATAGCCTACCGTTAGCATTTTATATCTGACGGCTTTATTTAGGCTTCCAACGGTATACATTTTGGATTCACTTGTAAAGATTATCTTGATAGACAAAACGTGTAAGGGTCATAACTCTTTGTTGAACACATCTTATTTTTTGCGATTGTCCAAAAGTCTATGGGGAAAATGCATAGGCTTTTGATCGAGGGAACCCATGCGCTGCTAACCTCCGGGTTGGCCTACAAAGTGACGTCATGACTTCGGCACTCTATTGAACTGCCGGTATTTTGTTTGTGTGCGCGCCGAACTGTGCCGCGATTCACGTAAACAGTGAGAGAAACACGGACTCAAGAGCGCTGTTGTTCAGAAAAGTAACTTGGTATTAGTTTTAGCCGATTGTAATGTATTTAGTGCAATAAAACACATGTACTGTAAGCGGTGATGGTGTTAATTATTTACCTGAGTGAGAGTGAGCTTGCAGTGAATCATGCTCAGACTGCAGAGAATGTGCTCAGTGAAAAAAAACACACTTTTCTTTCGACCAAAAATGAAAAGGGCAGGGCTTTGACGCAGATGCGCTTGTAAAATTAAATGAAAATATGATTTACTATAATTTACTACAGCTTGTAATGTGAAATTTTTTGTATTTATCAATAATACTATGACGTGTGAATTTTATCCAAGTTAGACACGTAAAATTTCAATATAAAAGATACAATTTTCTGTCATTACAAACTTTATTGCGCACCCCCGGTGGTCAGTCTGCGCACCACAGTTTGGGAACCGCTGCTCTAAGAAACTTTCAATTTAATCAGAAATTGTTTAAACAGTCAATAAGTGGATAAATCACTACTTACTGCTTGCAGGAATACAGTTGGCACTTTCTTCAGTTTAAGACGCTGAGCGAAGCTTGCTTGAAATGGGCCAAACAAACTAACAATTTTGAATTAAATTGTGGTATCGATTATTATAAAAATCAACCATGACTGGTGACATTTTTTCTCTGTGGGAAGGGTATGAAAAGTCCTCACGTCTCCTGCACAGCCTGGAACATTTCATTTGTGTCCATGAGAGCTGCCGTTTTCGCTATCCTCGAGTGCCGCTTGTTTATCTGCAGTCCCGATGATTCGGCTGCAGTTCCACTTGACAATGAACATGTTCGGACATATGCAAATGTTGGGGGCATACATATTAATGATCTCCAACGATTGCGTCACATGTGGCGTTACTTTGAGGATCACTTATTTTTCAGTGGTGTTTTTCATGCACGAGATTTACATAAGAAGTAGAAGGCAATGGTGTATGAGACTCACAGTACGTGATGTCCATGTACTGAACTCTTATTATTTCACGATGGCAATGTTAATTCAATTTCTCATTCTAGGGCACCTTTAAGTTCTGTTGCGAGATACACGTCATAAAAGCCAACCAATCAGCTTGTGAACATATCATTTTGTCCTTAGGTTTGGTATCTTTAGGTTTGGTGTTAAAATGAGTCCGGACCAAACCAACCAAGCAAACTAAAGTGTGAACACCCTTAATCTTGTCACATTTGTAATATATTAGTCACTTGGACTATCATGTTATTTAGGAAGCTCTGCATAAAAACTTGTGTTGGTTGTTGGTATGGAAGCGACGACTATGCTATTGAAGGAGTAGAGGAGCTAAATAACAAGGAGACATTCAACCTGAATTATCATAGTAACACAAATTGCTTTCGCTTACGGATGACATTCGTAAGCACAACAGATTGGCTGTGTTGCATAGCGTGTATGTGAATGTGATGGCGGCACATCGAGAAGGCCATGTTTGTTTTGGTAATTTCAAATATCAACAGCGTTTACTGCACCTTTAATTTCACGTGTTACTTGATGTTTCTACGTAATTATTTGTGAAATGTATTCAATTATTTGTCAATCTTTTTCCAGTGCGCCACAGTCATCATGGACAAACGGATTACAAGTACTGGGTAAGCAAAGTAAAAGTCATAAACCCTACATTATTTGTGAAGAGAAACATTAGCAAATCTTTAAAAATATCAGATACTTTGTATAATACATCAGGGACAGCCATCCCCCTCCTCCCTCCAACTCAAAGCATGCTGGTATATTAAAGGGTTAAAATGAAATTTCCATCATTAATTACTCAGCCTCATTCCAAACCCGTAAGACCTTCATTCATCTTCGGAACATAAAGTAAGATATTTTTCATATAATCCGAGAGCTTTCTGACTCCTCCATAGACCAACGACCACTTTTGACAAACGAAAATAACGACTTCCGTGTCATTCTCTTACACTATTTACGTTGTTGGGCTATTGAGTATTCGTGAATCACGTAGGAGAGTCACATGGAAAAGAAGATTCACGTAAGCACTACAATGCATGCATGTGGTGCACAGCCAATAGTGAGCTAGCATTCTGCTGTAGAACGCACCTGCGTGAATACTGAATAGCCCAATAACGTGAATAGCGTAAGAGCATAGGATAAAGATGTTATTTTTGTTGTTTTTTTGCGCACAAAAAGTATTCTCTTTGCTTCATAATAGTAAAGTTAAACCACCTTACTATTTTAATAATGTCTTTACTAACTTTCTGGACCTTGGAAATGTTAATTATATTGCTGTCTATGGAGAGGGTCAGAGAGCGATTAGATTTTATAAAAAAAAAAAAAAAAAAAAAAAAAAAAAAAGTATATATATATATATATATATATATATATATATATATATATATATATATATATATATATATATATATCTGTGTTCTGAAGATGAACGAAGATCTTACGGGTTTGGAATGACATGAGGGCGAGTAATTCATGAGAGAATTTTCATTTTAGTGTGAACTAACCCTTTAATGAAGATGAATTTAATGTTGGTATTATTTTTAATAATAATTGAAACTGGACTGTTAAGGAAGTAGGAAAGTAACGAATAATCTATTTATCATGTTACATAAATGCGAAGCCCTATGCTCATAGTTTTTTATTAATAAAGGTCATGATCATTTGAATCGTGTTAATAAATCCAATTGCTAAACTGGTGCATTACTTTGTTTATTCGAGTAATGGTGTGTAAAGTTAATGTAAATTGTATGCCATAACACACTGTATGTGCAGTATTCTGCTGATGCACAGACATAGAGAGCGTATGATTTTTATGTAAAACTATGGAGAATATAGGAACATGTTCTTGCAGCACTTTGGCATATTCCCATATGGCCGCATCCACAGGCTTAATTGAAGAAAGTTGTTGGAAGGTAACAGGAAGATTTCAACAGTGGGAGTTGCTCATGTTGAGTTTGCATAGCAATAGGGGAGTTTTACACGTGTGTTGCTGCAGTGTTTTAGGAGAACATTTGGATAACCTTTGCTGCAAACCTAAGGGAGCCCTAGTTTTACACTTTCTCCATAGAGTTTCAGATTAATTGGTTGCATAGCACAAGGGGAGGCTTTAGCATACTGACAGCACCCAAAGTGCTAACGCTATTGGAGCACTGGGAAAGCCTATGTCAAGGTGCCGAACGGTCACAAATGTGTGAACATTTGGGGAGAGCGTTTCTTTAATGTTGTTATATCATTAGGGAAGCACTTGTGAAACTGTGCCTCTGGGTACTGCCTTGTGAGAGATCTATTTGGTGAGTATTTATGGATGGCTGGAGAAAACAGCCTCCAACTATCAGTGAGAAAAATAAGTTATTTGCAAGGGGCATATGTTTGGAGAAGACAAAAATGTTTAGGAGTTTTGATAATGACTTATTGCACTCTTCTCAATAATTAGCATGCATTAATTGCATGTAATTTTAATATATGTGAGATGCACTTTTGTAATAGAGAGAATTAATATAAATGTATGGTTTTTGAACAAATGAGGTATTTTTTGCTGATGGTGGCATCTAAAGAAAAAAGTGAAACAGTGAGACATAAAAATGTTAGTTTTGAAAACATTTGTGGGTGCCATTTAAAACCTTTTTGCAGCATTCTCTCTTTGATATCTATCTGTCAAGAGTTAAATGTATTGTGGGTGAATCATATTGTGTTTGCTTTGGGCTGATCGTCATTGTTGTTGTTGCCGGGTGAATGTTTGTTGCTACGCTCAGTCCCGCCCTTTGATGTCTCCTGCAGGAAGAGGCGTGGCTTGCAAAGTGACAGAAGTATTCTGCGGTATTCTCTACGGAAGTTCTGATTGAGCAGTCCGTACACTATGGCGTTCAGGCAGGAGTTAAAGTATGCCATGAAATAACTAACCACAAACAGCCAATCAGGGACCATGGGCGCAACGCGGGGCGGGTCCACTGCTACAGCCAGGCCGATCAAATTCAGCGGCGCCCAGCAGACGGCGAACAGCACAAAGACGACGAACATGGTCAAGAAGTGGCGCAGTTCGTTTGGACGGAGGCGCGGCCTGACGTCGGTTGTGACTCGCCTCCTCACACGGAGCACCAGCACCCAAATCCTCAGGTAACAGAACGTAACTACACCGATAGGAAGTAGGAAATGCACGGTCACCACAGCGATGGTGTATCCCGCACTCGTCGTCTGACTAAAGGTGCATGAATAAACGCGGGGGTCGTACGTCAACGACCCCAACGCCAGGTTTGGAAGAATGGCAAAGGCGGTGAGTACCCAGACTAAGACCAGAAGGGCCAGGGTTCCGGCACGGCCGTAGATCTTCTCATAGGTGTTGGTCTGACAGATGAAACAGTAGCGGTTGATGGCGATGGCGGTGATGTTGAAGATGGAGCCGATGACGCTCGCTCCCATCAGGAAGCCGCTGACCTTACATTCCATTTCCCCCGGCAACCAGCCCGCGTGCAGCATGGCGTGCAAGATCAGAGGGTAGGGATAGCAAACCACCAGAAGGTCGGCGAAAGCCAGACTCACTACAAACGCATTACCTAAGGGACACACACATAGAGAAGGAAATTAAATACAAGGCCTTGTTTTATGGCTTTGGAGCAAAGTAAAAAGTTATTTTTGCTACATTCACATCATGTCATAATTGCTATAGTTAGTGAGAAATCTGACTTTTTTATAGCTCCATCTTCACTGACTTAATCAGGTTGTCATATAGAAGCCAGCAAATTAGGAATGATGCAGAGAGGGAACTAGACTACCTTTCAAAAGTTTGGGGTCATTTTTTGAGAAAAGTCCTCATGCCACCAAGTCTGTATTTATTTGAAAATACAGTAAAACCGTTATATTGTGAATTATTCACACACTTTCTGTAACTTATTCCTGTGATCGAAGCTGAATTTTCATTATCATTACTCTGGTCTTCTGTGTCACATGAACCTTCGGAAATCATTCTAGCAGCTCAGGGAGTAGGGAGCAGTGAACACTACGTAGAAACCCTGTCAAATCGAACGCTGCTATAGATTTACACTGTCCCACAATTAGGTCCCCATTGAAAGAGAAAATGCTGTGTAATGCAGCACAGCCAATCAAAAAAAAAGAAAAAAAGAAAAGAAAAAAGTAATACAGTTGTATGGAGCAGGATTTGAAACCAATGAGAGTTAACTGTGGGTGTGGCTTCTCATTGTGACGACCCCTGGTCAGAACAATGATTTCATTATGGAAGAGATGATGCCTGACACTTTATCACATTACATCTGGTTAGGACACGGCGTTACAAGAAACATGTCACTGGTTTTGGTTAACAAATTGTACATTTCTTTTTTTGTCAATTGCAATAAAACAGACTCCAATTAAAATACATGAGGTCACCTTCAGATCCATGAAATTTTGATTCTGAAGCAGCATTTATCTGCTACTAGAAAATAAAACTGGTGGCACTTTATTTTAGAATATGTGCACTTGTATGTACTTACTGTGTAAGTACTGGTTAAAGGGTTAGTTAACCCAGAAATTTAAATTCTCTCATTAATTCCCCACCCTAATGTCGTTCGACACCCGTAAGACCTTCGTTCATCTTCAGAACACAAATGAAGATATTTGTGTTGAAATCCGATGGCTCAGAAAGGCCTTCATTGACACCAATGTCATTTCCTCTCTCAAGACCCATAAAGACACGTCGTCACAAAGCCTATCTCACTACAGTGGCTCTACAATCATTTTATGAAGTGTACACATTTTTATAAAAGTTTCTTAAAAACACACAAACACAAGGAAGGTCAAGCAAGAAAGTAAACTTGACAGAAGAACCTGAACTGTTGTTGACATATTGCGTGTCCGGGAGTGTAGAAGCGTTTGTGTGTGTAGGACAGGCTCAGGTGCACTAGTATTTTAACTGTGAGGTTCACACAAAGTTCAGATCCATTAGATTAAGAGTGGTGTCTGTGACACTGAGTTCTCTACACTATATGTGTGTGCATGTTTGCTTGGTTTGCCAGTCGGGTCTCTTGCATGCATGTGTTGGGTGCTGGTTTGTTGGAAGAGGAGACTGTGTTCTCTTCGGATCAAAGTTGTGTAAGCATTACAGCTCAGATGGAGTTCAGATATAGTTCAACACAGTACTCTACACACACTCGCACACGGACACACTCGTGCACCTAAACCTATGTGTTACAGATCTCAAATACGTTTTGCAATGGATACATAGATATAGTGCATATTGATTGAATGCATTTGGCTAAAAGAGTCCATATAGAAAGTAATCATTTTAGGTTAATATTCCATATCATATCTCATCCAAATGACTTATGCTCCATTCACACTGAATATATCGATGGAGATCACCAGGTCACTAGTAGCCATTTCCTCTTGCTTTAATAAGCTGATATAGATTTTGCAGCAGTGTATTATATCATGATAAATGTCAATGCATGTATCAAACATGCTTAGAACATGCATTTATGGCACAGGTTACATTCTGTTGCTCTTCTTTTAAACTTTTTTAAACTGTCGCATCACAGGACACACCCAGGTTGCATCACGAATGGTCACTGTCTCTTATGTCACAAGAAATCAAATGAAAATGAATGATTTACGCTCCATGCAAATGGCCGTCAACTTTCACAGCTGCTCATTCCCTCTTATCTCTCTCCCTCTTCTTCTCCATTTTGCCTTCCTCATCAGGATCCGTCAATGTCTGCTATCTTTCTCTCGCCCTGTGCCAATATCTCTCAGCGTATCTGATTTCCAATCCATCTCTTTTCCTCTAACTTATTACAACTCAATTCGCCTTCGCTCTCTTTCGTCCTTACTCGAAAGAAGATTAAGAGGCAAGAGGAAGAAAGCTTCTGAACTTTTAAATGTCTTAATTGGTATGTTGAAAGGCTTTCTGAGAGAGAAATTTGGTCTAATATCTTGTCTGGAAGCTAGGCCAGAATGAATGTTCTTTAAGTTTGGAGACAAATAAAAATTGGCTTTAATAGAGCATAATACACACACACACACACACACACACACACACACACACACACACACACACGCACACGCTTGTGCTCATTACTTCTGTGAACCTGCCACAAGCTGATGTGAGGACAAGGATGTGAGGAATAATGAATAAGTGAATGAATAAGTGTTCAGGAGATGAAAATTGTGCCAGCTACACAGATGCTTCCTGTGGGATTTTGGGCTTTGACATTTGGAACAATAAAATGTTTGTTAGCTAAACAGATGTGTAAACTGTTGCCTTCACATACTCAAAAGCAGATTGGTCCCCTTTACACCTAGCATTTACATGCTTTTCAGATATTGTACCACTTACAAATGACATAAGATGTTGAGTCAACCGAAACATTATATTCAGAATATTCCAAAATAAATTTCCTGAGGAATGCATGAACTGTTAAAATGTATATTTAAATTGTGTATACAGGATAAGTTGCTATGGATAAAGATGGATGCCTAATGCATAATGTAAAATGCTTTCTGTCATTTAAGAGACTGTCTGGTCTACTGTGTTTCCTTACATCAGAAACATTCAGTAAATAATAGGTATTAGAAATGAAGACATTTGTGGAAAATAAATGTTTAAAGCTCTACAAATATTATACAGATGCCATCCACAGAGCATAGCTGGATATTTCAGCTCTTAATGCCAGGTGTAAAATGGGGTATAGTGGGGTGCAGTGATGATGAGTAAAAATATAAAAAACAAAAATATAAGAGAGTATTACTGATGTATTTTATATAAAAAAAGAAGGTGAAAATATCTCGAGTTTGTGTTCACTGTAGACCTTATTTCTAGCATTTAACTCTTTAACCTGCACCGCATCACAGACAGCCCCAGATTATTGTTGTTCAGCATTTACTGCATGTAAATGCACTGAAAGCTGCACTGAAAGGCATCCGTTAGGGCTTTTAGTCCAAAGTGTACATATATGGAGAAATAATAATTTATTAACATGTTTGCAAAATATTTTGTCTTGAATTTATATTAATATCCCACTGAATTATGCAACCTGAACATTTTGAAGAGCTTACATTGAGTTGTTTTTTTTCTGTCCTGTTCCTGGTTTTTGTGAGTTGTGACCTCAGCGAGTTGTCATTCGGTCTAGAGCTGTCAATCACATTATGTGAACATGATTCCTGCTCTTCTGGATGACAATGTCCAGCACAATTCCTCGTTCTGAGCTCCGTAAAAAAGAAACCCTAAGAAACAACTCTAAATGTAAAATAAGAAACTAATAAACCCACAATTATGATAGTATATCATATATATATATATATATATTCATAAATACAATATATATTTTCATGAGGGTATTTTCTTGTCAGAAATAAAGGATGTTTACATTATAAATGCAAAGCAGGTGTAGCAATTATCTGCTTATAAATGGTCATACATAACATTTAAACAATATTATTTTAGAGATAACATTCTCAGCTTTGAAATGAAGCATGAACACGAGGCTTCAGCTACATTGTGCTTTTTAAGTTTCTACAACACAGCCATATTTATAGCCTACGTTTAAAACATATTTTTAATATTTTAATTTTTGTTTGAGATTATATATATCCATATTAATAACAGTCTGAGTAATTCTGAGACTTGAACTGTAAACTCGCAAGTGTTGGCTTTATAAATATTATATTGGTTATGTATATATTCTGAATGACTTATGATCAACAACCTTCAACAACTTGTCATTTATGCCCCACTTGCCAAAATGGTTGAGTGAGAGAAGTGGTTAACCAAAAATCCACAGACCAATGAGACTGGAAGTGATAAAATAGCTAATTTATTTCTGATTTTTGGCCTACAACATGTCTTGGTTAATACTGTAACCTTGGTTCCTTGGAAAAGGGAACAAGACGCTCCATCGATAATTGGCGCTGTTGGAACGTCTGTGTGATAGCATCTTGAAGCACATATGAAATCCATCAAAATGTGTGACGGAGGCTATAGGTGGGTGATGCAAAGACCCCGAAGCTATAAAGTGCACCCAGACCAAACAATGTCAGCTTCAGTAGTCGATCACAGGCACGCCGGAAGTATGGCAGGGCGACGCAGCGTCTAGCTCCCTTTTCAGGGAACCAAGGTTACAGTCTGCCCCTGAGAAGACTTCCAGCTGCAAGTGCCGCCTCGACTCCCAGTCTCTATGAGGGGGGCTCGAGTAGTGAGATTCAGTTTTAAATAGACATCTTCCTCAGAATGAAATGTGCATGCCTCAAAGAAAACTTGTATATTCCTTCACACACAGACAAGCGCGTCAATCTATCGGTTAATGCCATTGCGGAGAGAGACTCTATTCTTTCCGGTGAAATCACAAAACAAAATGCACACAAACGTGTCCCTGCTCTTAATATACAATCAATGAAGAACTTCTTTGATTTTAATGAAGGGAAAAAAACAAGAATTGATAGGTCAAAAAGCCACCCACAAATAGTCTATAAACAAAGCATCCGGCTGTCTTTGAGTTCACATGAACAACGGTTAAAGTTATTTGTCAGGCTACAGAAGAATACCATAATTCCTCCATTCAACTAGGCTTAAGACATTGATAGTCAAGCAGACCTATATCAACCCAGCCACAACACATAATTGGGAATAACATGCCGTAACACAGAATCGACCACAAAGGCCTGGGGTCAGCTTTGTTTGCTGTTCGTCCAGAAATCCAAGATCAAGAAGTGGATATTCATTTATGTTTTTTCTGTTGAAATGTAGGCCTTCTAATCATGAGTGGAATTTGCACCGCAGCGCCACCACACCTTGATGGTCATGACAAGAACAGCATGTATAGTTATGTTTATTGAAGTAAATTAGATTTAAATCACCGTCATGCATGAATTAATTATATATTTTTAGCAATTTTACATATAATATCACATTACACAAAACTGAAATTTCCCCTTTAAAATAACAGTGTGAATATTTTTTGAGAGCCACCCAAAATTTCACAAATCATGTTTTCAGGGGAGCCCATGTCTTATTTAGGGGAGCCGAACTCCCCCTAGCTCCTCCGTAGTTTGCACCCCGTATATATATATATATATATATATTAGTGATCGACCGATATTGACTTTTTATAACCGATACCGATTATTTGCATGTTTATGTGCCGATAACCGATATAGAACCGATATTTACTTATTGTGTTATTTTTGTCTTTTAAAACTACAGCAATTGCACTGAACTGAGCTTTTTAAACACTGTAATTTTTGCAGTTTCACTCACTTACATACAGAACAAAAGACATTTACATCAATAAATAGTCAGAATTGTTTTTTTTTTAAATACAGTGCAAAGTCTTATTAACATTAATGCTGTTTTATCTTTTTTATTTATAAATACAGCCATATTAACAACAGGCAAAATACATTTATAAAGTCTAATGTTTTCAAATGGAGAATATAAATGAGAGTTGAGTCTATCAACTCCCCATAACTATGAGCATAAATATAAGCAAAAAATGTTTATGTGTTTAATAGACTAAAGAGTGAATATTCTCTGGATTATGCAAACATTGTAAAAGCTGATGTATTCGCCGGTTTGTTTATGTCAATCTCATCTAGTAAGGTATCAAAATGAATGTTTGTGTCAGTCTCTGAATTATGCTGATGACAGGGTGCTGTTTTCATCTCTGCGTTTAACACTCGTCTCGCGGAGATAGGCTTAATAATTCATTTTCACGGAGCCGTAATTAATTCGATGTTTATTATAAAACAACGAATTGTTATATAATGTTAAATGTCATATAGCAGACGTTAATATAATTTAAGGAGTTTTAAACGAGTCGGTCTTGTTTACATGTACAGTGACTAGCCTATGCTGGAACAACAACTCGGCGAGAGTACGGCTGAACGCGACTGAGCATAAACACAGAGAGAGAAAGAGTTTGGTGCTTTAATTTCTAACATGCTCTCATTCGTGGCGTAATAATTAATTTTCACGGAGCTGTAATTAATTAGATGTTTATTATATAAATGTTATATAGCAGACGTTAATATAATTTAAGGAGTTTTAAACGAGTCGGTCTTGTTTACATGGTGATAGCCTATATGCTAGAGCAACAACTCGGTGAGAGAACGGCTGAATGCGACTGAGAATAAACACAAAGAGAGAAATAAGTTTGGCGCTTTTATTTCCAACATGCTCTCATTCATGGCTGTTTTATTTCATTCATGTGAAGTTTCATCTTTATTGTGACATGATGGCGGATTACCTGACTGACTCCGTCAGTGAGTTCTTCTTTAGCGCCAAGTTTAAACTACCTATACATATCAACATCTTATTTGAGGTTATCTCAATTTTGCATAACTGTTATGTTAAACAAAGTTGATTAATTAAGGGATGCAGGTTATTTTACCTCTGAACATAGCTGTTGATAATCTCCCTTCAGACGCAGTCCTTTAATGGTGCGCTTGTATGCAATTCTCAAAACGTGCACAAGATGCCGCCATTTATCGGAAAATCCGATATTACAAAACCGATACCCGATTATGGGAAAATGCTTAAATATCGCGAAAATATCGGGAATCCGATATATCGGTCGATCACTAATATATATATATATATATATACTCCTGAACAAAATCTTATGACCAGGGGATGCATTGCAAGTTTTACACATTTCGCACTAGTGGATCATAACGGGGTTGTAAGTGCTGCTTCAAAATGCCAAAAGAAGAAACAGGAGCAAGAGACAAAAAATAGAGAGTAGGCAATTTATTGAAAACTGCATTTAAACTCAAACAGGCCGTTCATCAGCTGATCAAAAGTTTAAGACCATAGCCCAAAAATAAACGCACAACAGTACTAAAAGTGTCAAAAAAGGACTCAGCAATGAGTAGCCACACCGTTCTTGTTGATCACTTCAAAAACTCGTTTCGGCATGCTTGATGCGACTGTTTCCAGGAGGCTGGTGGGAACATTGTTCCATGTGGTGACGATGGCTTCACGAAGGGCATCCACAGTCTGGAACTGACGTCCATTTTTGTAAACTTCCCTTGCCATCCATCCGCAAATGTTCTCAATGGGATTTAGACAGAGGTGGAAAGAGTAACAACATATTCTACTCAAGTAAAAGTACTGTTACTTCAATGAAATTTTACTTAAGTACAAGTAAAATTACTGGACTAAAAATTTACTCAAGTAAAAGTAAAAAGTAGCTAATTTAAAATGTACTCAGAGTAAAAGTTACTTAGTTACTTTTTTAACAGTGGGGGTGGGGGACTCTCCCCTGTAGGGTTGTGATAGAATGAGATTTTCACGATATGACAACTATCTCAGAAAACATCAATTAAACATTTACTGTACCTATTACTAAATGATGGTTATTATCACTTGTTAAAATGATGTTAAATGAATGAAGAAGATTGGTCTTTTTTTATTTGGTTGAACAAATGCTTTATTATAACAAACTTAAAACCATTTGTTTATTTTGTTTATCAAAATTTCAATAAAACATGTCTAATAAACTAAATTCAATAAATTACTATGAATTAGATTAACAACTTATTTTTATCATTAATTTGTATAAATGTTTAAGAATAATAAAGTCCATATGTAGTAGACGGAGCAGCTCATTCACAGAGAGAGAACAAGCAGATCATATATTCATATAGCAATGTTTTGTGCTTTAATGTTCACAGACCATGTCACGATTTGATTTATTTCTAAGGCCTACAGCTCTACATTCGAGTTTTTCGTTCATCCACCAGTTTGCGTGTATTACGCCAAATCTACGTTATAATGTAAAGTTAATGTTCATGACTGGATTCCGGGATTCCCTCTGCGTCACAGAAATCAATCGGCCTTTAAGGGATCCCCTGGTGTTGAGACTTGTATGGCTTAATATAACATAAATGATGTCTCTTACTGAATTATGTAGTAGAAAACCCATGAAAGATCTACGTTATTTAAAAAATCGATTTTATATTTGGACCATGGGTGGCGCCATTTTGTTTGCGTTCTAGGTTGATGACGTAGAATGGTTGAACTCCTCAATCAGCTGGCGTTACCCGTAGCTATTTTTACCACAACGCAACTCGAAAATTGTTTCAGAGTTAAACAAAACCTATGAATTGCTTTGTAATTGTACTTAAAACACACTCAAACATACATGCGCAAACAAACTCACCTACACAAGTCACAAACAGATCGGCGGCCGGGCACACACACCTGACAGACTGCGTTGTCTCAATCGAGATGTTGGGCTGCTCAGTCTCCACGACAGGGGCTGAATCCGAAATCGACCCCCTATACCCTGAAATAGGGCATTATTTGAAGGGACGGCCATTTGTAGTGTTGTCCGACATCATAGACATGTTCGAGTGCAGTCATTCAGTCTCACGTTCACCGCAATAACGAGTGTACAGCCGATTTACAAACAGCTGTCCGACTTCACGCACCCAAACATACATGTGCACACAAACTCTCTCGCTCACACAGACTCACACACACCCCAACAGATCGGCGCGAACACACACACACACACACACACACACACACCCCAACAGATCGGCGCGAACACACACGCACTGCGTGCGCGCATACATAACCCTCAATCACTATTCCCTGAGTTGATATCTAGACTGTTGATATGCAGTAGATTAACTGTAATGCCTAATGTATCCAGCAGAGGGAAATATCTAGGTAGGATGATGGGATAGGGTAACGTGAGGAAGAGAGGCAGGATGTTTTGGTGAGGATGCATGGGATTGGTTTGTGCATTAAAGTTTGAGCACAAGCTCAGTGAATTAACCTCAATCTTTAAACTTTCACTTTTAAGACACAAATTACTTTCGCTACTTTTGTTCACTAATACAACTTGAAGGAGTTAATGAAGACGATCGAGTGCGTGAAGTCGGACAGCTGTTTGTAAATCGGCTGTACACTCGTTATTGCGGTGAACGTGAGACTGAATGACTGCACTTGAACATGTCCCTATGGTGTCGGACAACACTACAAATGGCCGTCCCTTCAAATAATGCCCTATTTCAAGGTAAAGGGGGTCGATTTCGGATTCAGCCCCTGTCGTGGAGACTGAGCATCCCAACATCTCGATTGAGACAGCGCAGTCTGTCAGGTGTGTGTGCCCGCCCGCCGATCTGTTTGTGACTTGTGTAGGTGAGTTTGTTTGCACATGTATGTTTGAGTGTGTTTTAAGTACAATTACAAAGCAATTCATTGGTTTTGTTTAACTCTGAAACAATTTTCGAGTTGCGTTGTGGTAAAAATAGCTACGGGTAGCGCCAGCTGATTGAGGAGTTCAACCATTCTACGTCATCAACCTAGAACGCAAACAAAATGGCGCCGCCCATGGTCCAAATATAAAATCGATTTTTTAAATAACGTAGATCTTTCATGGGTTTTCTACTACATATTTCAGTAAGAGACATCATTTATGTTATATTAAGCCATACAAGTCTCAACACCAGGGGATCCCTTTAAGTTATAAACATACCTTTATTTGCACAGATGGATGTGTGCCCGAACATGTTCTATGTGTTTTTTCATTTGCATCCACATTTTGTGCACATATGATATCCTCCAGGACAACACCACATTATTTTTTTCTGTATCCAAAGTATTTCCATACTAGCCAGGAGTTCACGACGGCGTTTTGCTTTCACCTGGGTCTGCGTCACTGACGTCTGTCTTGTTCGTCTCCATCTGATATTTGCGCGCATGTTCTCTCCCGTGTCCCGCGCCCTCTATTCAATATTAGTCATTTCCGGATCTCGTTTTTTTTCCTCCCCTCTTTGCATTAATGATTTATTTTTACTCAGTAACGGATGTGGTTTAAAATGTAGCGAAGTACAATACTTTAATCAAAATGTACTTAAGTAAAAGTAAAATTACAGATTTTTAAAACTACTTAAAAAAGTAGAAGTACACAGAAAAACTACTCAATTACAGTAACGCGAGTAAATGTAATTCGTTACTTTCCACCTCTGGATTTAGATCAGGGGAACACGCAGGATGGTCCAAAAGAGCAACGTTATTCTCCTGGAAGAAGTCCTTCGTCAGGCGGGCTTTGTGAATTGCAGCGTTGCCCTGTTGAAGACCCAGTCATTACCGTACAGACGGGGGCCCTCGGTCAAGAGGGATGCCCGCTGCAACAGGTCCACATAGCCAGCCGCCGTTTGACGCCCCTGCACAACCTGAAGCTCCATTTTCCCATTGAAGGAAAAATCACCCCAGATCATGATGGAGCCTCCTCCACTGTGCCGCGTAGAAAACATCTCAGGTGGGATCTCCTTGTCATGCCAGTAATGTTGGAAGCCATCAGGACCGTCCAGGTTAAATTTTCTCTCGTCAGAGAATAAAACTTTCTTCCACTTTTCAATGTCCCATGTTTGGTGCGCCCTTGCAAATTCTAAACGGGCAAGTTTGTGTCGTGGGAGGAGACGTGGCCTTTGAAGACGTTTTTTGTTCTTGAAGCCCTTCTCTAGCAGATGACGTCTTATGGTTATTGGGCTGCAGTCAGCATCAGTAAGGGCCTTAATTTGGGTTGAGGATCGACCTGTGTTTTCACGGACAACACGTCGGATCCTGCGGCTCAGTGCAGGTGAAATCTTTTTGGGTCTATCACTTGACTTTTTTGTCCCATAACTCTCAGGATTTTTTAAGAAATGTAAAATGACTGTCTTACTGTGTCCAACCTCAGCAGCGATGGCGCGTTGCGAAAGGCCTTGCTTGTGCAGCTCAACAATCCTGCCACGTTCAAAGAGAGAAAACCTTTTTGCCTTTGCCATCAGGAGATCTTGACAGTATGACTGCTTGAAGGACAATGACGTGAAAGCCATATTTTTGTGCAGATTTGACCTTTTTATGGCTATGGTCTTGATCAGCTGATGAACGGCCTGTTTGAGTTTAAATGCAGTTTTCAATAAATTGCCTACTTTCTATTTTTTGTCTCTTGCTCCTGTTTCTTCTTTTGGCATTTTGAAGCAGCACTTACAACCCGGTTATGATCCACTAGTGCGAAATGTGTAAAACTTGCAGTGCATCCCCTGGTCATAAGATTTTGTTCAGGAGTGTATGTATATATATATATATATATATATATATATATATATATATATATTGGGGAATCAAACCACTAGATTCTTTATTGAGTTTTTTTCCCTCGAGAAGAAAGCTAATAGCAGCAGAGCTATAACTCCCGAGTGCATGCAACACATAAATCACATGTATCCCAACGTATAATGATTCAAATTGCTGCTTGCTCATCATTATACTCCTGTCTTATTACATAAATATATTCTTGAGACAAAAAACAACAAATAGACAGAAACCATTTTTCACACATGTCAGATGCTGACATTGAATCCACCCCCCAAGATTATTGTTATATACATGGGGGGAGGTGCTGCTGTAATTTATTGTAGAAAAGTCTACACTCTAAAAATGGCTGGGTTAAAAACAACCCAAATGGCAAGCCAGTGCTGGGTAAATATTGGACAGAACACATGCTGGGTTAAATTAACCCAGTGGCATTTTAACCCAGTGGCCTGGGCTGTTGAGAAAACCCAAAATGTAGTCAATTTTTTTTACCATTAATGGATTTGCTATTCTGGGTTATTCTTGCTGGGTTGTTCTTAAAAAATATCCTGTGCATTAGCCTACTGTAAAACTAGGCAATCGTGAAAGAACAAATGAAGAATGCATGTTTAGACTTTTAAAACAATCATTTTTATTGCTTGACAAATGGTACAATACACAAATGTGTTAAAATTGGCAACAATGACAACTACAAACCTAATATATTCTGTCAGTTTATTCACGTTTAAATCAAACTTTTATTTTGACGGGTTGCCGTGACTTTTGGGTCTCTGTGTTCATGATATGACACGCGCCCCTGTCATTCACACAGAGACATGGAAGACAAGGCAAAACATGGAAGAGTAATATTTAAATAGTATTTAATCTACACAGACACTCGTATATATTCGGCTACAGTCTGGAGCCCTGCGTGACGCGACTGAACGCAGCTGCGGGACCGAATATAGTCTACTTGTGAGTCGATGCTATACAGATACTATCGTCACATTTTTAACATTTCAGTACATACTTGGTACCGAAGTACCGGTACTTGTGACATCCCTACATACAACCATGTTTAATTCTCATAAGGGGATCATGGTTCTGTGTAATCACAAACTGTATTAATCTATCGTCTCACATGCCCACCTAAACTAACACGAGTCAGTACATTGCATTGGATTCTGAGGTAAAACTTTTGTCGTCTTAACGTCATGTAAGCTTAAGAATTGTTGCCGCGAAGAAAAAAAAAACTATAATTATGCTAATTAAAATGATTATTAATGAAAACATATGAACTTATCTTTGCCTTTTGCATCGTCCTCAAAATGACAGTTTGGGAGGGAGCGAATTTAAACAAATCAAGGCGGGAAGCACGTGAAACAACCAAGCGCTGGGTAGAATCAACCAAGCATTGCGACCCAGCAGGTTTAACCCAATGACTGGAAATTTGAAACTACCCAATGGTGTTTCAAATGTGATCAAACAAACCAACAAAAATTACCCAACAGTCTTAACCCAGCATTTTGGGTTAAAAAATAACCCAGCATTATTTAGAGTGTAGTTTCAAATATAATTCATTTGAAGTATAGGTGCTTAATATTACACTATTTGTTGTAAATGATAAATCCCATTTGACATTTGTGCTGGCTGCTGTATAAAGGCCACCCGGACACAATACAGACTCTATCAAAGAATATACTGATTTTCTATCAGAGTTAGTACTGGCTACAGATAAAGTCCTAATTGTTGGCGATTTTAATATTCATAATGAAAAAGAGTGGTAGTGCAGCTGGATGAAAACAAACTCAAGGTTTTTCGCATTTTGTAGAAAGAAAGCACAATTACATACAGAAAGGCCTTAACAACTATTAGATCTGCTTAATTTTAAACTGTCTAAGAATAACGCAAACATAACCCTAAGTATTTATTTGATATAGTGACTAAATTAACAAGAAATAAAGCTTCTGATGTTTCCAAACAGCACAAAAGTAATTGTTTTATGAAGTTACTTGTTTTGGAATATTACGGAGAAAATTATAACTTATGCAACTGTCTACCACAGTACTGCATCACCCTTACAAAAATGAACCATGGTTTAATTATAGTAAAAGTGTAGTAACCATGTTTTTTTGGCTAATTGTTTACATTTATATGACCACAGTTTTACCACAAATACCATGGTTAAACGATGGTTACAGTAGCAAAGCCATGGTTAATTTGTGGTTAACATGTTTTCTTCTTCGTCTTTTTTTCTTGTAAAGGCAGAAAGTGCATTGTAGTGTCCCTGAGGGAAAATTACAATCATTTGTTGCTATAGGACAGGAAGAATTGTCTAAGCTTGTTTAATTGTCTAAATCAACAACATGTATGTAAGACCCTCTACCAACTAAGCTACTGAAGGAGATGCTTAGGTCCTCTTCTTAAGGTCATGAATTCATCTTTGTCATAGGTCTTTTTCTTAAAATTATGAATTCATCTATGGAAGTATCCTCACAACTATGTTCCTTTTTTGAAAGAAATAGTGTCTGCAAGGATTTCCACTCAGGATTTAGCCCGTATCATAGTACCGAGACTGCTCTCATAAAAGTTACAAATTTGCTTTTATCATCCGATTGTGGTTGAATCTCTCTATTAGTGTTACTGGATCCTAGAGCTGCATTTGATAGCATCAACCACAACATTGTTTTGAATAGACTCGAAAATCATGTTAGTGTTCCACACAAAACCGTCCTCATGCATGCTCCACATGTTGTTTGAATGATCTGCTGTAATGCAATCTCATGCATAATACAGCGCAGCAATACTGAGCAAATTCTCAGATTTGTAAAAGCACACTTCTACCTCACATTGCTTCGATTTTGCTTTTCAACACAAAAATAACCAATTGTTGGTAAAAATGTATGAGTGACTTTAGTATTTTCATCAAATTTACATATCATATCTAAATTTCATGGGCCTTTCATTTTTTTTTTCTAAAGATGTTTTTTGTCACTTTACGTAGTACTTATCATTCTGATGTATGTTCAAGTGTTTGGTTTTAATTAGTTATTTGATGCTATAAAAATTTGGTGTTTGCAGTTAAATCTGCAATAGTGAGAATGTGGTGTCACAGGAGGAAGCCAAACTACATCCACAAAACCTTAACAATTACCGTCCTGTAGCACTGACACCGGCTATAATAATAATAATAATAATAATAATAATAATAATAATAATAATTTGTTCGATTTATATAACGCTTTAAGGCACTCAAAGCGCTTTACATTGAAGGGGGGAATCTCCTCAACCACCACCACTCACACAACGCACCAGCTGATTGGTGGAGAGGAGACAGAGTGATTAAGCCAATCAGGAGAGGGGGATTATTAGGAGGCCATGATGGATAGAGGGGCCAATGGGCAAATTTTGGCCAGGATGACGCGGTTACACCCTTACTCTTTTTCCGAAGGACATCCTGGGATTTTTAATGACCATGGAGAGTCAGGACCTCGGTTTAATGTCTCATCAGAAGGCTCTTTGTCAGTATAGTGTCCCCATCACTATACTGGGGTATTAGGACCCACACAGACCACAGGGTGAGCGCCCCCTGCTGGCCTCACTAACACCTCTACCAGCAGCGACCTAGTTTTCCCAGTTGGTCTCCCATCCAGGTACTGACCAGGCTCAGCCCTGCTTAGCTTCCGTGGGAAACCAGTCTTGGGTTACAGGGTGATATGGCTGCTGATTATGAATTATGAAGTGCTTTGAGAGGCTGGTTCAGACTCCAATCTCCCACCCAGGTTTGACCCATACCAGTTTATTTACAGAGCCAATACTTTCACAGAGGACCGCATAGTAACAACTCTCTATATTACTTTGTCCCATCTAGAGGAATGCTCTGTACCTCGCTGCAATGCACTGCAATGCAATGACTACTGCAATGTTCTCCTGGCTGGACTCTGGACTGGCATCGTTTGCCATCAAGATACTTCAAATTATTTAGAATGCAGTGGTACGTCTTGTCTTGAACAAGCCCAAAAGGGCCTATGTCACACCCCTCTTTGTCTCCCTACACTGGCTACCACTGCTCGCATCAAGTTCAAGGCGTTGACGCTTGCTTACAAATTTATCCCAAGCACAGCGCCTGCATACTTCGACTCGCTCTTATGAGTCTACATCCCCACCAGAAGCCTTCGTTCAGCTAAGGAGTGACGGCTCATGGTACCATCACAGAGAGGCATGAAATCCCTTTCCAGAACATTTTCGTTCACCGTTCCTTGCTGGTGGAACGATCTCCCCACCTCAATCCGGAATGCAGATTCACTGGTAACATTTAAAAGACTATTCTAACTTATAGTACTCTAAGCCATGTCCAAAGCTTAGTTTTTTTTTTACCTCTTCATGACGAATCACTTCCTGTTTTCCTCAGTTGCAAGTCACTTTGAATAAAAGCGTCTGCTGAATGAAAAAAAAAAAAATTTCTGCTAAATGATCAAAATCATTTGTTATTGGTAAACTTTAGCTCCTTAGCTCTTTAACACTATCCTCCCCAAAATAATAGAGTTCAAACTGTTAGACCTGGGATATATCTCACTCTATTTGCCTTTGTGTTAAGGACTTCCTTACTGATCGCTCCCAGAGGGTAAAAGTAAGCTCCCACATTACCTCAGCCATCAACCTCAGTACAGGCTCTCCTTAGGCTCTCCTACCCTTATCTATTCCAGGGATGGGCAATCAAACCCACTGTTCAATGCTAAACAAACATACCTAAACCAGCTAATCAATGTCTTCCGAGTAACTAGAAAGCTACAGGCAGGTCAGTTTTTATCAGGGTTGGAGTTAAACAGCCTCTGTTCATCAGTGGTGACTGTGTGGAGAGGGTCTCAGACTTCCTGTTTCTGGGCTTCCATATAGAGTACAATTTGACCTGAATTGTCATCACCACTGCTATCATAAAGAAGGCACAGCAGAGAGAGCACTTCTCTGAGAATACTCAGAATTACTAGCTCACACAAACACTGTTGTTTTCCTTTTACCACTGAGAGCATATTGACATACTGCATCTGTGTGTGGTTTTCCAGCTGCACAGCTGTGGAAAGGTAATCACTCCAGAGGGTCATCACCGCAGCACAGAAGGTTATAGGTTGTCCCTCTCCTCTTTGATACTGAAAACTCGAACAAACAAAAAATAGTTTCTATGCCAAAGCCTATCTGTTCTAAATTGCACTACCCTCTGTTGCCATCCAAACTACAATAACTTGAACAGATTGTCATGTGCAATGTTGAATATGAGTCATGTAACTGTTTACTTAATTTGAGATTAACAGTTTTAATGCCAAAATCAAATCTGCTATAAATACTGCAATAATTTAAACTGGTTTAGAGGAAATACATTTAAATTATTATGATTTAAATATTTGACTTACCTTAAATCACTGGGTTCAAATATTTGAGTTACCGTAATTCCTTCTCACCCAAACAAAACTCATGGTATCATTATTTGTCATGGTATCAAAAGCATTTACTCAGATCAACTTTTTTAAATACTTTTTTCATTTTCAGATCTTTTTTTTTTTTTTTTTACTTGCGTTTACTCAATTAATAAGGAATATGCCATTGATTTCACTGTTTTTCATCATAGTTTACGTTTTTAGTCACTTTTGTAGGATTCATTTTACATTTTAGTTGCCACAGCTATACAGTGTGGAAAAATGCAGAGTTAGAATGGCTAATTGTTTAGCAACAAATAAGCCAGAAATAACTGAACTGCAATTGCCTCCTTAGTCACATGTTTTGTTCAGTCAAAAAATTGTGACTGAAAATTGTTCTAGTTTGGGTGAAAATCGACATGATGAACAGTGGAAATGGAAAATGGAAAGCTGATTCGCAAGGGCAAGAAAGAAAATTACTTAAACAGGTTTAGTGTTGAGTTGAGTCTGAATAAACCAGACTCTGACTCAAATCCAACACTAATATTTTCAGGGACATTTAAATTCAGCCTGGTGTCAGACTTAAATGAGCTCGTCTCGACTAATTATTTTTTATTGGCAGTTTGGGAGGTTTTATTGTTCTAATCACTTCCATGGCCACAGGTGTATAAAATGAACAGCGTATTCTCACAAAAATGCGTATAAATAGTACGAGTGTGCAATGTCGTGGAACGTATACGCCAAAACTAATTTTGGCATGTCTATGGCATGCTGTTTTTCGCGTGCATATGATACGCATTTTATGGCGTATTATACATACGAACCCCCCACCCCACCACCCTAAACCTACCCAAGTGCGTGTCATATATACGCCCCACTACCCTAAACCTACCCAAGCGCGTGTCATATATACGCCATAAAGTGCGTATACTATGCACGCGAAAAACAGCGTATCATATGCACGCCAAAATGAGTTTTGGCGTATACATTCCACGACATTGCACACTCGTACTATTTATACGCATTTATGTGTGATCGGGTTGAAAATGAAGCACCTCGGCATGCAGACGCTTCTACAAACATTAGTGAAAGAATGGGTCGCTCTCAGGAGCTCAGTGAATTCAAGTGTGGTACGGCGATAGGTTGACACCTATGCAATAAGTCCATTCGTGAAATGTCCTCACTACTAAATATTCTACGGTCAACTGTTAGTGGTAATATAACAAAGTGAAAGCAATTGGGAACAACTGCAACTCACCACAAAGTATTAGGCCATGTAAAACATGAGCAGGGTCAGTGCATGCTGAGGTGCACAGTGCGCAGAATTTGCCAACTTTCTGCAGAGTCAATAGCTACAGACTTCCAAACTTCATGTGGCCTTCAGATCAGCTCAAGAACAGTGCGTAGAGTTTCATGGAATGGGTTTCCATTGCCGAGCAGCTGTATCCAAGCCTTGCATCAACAAGCGCAATGCAAAGCGTCGGATGCAGTGGTGTAAACACACCGCCACTGGACTCTAGATCAGTGGAGACATGTTCTCTGGAGTGACAACTTGAGTCCTGACCTCAACCCATTAGAACACCTTTGGGATGAATTAAAGCGGAGACTGTGAGCCAGGTCATCTTGTCCAACATCAGTGCCTGACCTCACGAATGCGCTTCTAGAAG
Organism: Pseudorasbora parva; assembly: GCF_024679245.1. NCBI lineage: Eukaryota > Metazoa > Chordata > Actinopteri > Cypriniformes > Gobionidae > Pseudorasbora > Pseudorasbora parva. The sequence continues at coordinate 15,018,759 of NC_090179.1, forward strand.
AATAGTCACAAATTCTCATAAACACACTCCTAAACCTTGTGGAAAGCCTTCCCAGAAGATCTGAAGCTGTTATAGTTGCAAAGGGTGGGCCAACTCCATATTAAATCCTATGGATTAAGAATGGGATGTCATTAAAGTTCATGTGCATGCAAAGACAGGTATCCCAAAACTTTTGGAAATATAGTGTTTATGTCTGGATTAATAGACAAATCATAAACTAGTCCCAGACTGAAATGCATGTTTGAGCTGTCAAAAGCCCCTTTCACACTGCACGTCAGACCCGCAATATTCCCGGAACATTGCCGGGTCGCCTTCTGTGTGAAAGCAGCCACGTCCCGGAGTTGATTACCGAATTGAACCCGGGTCGGGGACCTAGTAACAATGCGGGGTTCGATCCGGGACTAGCGCTGTGTGAACAAAAGCCAAAACTAATGCAGCAACGTGTACGTAGTTATCGTTATCTTGTTTTTTCAATAATACAACCCTGCAGTGCCAGAAGAGCTCGTCGGTGTTTTAAACACAGAGAGTGTCCGTATACAAAAGAAACTAAATTTAACAAGCAGAAATGTGCGCAAACTGGACACAAGTTGAGACCACGGAGCTCCTTACTATCCGTGCTGAAACTGAGATCACTCGCCATTATACATCACATTCGGATGTTACGTGTCAACTCGATCTGGGACCGTTAAGCGTTGTGTGTGAAAGCGCACATATTACGGTATTACGCTGGCAGTGTGAATGGACCAAATCTAGCGGCCCGGGAACAAATGCCGGGTCGCATTATCCGTGTATTTGCCGGAATCGCAGTGTGAAAGGGGCTTAACTGAAAACAACTTGCACTGATATCTTAAATCAGAGCTATTGTTTTGTCTCAATATCCACAACAGTAAGTTATTTTTATTTTTTTAAAGGCATGTTTAAAAAAAGCCACTTAAACGTCCTAATTTAACTAAGGCTTAATCCTGGCTTAATCTAAGCCCTGTCTCTGAAACGGTCCATGGTCTTGGACTCTTGGTCTTGAGAACCAACATAAGAACAACACTGATTTCTATTGATTTTACTGCTAATTCTAGAAATTCAAATACCTAGTATCATGGTCTTCCCCCATCAATTCATTAAGGCCGGCGACACACTGCAAGAGTGGCATGAGCGTCTCGGCTGCGTGTCATTTCCGTTTTAATTTTGGCTCCCACGTTAACGTGTGCATGCTAGAAATAAAACCGACGCCTATTTTTCACGTTTTTCAACCATGTTGGAAGTGTTTCCAGGCAAAATAGAATAACAAAATAGGAATATGTCATTTTGACACAAATACATATTAATAAATTACATTTTCATTTTTTAAAGTCTCTAGGTTAACATAAATGCAGATATAGGCCTGATTGTAATAAAAAACAATATTGCCTGTCAATACAGAACAAAATATTCTGTAGCATTGTACTGCCGACACTGTCTTTGCTGTATCAGACTATATATTTATGTTTAATATGAAGTATAGGCATTACATGTACGTCATCTAGCAACAGCAGTGCTAGATTTACTAAATATATATTAAATATACTGCAAAAGGAGTTTCTTGCATCTTCTCATGTCTTCAATAGAATTTCAAATGTCTCAAAATGGGACCACAAGGTACAGTAACAGCCAATTTCATTTTTCATCATGCAGAAAATTCAGAAAGGAAGTGGATATTTTAAATGAGACATACCTGAGAACACCATTAGATGTTTTGAGCCGCCGCTGAGCATTAAAAGTTTCCTCCGGGTCTCTCTCACACACATTAACATACACAAAGCCTTTAATTAAAAACAGCAGCATAACAGAAAATGCTCACACACACACACACACACACACACAACAATTAATGATGGCAATGGAGGGTAGTGCTTAGTCAACATGAATGTTAATTAAATCTCTAATGACCCCAAACTAACGAGGACTTCACCAACACAATCACTATTTTATAGGGTAAAAACACACGATTGGTTCTACCACGGTAGCATCTCTCTTTTGCCTAACTAACTAGGTGTGTGTGTACTGAAGATAAATGAACGTAGGTGTAAAGTGCCTCAATTGTGGCAGCTCCGCAGGCAGTGTCCTCAGGGACTTTTGTAATCTCACTTGGCACCAATAACCCTGTATCTGAGGAAATTTTAGTGTGTGTGAAAGTGGGTGTGTGTAGAAAGGAGTGGCTTTGTAGGATGATCAAACAGCCTTGTATTAAATGGCCACACACACACACACACACACACACATGTTGGTCTATGTGGTTTACAGGGACTCTCCATAGGCGTAATGGTTTTTATACTGTACAAACCGTATTTTCTATCCCCTTACACTGCCCCTGCCCCTAAACCTACCCATCACAGGAAACATCCTGCAGTTTTACTTTCTCAAAAAAACATCATTTAGTATGTTTTTAAGGCCATTTGAATTATGAGGACATTTGATATGTCCTCATAAACCACATTTATAGTGTAATACCAGTGTAATACCCATGTAGTTATACAAATTTGTGTCCTCATAAACCACATAAACAGGCTCACACACACACACACACACACACACACACACGTGCATGTAGAAAATGCTACATTTTTCTTTGTCAGCTACAGATCATGTTTCACTGCACGCCGCTGACGTGGCCGGTCTCCATTGACACTGATGCTGTTTTTGACTGACCTCTGCAGCCTGTGTTCCATAACTTTTACACCTCGACCTCTGCTTTTCAAATGCACCAATCATTTAAAAAACCCTCTTAAACTCTGACCTCTCAAACCCTTTTTTTGTACAGAAATGACAATGAGGCACATCTCACTGCAGTTTTCACGATAATAAGCATGTGTGCAGTGTGCACAGCAAGAAGTGACAAGAGGTTATCCGTTAAGCTTAGAGCAGAATAGTCTTAATGGTTGCTGCAAAGAGAAAATACTTTTTCTCAGAATGTCACATTTATATTCAGTGTTGTGTTGTACATTCACTGTGTGAAAATAGCCTTTGTGTTCCACAGAAGAAAGAAATGCTTTAAAATCTCTCTTTAATGCTTTACTCCTCAAAGTTCAATGCATCAGGAAACATTGTCTTAAGTCATGTTAAGAGGCCTTTGCTGCACTACAGGGATATGACCCTCACATTTATGAGAAATAATACCTTAAACACATCTCTAGCGAATTACACAGATACAAGCAATGATGGAGCACTCCTGGACAGAAGTATGGGCGTGATCCTGTCATCTCATTTGCATACAGTTTCCCTAGACACAATGTGCAACAGTCGGGTTTCGAAAGTAAATTTCCATTCATTTTTCTCCATAGGGAAATTGATTTTTAACAGTCATTTATTACCCTTTAAAGACATATCTACTGTGAGATATATGGGTTGCTAATCGATGGCATTTGATTCTGCTGATGCCGTCAGCCAGCATTTTTTTCTGAATAGTTTTTTAAATAGTCATGTTTAAATGTGCAGTTTGTAATGTTGACAGCTAGTGGTTGAAATGGGTACTGTTTTCCGGATTAAAAGTATAAGAGATCTGTGTTTTCTCACTCCTCCTCAGACTTGAGGCTCACGCAGGTTGTCAATTGAGGATATGCATCTGGAGTGACAATGAGAATGGAAGGTAAGGAGACTTACCAAGTTGATGAGATGATTTGTCAGGGTTTTAATATGCTCCCGCTCACAGAGATTTCACAGGATGCTAAGGCTTTTTAGGTTGGGTAGCATCAGCAATCTTTGCACCAGTTGATTCGTTTGGCTTCCATGAGTGCGATAGAGCTCTGGAGGTCACGTGACCCATTCTGTTTATGACGCCATTTTAGCAGGCAGGAACAGCCGGTGGTAGCAAGGCAATGGAGTTTACTGTGCACTTTAATTCAAAAGACATATACTTGTACATAGCAAAACTTAGATTAAACATCTTAAACGTGTATTGATCAAGGAATGGATAGCTTTCCTGTCAGGACAAGTTACAACTAGCCTAGTTTTGACGTAAATGGGCACTAGGTTAAGTTATGCACTACTATATATTTTTGCAGTTCATCTGCAAAAAAAAAAAAAAAAAATCTATGTATCAACTAAATATTTATGAAAACCTACAAAAAGGAGTAACATTAAACGATAGAATAGCAGGCAGGCTGAGCTGCATCAATACGCTCTTGTTTTACTTGACAGACTTCAGGTGCGTCTCAATCAGCTCCCTAGTTCAGTAGTCCGGGCACTGATCAGGGAGTCAGCCCATTGACTTGTGTCCTGATCAGTGCCCTGACTACTGAACCAGGGAGCTGATTGAGACGCACTCCTTAATTCTTTACACGTATGTAATAATGCTGACATACAGGCCTATGCGCTTACATTTTAAGAGAGAAAACGTGAATAGAGCAACGTTATATGTCAGCGGTTAACATGAGCCCATCCAAAACAGCACGCCGCTGTGTGCATCTGTTCCATAGGTCCATGCTGTGCATGTCAAATAAAATCAGTCATAATCAATAATTTTTATTTTTTGTTTCAATATTTATTTATTGATCCTTAATTTTGTTATTCACGATTAAGTTTCGTATTTAGGGAACTTATTTTTATCATTAGTTGTGTGAGGCAAAATTAGTTAAAAATGAAGAATAAACTGAAATTCATGGCATTTGACAATTTGCTACGATAAAATGATTTCCTATTTGCTTTTCCCCGCTTCTTCTGGCATCCTGGCACAAATCAGCTGTCCATCATGTTGAAATAGTAAGGTTTAAACAGTCTGGTTTTATATTATATTATAGATACCAATGCTACAGCCGCTCTAGCGCTCCCCTGATTGCCTGCCAAAATGGCGGAGTTTAGGCTGCATACGTCAACCTCCAGAGCTCGTTGCACTGTGTTACTGCCCAATTGGCAGTGGGCGGAATCACACCGTCCGAAACAGACATTCTGACATGGAATGCACATTTCAGAATAGAATGCCTGGCTGTAGCATTGACTTTTGAGAGAAATTAGTAACTTAGCATGTTTCCGAAATATCTGCAAACATATTTGGGTATTTTTATGCTTTAATGCAGTACAAAAAACATATATATATTTTTTTTATAAATGATGCTTTTATAAAAAAACAGATTATTTCTGTCATCCTTGGGCTAGTAATACATTATCACGCTCCTATTCACTCAAATGCTTTTAAACAATTCAAGCACGACAAAAGAAAACACACGTGTCCTGCTTGCCGTGACAAATGGGAGCTCGTCCGCTCGTCCTTTAGCTTTTGATAATTCCTGTTATTTGTCGACATGATTTGGAAGCGTTTTCATTGCGTTTGGTTATTTTGTAATGAATCTGGTTCGTTCATTAACTGAATGGAATCCCGGACGAGCCCCCATTTGTCACGGCCGGCTCGCAAGTCTCAACAAGGAGGGAAATGACGCGTTGTGTGATGTGCAAAAAGAAATATCATTCATTTAAGTAAGAGTAAATAAAGTAAGGGAAAAGACCAAAACGAGAATAAAACAATAACTAGGACGATGACAAAATTGCACAAGGGGAGAGCGCCCGTCACGACTGAAGGAAGCTGCTTTAATTTGCCGGCATCAGCTCTAGCACAGGTATAATAACAACACTGCCACAACACTTTTTACCCCAACTTCCTCCTCTAAAGGCCTCTTTAAATGAATAAAACTAGATGCTTATCTTAACCTTTATGTCACTTTTATAACGTAATCTACCCATTCAGCATGTTAAATGCATATGTGTTTGGAACAGAGGGGAACACGGTCGCATTTGCAAGAGATATGCATTGCTGCCTAATGTGCCAATCATAAATCAAAGCACGAGGATGACAGGGGTCGAGCAGAACACCGGAAAATCTGACAGAATGGACAATATTTGTCTGTATTCGCAATACACGAGCCGCAGGTTCAGCTGTGCGCGACCAATGCTGCCTGTGTAAAAGTGTGCAGTGTGAAACCGCCGTTAGCGTCGAGTTTCTTAACTTTTCCGCTGACGAAAGCAGAGCTGTGGAGACCAACTTCGCCATACTTTCATTGTTTTGAAGGGGGAGCTGAAATGACGGGAGGGGTTGTGCTGCGAAGATTTGCTTCCCCCGGTCTGCATTTTCCTCAGACATTCATTCTCCTCCCACACAAAACAGAATTTAATTACAAATATGTAAAATTCCGGGAAAATCTGTGTTAACACTAGATTCCGGGTTAATACACAGATTCCGCGATTCTGTCCGCGATTCTGTGATCGCGAAAATTATATGGCCCTACCAATGCTCTAATTAACAATCAAACATCTAAAAGTATCTTCATTTGTATGTTTTCTGGGAGGAGTACCTTTCCTCTCACTCACACTGACAGATCCTACCCATGCGCACAAAGACTCAAGATCCCGATATATACCCAGAATTTACAGTATTTCAAAATGCCTGTCTTGGAGAATATTCACGCAAACATTATCTGTCATGTCCATAGAGTGTAAAAAAATATGGATGTCACAACTTAATTCTCTTCAGCTGGAGTAAAAGAAGACTCCAGAGGTCCGAATATGGCGCTGATATCTTGCGCAGCGCAGTAGAGAGCAGGAAGTAGAGGTGCAATATCAAAAGTCCACCCACTCTCTTGCATATGGCAATATGTGTGAAATAAACAGTAATTGAAATCTAGAAATTAAAGCTAAAGCTCCAATCTCCACCCCAAAAACCTGAAAAAAAGTCAGTGCCTCAGTGACAACTTCACTCAGAGAAGACGTCAATCTCAGCCGTCAATCATGACGCCCCCCCCCCCACACACATTTTTATAGCATCAAATAACTAACTAAAACTAAACTTATTTAAAGACCAAACCCTTAAAATTAAATCATAGTGATAAAAAACTTCCTACAAAATTATTTGAAGTGTAATTTGTTTGTTTGTTTGTCTCTCATCCATTAGAAAACACTGAGGGGTGGGGGTTATGAGCGATACTGGGACCAACCATCAGGGGACGATTGAGGCACGGAGGCTTCAGTTTCTGAGAGAACTGCTTCAGGCTTGGTTATGTCTTATGTTAACTGATGAGGAAAAACATCTGATATGTAACATTATATTAGATCCGTGCATTACATAGACTGTCAGTCTCAATGTTAATTAAAAGAATTGTGGTATTATGGGGAAAAAAGCTGAGTATATATTTTTCCTGTAGATATTTGGTGCTGCCTTGGTCTGTGTCAAATTTGTTGTTATTACCAGGGATTTTAAGAGAAACTTTGCTGTCTCTATTCAAACAAATCATACATCATTTTGAAGGTCTATTTAATGCAGGAATGTGAAAATAATAATAATAAATGTAAAATGCTCATTGCGACTCATTTTGCTAGCACAGTCACCTTTGTCTTTTTGTCCACTTATAAAAAATAAAATAAAAATAAAAATTAATTCCTTTTTTATTGTAGTGTTGAATCCCTATGGGAAAAATGAATGGGGGAAAATAGTCACTAATGCTGATTTCATTCTGACCAGCACAGCACAGCAAAAGGAACCTTTATGAGAACTAAACGCATCTGATGTATTAATCAATATTATCTGCTCCAGCGGTTCACCCGGACACAGCACAATGTCGGGCATGTAAAATAAAAAAAAATAAACACACAATCATGCCATCAATTGAGCACTCCAATACTTGTGCTACCCTAATGCAAATTAATCATCACAGGTCAAAGTGAAGGATGCAGTCAAGGATGACAGACGCACACAACATTTACCGCATGTCCTTTGACTATCTATATAGAGCACCAGCAAACTCATCACTCTATGCTAATGAGACACTGAATGTCACCTTGTGGTCCTCACAAACACACCCTACCAATCACAAGCAAAAGCCCATAACATGAGGTCAAAGACCAAATTTAAATGGTCCACCAGCTCAACAGACATGACATTAACAGTGAAGGACTGGATTGAAAGCATTATAGAGATGAAGAAAGGGAGTGTTTAGGGGGAAAATGACAGCAACATTTCTGTCATCTCGGTCTCTCTTCATCCCTTTGTAGACAACAATGTTTTATTTGAGAGCTGAAGTGCAGGGTTGTGCTGGTAAATCGGCACATTGCCGTGTTTACCGTGGCTTTGTTAAGACAGTGACGGGATGATGCCACCTGCACATTTCAAGATAAGAAAATATCAAAAATCTCCAAAGACACAATGACATGCATAGAAAAGCTCTCTCTTCCCATGCGCCTGTTCACACTCTCGCACACTCCATATTACCGATGACTATTACAGAACCGACATATCAAACTCTGACCTAATAACACAGCGCTGTCGAATGTTTTGACAGACTGCCTGTTTGGAGATATTGCAGTTCACATCTGTGTTTACCTACTCTCGCTTTTCTCTGTCTTTTTTTTTTTCTGTTCCCATTGACAGTTTTTCATATGCTCTACAGATCAATGAAAAGCTGAAATCTAAAAATTAATGCATTTTAAAACCCACCCTTAAGAAATCACCGAAGACAAGAACTCTGGTATTCTGAGGTCAGATAATGCAAATTATAAAGAGAACAAAAGGACACAACCCTGGTACCTCCTCTGACATTCTGGTTTGGTTTATTTCATTGTCCCTTGCTGATCCCTTCACTGTCCTTTTTCAAATAAATGCTAGATTCTTTCTTTTAGAGAATGAAAATGCTTTCTAAAGTTTAGTGTGACTGTTTTGTCAATAACATTTCACCATATAAAGACATTATTGCTGTGTGAAGCCTGAACCATTGCCAGATCGTAATAATGAAAAAAATGCAAATGACGATCCATAATTTAAAACCATATGGTACTTCATATTAATGAATGGGGGACTCCAATAAAATGCTTTTCTGAGTGAATGAACTGGAATTGCTTTGCATTCTCTCACACTCACTCACGCGAACACATCAAGCCCATAAGTAATAGATGTTGATGGTAAATTCAATCTGGGCTATTGCTGTTTCAGACATGCAATTCACACTGGTACTCATTCTTAGATATGTGTGTGTAAATTGTATTTCAAATGCTTTTAGAATTTTTTGGGGAATTATTATGTCCAAACATACATTTATCATCGAGCATACATACCACTACTCTCTGGTCCTCAAACATCCGTTAAGTATCAGTGTCAGACAGCCTTGAGTGCACAGTGTTATTCTCAGGCTCCGACCGTCTTTGATATCTGTGAGTTATGTAACGTCAAACCCTCTCATGTCCATGAAACATATTGTTATTCTTGACTAAAATGAATTAGTGGGCAAAATAGGAATTCAATTGAGCAGCTTATTCTATTTATACAACTGGCATTTATTAAAATAAAAATATCAAACAAATCAGAGAAATTGAGTTTGTGTACGTTTTGAAAATAATTATCGTTTTTTTTTTTAAGAAATATTTTAAATAGACCCAAGTATTTAAATAGCGTACAATCAAATGCCAAATTGGTTTTATAGCTGCATGTATAGTGAAAATCCCCCAAATGTCACGCTTTTTCTCTGTATGAGGCAGTCATTCATGCTCAGCTCAGGCCATATGTACAGTGCACGTGAATGGTTGGTAACCCTGTGAATGAAGCACTGGGTTTATTCTTGAATTAGTGGCAAGCAGCTGTTCACAGTATTAATGACTCTCATGTGAAACTGCAAATGAGTCATACACGTATTATCCTAATAACTCATGAGCCAGTGAATGATTCTCGTCCACTTTTAGGGACGGTTCACAGGGGACGCGTTTTTTTGTACTTTTCTTGCATTGTAGCCTATTTTAACTTTGAAAAATGCCTCTTGGAATACGTTTGCAAGAACGCGTCCTGTGTTAACATCCCCTCATCTTTCAGTTCATTAATGTGGACTAAAACGCGCGCACTCACCCGCGTTCCTCAGCTTTCTATTTCTGAGCACCGAGATGATCACCAGCACGTTACCGAGCACATCCACCACACTCGTGAAGATCAGCACACCGGCCAGCACCATGACGACCCATGCTGGCCGCGCGCCTGCTCCGCTACCCCATGCGCGACCCTGCCCGACATCCGTCCGGTTCCTGACGAGGGAGACATTATCGGGCATGTCGAATAAACTTCCCCCTCTCTCACAGAAAAAAAAAGCACGCTCGGTATCTTTCTCACGAAGCTTCTGTCATCTTCACCTTCGTCAACAATGACACATTTCCATATTCTCAACAATCCTTGGGAAGCTCGTTGACGGGTTTTGTTTTTTCATCAATGTGCCACAATTTTCCACCCGGCTATTGTCTTGACTGGCGAATATGTTCAACTTCACGGTGCTCGTTCGCCCACCTCGCCGCGCGCCTTTTAAAACTCACTCAGGGTGAGAGCGCGGCGGCGCACGAGACGGTCTCGAGCTTCTCTGAGCATCTCGCTCTGGTCGCGTGCGCTCCGGTATTTCCCATTGATAACGGAAGGATCACGCTGGCGTGGGTTCACTCCTTTTCCTCTTCTCGTTCAGCATATTTACATTGACGCTTGAGCTGAGTTAAACAGAGACGCCTCCAAAAAGCTGTCAAATGTGGGACGCGTCGGCTCGCCTTGTATGTCCAGTCAGTCAGACTTTATTTATTTATTAATTCACTCGGTGGCGACGGAATCCGATGCTTGAGATCGGATGATGGAGTTGAATTCCCGCCTCAGGGGTGTGAAACCTAAGTGCAATATTTTGCAGTTTTGGAACGTGTCGTTGAAAACGGTTATCTTCATCTAAGGTGGTCTTCACGTTTGAGGAGCAAGAATGCCGTTAAATACAAGAATCCAACTTAGAAAATGAGCAAGAAAATGGGATTCCCTCAGCGACTGGGTTGAGGAGGAGAAGCGAGAAGAGTTCCCGGTCCAGTTCTCGGAGAAGTCTAGTTAAACGGCAGCTGGAGAGACGTCGCCTTCGACCTGCTCTGCACGGCCGGTCTCTGTCGGTCTCCTCATTGAGGACCAAAATCCGTGAGCGCGCGCCACCGCTGTTTACAGCTGCCCCGTTCACATCACGCGCTGGGAGCCTCCGCGTGCGTCTAAACTTGTACTGAGAGCGCGCAGGTGCACGTGAGGGCGTCCTGTCAACGGAGTTGAATTAAAAGACCTCGCAGCGTTTTTCTAGCGAGCGATACATTAAAATCACCAACAATTACCAATCAGTAACTAATAATTTAGTTAAATTATATATATATATATATATATATATATATATATATATATATATATATATATATATATATATATATATATATATATATATATAAACACGTTTAACAATATATCTTTAAAAACACAGCGATGGGCAGTGATTTCAAGATCTAAAATAAATAAATAAATTGAATCACACCTTATTTATGACCCTGGTTATTATGACTCATAATTGGTGCTGGTTTCACCATGTTCAAAATGTATTTAGCCTAGTTGCACATCGAGGGAACAATAATACATCTACTGTACAGTCGAACTAAACTATTAGGGAAATCGAATAACTGTTGTTTCAATATTCTAGCCAAACATAAGTGCATGCTGGGAGCAAAAAATCCCTGCCCCTAGTGCTTCAGACATCACAATACATACAGCTTATTCTAGCCAAAACCTTTCACTTAGAGACATCTGACATGGTCCATCACAGTTTGTTGATGTATAGGCTCCCCTAGAATAAATTATACCTTAATAATAGACTCGTGTGGAAAATTAAAAAAAATGTAAAACAAAACCAACTGAAATTGTTTCAGACAATATTTCACATACACAATTCAAACAAAGCACATAGAACAGGCTGTATTCTGTTCATGGTGTTTACTTGAAGTGCCTCAAACTAAACTAAATAGCTTTAAAATACACTCACCTAAAGGATTATTAGGAACACCATACTAATACTGTGTTTGACCCCCTTTCGCCTTCAGAGCTGCCTTAATTCTACGTGGCATTGATTCAAGGTGCTGAAAGCATTCTTTAGAAATGTTGGCCCATACTGATAGGATAGCATCTTGCAGTTGATGGAGATTTGTGGGATGCACATCCAGGGCACGAAGCTCCCGTTCCACCACATCCCAAAGATGTTTTTTTGGGTTGAGATCTGGTGACTGTGGGGGCCATTTTAGTACAGTGAACCTATTGTCATGTTCAAGAAACCAATTTGAAATGATTTGAGCTTTGTGACATGGTGCATTATCCTGCTGGAAGTAGCCATCAGAGGATGGGCACATGGTGGTCATAAAGGGATGGACATGGTCAGAAACAATGCTCAGGTAGGCCGTGGCATTTAAACGATGCCCAATTGGCACTAAGGCGCCTAAAGTGTGCTAAGAAAACACCCCCCACACCATTACACCACCACCACCAGCCTGCACAGTGGTAACAAGGCATGATGGATCAATGTTCTCATTCTGTTTACGCCAAATTCTGACTCTACAATCTGAATGTCTCAACAGAAATCGAGACTTATTAGACCAGGCAACATTTTTCCAGTCTTCAACTGTCCAATTTTGGTGAGCTTGTGCAAATTGTAGCCTCTTTTTCCTATTTGTAGTGGAGATGAGTGGTACCCTGTGGGGTCTTCTGCTGTTTCAGTCAAAGTTGCTCTTCTATCAGCTTGAATCAGTCGGCCCATTCTCCTCTGACCTCTAGCATCAACAAAGCATTTTCGCCCACAGGACTGCCACATACTGGATGTTTTTCCCTTTTCACACCATTCTTTGTAAACCCTAGAAATGGTTGTGCGTGAAAATCCCAGTAGCTCAGATGGGCCCGTCTGGCACCAACAACCATGCCACGCTCAAAATTGCTTAAATCCCCTTTCTTTCCGATTTTGACATTCAGTTTGGAGTTCAGGAGATTGTCTTGACCAGGACCACACCCCTAGATGCACTTGAGCAACTGCCATGTGATTGGTTGATTAGATAATTACATTAATGCGAAATTGAACAGGTGTTCCTCATAATCCTTTAGGTGAGTGTATGTGATGGCACCAACCGGGCAAACTTCCAATGATCCAAGGATGATTTCTTTCCTCAAAAATGATTGTGTATCATGGTAAACATGACTATTTTTTCATGCAAACTATAGATGAAAAATAATGTGCTCTAACTTTCAGAAGTCAGCCAATCCATTTAAAGATTAATAGGTCAATAAAGTTCCATCCAGTTTTATTCACACTATGCATCAGACCGACTTTAGGCTGTCCTTGGGCATGAAGGATGCAACTGAGACCAGCTCAAGATTGTTTAAAACTGAGACTACTACTTTTCAAACAACATTGGAAATAATTGTTTTATGGACCTTTTATGGAATTGTTTTATCAACCTAATCAAAAGCTTGCATCCCTGGCAACCATCTGCTCTGAACTTTCTGGCTCATCCTGAGTAACCACTTGACTTGGCTAATACTATTTTAAAAACTGCAAAGTTTGTTTATACTTATGGTTTAACACACACACACACACACACACACACACACACACACACACACACACACACACACACACACACACACACACACACACACACACACACACACACACACACACACTGTACAAACTGTACATCCTATCCCCTTACACTACCCCTGCCCCTAAACCTACCCATCACAGGAAACATTCTGCATTTTTACTTTCTCAAAAAAACTCCTTCTGTGTGATTTATGAGATGTTTTCCTCATGGGGACCTAAAAATGTCCCCACAAGGACAAGGATTTCGGATATTGCCATCTTTGTGGGGACATTTTGTCCCCATAACGTAGGGATTACCAGGCCACACACACACACACACACACACACACACACACACACACACACACACACACACACACACACACACACACACACACACACACACACACACACACACACACATGTTGTGTTTCCATGTTTTATGGGGACTTTCCATAGGCGTAATGGATTTCATACTGAACAAACTGTATTTTCTATCCCCTTACACTGCCCCTGCCCCTAAACCTACCCATCACAGGAAACATTCTGCATTTTTACTTTCTCCAAAAAACTCCTTTTGTGTGATTTATAAGATGTTTTCCTCATGGGGACCTAAAAATGTCCCCACAAGGACAAGGATTTCGGATATTGCCATCTTTGTGGGGACATTTTGTCCCCATAACGTAGGGATTACCAGTCTGGTTAACTCTCTTTGTGGGGACATAATGGTTTTTATACTGTACAAACTGTATATTCTCTCCCCTTACACTAACAGTACCCCTAAACTTACCCATCACACAAAACTTAATTTTTACATTTTCCAAAACAACTCATTCTGTATGATTTATAAGCTTTTAAGCTTATAAGCTCATGGGGACCTCAATTTAGGTCCCCACAGTGATACGAGTGCCCATGAGTCTGTGGTTGAAGTCCCCACCAGGATAAAAAAACATACAGTGTCTGAGAGATCTCCATGCGCTGCAACTGAACAAAACACATGCAAAGAGAAAAGACCCCCGCAAATAAAGAAAACATCTTCATCAGTTTGACAATACATGCACTGCAAAAGTTCACAACAACCCAATACAGAAACACGCTGCAAATACAACACAACTAAATGCGCTGCAAAAGTTCACAACACATCCAAATACAGAATTAAATGAAAGCATGGATACATGAAAATAAATTTGTCCCTGTGAGGTTTGAATTAATCTGTACAACGCATTAGGAATAAATCAAACCTTTGCACTCAGGATGAAAGACCAATTTATATGTATTACCATATCTATTTAAAATATATGCATGTATTTGAACATGTTAAAAAGTTAATGGACATTAACATGAAGGGATAGCCATACAGACAGACAGATATTTACGTCCATTTTCATGGAGACAGAAGCCTTCTTTGTAATTTATCACAGTGATGCAAATATGTAAAGCTCCAAAAAAAGTCTTTGCCTGCACTTTGTGAGTTATTTTTTTAACAACTGAGCCTTATTTACAGAAAGGTACACATTGCACATCTTTTTTTTTTTTTTCTTCCTGTTTACAAATACAGATATGGCACAGAAATGTAGAGATGTTTCCTGGCGCGTGTGCTCCTTTATCTCCGCGAGCCAGTGATGCCATCCAGCATGCGCGCTAAATCAGCAACCCCCACCCTTTTTTGGGAACCAACACATCCACACGGTTCAACAACAACAGATAACAGCCCTGCCTACTCAAATCAGTCCAATGCGAGGTGTTTGAATGATTATTATTTTTTTACACCCACAACACCACCGCTGGGAATAAAGGAGGCGTTTACAGCGTGGAAACCTGGCTGCGACTTTTTGGTCGGGTGTGTGCGTGGGTACAGGGGCTGATTGTTTGAGCGCGCGGCTTGTTAGCAGAATCGAGTTATGTAAGCGGGTGTCTGGTTTCTCCGGGATAGAGAGAGAGGCCTTGCCTTTCTTTGATGTCAAACTGCAGGAAACCCTCTCGAGACTGGCGGTGCTTGTCACTGTCTGTGTTTTGGTTTAATTTGTATGGCATGTAAAAGAATTCACATGCATGTCTGTGCGAGAGTGAATATGTGTGGGAGAGTTTAAGAGTTTGTGATATTCTGAGACTGGTTAATGAGTAAAATGGTTAAGCCCTGTCTACTCTTCCTCACATTTGAACAACAAACTATAGTGACCTCAACATTGCACAGCTCTCTATAGTTGTATATACATTTTATTCAACATCTCTGATTTTGTCACAAATATCACCCAGCTCTTTATATAAAGTTGGATATACACACAGGCATACCATTATGACCACTGAAGTTAATAACACTGATTATCTCTTCATCATTGCACCTGTTATGGGTGGGATAAATTAGGCAGCAAGTGTCAGACAAAAAGTCTGTCCTCAAAGTTGATGTGTTAGAAGCATCAAAAATGGGCAAGTGTAAGGATTTGACAGAGTGTGACATGGAACAAATTGTGATGGCTAGATGACTGGGTCAGAGCATCTCCAAAACTGCAGCTCGTGTGGGGTGTCCCTGGTCTGCAGTGGTCAGTATCTATGAAAAGTGGTCCAAGGAAGGAATAGTTGTTAACCCGCGACGTGAGGAGCGAAGGCTGGCACGTGTGGTCCGATCAAACAGACGAGCTACTGGAGCTCAAATTGCTTAAGAAGTTAATGCTGGTTCTAATAGATAGGTGTCAGAATACACAGTGCATCACAGTTCATTGTGTATGGAGCTGCATAGCTGCAGACCAGTCAGGTTGCCCATGCTGACCCCTGTGCACCCCCGAAAGCATCAGAACTGGACTGAACAATGAATCACATTTTCTTTTACATCCCATGGATGACTGGGTGCGAGTGAATCGCTTACCTGAGGAACACATGGCACCAGGATGCACTTTGGAAAGAAGGCAAGCCATGGCAAAATTGGACTACAAATTCCCCAAATCTCAATCTGATCGAGCATCTGTGGGATGTGCTGAACAAACAAGTCTTATCCACGGAAGCCCCACATTACAACTTACAGGATTTAAAGGATCTGCTGCTAATATCTTGGTGCCACATACCACAGCACACCTTCAGGGGTCTAGCGGAGTCCATGTCTTGACAATTAAAGTCTGTTTTGGCAGCAAAAGGGGGACCAACATAATATTAGGTCTTTGTGTTTTATGCCTGATTGCATTCGTACAGCAAACTGTACTTACATAGGGTGATGTATACTACTTTATAGGAGGGCAGGTTCCTCCAAGAAGGCAAGGAAGGCACTGCTTCCTCAGAAGAACTGGATGAGAAAATGAAAATATTACAAAATATTACAAAATTAAAATGTGTAAAAGTCAGATGTTTTTATAAAGTAACACTGCCCAACAGCAACACTTGCAAGTAAAGTTATAGCGGGAGGTTTGCCTCCCCTGAGCCCATTAACTTTTAAAAGATCCCCCTAAAATGTGCAGTGATGTTGCACCTGTATCTCGAGCGCAGAGCGAGCAAAAAACCTTGCAGAGCTCCTCCAAAATGTCCTTAAATGAGCTGCAACATTCATGTACATTGTCCAACATGGCTGTTCCCCATTCTCTCACTTGTCCAATCAGAAGCATGATGGTGAAGGCCACTTTAGATTGCTCCATGGGAAAATAGGAGGGCTGGAAAAAGTCAGAGAACATTGTGATAGAAAGGAATGGCATGAATTGGGCTCATCAGAGTATGGATCAGGTGGATTAAGGCGAGGTTTGGCATGGCGGTCTCTTAATTCCATTCTGGCATGGAGCTCTTTTTGTTTATCTCAATGTTTGGGCCCTGCATTTTCTCCTTTTATGTCTTGTTCCGTGTTACAAGAGGAACAGGTGAGCCTGGTGAATGTACCAGAGGCTTACTATGACTTGAATAAGTGTTTTTTAATAAGTCCCATCTCTTTCTCCGCTCCACCCGTTTGACTGTATGATAGATCTGTTGCCTGGCACATCTCCATTATTCTGCCTCCCGATCAGGTGATAGCGATTGCCACCTGGGGGGTGGAATCCAGAATCCGCATTGCTCTGTGCAACGTCACATTTCCCGCAGGGTGTCCTGAGAGCCTATTGTTTTGTTCAAATCAGTCCGAACTAGCGGCCTAAAGTGGTAGCACTCATCCGTACTAGCTTGCCACCCAGGATTGACTTGTACCTGCAGTTTAATCAAGCAGCGGTTCTGGTGCCCTTCCATGGCGTAGAGCGCTCATCAGTTCGTGACAGCATTTCTGGTATGTGCTGTGCCACAGGGCTCCAATCGACCCCCAGCAGGGCTACCCCAGACCCTGGTCACACATAGCAATGAACTTCGTCACAAGCCTACCTCTGTCTAGCGGCAACATGGGGCTAACCAGGATCTGGAGAGAGTCTTGTAATTGTGTGGCGTCAATCATGGAGTTCCATATTAACCATGGTCGAGTATGCGCATAACTCCCTCCTGGTCTCCTTCCAGTGCTATTTAGTGCTAAATAGTGCTAAATAGCACCTTCCAGTGCTATTTAGGCGACCAGCTACTGTTTAGTTTATTAAGATGTTAATGTACGTAGAGGATCGCCAGAGAAGCCCTCACTCGGACTGGTGACAGGAACAGTGGCTAAAGTAGATTGTCTACAAACCGGAAGGTTAGTGGTTCAATCCCTGGCTCCACCTGACCAAGTATCGAGGTGTCCATGAGCAAGATACCTAACCCCAGTTGCTGGGGTTGCCCAGTTTCCCAGTTGTAAGGATGGTGCCTTACATGGCTGACATCACCGCCGGTGTATGAATGGGTGAATGTGAGGCAAAAATGTAAAGCACTTTACATGGCCATAGGGTCTGTTGAAAGCGCTATATAAATCAGTCCATTTACCATAACAGGGTATCGGTGGATTGTCCATGTGCTAAGCCCTCACTTTACGTGTGCGGTTAGAAGGTCTGGTTGTCTACCCAAGACATTCCTCTCAAATTTCCCTCACATAAAATGAGACCCACATTTATTGGACCGTTTTACATCACTAAGGTCCTCAGTCCAGTGTCAGTTCAACTCAATTTAAACCCCCAGTTACCACCTGGTGTTTCATGCCTCTAAGATAAAGCCCATAATATGCTCCCCCCTTTAGCCACAGACCTCTATCTCTCTGCCTCCTAAGATGTTAGACGAATGGATAGAGGTCATCATTATCTCGAAGACTGGGAGGGCTATGGTCCAGAGGGGATATGCTTGGTTCTGGCTCATGATATTCTGGCACCCGCTTCCTGGATTCATCCTCCGGGGACGCGGGAATGTAAAGTACTTTGGATGGCCATAGGGTGTGTTAAAAGCACTATATAAATGCAGTCCATTTACCATAACAGGGTTTCGGTGGATCGTCACTGTGCTAAGCCCCCACTTTACGTGTGCGGTCAGAAGGTCTGGTTGTCTTCCCAAGACATTCCTCTCAAACTCCCCTCACATAAACTGTGGCCTGCATTTATTGGACCGTTTTCCATCATTAAGGTGCTCAGTCCAGTGTCAGTTCAACTCAATTTAAACCCCCAGTTACCACCCGGTGTTTCATGTCTCTAAGATCAAGCCCATAATTTGCTCTCCCCTTTAGCCACAGACTTCTATCTCTCTGCCTCCTAATATGTTAGACGAAGGGGTAGAGGTCATCATTATCTGGTAGACTAGGAGAGCTATGATACGGAGGAGAGATGCTTGGTTCTGGCTAATGATATTCTTGATCACTTCCTGGATTCATCCTCCGGGGATGCAGGGAGGGTTGGATCCTGTCAAGGTTCAGGGTGCTTCATCGGCTTCTCTGTTGTATGTGTTGTCCTGTCATTTTCTGCAGCCTGTGACCCAGGCCATCAGAGCTGATTTTACAGCACAGGTGTTTGCAGATCACGAGTGAGATGCCCTCACCTGTCGCTTGTTCCCTTCCCCCTTGTATTCTCTGCTGTGTCTGCCCCTTGTTGTCAGTTGATTTCATGCTGTTGTTTTATGTACGGTTTTACCTGTGCTGTGCGTCCTTGTGTCTTACCTTCATCTGCTACTGTGCCCAGGACTCTTAGACGAGGAGTCATACAGCTGTTGTGCATTGCACCTGAGGTGGTCTTCACAGCCTGTGTCCACAGATGTCTGTACTGACGGCTCTGGAGTTGTCACACCACCTTTCTGTTCGTGTGTCTGTGTGTCACTATACATGTTGGATGTTTATTAGGTTTTCTGAAGTTCCCTTATAATCTGTTGCACAAATTCTCTGTGTTTGAGTCGTGTGTTCACATGCTTGACATTTACAATAGCCTTTAACAAACAATGAAAAGTGCTATACAATTTAGGAAATATCTGTGTCATCAAAATATTAATTAATGTGCTTCTTATTTTAAAGAAATATAAAAAAATATTAGATATTCAGTTCAGAATCACACCTTGGTACACTTAAGGAAAAATGACTTCCAATAAGAATAACTCTGTGTCCAAAATCGCATATTACAATAGTGTATATAACCATTAAAAAGAGCATTCTTTATAGTATTAATGTGGGTAGTATGAATGGAATTCAATGTACTACATCTGCCATGTTGTCACTGTCATGTATCGCTTCACTGTCATTCACCAATCCTCTTCCGTGGCTTCATGGGTTAGTAGAGTGTCCATGGAATGAGCAATTCTGCTATTAATATGAATTTGGACATAATAACTATATGGAAGTATGCTTATCTGAATGCAAAAACTGACACACCAGTTACTGACCCAGATGAAGTGAGTGGTTAGAAAAGTCACATCATTTGTTAGCCGCTGATATTGATATTTCATATTTTATATAATAACATCAAGACATTTTTTAAGTGTGACTTTATTGTCCAAATTATTTCGAGGTCACTGGATCTCCGGGCTTCACCATGATCATGTCTTCACGCATCACTGATGTGTCATCAGTTTGCTTTGCTCCCGGCTGACATGTCGTCTCCATTATCAGGTTTAACTATCTTACATCAATTTTTTATGTTACATCAATCTCTCTGTGACGCTCCACTGATTCTGATGCTGCCATTGCACAAGGGTACGTACTATCTGTGTCCCAGGATGAATTCACCACAGAATTATGTAAGAAAACTTTGCAAAGCCATTTAGGACAGTTCAGTCATGTCTAAATTACAAATGTCTGCCGTTATTCATCTATGATACAGTGTTTTTACTTATGTTTACACTAATTTAGTTTAACTCTATTTATCTACAGTCAGTCCAAGCATCTGTGTACTCAATGAAGCTGAACTGGAGCTGATCTGAAGTCAGTTCATGCTTTAGTACTCCCCCTGGCCTGGTTAATCAGAGATAGAATGAGAGGGAAAGAGAAAGGAAGACAGAAAGAACAAAAGCAAATATTACACAGCAGTGTTAAAAAGTGAAGAGAGAAAGAAAGAGTGAAAATTGTGCAGGGGAGAGAGCAAGCAAGGCAGAGTAATGCACTTTCGACTGTGATCTATTGCTTCATTCACAATTTACAAAGAGCTATTGAGAGAACATGCACACATAACTTGACATAACCAGGACAGCATACAGCCTTTCTGTACATTCACGCAAACAGACATAGTGATACATTGATAAAAAACACAAAACAAAACAAACAACCCATCCGGGTGCCAATTCAGCCTATGAGAAAATGAGGATCTCAACTGATGAATCACAGTTCTGTTCTGAATCACTGACAGAAAGGGAAAACAATGGTATGGTAAATTATTATATAATCATGCAAAAAAAAAAAAAAAAAAAAATTCAACTTTTTAACCCTAAATGGTCCTTAGCAACAAATGTGGGCAATTTTTTTAAATGATTTTAATGAATAATTTCCTTAATCTGAACCAGACTTGGCTACGTTTCCTAAGTTTGCCACCTGAACACACAAAAAATTGGACTTTATTCAACAATGTTAAGTGGTTGAAAAGAAAACAAAACTCCTTAATTGGTCCTTTGTGGACAAAGATGGCCACCCATAGGAAATCAATGGGAGAGACTATAATTCAGAGCATTTTTTTTTTGTGTCCAATTAAAAATCAATAAATCCAAAACAATGCAGGCATACATTCGCATAAATAAAGGGGTGAGCCTACAACATTCTCAATATGTCAAAACTCAAATCAAAAACTGTTTTTCTTTGGAAGCTTTGCGTGAGAGCTAAACTCAAAATGCGTAATGAGCGGGTTAATGCACACCCAGCCGGTTATCGCAGAATAAACCTTGACAGAGAGGTCAGGACCTCGTCGTGAAGTGGAGGTGTACATTATCCCTTACTGAACACGCTCTAAGATTGTCTTGTTTGTAACCTGTGATGTCAATGGCACTTGCAGCATACGCCTCCAGACAGGGCTACGTTATCCTAATGGGCAACATGGGCTGCAGCCCAGGGCCCCGAACACCAGGGGGCCCCCGAGACAATTCTCTTTTGCGTTATACTTTTTTTTTTTTTTTTTGATCAATGTAGGTATGCGCACGTTGAACATCGTTGCCACACACCCGAATTGAGTCACAGCGGACACCCAGTAGGCCTACATCGTCACCTCAACATGTGGAATGAAAATGTAAGAAAATATGACAGTGGCAGGGGCGGATCTAAGCAAAAGCTTAACCCAGGGCCTCGCAAAGGCTTAACACGGCCCTGCCTCCAGATCCAAAATTTTCGATGGCATCAATTTTCCTTATATCCCCCTTTTTACGTATCCAGCTTTCACATGTGTGCATGATGATTGGGAAAATGATTGTGTTGATTATTCGGGTCATTGTTGTAATGTATCCTTGTATCGCATTTTGTCCAAGTGCAATTCTTCTAGTGATGTCTTTTCTCAAAACGCAGCTATGGACAATTTTGGATCCAAGGAAGAGGTATTATTGTACTGATTAAATTTCTTCATTGTCGATTGTTAAATGGACTGTGCGTTGCCTGCTGTTGTCATTACCTTTGTTTTCTTGATGTTAAAGGGGTGGTTCAGTGTTTTTTTTTCTAGGCGTTTATGGGGCGCAGTATAGCATGTCTTAATACTTTTTTTTTTTTCTCGTTTGCTTCCTGCTTCTATGAAGCCCATCCCTCCGAAACACGCAATGGTCTTAGATTGGTTAGATGGCCAAATGTAG
Organism: Pseudorasbora parva; assembly: GCF_024679245.1. NCBI lineage: Eukaryota > Metazoa > Chordata > Actinopteri > Cypriniformes > Gobionidae > Pseudorasbora > Pseudorasbora parva. Next base: position 15,041,234 of record NC_090179.1, read on the forward strand.
TTTCCTGTATTTTTATTGGCTGAAGTGCCAAGCACAGGTTGCCAGAAACACCACGCCCCTTACCATTACGGGCAGAAGTCACATCTGCAGAGACAGTGAACTTTCAGCACTGTAACTTTGCAGGTACTGTTTATGCTCAAGCAGCAACATTACACACTAACTAAAGTTCGAAAAATTGCATGCCACCACCTCTTTAAGGCTTAGCCCCATGCACTCACTTTCATCCTTGACTCTTTGGACCAGATATTCCAGGTCCTGTTCACTTTCCGCAAACTGGGTTGTATCGCCAGCATATCGTGGATATTGACGTTTCTCCCACCACTTTTCACACCAATTGATGATTCATCCAGATTACATTGCCTCATGATAGATTCTGCTTACAAATTGAACAGGGCCAGTGATAAGATCACTAGTCAATTTTGCCAAATGCTGTCCTCACTGTAGCTTCCTGGTTCTCAAAGAGTGTTTATATTAATTCCTTAAGATGCTCTGGGATACTCATTTGCATCAGGCAATTCCACAGCTTATCATGATCAACGCAGTCAAATGCTTTACTGTGTTCTATGAAGCAAATACAGCTGATATTCACAGGTCTTCCCCATAATCCACCGCAGGTTCGCAATATACAGTATATTATATATATATATATATATATATATATATATATATATATATATATATATATATATATATAGGACCTCTGATTTTTCTGACAGTAGGATAAAAAAAGCTGGAAGAATTATAGTAAAATCTTTCGTTTTTGACAAAGACAAAGAGGCTCAGGTGTGCCTGCTAAAACTGACCTGTCATCTGCCAGAAAGAAAGGAAGAACCAGGACGCTTTGGGACTCCCATCCACCAATGGAAATGCAGCTATTGACCTGTTTCAGAGCTCAGGGCTGGATTTATCTCCTTAATAAAACAGCCCTCCGCATAACGCATCAGTTCTTTGTTTTTCTCCTAAACACCCCTCTCACCTTCATCTTCAGCAGTCTTTTGTTTGATTTCTCTCTGTTTGTCTGCCAAAAGCTAAAAACATTTGCTGAGAAGCTTAAAGACTCTCTTAAAGAAGATGAGAGAAAAAGAGAGAGAGAGAGAGAGAGAGAGAGAGAGAGAGAGAGAGAGAGAGAGAGAGAGAGAGAGAGAGAGAGACAGAATAAAACAACACGGAGAAGTAACTTTTAAATCTATAGAGGCACACAAACAAACAGACAAAAGTCAAAACAGAAGCACATCTGCAGTCACACACAAACTCTCGCACTGACCTGCATCTCTTCATCTCTCACTTCATCTCCATTATTCTTCCTAATAACAACACTACGTGTGCGGTGTTTGCAAGGTCAAATCAATGTGTGTGATTAATTTCATCAGCTACCTTATGCTCCAAAGGAATTCTGGGACATGGCTGGCCGCTCATCCAAGTGGCCTCTACCAAATAAAAAATGAATAACACCACTCTGAGATAATCACATTCCTCGTTCACAAAATGCAATTTCAAGTATGCACATTTATTTCATTTTTATATATTGGATTTTTTTAAAGGAAATATTAGAATTTTGGTCCAGTAAACTGAGTTCAAAGATTAGTTCACCCAAAAGTGTAAATTATATCATGTTGTTCCAAACATATGAGACTTTTGTTCATCCGTTTGAACCAATGAGGCTGATTCCTGTGTTACGCAGCACATTTGAGCTTCAGCAAGAACCAATGAGGTTCATTCTCGTGTTACGCAGCAAGAACCAATGAGGTTCATTCTCGAGTTACGCAGCATGTTTGAGCTTCAGCAAGAACCAATGAGGTTCATTCTCGTGTTACGCAGCACGTTTGAGCTTCAGCAAGAACCAATGAGGTTCATTCTCGTGTTACGCAGCACATTTGAGCTTCTGCAAGAACCAATGAGGTTCATTCTCGTGTTACGCAGCAAGAACCAATGAGGTTCATTCTCGTGTTACGCAGCATGTTTGAGCTTCAGCAAGAACCAATGAGGTTCATTCTCGTGTTACGCAGCACATTTGAGCTTCAGCAAGAACCAATGAGGTTCATTCTCGTGTTACGCAGCACGTTTGAGCTTCAGCAAGAACCAATGAGGTTCATTCTCGTGTTACGCAGCACGTTTGAGCTTCAGCAACAACCAATGAGGTTCATTCTCGTGTTACGCAGCACGTTTGAGCTTCAGCAAGAACCAATGAGGTTCATTCTCGTGTTACGCAGCAAGAACCAATGAGGTTCATTCTCATGTTACGCAGCACATTTGAGCTTCAACAAGAACCAATGAGGTTCATTCTCGTGTTACGCAGCACGTTTGAGCTCCTGCAAGAACCAATGAGGTTCATTCTTGTGTTACGCAGCACGTTTGAGCTTCAGCAAGAACCAATGAGGTTCATTCTCGTGTTACGCAGCACGTTTGAGCTCCTGCAAGAACCAATGAGGTTCATTCTCGTGAATTACGCAGGACGTTTGAGCTTCAGCAAGAACCAATGAGGTTCATTCTCGTGTTACGCAGCAAGAACCAATGAGGTTCATTCTCGTGTTACGAAGCACGTTTGAGAAGAACCAATGAGGTTCATTCTCATGTTACGCAGCACGTTTTAGAAGAACCAATGAGGTTCATTCTCATGTTACGCAGCACGTTTGAGCTTCAGCAAGAACCAATGAGGTTCATTCTCGTGTTACGCAGCACGTTTGAGCTTCAGCAAGAACCAATGAGGTTCATTCTTGTGTTACGCAGCACGTTTGAGCTGCTGCAAGAACCAATGAGGTTCATTCTCGTGTTACGCAGCACATTTGAGCTTCTGCAAGAACCAATGAGGTTCATTCTCGTGTTACGCAGCACGTTTGAGCTGCTGCAAGAACCAATGAGGTTCATTCTCGTGTTACGCAGCACATTTGAGCTTCTGCAAGAACCAATGAGGTTCATTCTCGTGTTACGCAGCACATTTGAGCTTCTGCAAGAACCAATGAGGTATATTCTCGTGTTACGCAGCAAGAACCAATGAGGTTCATTCTCGTGTTACGCAGCAAGAACCAATGAGGTTCATTCTCGTGTTACGCAGCATGTTTGAGCTTCAGCAAGAACCAATGAGGTTCATTCTCGTGTTACGCAGCACATTTGAGCTTCAGCAAGAACCAATGAGGTTCATTCTCGTGTTACGCAGCAAGAACCAATGAGGTTCATTCTCATGTTACGCAGCACATTTGAGCTTCAACAAGAACCAATGAGGTTCATTCTCGTGTTACGCAGCACGTTTGAGCTCCTGCAAGAACCAATGAGGTTCATTCTCGTGTTACGCAGCACGTTTGAGCTTCAGCAAGAACCAATGAGGTTCATTCTCGTGTTACGCAGCACGTTTGAGCTCCTGCAAGAACCAATGAGGTTCATTCTCGTGTTACGCAGCACGTTTGAGCTTCAGCAAGAACCAATGAGGTTCATTCTCGTGTTACGCAGCACATTTGAGCTTCAGCAAGAACCAATGAGGTTCATTCTCGTGTTACGCAGCACATTTGAGCTTCAGCAACAACCAATGAGGTTCATTCTCGTGTTACGCAGCACGTTTGAGCTTCAGCAACAACCAATGAGGTTCATTCTCGTGTTACGCAGCAAGAACCAATGAGGTTCATTCTCATGTTACGCAGCAAATTTGAGCTTCAACAAGAACCAATGAGGTTCATTCTCGTGTTACGCAGCACGTTTGAGCTCCTGCAAGAACCAATGAGGTTCATTCTTGTGTTACGCAGCACATTTGAGCTTCAGCAAGAACCAATGAGGTTCATTCTCGTGTTACGCAGCACGTTTGAGCTGCTGCAAGAACCAATGAGGTTCATTCTCGTGTTACGCAGCACATTTGAGCTTCAACAAGAACCAATGAGGTTCATTCTCGTGTTACGCAGCACGTTTGAGCTTCAGCAAGAACCAATGAGGTTCATTCTCGTGTTACGCAGCACGTTTGAGCTGCTGCAAGAACCAATGAGGTTCATTCTCGTGTTACGCAGCACGTTTGAGCTCCTGCAAGAACCAATGAGGTTCATTCTCATGAATTACGCAGGACGTTTGAGCTTCAGCAAGAACCAATGAGGTTCATTCTCGTGTTACGCAGCACGTTTGAGCTTCAGCAAGAACCAATGAGGTTCATTCTTGTGTTACGCAGCACGTTTGAGCTGCTGCAAGAACCAATGAGGATCATTCTCGTGTTACGCAGCACATTTGAGCTTCTGCAAGAACCAATGAGGTTCATTCTCGTGTTATGCAGCACATTTGAGCTTCTGCAAGAACCAATGAGGTATATTCTCGTGTTACGCAGCAAGAACCAATGAGGTTCATTCTCGTGTTACGCAGCACATTTGAGCTTCTGCAAGAACCAATGAGGTTCATTCTCGTGTTACGCAGCACATTTGAGCTTCTGCAAGAACCAATGAGGTATATTCTCGTGTTACGCAGCAAGAACCAATGAGGTTCATTCTCGTGTTACGCAGCAAGAACCAATGAGGTTCATTCTCGTGTTACGCAGCATGTTTGAGCTTCAGCAAGAACCAATGAGGTTCATTCTCGTGTTACGCAGCACATTTGAGCTTCTGCAAGAACCAATGAGGATCATTCTCGTGTTACGCACCCCATTTGAGCTTCTGCAAGAACCAATGAGGTTCATTCTCGTGTTACGCAGCATGTTTGAGTTTCAGCAAGAACCAATGAGGTTCATTCTCGTGTTACGCAGCACGTTTGAGCTGCTGCAAGAACCAATGAGGTTCATTCTCGTGTTACGCAGCACATTTGAGCTTCAACAAGAACCAATGAGGTTCATTCTCGTGTTACGCAGCACGTTTGAGCTTCAGCAAGAACCAATGAGGTTCATTCTCGTGTTACGCAGCACGTTTGAGCTGCTGCAAGAACCAATGAGGTTCATTCTCGTGTTATGCAGCACATTTGAGCTGCTGCAAGAACCAATGAGGTTATATAATTTGATAGTCTATGCTGTGAATTTCACACTTTTGAAATTCCAGTATTTAGCTGATTCTGATAAGCACTCATTGTCACAGCTGTAAACACGACGGCTTTCAGCCAATGGTCTGTGGGCGTTACGCCTGAGGCTGAGACTAAACTGAGCCCAGCTAAGACAACACACCAGAAATCTGCAGCCAGTTGCAAAAAGCCTTTAGTTTGTGATTATAATGACATTAGTGAGCACAACAACAATTATTATTAAGTTTCTTGCACCTGAGCCTTTAATGTTTAACGAGCTGCTTCATAAACTCCTGAAACAAAACACATCAGCGATTACTGAAGCATACAGAGGAGATAAAGATAAATTAGATGGAGAAGACCACCTGCACACGATACACTCTGACACAGTGTCAAACCACAACATATTTCAACACACATTATCAAACATGTCCGCATCTGCCTCATGTGCATGATTAGATCCAACTCATGAATATCTCAGCAGAGGTACATGAATAATACTGTTGAGTGCTGAAAATACAACTACGCTCGTTGCATTTTTAAATACAGTCGAGAGATTAAAAATGATCGAAGTGGACAGCATGCTGGAAAATGCAGATATAAGCTATTTTCATTTTTTGAAAAACAATTATGCATTACATGTAACAGAACACTGAACATGTAAATAGGCAGTGACATTACAATCACTTGTTCCCCAAAGGCCATTCACATTTCTAGGTGTTTATGATAATTCAATGAAAAATATTCCCAATTTCCTAGGCAAATGCACACGCATTGGATCAGCCCTGAAAGAACACAATTTACATGCTTGCAATCGTATAACTTTTTAGTTTTTTAGTTTGCCCATCTGCAAAACTTTCCTGTTAGATGTGAGAACAACTTTCAGCAGCTGTTTTTGTGGCATTTGTGATTTAAAATGTGCGTGAATTGGCTCTTGAGATGTTTATTAGATGTCTGCATGCAAATATGCACTACTTTCCAGATGTTGTGCTCTTGGCAGTCTGTAGGTGCACACCGGGAGGCAATAATTGAATTTAAAGGGTTAAAAGAAATCATTTACATAATTTACTCACCCTCATGCAATTCCAAACTTGTACAACTTTCTTCTGTGGAGTGCAAAATAACAATTTTGAAGAATTGTGTTGCAATTTTACTGGAGCTTTAAAAAGGTGTTATTTCGTATGATTATTAAAGGTAGGGTAGGTAGGAATTGTTTAAAAAAACTTTTTTTTCCAAATGTGTTTAAACTTTCTTTATATATCAATACATAATTAAAATGTAAGTACTCTGAAACAGAAAGTATAACATTTGAGTGTCTGTAGACCTCTCAGGACTGTTTTAAAGACAGCTCATTATTTCCATTCACTCCTCCTTCTCCCTTCTGGTCTCTTTCAAAGCCACGCCCCCAAAACACATGAACGCGCATCACCGACCAATCAGCTGGAAGACACATTATTTACCTCAGACGAGCAGTGTGCATGTAGTGACATCATGTCAGAATCACATGTAATAAAACATCTAACTTCATCAGAATGAATATAAACAAATAAAATGTCTTTTAGTACTCACTATCAAGCTAGAATACCGATACTGGTAAAGTTTAAAATATATTTTTGTTTGATTTGGTAATGAGCTAGTTATATTTAGAAGGCAACGAAAACGGGTAGCATCATGTTTTCCCAATAACATCAGTTATACTGTGATGAAGATGAATTTCGTGTAAGATTCATAACATATACTGTGTTTTGCATGTAAGAGTTTCCATGATGAAAGCATTGTTGATTAGTAGCCTAGCTAAAGCTAACTTAGTTCTAAAAAAAAGTTCCTGGATGCGGTGTACTAGCTTTTACACATGCATTTTGTTATCTAAAGTTAAATTTTGCGAAATTCAACACGACAGCGATCAACTTGAGCTATGCATATTGAGTATTTAACATCTCTACTAATGGCTAAGTGTATAATATTGTAACTTTATGCTAAGTAATGTTATGTTAGCTATACAGGGAGTGCAGAATTATTAGGCAAGTTGTATTTTTGAGGATTAATTTTATTATTGAACAACAACCATGTTCTCAATGAACACAAAAAACTCATTAATATAAAAGCTGAATATTTTTGGAAGTTTTAGTTTTTAGTTTTAGCTATTTTAGGGGGATATCTGTGTGTGCAGGTGACTATTACTGTGCATAATTATTAGGCAACTTAACAAAAAACAAATTTATACCCATTTCAATTATTTATTTTTACCAGTGAAACCAATATAACATCTCAACATTCACAAATATACATTTCTGACATTCAAAAACCAAACAAAAACAAATCAGTGACCAATATAGCCACCTTTCTTTGCAAGGACACTCAAAAGCCTGCCATCCATGGATTCTGTCAGTGTTTTGATCTGTTCACCATCAACATTGTGTGCAGCAGCAACCACAGCCTCCCAGACACTGTTCAGAGAGGTGTACTGTTTTCCCTCCTTGTAAATCGCACTTTTGATGATGGACCACAGGTTCTCAATGGGGTTCAGATCAGGTGAACAAGGAGGCCATATCATTAGATTTTCTTCTTTTATACCCTTTCTTGCCAGCCACGCTGTGGAGTACTTGGACGCGTGTGATGGAGCATTGTCCTGCATGAAAATCATGTTTTTCTTGAAGGATGCAGACTTCTTCCTGTACCACTGCTTGAAGAAGGTGTCTTCCAGAAACTGGCAGTAGGACTGGGAGTTGAGCTTGACTCCATCCTCAACCCGAAAAGGCCCCACAAGCTCATCTTTGATGATACCAGCCCAAACCAGTACTCCACCTCCACCTTGCTGGCGTCTGAGTCGGACTGGAGCTCTCTGCCCTTTACCAATCCAGCCACGGTCGCATCCATCTGGCCCATCAAGACTCACTCTCATTTCATCAGTCCATAAAACCTTAGAAAAATCAGTCTTGAGATATTTCTTGGCCCAGTCTTGACGTTTCAGCTTGTGTGTCTTGTTCAGTGGTGGTCGACTTTCTGCCTTTCTTACCTTGGCCATGTCTCTGAGTATTGCACACCTTGTGCTTTTGGGCACTCCAGTGATGTTGCAGCTCTGAAATATGGCCAAACTGGTGGCAAGTGGCATCTTGGCAGCTGCATGCTTGACTTTTCTCAGTTCACGGGCAGTTATTTTGCGCCTTGGTTTTTCCACACGCTTCTTGCGACCCTGTTGACTATTTTGAATGAAACGCTTGATTGTTCGATGATCACGCTTCACAAGCTTGGCTATTTTAAGACTGCTGCATCCCTCTGCAATATATCTCACTATTTTTGACTTTTCTGAGCCTGTCAAGTCCTTCTTTTGACCCATTTTGCCAAAGGAAAGGAAGTTGCCTAATAATTATGCACACCTGATATAGGGTGTTGATGTCATTAGACCACACCCCTTCTCATTACAGAGATGCACATCACCTAATATGCTTAATTGGTAGTAGGCTTTCCAGCCTATACAGCTTGGAGTAAGACAACATGCATAACGAGGATGATGAGGTCAAAATACTAATTTGCCTAATAATTCTGCACTCCCTGTATTAGGCAGCTTCATGTGCTCTTGATACATGCTTCATGAAAACATAAACCAAAAAAATAATCAAAATGAAAGATTACCTGTCCAGCAGAAATACAGCCAGCAATGAGTCGTTTTTCAGGTCCCTCAGTTCTCACCATCGTTGAAAAGCCACGCAGATATTTACTCACGTTTGATTTCTTTGTTTATCCAAAGACTTTCTGTGCATTGCCTTTTCTCGTACTGTCTTCCTTTTTTGCATTGTTTGCCTTTGCTGACTGTAATACCCTGCACTGTGAATTTTGAATGCTCTTTCTCTGCCATTATTTAGGCTGGGTTTCTTGCCTCTTGAACTGCTCAAACCAAACGAGCGCGCGCATGTGGGCGGATCCTGTAGCGAAAGCGGCGGTCGCCATGGTAGCGAGAGAGAGTGACAGTCGCCCAAGCCTATCATTTGTTTCGTCCGGAACGAAAATAATGAGCGGTGTTTATTGCAGATGAAAAAGTCTAGAGTCACTCGATTTGTATACTCTCCTTTTCAGAGTACTTACATTTTAATTATGTTTTGACATATAAAGAAAGTTTAAACAAATTTAGAAAAAAGTGTTTTAGATCAGTCCTACCTACCCCAGCTTTAACTTATATGGTATTTATTATATTTACACTTTTCAATGTAATTAGAATCAGTTTGATATGTGTTATACATATCAAATGTTGGGCATGGGCATGTTTACACGACCATGATGTAAATGGACCACATGAACAACATTCCTGTAAGTTGCGAGGCCTCCTTTTTTTCATTATCCTGCTGAAAGAGGCCACAGCCACCAGGTAATAATGTTTCCATTAAAGGGTGTACATGTTCTGGAACAATGTTTAGGTAGGGGATACATGTCAAAGTAACATCCTCATGTATGGCAGGACCCAAGGTTTCCCATCAGAACATTGCCCAAAGCATCAGACTGCCTCCACTGGCTTGCTTCCTTCATCCGATAGTGCATCCTAGTGCCATGTGTTCCCCAGGTAAGCGACACTCATGCACTCATGCATTGGCTGATAGTGGAGGGGTCTCTGTCAAACATTTTGTGAAACATTTTGTTGAACGAGGTTGTTGCTATATACAATAAAAAAATAAAAAAAAAGAATGTTGCCATATTCAAATAAAGTGTCACTATTTAAATATGTTCAGCTAAGTGTCAGCCTCTTATGTCTGCATCTCGAAAGATTGCAGAATTCAAGTGAAACGTACGTTTTATGAACAACGTTTGTGAGGGAGCTCTGAGCCCTCTGCCGCTTCGGACAGCACGTCAAATATGCTTATATTGTTTTACTTTATTCAATCATTTATAGGTGTGAACTCACCTGTGAACAACTACCACAGGTAATCTGACATTACAATTTTTTATTTTATTTTATTTTATTTTATGAAAGATACATTAATTATCACTTTTGCCTCAATGTTGTATAGTGTCTTTGGGCGGATTGCGGCACAAGCCATTAGGATAGTTTAATGATTTGGTCTGAGTGACTTAGGAGTCCTCTTGACTACTCCTAGCGTTTCATGGATTTAGGAGCTAGTTTTAGTGCTAAAATGCTTTGCGAAATACTCTTAGAGCACAAATGTTGGAGTCCTAAAATTGGGACTGACACGGCCATTATTTTTGAGAGTTTCTCCTAAATCGGCATGGAGCTGATTTTAGCCATAAGATGTTTTGTGAACGGCCCCAGGCCAACTTCTCTTTTATTGCTCCGAGATCCAGCTTGGATGCTCACGTGCCCACTGTTAATACTTTCGGTGGTGGACAGGGGTCAGCATGGGCACCCTCACTGGTCTGCGGCTATGCAGACCCATATGCAACAAACTGCAATGCATTGTGTATTCTGACACCTTTCTATCAGAACCAGCATTAACCTCAGGCCAGCCTTCACTCCTCACGTGCATCAATGAGCCTTGGCCGCCCATGACCCACCGGTTCACCACTGTTCCTTCCTTGGACCACTTTTGATAGACACTGATCACTGCAGACCAGGAACACCCCACAAGAGCTGCAGTTCTTCACGCTTGCCTATTTTTTGCCTATCAACTTTGAGGACAAAATGTTCACTTGCTGCCAAATATATCCCACTCACTAACAGGTACCGGGACCGTGATGAAGCATATATTCCCTGTCAGTCAATGTGTGTTTGCATACCACTGTGCAGCCAGTTTACACAGACATCATACGTCAGTGTTCAGGTACGCTGTGCAGACAGAGCAGGTATGGTAGACAAACAGTAGCTCATGTTCGTTATTTTAGTACTGTTACTCATGTACTGTAAAGTTTTCTCACTTGTGAGCGACACATGATGTAATCCAATAACGTGGTCTCTGGTCATCTCGCTTCTGGTCCATTCATGTTTTGGAGGAAGCGTGGCTTTGGACAGCGATTTGCAGGGAGGTCGGAATCGCATGCTTTCAATGCTAGCAGGCTAAAGTTAGCATTTCCCAGATCACCTATTGCACCCTTAATAATTGACCATCACTATTTCTTTTGAGCCAATTTTATTATACAGATATCAATTTAAATATGTTAACTGGATCAACATCACTGTTATAACATTTCCATGACTCTCCCAAACTCAGTTATTTCATGATGACTCAAAATAAGAACAGGATCTCTTTTCTCTAAACTGCTTGTTTTAGAACAGATCCGAACCGCTTGTGTCATCAAACATTTATCCTGACGTTTTGCACCATCCACCCTCCACCTGGTTTAATCGGGTGATTTTCTCATTAGAAGCCCATCAAGAGGTTGAGAGTCACCGTGTAAAAGAGCGCCAATTTTTCTGCTCTCTGAGAGGACATGTACATCAGTTCAGCTGAAAAGGCCCTTAAAGTTAGAGGCAAAAAAATGATTGAGGACAAGAAATCGAAGCACCCTGTCCACTTGAAAAGCCACAGCAGTGGAGAAGATAATGAGCCTGAGAAGCTCTCAAAGTGAGAGTCTGATTACACTCTAACTACACACACACACCACCACCATACAAACCTGATTAAATACCAAACCGCATACGTTCTCCTCCCTGTAGAAAGACTCTGACGAGTTACTATCGATCTCTTATTATACACACACTGATTGTAAACATCTGAAGAATCAACCCTCAAAAAATAAATTACCACTCAAAATATGACATTTGCAATGTGTAAAACATGAAAGAAAATTCTGTAACAGGATGCATTACCTTGTAAAAGACTATTCAACAGGAAAAAATATAAGGCAGAGTTTAATGTTGTCCAATAGGAGGAGCCTATTTCGACTACCAATCTCTAAGTAGAATCTTCGCAGGTGTGTTATGAAATGAGTATCATGCCATTTGGGGGCGCTCAATAGCTCCTGCCACACAGACTTTACTGGTAAATTACCGGTATGAGATCATGTGTGAACAAGACCTTTTCAAAAATACCGGTAAATCAGTTCTGGCAATTTGCTAGTAAGGTAAGTTGTAATATACCAGAAATCTTCATTCTGCATTCACACAGAGCACATTACCCAAGATTTACTGGTAATGAGAACCTATGAGGTCAGAACACGCTGACGTAAGAATTCTTCTTTGGGCCAATCATGAAGTTCGTATGGAGATTACATGAATACGCTGCACTGTTTACAGTAAGCTTTTTAATAGTTTTCCATTGAAATATGCACTATGCACCTCAAGGCTAGATTATTGTAATGCTCTACTGGGTGGTCGCCCTGCTCGCTTAATAAACAGATATAAAATTTATATATATATATATATTTATATATATATATATATATATATATATATATATATATATATATATATATATATATATATATATATATATATATATATATATATATATATATGTTACGGGCTGCGAGTGTATTAGATGTTTTGTCTGCCTTTCTTCTCTGTGGTTGTGCTGTCTTGCTCTTAGGTCTCTGCTGATTGGAGGAAGCGACTGTCACTCTTCATCAAGGTGCCGTCTCTGCAGCCAATCAAGTGCCGCCCTGGTGGATAAATTCTCCCAGCGTGTCCTGATTAGGCAGTGTGTGTGCGTGCCAGGTGTTTCAGTTGGCGTATCAGTTTGAACCTCTTGTTATCTTGTGTTGATTCCACACTTGATTCTGTACTGTGAAATGTTGAGAGTTAAGAGTAATTTAGTAGCCTATTTTCTGGGGAAATAGAGAACAGGTAAGCAGGTCGCGCGATGTACATCTTGCCCGCAGTTATCAAATGTTAAACACACCAGGTAAGAGGTGAGCGCCCTCTTTGTATTTATTTGTTCTTATTTAGTGTAGGTTTAGTTATGGCATCGGACACGCTGAAGATTTCGGTTTTACTTTCTACATTTTTCTTTGGTTAGAAGGTTAGTGGGTTTTGGGGAATTTAGTTTAGGAACTCTTTTTGTTTTATTCTTTTCTTTAATTTGGCGCCACCACGTTCCTTTTTCCCCATTAGTTTATTTGTATTTCTACCTTATATTCCATTTAATGCATTGTATTATAGCGCATACACACGGATTAGTGGCTTCGGCTTTTGGAATTAATAAACCAATTGGTATTATCCATTTCTGTGTCTGGTCTCTTCTGCTGCCCGCTCCACTAAAGCAATACTAATATCTAAATGTTACGTGCTGACCCTAGACCTTTAAAAGTTCGTAACTATATATATATATATATATATATATATATATATATATATATATATATATATAATTAAGAGACTACTTAACATTGAGAAATCAATGTTACGTGGTCTCTTAATTTTTTCCAGAGCTGTATAAAGGCTTTAAGTAAAGTGCTAACAGAACATTTTAGGAATGTTAACCAAAAAGATCATGAAAAATAAGATGAGACAGTAAGAAAGTAAATATAGGGTTAATACATAAAATATTTGTATGCAGTCTTTTTTCTCATACAAAATCACCCATAAACGTCAAAGTGTTTTTCAGTTTGATCAATATTCTTTTTTTTATTTTTAGCATTGATTAAAAAAAACACAAAACAAAAGCTAAACAAAAAATCCAGGAGTGAAGAAAAGCATTTTACACATATAACAGGCATGTTTTAATACTGTTTTGCACAGTCAACAGAACAACATGAATCAAATATAAAATTAAAAAGAAACCGACAAACATGAATAAAACCCCCTGCACAAAGATGGCCGAAGCAGAGTAAATCCATTTTCTATAATATAAACTCAATACAAATGGGCGGAGAAAATATTTTAAAAAAGTAAAGCAGTTTTTGTGAAAAAGGAGCTGCGAAAAATAAAATAAAAATGCTCACAAGCAAAAGCATGTATGGGCACATCTGTTAAAAATGTCAGCAAAAGTATGTGAGTTTGCGTTTTTGTCCTTTTCGTCTGCGCCAAACCCTCGCAGGATGCACAAACCCTGCCATGATTGCAGTTCAATATCTACAAAATCTGGATTTGAACAACTTACTTATATACACTGTACAACAATTTGTCAAAATTACAGCTTTTACAAAAAATGATCCGCCCAATGGCATTCAAAATTACAGTGCACGCTCTTAAATCAGCTCACGGCAAACATCTCAATCATGTTCCCTTCGGGCCAAAATGCCATTCCAATCCAAAGTTGGTCCACAGTATCATGCGTCTCTCTCCCTCGTTCTCCTTTTGATTTATATTTTATTGATTTTCACTTTCTTTACATTTTCTTTCCCTGCATCTTTTATTCAGTATTCCGTTTCAGGACTTGGCATTTCCCTTCTCTCTGACTTGCTGTTATTGCTTTCTCTCTTTCATTCTGCTCCTTTCTCTGGTTTGGGTCGGTAAAGAACCGGAGGAGGTTTGGACTGCATGCTACTACAGGCATGTGTCATTCTTGCATTGTAAGTGCCTGTGAACACACAAACATTATTGGACACCGCGATGATATTCTGCTTATGGCTTTCTGATATGCAATCGTGATGTTTTCACAAGACAAAAAAGGGGGAGACGTAACTTACAGAAGAGAGTCGCCCACGTTCCATTAAAACACTCACACGCATCGAAATTATCAGCTTGAAAAATAGTGCTATTCAGGATCCGATTAATGCTACCAGTTCAGGGACACAAATGTGGCATCAGACAGGGCCGCTATAAATCTGAACATAATGTATCATCCATCAGTTTAGTGCAAAAAAGTCAATGCATTTAAAAAAAACAAACACAAAAAACTACCTTTTGGGAAGATACAGAAAACATGTGCTTTTTTGTCCATTCATAGAAAACGGATTCATATTCATGTTCTGTTCCAAAACCTAGCGAGTTGCCTTCCCACCTGAAATGGTCCATCATAAGTGAGCGAATTTGGAACGAAGAGAGAAATTCAACTGAATATTAATTTGCTCAAACAAACCAGCCTAAGTTGTATGTATCACACATAATTTTTTTTTTATATGCAACCATTTTTAAAGATTTTTTTCCATATTGAATGAAATAGAATTACACTTATAGTCGACACTCTATATGTGCGACTTTTCCGCCATCTTGGATTATTGTAGATATATATTTTTTGCAATCCATTCTGGGAAGTATATTTGTATAATGACAAATTTGAACAAGTTCAAGGTTTTGTATTTATGCTGTTTTTTTAGGTCCTATTTTAATTTACGTTGGAAATTTTTTATTATATTATTGATTTTCATTATTTGATGTAATTGTCGTTTTGTCTTTAAAAAGTGCAATTACAAAGGATTTCATTTTGAGAAACTCCAAATAGAGATGTAAACAGAAACGGGGTATCTTAAAAGGCAACATAAAGCTGTCTACGTAGGCTGCTCACTAGGATTTTAGAACAGATCCAGATTTTAAACTCACAAAGGGCATCACCAAACAAACAAGGAACTAGAAAGAACAATGAAATGCACCAGGCGATTTCTGAAAACACGTCTACAGATCATTGGTCTCCGTTCGCTATTTAGTTTCTCCACGCATGACATCACTTTCGCCACTTCCTGTGCTTTTATAAGTGGGCTGCTCATGCAGAGGGCAGCGCTGAGTCAGTCTGTCTGTGGCCTCGGCAGTCCTCAGACCGTGTCTGCTGCGTCCGTCTCGCTTTATTCTTACTAGCACTGACAGACGTGAAAGTTTAGTGTCTTTAATGTCTGAAAACACGTCCTGCTAACGTCAGTAACTGCATCTTTTGTTCCCGGGGGTGTGTCAGACCTCAGTCTGCTGTGTGTGCATGTGCGAGTCCTCCAAACTATCCAAGCTTCCTCCCGTCTCAGAGTCTTCGAACCCACAGGGCGCGGAGGAAACGTCGGAGGCAGAGGAGGCGTTGACGGACAGGCGCTCTTCCCTGCCGGTAAAAGTGCTAAACTCCTCCCCCGCAGAGCCGAGTGGCAGCTGATGCGGGGGCAGGTATTGGCTGGGGTGGAAGTGTGGGCGGGGCTTGCGGTCCCCGCTCAGAGTGCTCTCTCTGGAGGCGAGCTGATTGGCGGGCGAGGTGTCGTATTCCTCGGTGGGAAGGGGCGGGGGAAGCTGGTCCTGCGACATAAACTCCTCCTCCTGAGGAGGCGGGTAGTCACTGTCGATATCGAATCCGCCGAGGTAATAGTCCGATTCTAAGGCCACGCCCACTTCACTCGTCTCATAGGTGGGAACTTCCTCGATGTCAGGTAGGCGCGTGTTCGGCAGCCAATCGGAAGTGTCCCAGTGGTATGCTGGAGAAACAGGAAACAGGAAGTTAGTAAACATCGCGTGAACATACAACTCAAGGGGTCCTTCGGTAGGTACAGAATCGTGTAGGGCTGCATGCTCGACCATTTTGAAGGGAAGTTAACAGGTTAGATCTCGGTCCTGTCCCAAATGACGCATTTGTCAAATACGTAGGGGGTCCCATTTGCAACCTACGTTTATTGGAAATATATTCGTCAATCTAACATTTAGCCAAAACTCTAAATGCATACAATTCACTGCAGTTTTTAATAAACACTAGTGGCAGTAAAAAACTATTCCTGTTCACATAAATTATGATTACAGGGGGAGATTATCAGTTAATAAAGACTTATTTTGGGGGGTTCCTTGTCTAATACTGCAAGGAGTATGTTTCTCAAGTAAATGCTATTTCTTTCTTTCTAAAATGTCATGTTTAATTCAATGTTACTTGCCGTTTCTTTGTAATCATTGGTGAAATGTACTAGCAATTTCTCAACTCTGTGAGAAATTGCCTGGAAATATCGCCACAGGCACGCTTTTTCGAATGAGTCTGGATGCTCATTTGCGATGCGTTCTTGGGTGATTTGGGACAGGAACATTATACAGAGCATCTCCACATGCAGGTCTTGCTGGAGTGAGTGGGCATGCCCGCAAGGTGATCGAAGACTCAGCCAGGACAAGAGGTCAAGGTTCAGTGGACGTGTTGTTGACACAAGCAAAACGCATTCATCAAAAATGCAAACCAAAATAAATGAGGGTGAGGATTGCATGCAGCGATGCATGAAACACAGAAGCGCAGGGACGCACAGGCACACGCACACAAACACACACACACACTGTACACGACCTAATCCTCGCTATCAGAAAACATCAATATCAAACAAAAGAAAAACACAAAGTCAGCAATGGAAGCACTGCGGGGGAAGAGACAGACGAAAACGAGAGGAAAGGGGTGACGGAGGACTGCAGGTACTCTGATGTGTGCGTGTATGTGTGTCGACAAAGAGCATCTCGCTGCTGGATGATGTGACACTTCCCAGAATGCAATGGCTCAGTTTGTCAGCAATACGGAAAGGGGGAGCGAGAGAGGGAGCAATAGACAGAGAACAAAGTCTGAAAGGGAAGGAGGGCAAGAACTCCGGGAGATTTAGCTGAACAAAGCAGGAGGAAAGAGAGAATGTGAATCACCTCTGTTGAAGTTTTGACCTTGATCCATAACGGACACTGGCAGGCAGAAAAGAAGTAGAAAGACAGAGATAAAGACAGATTCGTGGGTCAGCACCAAACCCATCCTACACCCTGAAGTGTGTTTATGTACAAACACCATATTCAAATACATTAACATTGCATGTAGACGTGTGTGTTTTGGAAATCATACCTGACATTTATGCTTCAGATATATGTGCATGTATTTCTGTGTGTTTTGTGATATTCTAGTGCATGCCACACTATGTTTGGATATCGTTTGAATTGTATTGATTCAGATTATGCTTATCGATTCAAAATCTTCTCGATTACACTACTATGGTTTATTAATTAAATACAGATGAATCCTTATTAAAGTTAAAGGTATTCAGACAGTGAGTGTCCTTTACTTTTGTGGTTTGATGACATTAATGACGCAGGCAGCAGCAGATTTATTAGGTTGCTATCACTTTAAGAGCCGCATGGATCCAATATAGTGTTACATGTTTTCTTCCTCAACTGAGCTCAAAAGAGAAATCAATTCAGACACTACATGAGGCAGTTTTGTGCCCAGCAAAGAAAACAATGCACAAGTGCTGAATTGAGTTCTCTTATGTGGTTTCCTGCATTTGAAAGTTTAAAAATCACATTCAAATGCGCACACAGCAATCAATTAGCGGAATAGAAATGGACAGTACTTGATGCCTAACCCTAGTGATACCCTTACAAAAAGGAAAGTTTCAGTTGTATTCTACTAAAACTGGGTTAACATCATTAAAGTAAACAAACTAAACTATTTTATTTTTTTTCAGAAGAAAATATGCATTGCAACAACTGATTCCAAAATGTTGCCAGGGTGTTGCTATACAGTTGTTTTTAGTGCAATAATGTGCGGTTACTAGGGTGTTCTGGGTCGTTGTTTTTAGCTGTAAAGCTAATTGTTTAATATGAGATGTAAGTAGCACAAACAAGGACCTATATTTTTATATATATGAATATTAATTTTTATATATATATGAAGACAATTTGCCACAATTGATTCCGAGGTGTTGCCAGGGTGTTGCTATGTAGCTGTTTTTAGTATTTTAATATAAAGTTTTATTTTTGGACTGTATTTTTATTTAATTACCTTATTTCTATTCAATTTATTGCCTTATTACTTTTTATGGAGAAAATATGCATTGCAATGACTGATTACCAAGATGTTGCCAGGGCGTTGCTATGCAGTTGTTTTTTAGTGTTTTACTATGCTTTTACTAGGGTGTTCTGGGTCGTTGCTTTTAGCTATAAAGCTGATCCCTAATATGATATTTAAGTAGCACAAACAAGGACCTAGGTATATATATATATATATATATTTTTTTTTTTTTATTCATGTGTATGCATGTTTTTTCCCACTCTGTGTATGTCTAATCTGTAAAGAACTCTGTAAACATTGTTTTAAAAGGTGTAATATAAATAAAGCTTAACTTACTTATTTACCAAACTTGAATATTTAGGGCTAGGGTTTGTTCAAATCCCAACAACATATATGAGCAACAGCAAAAGTGACAAGAAGGTTAAGAATGCTGCTTATACCGTTTATTGTTGTTGTGATTAAAAAATAAATAAAAATGTAATAATAACAATAACTAGTAGGCTATATTAGATCAATTATAAATGCCATGTTAAATATGTGTAATGGTTAGAGAAAACAGAAAGCAATAGAGACTTAAAACAGAGAGAGAATGGTGCAGTAAAAATGTGTGCATTCCTTCCCAGCTTATTAAAGTGCTTATGTTTGATCTTCATCGGTGTGTGTTTGATTGAATGTGATTAAGTTAAGGCTGAAATGTCATTTAAATGTGAACCATGAAAAGTAAGTGCGGGTGTGTAGTAGGGGCGTGCAATATCGACAAAAAATAATGTATCTCTGTTTTCTGCCATTTTGACGATAACGATGATCAGATTATATTTTGCTGAGTGTGTTATTGTGCTCGTATCTGGGCAAGGTTAGGACTGCCATTGACAGCTGACCCCTAAAGTTTCTGTTATTCTTCAAATTTTTAATAAGTTTAAATGTTCAGTAAGTTTAAATACATGTTTACCTTATGGCCCAGTTTCATGTAATTATTTTAATTTTTTTATTTTTTATTCTTGTGGTTGTTTTCAGTTAACAGGTCAAAAATGCATTTTAATCTGGGCTTAAACATCGTCTGTAAAACAATTCATCTGCATTTTTAGGGCTTTTTTTCCCCTTACCTAATTAAATGTAGCAAATGTATTACTACTAATGAAATAAGTCAATCAGGCTTGATGGATAATATGTCATTGTGTGCTTGTTTTAAAGGTGCAGTAAGTAGTTTTGTTTCACCTTAAAGCTATGCTGTAGTTTTTAACTAAATCTAAAAAAAACAATAAAAAAACAAATAAAAAAAACAGTTTGAAATAAAATCAAATATACATATTAGACAAATAACTGAAATATGTTTAAGTTGAAGCACAAACATTATTAAAACTGAAATATATATTAAATCTATAACAAATTAAATCTATATATAAATATTAAAAAATAAACTAAGAAAGCACAAAATTAGTACAACTAGAATAAAAACTGAAAATATAAAAATAAATCCTAATTTAAAATATGAATAAATAGTAAAATACTATTTAAAGCTACACTGTGTAACTTTTTTAGTTTATTCTTAGCTAAAATCACTTAGTTCTTTCAAAAATATATGTGCTCATTAATGTATATTTACTTATTTCAAGTAATAAAGTATTCTCGTAATTTTATAATATCCCATTGAAAATACATACGGGTGAGGGGTTCGGATGGCGGTCGCCATGTTGCTCCTCCATCTTGAAAGTACATTAGCCAAAGAGGGACATACCCGTAAATTCAAGCTTCGCTTTTTGCGTTTTTACACTCGATGGCACTGTGTCGAATGTGAAGAGGAGGATTGCTTGAGGCTGCTATATGATGATGGAGGATCACTCTTAAGCCCCTTTCACACTGCACGCCGGACCCGCAATATTCCCGGAACATTGCCAGGTCGCCTTCTGTGTGAAAGCAACCACGTCCCGGAATTGATTACCGAATTCGACCCGGGTCGGGGACCTAGTAACATTGCGGGATATGTATCAGAGTCACCAAGGAAGCGGAAAAGAGAATTAAGACGGCAACGCGACAGGCAAATCAACAAGACAAAAGTAAATACTGGAGTGGCCTTTCCAAGATGGAAAGAGCTCATGAGGAGCAACGATTTTAAAAAGAACGCTGGCGTTGCCTGCTTTCTTCTCGACAGGTAATATTAATTCAGCCTATTTGTGTATATTGGAAGTTTTATTGTTGCTTGGCTAATTATATCATGGTGTGCTGTGCATAACACTAGAACGACGTCTAGGATAGTTTTCCTCGCGTCAATGATGAAAAAGTATTGTTTACCTTATAACATAAATCCATGTTCTATGACGGATAGCATGAGATTAATATTTTAATTGCATTATAATTTGTTTGCCTTACGCTAGTGATGTCGTAATAACGATAGCACTGATAAAAGTTCCTTTACTAAGATTAGCTTGCATTCGTCTGGGAACCTGATAGCTGATGTTAGCAATGAACTGGTTAAAAATAACGAAAACGTAAAACTATTATTCATTTTACATAGATTAATTTGATCATAGATCATTTGGAAAATTAAATAACTGCAAATTATAATAGTTTTCAAAAGTTACCTCATCACTTGAAGCAACACTCACAGAAGAGGTCGAACTGGAAGCCATGACTAAATCGGCCACCGTAGGAGTTAAAACGAAATCGAAATTGAGAGGAACAGAAACTATTATTCACTGGATGGTCATATACCTTTACACTGCTAGATGGGGGAAAATATCACACAGTGTAGCTTTAAATAATACTAAAAAAACAACACCCTATGGAGTGTGAGCTGTTCGGAGGCCTAAGGAGTGTGAGCAAGACTTGACATGCTCTGACATTTGTGCTTTTTTCGGTTGCTTATAAACACATTAATTGCAAAAGTGTAATTACACTGTATTCAGCCCAAACTGTGCTACCATAATATGTGATCAACATGTATGTACTAGTGTTGTCAAAAATATCGATATTTCGATATATATCGATACTGGAATATCTGAAACGATACGATTCTCAGTTTTTACAGTATCGATATCAGCTGCGCTCTCCTCTCTGACCGTCAGCGAGTTGACACACACCGGCATATTCTCACTCAGCCCGGTTAACTTCTGAGCATGGCGAACGCGCGTTCTGCTGGACTTTTTCCTCATGACAGTGTGTTAGTGTTAGTGAGTGATCGGTCTGAATTTCGCGCGGGATTGCACATAAATTAATTCTACTAATCCCCGCAGATTTCGTGCTCCACATCTGAAGCGCACACACACATAGCCTACCGTAATAAAGCCGCCTCTGACATGATACAAGTGCAAACATTTGCTTCCTTTTCGAGCTTATTATTGGTCAAATACACTCAAAGAATTATCAGTGCACATCTGGAAGAGTATTAACGTAAACACAGTCGCAAACAGTTCAGGAAGAACGAGTAACAGGAACAGTGCAGGATCCATGCGTCTGTTAGTCTTAAAGGGACCGCAGTCATTTGTTATTCAAACTACAAAAAGACAAACGATCAACTGCTCTTGACTGATCAACTTGTGTAACTTTAATAGTTTCATCTGTACGCTATTGAATTTTTTTCCAAAGAACATTATCCAATGTTGTTTTAAATGTAATTACTATGCATTTTTTTTAATTCAGTTTCTTATCTGAATGTTAGACTTACCTGAAAAAATAAAGCAGTCTGTTTAATTTGTATCTTTTATTCTATTGCATTTATTTGTGCTATTGTTTGTAATCTGTTTATTTGTTCTTATTTTATTACTGTTTACTCGTCTTTTTAAATTCAATTTACCATTCGAAATCAAGCTTTCTTGTGCTGTGTGTAAGCTATTGCAACACAATTACCCCATTGTAAAAAATACATTGAGATAGCAAAAAATTGTGAGATAATTTTAATAGTAATTGATCAATAATTGTTCAAATCAAAACGATGCCCAACCCTAAGGAACATGCTGGCCACATGAATTTTTAGTAAAAAATAACAATGAATAATAACAAGTTCTGTTGTCATATTAAGCATCTTATCTTATTTATTTATTTATTTATTTATTTACTGTGGTATCGTTTTAGTATCGATATATCGATATTTTAGTCTGATATCGTATCGAAGTCATAATTTTGGTATCGTGACAACACTAGTATGTACATACTATATTATGTGTGGGTTTTGAAAGAAAAAAAAGGTTTAAAATGAAGGCCTCAAAACACACAATAGATATGCATCCACAAATCTTTAGACTAATGGGTCATGTTACCTAAAGTTTTTCTTCAAACTGATGTGAGAATCACTGAGCCAGCTAATTCACATAATACAATACATTGACTTAAATTTTATAAGAAACTTTTTCTTTACAAGGGTTGTATGCAAAGAGGCATGAACGATCATGAATATTACTGGTATCACACCTGAGAGAACAAAAGACCTGCATAATGAGCGAGCTTCATGTATGTGACTGAGACGGAGCTTAGCAATAGGACAAAGGAAATACATTTTGTTATAGTTTATTTAAAATATAGTCAACAAAGGCACATTACAAAGGCCAGTTATATTTTAAATTATCAAAAGATTTGACTATAATGCAAAAAATGCTCTTCTTATTTGGTATTTGTTTCTTGTTTTCAGTCCAAATATCAAAAAAAAAAAAAAAATTAACTCAAGATTTACTTATTAGATAAGTAAAATTACAAAAGATGTTTGTTCTTGTTTCCTGGGGGGTCCATCAAAATAATTTTTTTTCTGTTTGGGACAGAAGCAAGATTTCAATTAGAAATTTTAAAATATAGTTTAAAGATATACAATACATATATCTTTATTTTTATTTTCTTACCTCATTGGTAAGAAAAATTGATAATTTAGGTTGGTTTAAGTACATTACATCTCATGTTTGTATCTGCCAATGAAACAAACATTTAAGACCAGGAACCCTTTAAACATACAGCTGAAGGATTACTCTGACAATATTAAGGAACGCCTTTAAAATATGTTAATATGAACTAGTTTTGAAATTTCTCAGCGTGAACTAGTTTCAAGATTCAGAAGTTTGTTAGATTTACAACCTCAAAATCAAAGGACAAGTGAAAAAGCTCAAACTAGCTCATCAGCCTACATTACTTTAGCATGTCTTGCTTTGAAGATACACTTGAAAAGATTTTTTTGTTTTTTAAAACTTCAAACGTGTGTGTGAGCTTGCAAGACTTGCACTCTTCTGTTTTGGGTAATGTATGTTCTGGAGCAGTGTGTGTGTGTGTTTGCTGTATCATCTTGCTGACTGGGATGACGCTTCTCCTCATGAGTAATGCTGTCTCATTCACATGCCACACACGCACACACACATGCACACACACACAAGTTTAACAAGCTTAACCTGACCAGTTTCCTTTTAAAGGTTTTAGTTTATTTGTAGTCATTATATATCGAAATGAGGGCTTTTGATTACAACTAATTGTGGATGATTATAAAAAAATGAAATGCTTTTTAAAAAAAAGTTATTAAATCCATTAATTATTTAACTGACTGACAGCCCTAAAAGTCTATGGTCTTCACGTAGAGAGCCAAGTAAATGTGCATGTGTGCAAACAACCAAAAAAGAGAGAAAGAAAGAGTGTGTGTGTGTGTGTGTGTTTGTTTGGAGTGTGAGTTTAAAGTTTTGTGCATGTGTCTTCAAGGGCTTTTAAGGAGGATGCTTCAGAATCCAGGGTTGGGAAAGAGTACCTTCGTTCTCAATCGTGTCGACTGCATCATTGACCAGCCGAATTACCGTCACTATGGAAGCTTGGAAAGAGAAAGCAATGAAGACCCGTCAGAAACTTTCACACACCCACTCGCGCGCTCACACACACAGGAGAACCAAACGGACCCACAGACTAATCAAACCGAAGGATCAACTCCACAGTATCTGTAACACTGTTGGTCCACTGCAGAAGCTTCTGTGCCCTGATTGGTTGCTGATGAATTTTAGCTGTGACCAATGAAAGGCAAGCATGGCATCATTCCAGCGAATCTGAGGAGAGATGATGATGTGACCCACACACACATTTACATCCACACCTGCTGCATTCAAATTAGATCAGAATAATCGTATTTACAGGATTGGTAAATTATAGTAATTGCAATGTCGTATTTAATTGCGAGAAACTTTCGATTTCTTGATACAATGACTGCGCTGTCAATTAAAGAATCATGCTGAAAAAAGATTGGAAGAGACAGAGAAAAAAAAACAGTCTGAACAATATTTTTGTGGAAAACATAACTTGATGATACTTGAATGTTTTGTTCTAATATGGCCCTATGATTTCCGCGATGCTGAAAAAACGTGGAACCCGGTCATAAAAATGGAAATTAATATGCGGAATTTCACAGAATTTGTCAGATCTTGGATGAATAAATCAAGAGTATGTCAGTACACTTACATCAAATCATGAAATAGACTATTGTCTGTGAATATTAAACAGCAAAAGACCATTTAAATATGAATCTTGCATGTTCTGCTTGTCTCTACATGAATGAATGGTGTTGATGCCTCACTATATGTGGACATGAATGCATGAACTTCATCTCTAGAGCCACTCGGAGAGTCACTTCATGTCTCAATGTAATACTACTACTACTTCTGCTAATAATAATAATAATAATAATAATAATAATAATAATAATAATAATAATAATAATAAAATCTTTAGTTAAAAGAATGTGTACCACTTTGAGAGAGAGAGAGAGAGAGAGAGAGAGAGAGAGATTTATATTTTTATCAAAATTGTAATAATTTATTGTTAAATTGTATAATTTTCATGATGTCAATTTCTTTTTGACTACTAAAATTGAATTTAATCATTAAAATGGGAGTAAAAAAAATTATTCAGAATTTTATTTTCAAAAACAGAATTAAAAAAAAAACCCAATGCTACAACATAAAAAAATCAATTAAAAAAATTAAGCAGTTATGTTATTTCTTTTGAAAACTTGCATTTTTAATAAAGTAACTAAATAAGATAATTTGGGGTGTGGAGTTTAAGTATCGTCAAGCTATATTTACCACAGACCTTATTTTACTTAGATCTTGAAAAACTCAAAGTTATAAAAACCCAAAGGAAAATCTCGAAGGAACCCGCGGAGAATTAGTCTTCCAGGTTTTGACATCAAGAAAAAATAAATAATAATAATCTACTACACTACTTTAAACATACTACTTTTATTTATTTATGAGGCAGCAGGTCTTTTTTTGGACAAAACTACATTTCCCATCATTCTCTGCTGCAGATTTGAGTGTGGGCCAAATACGCAGTTTAAATTCAGTACTGAGGTATTAAATGACAAATAAAAGATGAGCAAACAAACAGTTGAAGGATCAATTGCAAACCGTACACATATATTTTGCACTTCAAAAAAAAAAAAAAGAGAGTGAGAAATAATATGAAATTGACTGACATAACGTACTCGATTACTTTTGTAAAAGAGGAAACGAGTATTGCGTATGAGTTTTTCCCATACGCAATACGAGGAACCTCTCGATAGGGAACCAAAATATCTTGGAAGAGTTTCAGGTTGTGATTGAGATTTCTGACGTTTCCAGGCTGACTTGAAAGCAGCAGCAGCACACACACACACACACACACATACGCGTGCACACACGCACGCCTCTAACAACAGTTTGACTTAAAATATTCACTTCATTTACAAAATGACGGTGAGAATGACTGTACAGTATGAAGAGTCCTGAAGAAAGATGCCTGTTTTATCCTTTCGCGATGAGTAGGAAGGAACGACACACACGCACACACACACACACACACACACTCACAGTCTTACCATTATCATCACAGGAATCTGACTGAAAGGAGCTCAGCGATTGGACCTCAGAGTTGCTGCCCTTGTTACTGCCAGAGAAACACGTGACCTCCTCCAGTAAGTCCACTTTACCTAAGCACAAAGATCAGGATGTCAACCAATTACAACTTCCGAAACTTTCAATAAACACACATGCTTTGTCACAGCTGTGGGCAAATCTTCACGCCATTCCAAGTCCCTTCTCTGATGTTTGCTTTTTAATTTCTTTCTTTTCCCGGACATTTTTCCCTTTGATCTTTCCTTTAATGGTATCATGGAAACGGCTGCTTATAACAGCTGCATATAATTGTCTCACTTTGCATTTCACAGGTAGAGATTTTTAAGACCTAAGAAGGTTTGAACAGAGGACACCACAAAGCTCAAGGAAATGAAAAATGAAGTAATTATATGCGGTAAAAAGCCTAGAAGGATTCAGATGGGGGAGAATTTAATGCCAGAGGGAGAATTGCTTTGCCATCAGCTTCTCCACTAAATGGACCCCATATGCATACCTCCATAACTGCTTTCCTTTCAGTATTTATCGACGTGAAGATTTATAACAAGTCTTTTAAGGGACATCTTTTTTATTTATTTATTTTTTTACTGAGAATTTTTTTTATTTATTTTTTATTTTTTAATCGCAAAAGCACTCCCATGAGCCGCTTGATGAATACTACACTAAAAAACATCAGCAACAAATGGATAAGAATGGCAGTTACAATCTGATTATTGGTCCTTCGGGAAATAAAGTTAGGTTTTTTAATGTAATTAATAGTTTTATGCAGCAAGGAAGCATTAAAATGATCAAAATTGGAAGTAAAGACATCTACAATGTTCCAAGCGATTTCTATTTCTAATAAATGCTGTTCTCTTGAATAATAATAAAAAAATGGATCACGGTTTCAACAAAAATATTATGCATAAAATCAGCATATCAGAATGATTTCTGAAGGATCGTGTGACACTAAAGACTGGAGCAATGATGCTGAAAATTCAGCTTTGATCACAGGAATAAATTACATTTTCAAATATATTCAAATAGAAAACAGTTACTGAAATTGTAATCATCTCTCATAACATCATTGTTTTTACTGTATTTTTTGCAGCCTTGCAAAATAAATGCAGCCTTGGTAACTTATCTAAAAAACAACCCCAAACTTTTGAATGTTAGTGCTTATTTAAGAGTTCAGTTTGAGGTGGTTTAGAGAATTATTAATAAAGGTTTCAGCTAAGATAAAAGTTGAGTTCACTCCTAACGATCTGTCCGAGGAACAGGAGAGATGCTGAGATACACAGTCTCAGTCTGGAGAGTAACAAGCTTTATCTCAGAAAAGTATTCCCTAAATACATATTCTGTAAGTCACCTTGAAAACAAAACAAAAAAGATTTTATATTATATATATATATATACACACTCACCTAAAGGATTATTAAGAGAACCTGTTTAATTTCTCAATAATGCAATTATCTAATCAACCAATCACATGGCAGTTGCTTCACTGAATTTAGGGCTGTGGTCCTGGTCAAGACAATCTCCTGAACTCCAAACTGAATGTCAGATTGGGAAAGAAAGGAGATTTAAGCAATTTTGAATATTTCACAATCTGCTCAGTTACTGGGATTTTCACGCACAACCATTTCTAGGGTTTACAAAGAATGGTGTGAAAAGGGAAAAACATCCAGTATGCGGCAGTCCTGTGGGCGAAAATGCCTTGTTGATGCTAGAGGTCAGAGGAGAATGGGCCGACTGATTCAAGCTGATAGAAGAGCAACTTTGACTGAAATAACCACTCGTTACAACCGAGGTATTCAGCAAAGCATTTGTGAAACCACAACACACACAACCTTGAGGCGGATGGGCTACAACAGCAGAAGACCCCACCAGGTACCACTCATCTCCACTTCAAATAGGAAAAAGAGGCTACAATTTGCACAAGCTCACCAAAATTGGACAGTTAAAGACTGGAAAAATGTTGCCTGGTCTGATGAGTCTCTATTTCTGTTGAGACATTCAGATGGTAGAGTCAGAATTTGGCGTAAACAGAATGAGAACATGGATCCATCATGCCTTGTTACCACTGTGCAGGCTGCTGGTGGTGGTGTAATGGTGTGGGGGATGTTTTCATAGCACACTTTAGGCCCCTTAGTGCCAATAGGGCATCGTTTAAATGCCACGGCCTACCTAAACATTGTTTCTGACCATGTCCATCCCTTTATGACCACCATGTACCCATCCTCTGATGGCTACTTCCAGCAGGATAATGCACCATGTCACAAAGCTCAAATCATTTCAAATTGGTTTCTTGAACATGACAATGGGTTCACTGTACTAAAATGGCCCCCAGTCATCAGATCTCAACCCAATAGAGCATCTTTGGGATGTGGTGGAACGGGAGCTTCGTGCCCTGGATGTGCATCCCACAAATCTCCATCAACTGCCAGATGCTATCCTATCAATATGAGCCAACATTTCTAAAGAATGCTTTCAGCACCTTGTTGAATCAATGCCACGTAGAATTAAAGCAGTTCTGACGGCGAAAGGGGGTCAAACACAGTATTAGTGTGGTGTTCCTAATAATGCTTTAGGTGAGTGTGTATATATATATATATATACACACACGCACACGTACACGTACACACTGTATATATAAGACCCGTGCTTGCAAATGGAGTTGAAATGTGCATGGGCAGGAAAAACAAGTGAAAAATAACTGCTCTGCTCCAAATAGCAATCAAACATCTAATAGTATCTTTATTTGTATGTTTTCTGAGAGGAGTCCCTGCTCGCTTCTTGCACTTTCCATCACCACGAGTTTGGTATTGTTGTAAAGCACAGCATTCCAGCATTGTGAATATTCATAACGAATTCTCAGTGGCATTTGTCTGAACCAATGAAATGTGACTTTCAATCTAATGCGGATGTGAACAAATCTCACTCACACTGACAGACAGATCCGACACGTGTCCACTGCACAAAATCTCAAGACAGTGTGTGATCCCGGCATACACAGTATTTCAAAATAGCAGTGTTGGCGAGTATTTACACATACATTATCTGTTATGTCTTAAATGAACGTTTGGTTAACTGATGGAGAAAAACATCTGATGTGTAACATTATATTAGATCCGTGCAGTTAGTAGGTCTATATAATATATAAACGGTCTGTCTCAATGTTAATCAAACAATTGTGGTATTATGGAAAAAAGTTGAATTTGTATTTTTCCAGTAGATATTTAGTGTTGACTTGGTTTGTGTCAAATTGGTTGTTACTCCAATGGATTTTAAATTATATTTGCTAGCTGATTTCGTTTTGGAACCTTCAGAAAATAACTGAAAAAATGAGCAGGTGTAGCTCAGTCACTTTTTGTCCGATTCAAACAAATCATACATATTTTTTGACAAACATGTTTTTTTTATAGATCATGTGTCACATGAATAAAAAATAAAAAAACTAACTATAAACAAACATTTCATTGTGATTTTAAAGCGTTCAAGCATAGGAAGAAGTGGAAGCAAACTTCTCTTTTGTGTCTTGCACTTGTCAAATACACACAATTATATCAAAACATCCAAGTACATGTTTTTTCTTAATTGAATGTAAACAGTTGATGAAGAAAGCATGTGTAATAGTATATTGGATCTGTGCAGTTCTTAAAGTGACAGCAGCCTAATAAATCTGCTGCTATCTGTGTCATTAATATTAAGGATTAGGTCACACAAAAATTAAAATTAGCCCATGATTTACTCATCCTAGATTTATATAGCATTCTTCTTTCAGACAAATTAAATCAGAGTTATATTGAAAATATCCTGGCTTTTCCAAGCTTTATAATGGCAGTAAATGGCTGTTTCGAAGTCCATAAAAGTGCATCTATCCATCATATAACTGCTCCACACGGCTCCAGTGGTTAACAAAGGCCATCTGAAGCGAAGTAATGCCTTGTGTAAAAAGAAAAATCCATATTTAAATCTTTATAAAGTAAAATGTCTACCTTCAAAAGCAAAACAAGAATTCACTGCCATTATACAACTTGAATTAGCCAGGACAATTTTTAATATAACATTTTATTAATATCTAAGATTGGAGGGTGAGTAAATCATGGGCTACTTCTTGGATGAACTAAACTTTTAAAAAACATCAATGAAAAAGAAAATCACTCACTGATCCTGTCTGAACAACTTCCGTAACTTTAATAGGGATTCATCTATATTTAATTAATAAAAAGAAAACTATGCAGGACTAGTACCTGAAATGTACCTGAAATGTATTCCTGTACCTGAAATGTATTCAGTTGTATTTATTTGTGCTATTGCAGATTCATTTATTTGTTCTTATTGTATTACTGATGGTCTTAAATAATGTTTTCTTTAGGCTGCTGATTTTTTTTTATGGTATTCAGCTGCAATAGCATGCTGATATCGCTAGAGATCAAACGATACCCACTCCTAAATATAACTAGCTAAAATATTTTAAAAAATGCATAGACTAGAGGGATCAGTACAACTTTAACAACAGATATCGCTGTTCTGTTGATTTCGCATGGGCCTAGTTATTGTATTACAGCTCTATTTCCATGTCATTTTCAAAGCAAGTGACTTTTGATTTAGTTTAAAAAAAGCAACATTAAATGAACCATAAATTAAAAGCTTTTACTCCTTAAAACTGTTTCCACCTGCAGCTAGGCTTTCCCATTTTTGCTGCAACATATGAAAGCATATTTAGATTTTATTTACCGAAAACATCATTAAAAAAGTAGAACTTAGCTAGTGGGAAGCTGCAAGCGGAAACAGTTTCAACAAACACAAGCTTTTTCTCCTGTATGCTTCTGCCTGAACTGTCACAGCAGGAAACGGAGCTGAGTATAAGAAGATAAAAGTGCTGAGCTCCGCCATTACATATACTGATAACAGAAAATCTGCCAGCAGGTTTCGTTATCTACGCTGAAAACAGTCATAGGTCGCCTTACCACCGATGCATAGACATACCGTTTGAATGCTGTGGCTTTCTTAGTGTTGGCGTATAGTGTTCCTTAAGAGTCTGAGCATAAAAAATGTGCATGCCAAAAAGCTCAGGGGGGTTAATGAGATACGAGCATGTGTGTGGGGAACGGCAGTGATCTCAGCCAATCTCTGTCGTGCGAGGTTAAATGCAGAAAAATGCGAAATTTAAATTAAACACGTTTAGGGAACGATGGATTTTTCATAGTTGGCAGGCATGAACTGATCAAAGCCGTCTGATAAATTCACAGTGACAAACACATAAACACATGCGTACTAACACACCAGACTACTGTACAGGCACGATTTTGCCTGGAGCGAAAAACTTTTTTTTTTTTTAATCAGAGGGTCAGTGCATTACAATTATAATGCACTTTAAATTTTTTTACACTTTAACATCCCATAATGTCAGCAATAATTCTCACACTATTTCAAACTGAATATTAGCAAATAAATATTAATATTTAGTGTAAATAAAAGATGGAATTTGTGCTGTATTATTGGAAAAAAAACAATAAAATATACAAAATGTGTAGTAAGAAGTAACAAAAACAATATGTTTGAATATTCTATATTTGGGGCTCTTTAAAAACATATGAATTAAAAATGTATACATGCTCCATTACTATCATTCTATTAATATTGCAATTATTTAATATATGATATTACAATTATATTATTCTCATAAAAAATAGAATTTGGGAAATATCCTACTAGAAAGATAACCATCAAAAATACTAATTGTTTTGTGAATATAAATATTAAAAGTGATGAGTTATTTTTAATACATTTTTAAAATTTAAAAAAAATTATAATTTTATTGATACATATATTAAATTGAATAAAAGAAATGTAGGATAAACTATTATTGTAAAGAAAACTATCAAAAATGTAAGAAGTGTTATCAAAAATGTATGATAATAAATGAT
The DNA here is from genome assembly GCF_024679245.1 of Pseudorasbora parva. NCBI lineage: Eukaryota > Metazoa > Chordata > Actinopteri > Cypriniformes > Gobionidae > Pseudorasbora > Pseudorasbora parva. The sequence continues at coordinate 15,073,466 of NC_090179.1, forward strand.
GAATTATGAAAGATGAACAAAAAAATAAAATAAAAATAAAGTTGGGGTTCTTTTTTAAATTGATATGACTTTTTATATGCCAATATAATATATGCCAAATGCCAATCATATAATATATTATATAACTATTATATTCATGAACATTTATATCTAGTAAATATTAATATTATACATTCAAAGAGCAGGAAGCAGCTGCAAATGTTAATCCCAGAGTGGAGATGGAGCGGAGAGACGAATTATGGTAAATTATGGTAAATTATCAAATACTATGATATGCACACAAATACAACATGGACATTACAGATATCTCTCTCTTACCCTCCTCTTCCCAGGGGCTCTTCCGTAGCGAATCACAGTCAGACCGGCACGGCGAGACAGGCGGCAGATTGGGTGCCACGCTGCACACGACCACGCCCCTCCGGTTGGTCCCGCCCAGTATCCGCGGCGACTCCGACGGATGGAAAGTGCTCATTTCCGTCAGCTCCGGGCCTCGGCCGTCCCCTGACCTCTTCTCCAGAGTTCCCCGGGGGTCTCCGGGGAAGCACGGCGTGTACGCCATCGGCCTGACGGGGACTTGAGGCGGGCCGCTTAGGCTGCCTTCTGTGTACAGGCTGATGGGCTCTCCGATGGCACAGCGCAGAGGCGGGTAGTGCCCACCATTGGCTTTGTGCAGCAGGGCGGCAGTAGCCGGATCCTGAACCATGGAGAGGTTATTCCGGGAATAGCTCTTCTGGAATACCTTCTTTCGGAAGGCGATGAAGAGAAGGATGAGGGTGAGGATGAGGAAGAGGACGACGGCGATGCCGATGAGCTCCTCCTTCCCGACGTAGGCGTGGCCGGCCTGCATGTCCGGAACCAGGACCGGGCGAACAGAACAAGCGTTGCCCACAAATCCCGGTGTGCAGTTGCAGTAGAAGGAGCCGAACGTGTTGACACACACGCCGCCGTTCTCGCACAGCTCGCGCTCACACTCGTTCACGTCCTCTTCGCACCTGCAGAGGAGACATAAACACTCTGTGGTTATCACGGCCCTCTGGGTTTTCACTGCATCAGTTTAATGTCCTTGGCCTGCTTTAAAATTTATTGTGACTCGGCAGAAACGCGTCAGTCTATAAAAAAAAACCTGACAGTGTGTCCAAAAGCAGGCATGATGGGATTAGTTTACAGCCTAAAGTAATCCATCTGTCTACACTGAAAGTTGAAATGCTGGACTTATTGTTGTTACACATTTGGAGCTGGATTTTGGACCAAGTGAGATTTCATTGTGGGCGGTTAGAGA